>NC_030821.1:10482209-11107209 GCF_001704415.2 Capra hircus | reverse complement strand
CTTTTTAAACCCAAGGTTACTAGTCAGTTTGCATTACCCTCTTACAACAAATAGATCTAATTCTGCAAATACAGTTAGTGTACAGAGTTTTCAAGCAGTAGCCAGTGTTCTTCCCTTTCCTTTTAAAGTAGAAAATGTTCTAGTTTATGTAAAGGTCTCAGAAAAGATTCTTGACGTTCTTCTAAGTTCAATCAAGATCCAAGTACAGAGATTCTTCTTTCTTTTTTTCTTTCTTTCCAGTAATTTGCTGAGCTGTGCTGTGCTGTGCTGCTTGGAAAGCTACTTAACCTTTCTGAACCCGAGTTTAGAAAACTTCAAAATACTTGACACATTTCTCTGGAGGCGCCAGCGGAATTAGCAAATGATTCAGCAAATGGGTTTCATGATTCCTGGAAAAGTAAGCTCATCCTTTTTATAAGCACGGGCTGGTGAAAATGAGTCTTTTCAAACACTTTGCTCATCTATTCCAATGTACTATTTTAAACGAATATGCCAGGTTTTCTTTCTTTATGTGTTCATTTTATCTATGCTTTCCCTCTGTCTAGAAAACCAACCTATATAGCCTTCATTTGATGAAATAAGGTCTGAAAAAGCTAAGCTTTGAGCAGTTTAATCCTTTCTATTTTTTACTTTTCTGATTGAAACACTAAAATATATTTGATTTTTTAAAACTTCAAATGTATGTTTGACTTAGATCAGGAGTCAGATTTGGTTTAAGGGCTGGACAGCCTGTGATTTAGCTGGTAGAAGAAACCCATATCTAACCCCACCCTGAACACAGAATCTCAAATCTCTTTTTTTCATTCACTATTTATTTGTCCTTTGTTTTAGATGCTTCAGGAGGTTTTTGCTCCTATATTTTTAATGTACCATATTAATTTCAGAGAAATGAGCTATACATAATATTCAACTGTAAAGTGAAAGTTGTTCAGTGGTGTCTGACTCTTTGGGAGCCCATGGACTATACAGTCCATGGAATTCTCCAGGCCCGAATACCGGAGTGGGTAGCTTTTCCCTTCTCTAGCAGATCTTCCCAACCCAGGAATCAAACTGAGGTCTCCTGCGTTGCAGGTGGATTATTTACCAACTGAGTTTTCAGGGAAGCCCTAGGGTAATTATGAAAGTATGAGAAGTACTTGTCTCCATCTGATCCGTCTTTGCCACTGCCCCCAAAACAACTGATTCTTCCTCTTTCCATTTTCAAAATTTGAATTTTATCCTTGATTGTTTTAATCATACTTTTACCTTCTCTTTAAAATTGTTTTTTCAAACATTTTATTTTTAAAAATTTCAAGCCTATGGAAAAGTATAATTAATATGCATATAACATTCACCTGAATTCACAAATCATTAAAATTTTCCCACATTTACATTCTTTCTCTGACATCTACTTTACCAAAATGTTTGAAAGTTGTAGGCATGTAGACATTGTGACCTTTGACCTTTTATACTTCAACACATTCACCCTTGGTACTTTCCAGGTTGTGCAATGGGAAAGAATCTGCCTGCCAATGCAGGAATCACAGGAGATGAGGGTTTGCTATCTGGATCAGGAAGATCCCCTGGGGAAGGAAGTGGCAACCCACTTCAATATTCTCGTCTGGAAAATCCCATGGCCAGAGGAGCCTGGTGGGCTACAGTCCATGGGGTAGCAAAGAGTCGGACACGACTGAGCGACTGAGCTTGGATCAACAACATACACCCTTAGAACAAGGATAGTCCCTGCCGCTCCACCCCCGCCCTGAAGCAGAACCCAAGGAAGTATCACAGTTGGTGTTTATTTGTCAAATATCTTTGTTTCCTTGTAATACAATTATGCCTTCCTGACTCTATCTGTTTGTTCTTCAGAACATCAACATTTTTATGAATATAGGTTACTTGGTATGTAGAATGCCTTCAAAGCTGGATTAGTCCAGCAATTTCCGCATTCCTGTATTCAAGTTAAATATTTTGGCAGGAGTGTTCCTGCGTCCCGCCAGGAAGTTTATGTGTTTGTCTCATTTTGGTGATGTTAAGTTGGAATATTTGGTAAAGGACTTCCTCCCAGCTCTCTCTTTGCAACCGAGAAGTCCTCTGTGGTATAATATTTTGAAATTAAGTGAATAAACTGTCCTTCAATAATGTCCCAATTCGGTATTTGAATAAAAGGATGGTTTTCTAAGTTTTTCATTTCTTTCACATGTATTAGTTGTTATTCTTATTTAAATGAAAACTTTACCTTCCGTATCTCCACTTTTTGTGGAATATTATTATGGTCTCCTGGATTTTTAAAATTCAATATGTTATAACCTATCATATCTTTATTCTTTCTGATGCTCAAATTTTAAGTGGTTTGACCAGTGTGGGGCTTCCCTTGTAGCTTAGCTGGTAAAGAATCTGCCTGCAATGCGGGAGACCTGGCTTTGATCCCTGGGTTGGGAAGATTCCCTGGAGAAGGGAAAAGCTACCCAGTCCAGTATTCGGGCCTGGAGAATTCCATGGACTCCATAGCCCACGGGATCACAAAGAGTAGGACACGACTGAGCTACTTTCACTTTCACTTTGACCAGTGGGAGCCCATCGAGCTGGCTTTTGAATCTTTGGACAGGTCTCCATCACCTTTTGGGTACTTCAATGCAGGATTTTCTAGACTTTGTATATTCCCTGACTGTACTTGGAATCAACAATCTCTCCAAGGAGCTTCATTTTCTTTTGGAGAAAGATAGTGTTTTGAAACCAAATCCTTTCACTAGTTTTGCTCACTGCTATTGGGTTGTCATTGCTTCTAGCTTATTTCAATGGACAGTTTGGAACATAGATCATTAAAAACATGGTGAGTACATAGGGGTTCTTTCCATTTACATTCATCACTGGAATTCTTTATCTTCTCCTCTTTCCATATTTATATCACTTTTGCCCCATAGTGAGAACCCTGATTCTAAATACATTATTCTACTGTGTATGGGTTCTTGTGTAGTATAAAGCATTTCGATTATGGTACTAATTAGAAGCAAACCCACTATGTAAAGTTTACAATTTCTTTGCAATTCTCTTTTTGTACTATCTCACCAAGAATAAGCAGTAAAGCTGCTGTGTTTACAAGTAACTTAATTTAATGTTTCCTGTGTGTTTATGCTATCAATTTGATTAAAAATTAGGTTTATTTGTTTCTGCTTGTATTTAACTTTAGGGTTAACTTTGTACATCTTTTTTGATTTAATTATTTTAATTAAAAATATTTTATAGCTCAAATGTTAAAACTATATATATTAAAATATATTCAGAGATATTCCATTTCTAGCTCTTCTACTACTTTCTTTACTCCTGTACATAATAATTATTATTGTATAATTTAGATTATCTAGTTTTAGGTTTTTTGTGAAAGTTAGTATTAATAGCATCTATCCACTTACCATATATACTCCTATTTCTTTCTTCTTTCTATGTGTACTCATATGCATCTTTCTTTTGTAGCTTAATAGCACATCCTTGAAATCACTTCTTACCACTTCATAGAGATTATCTTATTCTTTTGCGTCGCTGTATTATTCCATGTATAGAGTTTTACACAGCTCAATTAGCCTTCCTTTAGATGTTTAGCCTATTTCCAATGTTTTGTTGTTCTGCATATTTCTTCAGCGAATAATCTTGTGCATGTCTGTCTGTGTTGCCTTTAAAGAGAATTAATTCTTATCTTGGGTACATAGTTTGAATTGTCTCCTAAGAGATAATAAAGCTGTGTTATAGGGTTGGAAGGAGAGGAAGGGTTCAGTGGAACTGAACATGAAGTAAGCAGTTGGGCCCTAGAAGCTGAAGAGAAAAGGTGATAGATCAGTAGTCAGCAGAGTCCTGCCCCTAGTCCCGTGCAGTGCCTTCCAAGATGGCGGAAACCATGGAGGAGAGATTCAGGGAGGGAATGGAAAGGGACTGAGAGGACTCTCTTCTTGGACGTCTAACAGTTTCCTGGGGACTCAGTAGACTTGGAATGAGTGGATTCTTTGAACAACAAAGCCACCCCTACTCTCCAAATACTACTCGGGCTTGGGAAAGTCTCGGTGGTCGTGATAGGTGCAAGCACAGAGTTTGTTCCCAAACTTTTATGATTTTTAAGCTCTCAGAACTCTTTTGTAAATTTAGGAAGGAGGAGGAACACTGTAAATATTACTGAGATTGAATTTTGTGCCACCCTGGAGGGACAGGAAAATAAAGACACAGGATGTTTCTTTGTCCCACTGCTGTGAAGTGAACTCGTTTCTATTGCTAAAATGATTGTTTTCATGTGTATATGTGTGAGTTTACTGAAATAGTATAGCATTCTAAATATTTACTAAAAGGTATAACATTTCTTTTATGACTTGTTTTTCTCACTTTACAAAATATTTTGAACATCCTGCATTTTTTTTGAACAGCTGCATAGTATTTTACTATGTGGATATATTCTTTTTTTTTTTCTTGATAAGCTACTATTAGGATAAATAAGTGCTAAGATAGCAATGGAGTTTTACATAGATTTTTTAGAAGCAGATTTTGCAGCTGATTGTGCAGCTCTAAGGAAGTTTTAGTTCTAAGAAACTTTGCATTCATGTTTTTCACAAGGAAAATAATTATACAGTGTTCTTTGTATTTTTACAACATTGACAGATGGTGAGTGAACAGCCTGGGAGGAGGAGAAGTGACCCAACTTGCCTCTGCAGTGTTCAAAAAGATATCAAAGCAAGAGGCAGACACTCCCAGGGCCAAAGACTGTGTTTTCTTTTTCACTCATCTCATTCAAATTGATCACAAATTGCTTTATTACATTCTACTGTGTCAAATAATTCCTATTTACCTTCATATTGAAGAAATGTCTTAGCCTATGATAAAATGATTTCCTCAGTTCATCTGAGGTTGAAAGGAATTGGTAATAAAAATTGTTCAGGAATCTGTCATAGTTATCATAACAATATATGGAACTACAGAATATTTACTATTCAATATGAAAAGGCAAAAGTAAACATTCCAATGAGCATTATCTTGTGGGCTGCAGAAGTTAGGGTAAATTTTTAAGTGATTCCTCACCACCCCCTGAATGTACACTGGAACTCCATTGCTTTGCACAATGCCTGACTTAAGTTGTCATTAATTAAACAGCAATATAAAGAACACTCTCTATTGCTAGTGAGAATCATCTTGTCCATTTTACTTTTTTGTTTAGCATATCTGTGTAACTAGTTAAACTCTAAGATAGAAACTTTGACACCTAATTTGCATATATTCTTGAAAGAAAAAGGTTTTCTAAAGCATAGAAAATAACTTATACCTCATGGGGTGGGAGGGTAGAAGAATTCTTTTTCAAATATCTCAGATCCTAAAGAGAAGGTAAACATGGATAACAGCAATGACTTATAAGTGTTAGAAAGAGCACACAAATTAAAATCAGAACATTTGAGCTGTGGTTCTAATTTTTTTCATTAGCAATGTGACTGTGGGCAAGTCACTTTCATTATCATTATTTGATAAAAAGTGTGTATGGGAGAAGTGTTGGACTAGGTGATTGTCAAGGTCCTAGTGATCATTTTGCTTCTCCTGGAAACAAGTTTTGCATAAAAGTAATATATGTTTAAAAGAATGTACTGTGATTTAGCAGTCCTAAAGCTTCTCTAGTATTATGTATCTGTTTTTCATTTATTGATAGCATAATTCTAAAAAAATAGGCTACATTTATTTCATTAAGTAGGTAATAAAGCTAGCAATATTCATGAACTTTAATGCAAAAGATTGTAAATTACAAACATATAACTACAAATCAGGCTCTGAATATATATTTCTTTTATTCCCAAATATTTAGTTCATGTTTACTAGAAAAGGGCTTCCCACACAGCTCAGTGGTAGAGAACCCAGCTGCCTTTGCAGGAGATATGGCTTCCATCTCTGAGTCGGGATGATCCCCTGGAGAAGGAAATGGCAACCCACTCCAGTATTCTTGCCTGGGAAATTCAATGGATACAGGAGACTGGTGGGCTACAGTCCACGCAGTTGCAAAAGAGTCAAACATGACTTAGCGACTAAACAACAGCAGTAATACTAGAAAGGAACTAACCTGTATTGAGTACTTACTATGCTAGAAATTCGGAAAGCAAGACTCTGGAGTCAAACTGATTTAACTTTGTTCCTGATGATGCCATTTTTTAGCTGTGACCTTGGACACTGTCCAAGTGGCTACCCACTCCAGTATTCTTCCTGGAGAATCCCATGGACAGGGGAGCCTGGTGAGCCACAGTCCATAGGGTGGCGAAGAGTTGAACATGACTGAAAGACTAATATTTTAACACTTTAGACAGTGTACATGATCTTTGGGTATCAGAGAGACGTGTATGGGGAAAGCCTCAATTCCTTGAAGATGAAATATATCTATTGAAACACATTTCACTGTTTCAATTTCTGGTGCAAATGTGCTATATAATATTACTTATGAACCTGGATTGTAGCAAAAATGATCAATTAATTTTTTATAATATAATAAACAGAATATGTATTAAACTTACCTTTATAAATTCTCTAAACTGATGACAGAAAAACTCATGGATGGTGCTTTTAAGGGAAAGATATGTGAAAGGAGAATCAATTCTCAAGGCAGAAAATCTATTTGGGGCCCTGAAAATAGTTGCTGGACAGATAGGCCATTTAACCCAAAATCCCACTGAAAAAAAAAGAGTCCAGGATCAGAGAAACCTGGAGTAGCCACCTAAAAAGATAGTAGCTTGGAAGACCTCTGCCCTTGAAAATGCAGTGGGAAGCATTCTGAACTCCAACTAACCATTTAATCTTACATTTGAAATGTAAAATGGGAAAAATAATAAAATCAGCTTTTGAATTAATTAAATGAAATAATATACGAACAACTGAAATATAACTTAGTTACCTTGAGACCAGTCTTCGCTTTGCCAAACATTCTAAAGGAAATGAATATGAGTTCATACAGAAATCTCTGAAAAATCATGAATACGTTCTCTGAAAATCACTTGGGAACTTTAGGGAATAGGTTAGACAGTACACTACACACACACAAAAATCATCTTAATCCATCTTTTTTCCCCAAACTGAATCCCACAGGGCAGCTGCCCCCAAATTTCCTGATTCTCTGTACACACTTTTCTTAAAACTGCTTTTTCCTTCCTTCACCTTGGAACTTCTTCCCCTCTTCCCCTCACCTACTCTGGTCCATACATCATGTTCTGGTCCTCGCTCCTTCCAGTTGAACTGCAAATGAACACTTTTATTCCTAATGATCTCCTCCATACCCATGACATTGTGTAACACTGTATAGCGTCTATGTGCTAATGCCACCAAGTTACCGTACTTGGTAAGTATCCGCAGTATCTGACAGTCACTGTGCTGTGCTGCACTTAGTCGCATTCGACTCTTTGCAACCCCATGGACTGTAGCCCGCCAGGCTCCCTGTCCATAGGAGTTCTCAGGAAAGAATACTGGAGTAGGTTGCCATGCCCTCCCCCAGGGGATTTTCCCAATCCAGGGATTGAACCCAGAATTCCCACATTGCAGGTGGATTCTTTACCATCTGTGCCACCAGGGAAGCCCAAGAATACTGGAGTGGGTAGCCTATCCCTTCTCCAGTGGATCTTCCTAGTCCAGGAATTGAACTGGGGTCTCCTGCATTGCAGGCATATTCCTTATCAGTCGAGCTACCAGGGAAGCCCCTGACAATAAACACTCTTAAATCCACTACAAACTTACATGTTATCTCCAATTGACAGGCCAAAAACATCACTCTTGATTCCCAGCATCCAAATTATTTTATTCTCCCTTTCTTCCCTGTATCAACAATGTGCAATCATTTGCCTACCTTCTTAAAGGGAAGAGTTGATTCATCCTTTCCCTTAAACCTTTCACTGAGTCTATCATCAAAACCTTTCATTTCTAACTCAAAACATGTGGCAAATCTACCCACTTCTGTTGTCCTAGGTCCAAATATAATCCCTGCGCAAATGGTCTCCCATAACAAATCACAGAATGGACTCATAATTACTAACAGTTGACAGTGAACTTTTAAAACAGAAGCCAGAAGTTTCTTAAAATATATATATATATATAATGAATTTCTTCTCTCTGAAAGTCTCCAATGACATCCATCGTATTTGGGGCAAACCCCAAATTTCTGTGACCCATAAAGTCTTATTACTCAGTTTCTGCTTTCTAACCCTCCAACCTCATTGCAGAACACTTCCCACCTCGCTACATCTCAAATATCTTAGCTCTTACCTTTGTCTCATGTTTCTAGACTCTTCCTCCTAGTTTCTTTCTTTTTTTTTTTTCCTTCCTCCTAGTTTCAAATGACATTTTCGATTCAAGCTTTAACTCAACCATCACTCTGGTAAGAAGCTTTCCCTTATCACATTATTGAAACATCTTCAAGTTAGGTCAAGTTTGTTTTATTAATAGCAGTCATAACCCTCGATAATAATTTGGTAAATAATTATATATATTACACAGTGTAGTACATATTGTTGTTCAGTTGCTCAGTCATATTCAACTCTTTGCAACTTCATGAACTGCAGCACACCAGGCTTCCCTGTCCTTCACTATCTCATGGAGTTTGCTCAAACTCACGTCCGTTGAGTGGATATATAGTATATATTTTAATATACACACATAATTTCACATACTTGTTCATTTTCTGTCTTCTACTGATTTTTCATATGTTTCGTTTGAGGGTAACTACTCCAGTGCTCTTGCCTGGAAAATCCCATGGACTGAGGAGCCTGGTAGGCTGCAGTCCATGGGGTTGCTAAGAGTTGGACACAACTGAGCGACTTCCCTTTCACTTTTCTCTTTCATGCATTGGAGAAGGAAATGGCACCCCACTCCAGTGTTCTTGCCTGGAGAATCCCAGGGACGGGGGAGCCTGGTGGGCTGCCGTCTATGGCGTCGCACAGAGTCGGACAAGACTGAAGTGACTTAGCAGCAGCAGCAGCAGCAGCCAGGGGGACAGGGACCATGTTTTCCATATCGATGGCTCTAATTCCATAGCTGAGTTCACTGCATGAACTATAGGCACTTAATAGCTGAGTGATTGGCTGGATGAAGAACTTTTATTTAATTATTTGATCGCTGTTACTCTTTCCCCCTACAAATTGCTGTAGAGGACACCAAAACTTTCCTCTAGGGCCTCCAGCTTCCTTACCTACCGCTAGATTTAGAGAGATGATTCCGATGCCTTTAGGCATAGCGTTGCTTCTCTTAACTACATTGTGTTTATCAAAGTTTCTTCTTAAAGCCAAGGAGTTAGAAATGATACTGGGAACAAGTCCAACAGTTTCAGACAATATCTCCAGCATTCGCCACAATTTGTGTCTAGATGGCAGAAGAGAAATGGGTGTCCACTGGGTTCTTTCCCTTATGTGTGCACCTTTTGCTACAAGTGAAATAATCATGTGGGCATCACTAATCCCAAGTACTGCATTTACCAGTGAATTACATACGCGTTTTGAGGTCTCTAAGGCACAAAGAGATTAATGCCCAGATTTGCACAAGAATTCCACTGGGGACCAAATCTGACACACACACACACACACACACACACACACACACACACACACAAACAGACATCACAGTCTAGTCTAAAACCACATTGTGAACTGCCCCTTAGGGGGTTCCCTGAGGAGGCTTCAACTTTATGAGATGGTGACCCTTCTCTTATTGCTTCTAACTAACCAAGCCTCCTTTGCCCCCTCTTTTTAAGTATCCTTCTTTGGTCTTGATCCCAAAGGATGGCTGTGTTGTCATTCTTTCTCTTCTCAAATGAGATTCAGGAATCACATATATTTCAATGACCTCTTGCGTTCAAGGTGGAATGCTGCTGCTGCTGCTAAGTCGCTTTAGTCGTGTCCGACACTGTGCGGCCCTATGGCAGCCCATCAGGCTCTGCTGTCCACAGGATTCTTAAGGTAAGAAGGCTGGAGTCGGTTGCCATTTCCTTCTCTATGAGGTGGAATGGTAGTGTGTTTAGCTGTAGTTTGCTGTGAATTATTCCTAATCTGACTTGAGGAGTTTCTAATTTTTAAAGCTGTACTCTGCTACACCTTGCCAGAGGACAGATTAAAGAAATTGCTTCAATACACATGTAAAACACCCATCCCCTTTATGGTGATATGCAGTTAAGAGCTCTGCAAGTGAATTCTAGAAGCTCATTACGATACTATAAACTGGTTTGTATACCAGTATCTAGCAATTCTCTATAAAGACTGATCTCTTTCTGGCCAGAATCTTTTTTTTTTTTTTTTTTTTTTGATAAAACATGGTGACCCTCATGTAGCTTCCATCAATCCCCAAGTGGCAGCATCAATCATCCTTCCAGAATTTCAATTGTTTGACCCAACTACAGTTCTGTACTCTCTTCTCTCATCCTTACCATGGGTTTCTCACCAGTTTCTCTTATTTTGGGTAGCAAGCGGTCTCAATATATTCTCAAAGCTTGGCTAATTTCTTGTGCAGGCAGAGGCAGATATGATTAGTGAAGTACACACCCACTGCCTCAAATTCATTTATTCCATCTCTTCAAGTATCAGCTTGTCCATATTACTGCAATGCCTTCCCTATTCTTGCGTTAGCCTCTTACCTGGTCTCTTTGCATCTATCATTGCCCTTAAGAACCTCTTGAACACCTTATACTATGACATCTTCAAGCCTTTACAATGATCATGTCTCTTACTTGCTTAACAGATTTATTTGTCTTTTTATTGGAGTAGAGCTGCTTTACACTGCTGTGTCCGTTTCTGTTGTACAGCAGAGTGAATAAGTCGTGTGTATACACGGGTTGTTGTTGCTTAGTTGCTAAGTTGTGTCCGACTCTTGGGAGCCCATGGACCATAGCCCGCCAGGCTACTCTGTCCATGAAATTTCCTAGGCAAGCATACCTGAGTGGATTGCCACTCCCTTTTCTAGGGGATCTCCCCTATCCTGGGGTGGAACCCATGCCTCCTGCCTGGCAAGGTTATTCCTTACCACTGAGCCACCTGGGAAGCCCATGTATATATATATATGTCACCTCTTTTCAGGCTTTTCTTCCTGTTTTGGTTTCCACGGGGCACCGAGTAGGGTTCCCTGTGCGACACCGTAGGCTCTCGCTGGCTGCCATTTCTGTGCATAGTAGTGTAGATATGTAATCCCAGTCTCCCAACTCATCCACCCCCCGGCCCTTTCCCACAGGTATCCATGCACCTGTTCTCTACGTCTGCCTCTCTATTTCGTTTTGCAAATAAGGTCATCGATGTCATTTTCCTAGATTCCACATATACGCATTAATATACAATATTTGCTTTTCTCTATGACTTCACACTGTATGACAGTCTCTAGGTCCGTGCACATCTCTGAAAATCACATTTCCATTCCTCTCTGTGGATGAATAACATGCCATTGGATCCATATGCCACATCGTTACCCATTCCTCTGTCTGTTGACATTTAGATTGCCTCCATGTCCTGGCTATTGTAAATAGTTCTGCAGTTAACACTGGGATGGATGCATCCTTTTGAATTATGGTTTTCTCTGGGTTTGTGCCCAGTAGTGGGTTTGTTGGGTCATAAGATGGTTCTATGTTTAGTTGTTTAAGGAACCGCCACACTATTCTCCTTAGTGGTTATATCAATTTCCATTCCCACATCAGTGTAAGAGAATCCCTCTTCTGCACACTTTCTCTAGATTTGTTGTTGGACTTTTGAACGATAGCCATTCTGATCAGTGTGAGGTGTTACCTCATTGCAGTTTTGACTTGCATTTCTCTAATAATTAGTGATATTTGTCAGTTGCCTCATTTGCAAGTATTTTCTCTTGGTTCTGAGTGTTGTCTTTTCATCTTGTTTATGGTTTCCCTTGCTGTGCAAAAGCTTTTAAATTTAATTAGGTCCCACTTGTTCATTTTTGTTTTTATTTTTATTACTCTAGGAGGTCAGTCAAAAGGGATCTTGCTGTGATTTATATCAAAGAGTGTTCTGCCTATGTTTTCCTCTGAGATTTTTTTAGCGTCTGGATTAACATTTAGGTCTTTAACCTATTCTGAGTTTATTTTTATGTACGGTGTTTGAGAGTATTTAATTTCATTCTTTTACATGTAGCTGTCTGATTTTCCCAGTACCACTTATTGAAGCCTGTCTTTTCTCCATTGTATATTTTTGCCTTCTTTGTCATAGTTTAGGTGACCATAGGTGCAAGGCTTTATCTCTGGACTTTTTATCCTGTTCCATTGATCTGTATTTCTGTTTTTATAGCAGTATTATGCCATGTTGACGACTGTAGCTTTGTAGTATAATCTGAAGTCAGGGAACCTGATTCTTCAAGCTCCGTTTTTCTTTTTTGAGATTTCTTTGGCTATTTGGGTTTGTGTGTGTGTGTGTGTGTTTCCATACAAATTATAAACATTTTTGTTCTAGTTCTGTGAAAAATACCATTGGTAATTTGATAGGGATTACCTTGAGTCTGTAAACTGGCTTGGGTAGTATAATCACTTCATGATATTGATTCTTCTAGTCTAAGAACATAGTATATCTCTCCATCTGTTTGTGTCATGTTTGAATTCTTTCATGAAAATCTTATCATTTTCTGAGTATAAGTGTTTTGCCTCCTTAAGTGAGGTGTATTCCTAGGTATTTTCTTGTTGTTGCAGTGGTAAATGGGACTGTTTCCTTAATTTCTCTTTCTGATTTTTCATTGCTAGTGTTTAGGAATGCAACAGATTTCTGTGCATTACTTTTGTATCCTACAACGTTCCCAAATTCACTGATTAGACCTAGTAGTTTTCTGGTGACATCTTTGGGATTTTCTATGTATAGTATCATGTCATCTTCAAACAGTAACAGTTTCACTTCTTCTTTTCCAACTTGGATTCATTTTACTTCTTTTCTTCTCTGATTGCCATGGCTAGGATGTCCAAAACTATGTTTTATAATAGCGCCAAGAGTGGACACACTTGTCTTGGTCTTGATCTTCAAGGAAATGCTTTCAGGTTTCCAGCATTGAGAATGGTGCTTGCTGTGGGTTTATAATATATGGCCTTTAATATGTTGATGTAAGTTCCCTCTATGCCCACTTTATGGAAAGTTTCATCATAAATGGGTGTTGAATTCTGTCAAAAGCTTTTTCTGCATCTATTGAAATTATCATATGGAGTTTATCTTTTAATTTGGTAATATGGTGTATCACATTGATTGCATATATTGAAGAATCCTTGCATCTCTGGGACAAATTCCACTTGATCATGGTGAATGATCTTTTTAATGTGTTGTTGGATTTGGTTTGCCAGTATTTTGTTGAGGACTTTTGCATCTATATTCACCAGTGATATCGGCCTGTAATTTTCTTTTTTGTGATTTCTTTGTCTGGTTTTGGTATCACACTGTTGGTGGCCTGGTAGAATGGGCTTGAGAATATTCTTTCCTTTGCTGTTTTTTGAAAGAGTTTAAGGATAAGTGTTAGCTCTTCTCTAAGCATCTGAAAGAATCTGCCTGGGAAACTATCTGGCCCTGGATTTCTGTTTGACAGAAGACTTTTCATCACAGTGCCTGCTCTTTGGTGGATGGAGCCCTTTTCTTCTGATGGGCAAGGCTGCATGAAGTGGTGTGTTTGGTGTATCGGTGAGCTTACTGTGTCTTTAGGGAGCCTGTCTCCTGATGGGTGGGGCCGTGTTCCTGCCTTGCTGGCTGTTTGGCGGAAAGGGTCTAGCACTGGAGCCTGCAGACAGTTGAGTAGAGCCAAATCTTGGTGTCGACATGGAGGCCTCCATGCGAGTTCTCATGGATTAATGTTACCTGGGGTTTGGGATTCTCTGGCAGCTCAGGGTCCTAGAATTGGTCCTTCCATTCTGCAGGCCCAGGCCCGAACCCTGGCCAGGGAACCTAGAACCCACAAGATGCAAAATGCTGCCAGAGAAGAAAAAAAGAAAAGAAAAAAACCCAGACAAACAGAACCCAAGACAAGGAGCAAAGGCAAAACAAAAAACAGCAACAACACATGTACACACACAAACAAGAAGAAAATAGACAAGTCAAGTTCAAGACAAATGATTAAAAATGAAACCAAAGAAACAGAAACAAAAAGGTAGGCAGAAAGAAAGAACTAGAACAGGAAAAAAAAAAAGTAAAACAAAAATAAAGTAAAAGTAGAAACATTGAAAAGATATTGTTTTAATAAAAATAACACCAACAACTGAACAAAAGGAAACAAAAGAATAATAATAATAAGAAGAATATTATCCTAGGGCCTCCTGTGTCAGTGTTCTTGCTCCTACAGTGAGCCATAGCCAACCCATTGAACATTTTAATTATTTCCCATTGTTAGAAGTTAGGAGAAAGACCAAAATCTGTAACATGACCTTTAACTAGGGTAATAATGTAATTTCCTCAGCAGGCTGGAGTGCATTTAAGAATGAAAGCGTATGTTATTTTTATATTAGACAGCAGGCATAAACTGAGACCATCTCGGGTTTTCTGAGGCTAAGACATGCTACGCTGACCTCTCCCTCTGCTTATCACGTCCTCTTTTTCCAGCTTCATGTTTCAGCTTGCCTGCTCTTGCATTTTACTCTCAGCCACACTAGGCTTCCCTTGGATTCTTAAATGTGCTGTACCATGTTACAGCACAGAACATGTTACAGCTGCAGAAGCACTTTCCTTTCTGTCTAGGTTGTTCTTCATCCACTCGAGTTCCACCCTTCTCTTTACATAGTTAATTACTTTCCTTAAGCAAAACCCTATGCTAATATGGCATCAGCCTGTGATCATTTCCTCAGAAAGCTTCATCCTTCCTGCGTCCTTTAGCTAGTTCCCTCATTCTGCACTCACCAGATACCTCCCTGACAATGCAGCCTCCCTGTGATGATCTCATCATGGCTGTCTCCCCTCGTGCAACAAAAGACATGACGCTATTTCACCTCTGCATTTAGAAAGGTGCCCGGATCTCTGTGTGTAGAATTTACCTGATATAATGCCCACTTCATCAGTAACGGTTGATTAAATTAATTAACACTGCCCTTAACACTTATAGAGTTTACGCTGGAGACCTAAGGCTTCTATACAGACTGCATAAGAATGATCACCATATATAGGTGACTTTTTAGAGCATGCTTTAATTTTTTTTTAATGTTGAATTCAAGAAATCTCAGGCTCTTGCCTATATCTTTTCTGTAGCCATTTAAAATTCTCCTTCTTTTAGAAGAAAAGTTTTTAGTTTGCCTAAGATGAGGTAACCATCATGGGAATTAAAGACTCATGGTTCAATGACTGTATTCTACATTCATGAAATGAATAGTCCATAAAATATCCAATATTTTAATTTCAGAAACATTCACAGTCAATACTGATCATCAAAGTCTATTCAATTGTTCAGTGATCCATGTCGATCATGATGACAGCTGAAATTCATCGATTGGGTATGTCCTACACAGGCAGTTTCCGTTGGGAAAAGCATTTTGAAAGGAAGAAAGACCAAGCATAGGCCAGTTTGTGAAATAGCTGTCAGTGGTCACACGAGCCCCTGGTGGCCTCATGCCTTCAGACGGTTCCTCCAATTCAAGTGCCAAGATCTCTAGATACGCTGCACTCTTACCAAAACCTATTTTCAGAAAATGATCAGTTATATATATTGCAGGGAGAATGCTAACTGCAGTTATAGAAAAGTCAGAATTTTGAGAATCATCTCTTAATACGCTAAAGGAATATTAGGGGATTTGACATGGGGCTTATGGGCCATCCTAAGCACCTTCAAAATAAAGCCTATTGAGCACTGTGATAAAGAATTAGTCTCACTCTCCAGGAAAGGTTACTCTACATTAGTAATTTCACACTCATATTTAGAATGTTTCATCCACCACTTCTTAAGATTTCAGGAATCTCTTAGTTTTAAAAATCTTTTTTTCTGCCTGAAGAAGAATGGATAAGTTTAATGTTCAATTTAGTATCAAATAGTGGTTAACCAATATTGTTTCTAGAGCAAGATCTTGCAAAAGAAAACTTTAAGAAAGTCTTCAGTTGACATAGAATCTGCTTTTAATAGTTTAATGATTACCATCCCTGAATTATTCTTTCTTGGGGTTGATTACCCTCAAACCACATGAAGTCAAACTTAGTATAGACCATATTATGTGAAAGACAGGTGTGGAGGGAATCCAGATGACCTTTCAATCATTCTCTCTCTCTACCTTATAAGGCATGCACACCCACACACACGCCTCCCGCAAACACCCAGGCAGGCATACACATTGCCATCTCCTGTGTATCTGGCATAGGCCTAGTCTTTAGCTCGTAACTCAGTGGGAAAGATAATTAGCTAGTTAGAGATAGAATGGAAAGAAATCATGCTGATTCTGTCACACCCTGTCATAGCAAATAGAAGCTGTCAAAATGCCTGGAAATAAGGAAAATTTTATTGAGAAAATATAATTTGTATTTCCTAGACTTTTAAGATCCCTATGGACTTCCAAGGCGGCTCAATGGTAAAGAATCTGCCCACAGTGCAGGAGACCCAGGGTCCATCCCTGAGCCAGGAAGATCCCCTAGAGAAGGGAGTGGCGACCCACTCCAGTATTCTTGTCTGATTTGATCTCTGGGTTGGGAATAGCCTCTAGGGAAGGAAATGGTAATCTACTCCAGTATCTTGCCTGGGAAATCCCACAGACAGAAGAGCCTGGTGGGCTACAGTCCACGGGGTTGCAAAGAGTTGGACACAACGGTGACGAAATAGCGGTAGCAGCAGCAGAAGCTGCAGCACAGAAGCCCTTCAGAGCCTTTTACTTTTAAGGTCAATAGACTTTCTCAAATTAAGCATGGAAAGAACATAATAAATGACACGAAAACCATGCAATATTAGAATATTGGTTATGAAGGAAATTAAAAAGAATGTAATATGTTTCATACTAGAAGTACAGTGAGAATTCAAAGAGAAAATAAGTAAAATAATAGAATGAGATGAGAAGGACATTGAAGAATCAAGAAAACAAATTGAGAATCAATATACAAAACTAAGGGAAAAAGCAAACAAACAAACAAACAAACAGGGAGAGGGGAGGAGAGAAAGAGGAAGAAAGGGAAGGAAGATGTTACAAAAAAACTTGAACAAACTTTTTTGCCAACCCAACAGAAGGTCAGAGTAACTCTTTCCACTTCTAGTTCTTTATTTTCTTTGCTTGTGGCTTAAAGACTTATGAATAAAAATTCTGTTGAAATTCTCCTTTGCCCAGAATTTCCCTTCTGGAGAAAGGAAAGGCAATCCACTCCAGGATTCTGGCCTGGAGAATTCCATGGACTGTATAGCCCATGGGGACGCAAAGAGTTGGACACGACTGAGCAGCTTTCACTTCACTTCAGTTCTCTTGAACATTCTTTAGAACTGCCCTTCTTGTGATATGATAGACTATATATAGATAAAATAAAAAGATTTATTTTGAGACATCAACTCACGTGATTTTAAAGGCTGAGACGTCCCATGATTTGCTGTCTGTAAGGAGAGCCAGTGGTGTAGTTTCAGTCCAAATCCAAAGGCCTAGGAACCAGGGGAGCCACTGATGTAAGTCCCAGCTGGAGTCCAAAATGTCCAAGAACCAGGGTGTGTGTGTGTGCACTCAACCGCTCAGTCGTGTCTGACTCCTTGTGACTCCATGAACTGTAGCCCCCCAGGCTCCTCTATCCATGGAATTTTCCAGGCAGGAATACTGGTCAGGATTCGTTTCCTACTCCAGGGTTTATTCCCCAGCCAGGAATCAAAGCCACCTCTCTTGAGTCTCCTGCATTAGCAGGTGGATTCTTTACTACTGAGCCACCTGAGAAGCCCAAGATCCAGGGACAAAGGTGTAAATCCCTGTCTGAGTTCAAAGCAGTGGCACCAATATCCCCAGACAGGAGATGTGTGTCCTGCCTCAAGCAGAGGGCAAAGTTCACCCTTCCTCTACCTTTTTGTTCTCTTCAGGGCCTTGGCAGATTGGATGGTGCCCACCTATACTGGTAATCCTGGAGCATCAATAGGATGTGTTAGAAGTTCTTTTATCTTCGTATCTCTCAATCTTTATTTTATATTCTCCATCTCCCTGTTTTGCTACATTAAATCTATCTAATTTGTTGAGTTAAATATTCCGTTACAATATTTTAAATGATTTCATCACCTCTGCCCAGGCTTCTTTTAAACTTACTCATTGAATTTTAAAATTTCTGCTTTTAAGTTTAATTTACAGAATTTTCTATGTATATCTTGCAAATCTAAATGGTTTTTAAAAAACATGATTGTTATGTGCTTCTGTGTGTGACCTCTATTTCCCATTTTTAAATGCTAATAGCAGAAAGGAGTTTTAGATGTCTGCAGATGATCCCTTATAAGACTTCATTCCCTTGAGTGTTTTTATCTTTCTGGACTACTAGATCATAGAATTTTATCTGTGGGAATACTTTGATTTTGGATTGAGGTACGCCATGTGAATTTATTTACTTATCTGTTTGGAGATTTATAGCTTATATTTAAAAGGCCTGGGACTCTAGGAAGCTAATTGTGCAGATAATGTGAATTTAAATCATTAAAATACATAGAAACCAACTTGTGTTTGCAGATTGTCAAGGACTATATTTATTTATTTTTCTATCATTTAGTGCCAAGGTCTAAATATGAAAGATTTCTTCTGCTTCTTCTGTGCAATTATTTTATTTTAAATTCATTCTTCTACTGAGGGTAGAACCATTTCGGATTCTTGCTTTGTTTCCTATCAAACTGTCCTTGAACTGCTGTAAGACTTCCCTGCAGTCGCAACAGACACTAAACAAAGCAGCCATCAGCTGTGTACTGGATAAACCAACGATAGTATGTTTACACAGTGGGTCCTATGCATCAGTAGAATAAATAAACTATTGCCAGTCGCTCTCATATGAATAGATCTCTCAAATGAAACATTTTTTAAAAAGAAGCCAGTCACGAAAATATACGTATAGTATGCGGTTCCATTTTTATGGGCAAAACTAATCTCTAGTTGCAGAGTCAGATGATGACCCTTTAAGGGAGTTAGCGACTGGAGAGAGAGGGGTGGAGGGGGCAAAAAGTGTGTTTCTTGGTTACAAAGGCTGTACACATTGCATGGGTGAGGTCACATAGGTGTGTGCTTACTTTGTGAAAATTTGTGGAACTGAACCCCTGTGATTCGTTTACTCTTTTTGTATGTATATTATTGTTCAGGCTGGTGCTGAGTGCTGGCGCCCTACTCAGCATCATGCCACGTGCATTAGGAGCACAGGTTCATACTTTTCCATTATGTTCTTGCAGGTTCTCTTTCTCTCTCCCTTTTTTTTTTTTCCTCCTTTTTCTTCCTGACACATGATGCGTTAAGGATGACTGGAGTCAGACATCCTGCATTAGAATCCAGATGTCACTACCCACTAACTAGTTTGAGTTAGATGCTAACCTTCAACCTGCAGCGTTCTCATTGGCAACTTGAGGAAAATAATAGTTCCTAAATGAAAGGATTATCATGAGGACTTAATTAGGTAATGTGCATAAAGCTCTTAGGACTGCACTTGGAAAACTGCAAGCTCTGACAAAGATTAGATGTGGTGATGATTATTATTATTAACCTCCACTTTCCTTGATTTCATGTTACATTCTCATCCTTCCTGGTCTATTTAGATTGCAGCATCATCTATTTAGATTCCCCTCTACCCACTCTCCTTGTTCTCACCCTCTTTTCCACCAAGCTACCATCCAAAGTACTTGGTGGCAGAGTGCCCAGATACTTTTATGATCTCCAAGAGTGCTCTCAAAAGCTATCACGCAAAATTGAAAAGAGGCGATTGCTTGATCCAAAATGAGAGAGAAAGGCTTGCGTTCTCACATATTAGAAATAAAGTCTTAAAACCCCAACAGTACCTAGCACAGGATTCTGTATTTCAGCCTGGTGTTTAATAGATGCTTTTGACCAGACTGGTGAGAAGAGTTCATCCACCTCACATGCAGGGCTAGGATAAACTGTCCTTACAAATAATCTCCCATAAAGGCGGCCCTGATATTTGTGGAGGTATTCATCTTACCATCACCTGTATATTTTAAACTTTAGTCTCCGGTTTGTCAACTTCCTTTAGTTATGGAACTTCATGACTAAATAGCTGGAGCTTTCTTTATGGTGGAGGCACTCATTTAAAGTTGCTTTCTCATTGTAACACACAATATGTTGAGTCATTTACATAGAATCTCATCTACAAATGGATATACCCATACATTAGTAATTCATTATAAAGATATAAAAAAAAGTTTATGTAAGATCCCTGGCACAAAGTAAGGGTGCAAAGAATGGTGGGTTCTAGGTCAGATTAGAGCGCCGACCTGGAGATATGGAAAAGAAGGAACACTGGATTTTCTTCTTCACTTCTCAGAATCCCATCTCCGTTCCCTTTCAGAGGCAGAGAACAGCCTCAAGCTAGAGGTGGAAGAGGCCTGATGTGGTTTTATGCCATACTGTGAACTGCACGAGCAGCCTCACCCAGGATACCGTTTCCAAGTCACACAATGTCGGTGTTAAAGACTATCCTGGTGACACTTCCGTAAGTGGGTTACAGATTGTTGCTGTGGTGCATGCAAAGCATATTGGATAAATGCCTTTAGGAAAGGGAAAGACATTAGTCTCTTAGAGATCAATAGGATAATAAATTGTGTTTTGTTTCTCTACCTGGATTTAATGTTTACCTTTTATATAAACAGCAGCTTGCTTCTTTGCTGCCTCTGGTTTTCAAAGCTTGTAGGGTCTTGAAACATAGTTACTCTCTCCATGGTCAGCAAATTCCAAGTTTTTCTGGCAGACAAATGGTCACACAATTGGAGAGAAAAAAGAATTAAAGCAATTAAAAGCAAAGGCAGATGGTTTAGATGGTAAGTGTGGAGCAGAACTTTAGATAATCGACAGCACCCATTAGGTAGCCTGTGAACCCCAAACAGAACCAAACTCCCAGGTAGACGCATCCTCTTCCATGTATCAAACACATACTGTTAGCTTCCCCTCCCATGTCCCAAGGCCTCTGTGACGTTCTTTTGGAGGAATTTCCCCTTTATTGCATTGTCAACAGTGTGTGAAATGACAGACTTCTGACTATCCAGTACTGAAGAGTGAATACACCTAAGAAATAGTTTTTTGAAGTAAGACTGATTTAAAGTATTATATTAGTTTCAGTTGTACAGCACAGTAATCAGTGTTTTTACAGATTATATTCCATTAAAGTATTAAGGCTTCCCTGATAGCTCAGTTGGTAAGGAATCCACCTGCAATGTGAGAGACCTGGGTTCGATCCCTGGTTTGGGAAGATTTCCTGGGGAAGGGAAAGGCTACCCACTCCAGTATTCTGGCCTGGAGAATTCCATGGGCTGGATAATCCTTTGGGTTGCAAAGAGTCAGACATGACTAAGTGACTTTCACTTTCACTCTCAAAGTATTACAAGACAATGGCTGCATTTTCCTGTGCTATACAATATATCCTTGTTGCTTATCTGTTTTTACACAGAGTCGTTTGTATTTCTTAAGCCTATACCCTTATCGTGCTCTTCCCCACTGGTAACCACCAATTTGTTTTCTGTAAGTGAGTCTGTTTCTGTTTTCCAAATAGGTTCATTTGTATCATATTTCTGGTTCCACATATAAGTGATATTAGATGGTAATTTTCTTTCTCTTTGTGACTTAGTTCATTTAGTGTAATATTCTCTACGTCCATCCATGTTGCTGCAAGTGGCAGAATTTTATTCTTTCTTATGGATGAGTAATATACCATTATGTATGTATGTCTTCTTTATCCATTCAGATAGTGTTTTGAATTAACAGCAACTTAAATTATTTCCATTCCATTCTGCTTTCTTCAATTCAAATATGATCAATACTTAAGATTCTGCAAAAACCAGTGTGGAGATACGTTTCATTAACAAGGAGATTCATCGTGGAAGGACAGTTTTGTTAGCGTCATTTCTTATCCTCTGTCTTCTTCCATCAGAGTTGCTCCGATTAAGGCAAACAAGTTCCTAACATCCTGAGAAATCATGATCCAGCCAATTAGAATGGAAATAGAATGAAAAGAGGTCTTCATAGTTTCTTTCCTTAATTTTCTTCCCAAATGACTCATTCTCTATGAAAAGTAGTTTATGACATTCCTTTTTCCAATTCAGTAGGGATAGCTGGGAGACAGGGAGGAGTTTATACCCCCTCCCTGTAGTATCCCAACTAAATAACATCGGTCTGGTTTGGCTATATACACAGCTCATCTGTGACAGACTTTTTGGGATCAACACTAAAATTAAAAGCCCAAGTGTAACTAGAGTCCTCCTGGACTATATATCATTTGTTCTTATTCAGTCACTAAGTTGAGTCCAAATCTTTGCAACCCCATGGACTAAACAGGGCAGGTTCCTCTGTCCTCAGCTGTCTCCCAGAGTTTGCTCAAATTCATGTCATTGAATGGGTGATGCTACCCAACCATCTCATTCTCTGCTGCCCCTTTCTCCTCCCGCCTTCAATATTTCCCAGCATCAGGGTCTTTTCCAATGTCTGCTCTTTGCATCAGGTGGCCTAAGTATGGAGCTACAGTATCAGCAACAGTCCTTCCAATGAATATTCAGGACTGATTTCCTTTAGGATTGACTGGTTTGATCTCCTTGCAGTCCAAGGGACTCTCAAGAGTCTTCTCTAGAGCCAAATTTCAAAAGCATCAATTCTTCAGTGCTTACCCTTCTTCATGGTCCAACTCCCACAACTGTACATGACTACTGGAAAAGACAGAGTTTTGATTAGATGGACCTTAGTTGCAAAATGGTGTCTTTGCTTTTTAATACAATGTCAAGTTTTGTCATAGCTTTCCTTCCAAGGAGTAAGCGTCTTTAATTACATGATTGCAGTCACTACCTGCAGTGATTCTAAATCAAATCCCATATAATTATACAGTGATAAATAGATTCAAGGGATTAGTTCTGGTAGACAGATTACCTGAAGAACAGTGGACAGAGATTCATAATATTGTTCAGGAGGGAGTGATCAAAACCATTCCAAAAAAGCAATGCAAGAAGGCAAAGAGGTTGTCTGAGGAAGCTTTACAAATAGTTGAGGAAAGAAGAGAAGTGAAAGTCAGGGAGAAAAGGGAAGATATACCCAATTGAATGCAGAGTTCCAGAGAACAGCCAAGAGATATAAGAAGGCCTTCTTAAATGAAAAATGCAAAGAAATAGAGGAAAACAATAGAATGGGAAAGACTAGAAAGCTCTTCAAGAAAACTGGAGACAGCCAGGAAACATTTCATGAAAGGATGGGCAATAAAGGACAGAAATGGTAAGGACCTAACAGAAGCAGAAGAGTTTAAGAAGAGGTGGCAAGAATAGACAGAAAAACTGTGCAAAAAGCATTTAATGACACTAATATCCATGAGGGTGTGGTCACTCACCTAATTCCAGACATCCTGGAATGTGAAGTCAAGTGGGCCTTAGGAAGCATTATTATGAACAAAGCTAGAGGAGATGATGGAATTCCAGTTGAGCTATTTAAAATCCTAAAAGATGATGCTGTGAAAGTGTTGCACTCAGTATGTCAGCCAGTTGGAAAACTCAGCAGTGGCCACAGGATTGGAAAAGGTCAGTTTTCATTCCAATCTTAAATAAAGGGCAATGCCAAAGAATGCTCAAACTAGCAGACGAATGCACTCATTTCCATATTAGCAAGGTTATGCCCCAAATCCTTCAAGGTAGACTTCAACAGTATGTGAATCAAGAACTCCTAAATGTACAAGCTGGGTTTTGAAGAGGCAGAGGAACCAGAGATCCAACTGCCAACATTCATTGGATCATGGAGAAAGCAAGGAAATTCCACAAAAACATCTGCATCTGCTTCATTGACTAGGCTAAAGCCTTTGTCTATATAGATCATAACAAATTATGGAAAATTCTTAGAGATAGGAATACCAGACCACTCCTACCTGTCTCCTAAGAGACCTGTTTGCAGATCAAAAGCAACAGTTGGAACTGGACATGCAGCATCTGACTGGTTCAAAATTGGGAAAAGAGTATGACAAGACTGTATATTGTCACTCTGCTTATTTAACTTGTATGCAGAGTACATCATGAGAAATGTACTGCCAAGTGAGAAATGCCAGGCTGGATAAATCCCAAGCTGGAATCAAGATTGCCAGGAGAAATATCAACAACCTCAGATATGCAGATGCTATCACTCTAATGGCAGAAAGGAAAGAGGAACTAAAGAATTTCTCATCAGAGTGAAAAAGCTGGCTTAAAACTCATCATTCAATAAACTAAGATCATGGAATCTGGCCTCATCATTTCATGGCAAATAGAAGGGAAAAAGTAGAAGCAGTGACAAGTTTTGTTTTCTTGGGCTCCAAGATCACTGCAGATGGTGACTGCAGCCATGAAATTAAAAGATGCTTGCTCCTTGGAAGGAAAGCTGTGACAAACCTAGACAGCATATTAAAAAACAGAGACATTACTTTGCTGACAAAGGTCTGTATAGTCAAAGATATGGTTTCCCAGTAGTCATGTATGGATGTGAGAATTGGACCATAAAGAAGGCTGAGCACCAAAGAACTGATGCTTTTGAACTGTGGTGCTAGAGAAGACTCTTGGGAATCCCTTGGACTTCAAGAAAATCAAACAAATCAATCCTTAAGGAAATCAGTCCTGAATATTCTTTGAAAGGACTGTTGCTGATGCTGAAGCTCCAATATTTAGGCTACTTGATGTAAAGAGTCAATTCACTGGAAAAGACCTTGATGCTGGGAAAGATTGAAGGTAAAAGGAGAAGGAGGTGGCAGAGGATAAGATGGTTAGGTAGCACCATTGACTCAAAGAACATGAATATGAGCAAAATCCAGGAGATAGTGAAGGACAGGGGAGCCTGGTGTGCTGCAGTCCATGGGGTCATAAAGTGTCAGTCATACCCTAGTTACTGAAAAATAACAATACCAATACCTGAATGGCTTAGTGCTTTCCCCTACTTTCTTTGATTTAAGCCTGAATTTTGCAGTAAGGAGCTCATAATCTGAGCCGCAGTCAGCTCCCAGTCTTGTTTTTGTTGACTATATAGAGCTTCTTCATCTTTGGCTGCGATGAACATAATCTCATTTCATTATTGATCACCTGTGATGTCCTTGTGTCTCTTGGGTTGTTGGTAAAGAGTGTTTGTTATGATCAGTGTGTTCTCTTGACAAAACTCTGTTAGCCTTTGTCATGCTTCATTTTGTACACCAAGGCCAAGTGAAGTGAAATGAAAGTCATTCAGTTGTGTCTGACTCTTTGCAGCCCCATGGACTATAGCCAGCCAGGTTCCTCTGTTCATGGAATTCTCCAGGCCAGAATACTGGAGTGAATAGCTATTCCTTTCTCCAGGGGATCTTCCCAACCCAGGGATTGAACCCAGGTCTCCCGCACTGCTGGAGAATTCTTTACCATCTGAGCCACCAGGGAAGCCCAAGAATACTGGAGTGGGTAACCTATCCCTTCTCCAGGGGATCTTCCCAACCCAGGAATTGAACCAGGGTCTCCTGCATTGCAGGTGGATTCTTTACCAGCTGAACCACAAGGGAAGCGCCTCCAAGGCCAAACTTGCCTGTTATTTCAAGCATCTCTTCAATCACCTACTTTTGCATTCCAATCCCTATGATGAAAAGAATGTCTTTTTTTGGTATTAGTTCTAGAAGGTGTTGTAGGCCTTCATAGAAGCAATTAACTTCAGCTTCTTTGCATGAGTGATTGGGGCATAGAGTTAGGTTTACCGTGATATTCAGTGGTTTGCCTTGGAAGTGAGCTGAGATCATTCTGTCATTTTTAAGATTGCACCCAAGTACTACATTTTGCACTCTTTTTTATATATCACATGGGTGAAGGGATGATTAACAAATATTTATGCCTACTATGTGCTGGGCACTCTGCCAACATCTTGAATCAAAAGAGAAAGAATGACCATTTGAAACCAATGAGGAAACTTGATTGTAGAATGGTTTTATTTTTCTCCCCAGTGCCGTATAGAATATGTGAGTAACCTTCCATATGCTTGAGTGTGTTGATGCATGAGTGCAAATAAAATGTACAAGAAGACTTACACTGGGTAGCAGTTATACGCCTTTTTTATTTCTACACAAATAGGCCCAGCCCAGCTTTTGTTAATTGCTGTTTAGAGTGATGATGATTAAAGTAAATACAGGAGTACAAATAGGAATGCTTTAAAATAATGGTGTAGTCATTACTAATTCATTTTATATTTATTGTGGTATTAATTCTAATGAAGCTTCTTGATATTAATGTGGATGTTATAAGTACTCAGATTGAATTTTTCACTGTGAGTCAGTGTTAATTAAGTGAATGGTTATTATTACCTGTGTAATGGGCCTAGAAGGGATATTATTTTGGTGTTTATAGAAATCAATAGTAATGCTTTAGTAGTAAGAGCTGTTTTTATTCTTTCATGTTGATTATGGGTGTTGCCTGATTAATGCATGCTTATTGTACAATAATATAATTAAGCAGAACCCAAGCTCATGGCCCTAAGTTCCTGTGATGTCTTCCTCCTCTGCCAAAGAAAGAGTTTATCATATTAAAGTTGTCCTGAAATGGAATAAACTTGTTTTTCTAACTCTTTAAAACTCTGAGCCCATGTGTGGTTTATACAAAACATACTCAATTAGTCAGATTATTAGAATAATCTGTATAATTTTCTGAAAGTAGTTAAATGAAGTGATGTAAAAGGAGTAGAATGCTATAAATTATTATTTTCTCATATCTGACGTTGGTAGAATATGTTATAGTCCTCAAAGACTTTTCCCAACCATAGCCCTACTCCAATTATTTGTATTAGCCGTATTATTTTTAATAAGAAGCTATATGTTTAGTTCAGTTAAGAGAAGAATCTAACAGAGCAAAGTTAATCTTGCTTCTGGGGTTGAATCCTGGCTCCACGGCTTACTAACCATATGCTCTTCTAAGATTTAATGTCATGATTTATAAAACAGGGATAACAAATGAATCTACCTTCTAGCTTTATGAAGCACCTTACTCACTAATTGCCACAGCTTAAGTTCCCAATTTGCATTAACTTCTGCAGTTTGACATGATGGACAGTCTGGCAGGGGACCGAAGGAGGCTGGTGTCGGCCATGGACCCATCTGTAGTGAAAGAAGAGGTGTTTAGGTAGCATTTTTGTTGGTAGTGGAAGGGGGCATGAGAAGGGAGCAGAGTACAAAGTAAGACAGGAGATGAAGCTGGCTGCCAGACCAGCTCAGAGGAGGCCAGCAGGGCAGTGAGGAGCAGCTGCGGGAGGGCAGACTGCTCTTGGATTGAGACCCGCAGGAAGAAGGTGCACCCCTGACTCAGCGGAAGGTGACATAAACGAAGCTGGTTTATGAAACTGGACCCCACGATCCGCACATAGTGAGGAGGAAACGGAAATGAGCCAAACTTTCCAAAATGCGTGCCACACTCAGAAGCGCACTGCCAAAAGTGGGGATGACTTTCAGCAAATCTTACGCATCTGAAGCAACTGACAATTTGATTTCCTTCATGAATTAACATGAACTATGGGGAGGAAAAAATAATAATTTCAGTTGCATATCTCAAATTGAGTTTTGCCTTAATAGGATTAAGATAGGTGTCAAAATGTTTATCATATGTAATTTTAATGATTTGTTGAGAATTGAAAACTCTATCAGTCATATCTATGTAGACTACATATAAGCATAAAAGACATACTATTGTAAAATATTGGAGATTAGGTTTTACTGAAAGTTATATGTGCATACTAAGTTATTTCAGTCAGTCTGACTCTTTGTGACCGTATGGACCGTAGCTCACCAGGTCCTCTGTCCACGAGATTCTCCAGGCAAGAATACTGGAGTGGGTTGCCATACCCTCCTTCAGGGGATCTTCCCGACCCAGGGATCGAACCTGCATCTCTTACGTCTCTTGCATTGGCAGGTGGGTTCCTTACCACTAGCACCACCTGGGAAGCCCCTAAAAGTAATATAGCCTTCTGTTATATTCAGGTTTTAAAAGTAGAAACATATATATACATATATGTATATATATAATTCCTTTGTACTAAAAAGCAAAACACATATTTTGGTAATTATTTAATAGCACATCAAACACACAGTCTCATTAGTCATAATACAATTGCTTCAGTATTAAAACATAAATTAAAAATTTGCCATACTTTGAAAAATTAACCTTAATGCATAAAGTTCATTACAGTGCAAAAATTAACCTTAATGCATTAAATCTCAATGCATGTATTAAATAGCTACTTTGTTAATTTATGTTCTGAATAATTTTAATACATAGTGGTTTATGGCATAATTTGAATCATGGTATAATTTAGATACTCAATGTTTAGGCATAAAGAATCAAAAAAAAGTGAAAAATTTCAAATGGAGTGAAAATATAAATCAGGCCATCATCAGTAACAACACAGTACTTAATGGGTGACTGGAAAACTGGGTACTCCCCAGATCTGTGAAAATTTAGCTTATATTTTTAAAATACTGATATAAAATGGGCATGATTCTCTGCTGAATTTAATCTCTCTCTCCTCTTTCTCTCTCTCTTTCCCCTTCTCTTTTCCCGACCTGTATTACCATCGTCTGGCCTTAGGAAAAATAATCCAATGGGAAAAAGTCATTAGGTTCTTTCACACACACACACACACACACACACACACACACACACAGACTGCCCCTTTCTCTCAGTGTAGTTGATACTGAAGTCTTTTTTTCTTTTAAGTAGAGAATGTAATATTTGAAATTCATCTACTCAGGACTAGGACGCTTATTTCATAAATAAAATCAGTATTTTAAACACAGACACATTATATGTTATGCGTGCATGTGGTGGTGCTAGGGGTAAAGGACCCAGCTGCTAATGTAGGAGACATAAGAGGTGTGGGTTCTATCCCTGGGTCGGGAAGATCCCCTGGAGGAGGAAATGGCAACCCACTCCAGTATTCTTGCCGGGAGAATCCCATGGACAGAGGAGCCTAGTGGCCTACAGTCCATGGGGTCGCAAAGAGTGGGACAAAACTGAGCATCTGGGCCCACGCAGCACGCTATATGTAAAGGTCCTCTCATTTGAGTGCGGGATGAATAGTGGAAGATCAAATTAAAGGGGGAAGGAAAAGAAAGAGTAGAAATATAGAAAGTACATTGAGAGAGAAAGTCAGTGGTAAGAAATGATGTATGAATAAAGCTAAGAAGGACAGGAAATGAGATAGAGAGAGTGGGTCAGTAAATGATAAGGGGCAGAAGGAGGGTGATTCACAGAGGGGGAATTAAAAGCTTGTTTTAGAGTTTTGTCATAAGAACTAGATATGTGATCTAATCTGTACAGTTTTTCAGCCATTTCTTGGAATAGTATAAGAAGTTATTCACTAGGATTCCAGGTCACACAACACTGCTGAACTCATTTTACAGATGGAAGACACCTGATACATGGTGAAGTTTTCTGACTAGGACATGTTCCAGCGATGTTTAAGTACATTTCAGGTATTTGCAGCTTATAAAGCCATTTTCCCATGACAAAGGGAAGAAGAAAAGTCAGAGAAAAAAAATCCCAAGTTCTTTTTTCTATTATTCAAAACAATAGCAGTGGCATCTCCATATAAGTTCTGGTAAGACTAAGCTCCTAGAGTGATTCTGTTCCACTTCATAACCTGAATTTTTAAAATATCTTTTAAGCTGTCAGGAAACCCATGCTACATTTTTCTTTTGATCCTAACATCTCTCTTCAGAAGCAAAACATGGAAAGAGAGAACCTAAATGTCCGTGTAATAAAAATAGCTATGGCTGTTTAAAAATAATTGCTTTCCAGGGATATCTGATTCAGTTATTATCTGCATTAAGTTTTAGATCAGACATTTGCTTTTTGGATATAGTGAATATTTGATATTTAAGAAGCATGGATATTGCTATTGATAAGCAAAATGAGGTCTGATAGGATTATGTCGGGGAACAGGCCCTGACTGTAGCCATGGGACCAGCTCGAGCCACTCTGCATAGCAATGACCACAGTGCCAGGTGACATTCCTCCTATTTTGTCTATTCATCTTTAAGGTCGAATGATGTAGAGCCAATGCCAAAAATATTCATCAACAAATTAATTAAAAATTAGCAATAAATCTCTGTATCATTGAATTTCTAGATCACTGAGTTTCTGAGTGAAATCTATCATAATAATTCTTTAAATAATGTTTATTCTGAAGGTCCTTGGTTCTGTTTTCCCATTTTCTGCCTTTTCTGTTTCATTTTCCTTTCCGTCCTTTCATATACAATACCCCTTTCCTTTATGCTTGCTATTCATTCTGCTATTTAGAGCGAACTAATGATGTAGTTTGTTACATCTCAGTTTTTGCTCAAAAACTCAAGACTTGTTGAGTCTTTGCTTTGTGGAATAGATATAATGCTTCACCCTAAATTTTTTGGTGACTGCTGAGAGAGTCCTTTCAGGGCATCCTTTTGGTCCGAGCCCAACAGATGGTTAGTATTGATACTCAGGGTTAATGTGCCTCTTTAGTCTGCATTATAATGTTATAAGCAGAAAAGGGACCGCAGGCTATCATTGCCCTTTCCCCTGTGTGAGGATGAAGAAAGTACAGTTTCCTTCACTAACTGGGTAGAACAGATATGTAGAACAATATGGAACTGCATAAAGAGATTTACAAGTGGTTCCCACATTGCTCCTCATGCAAACCTGACATTTGGATCCCACATCTCCAGCTTCATTTACCTACCTGGAGCTCTTCTATTATTGTCGAATGGCACCACTCTGAATTCGACGAAACACGGCAGAGACATTTGGTGTTTGATGCTCTCTCTTTTATTAAAAAAATTATTTTTTAATTGAAGAATAACTTTACAGAATTTTGTTGTTTTCTGTCAAACCTCAACGTGAATCAGCCTCCCTTTTGAACCTCCTTCCTATCTTCCTCCCCACCCCACTCCTCTAGGTTGATGCCCTCGCTTAAGCAGTTTCCTTGGGATTAGAAAACTTCACACCATCTACTTTCTGATAAGTTCTTTCTGTTTTAAATGGACTCACTTGCTTGGAATCCTTCAGGAAGAATTGGCAGTTGCTATGATTTACAGAAATTTTATAGAATCTGCCTTTAAAATTTTTTTTTTTTGCACAATAACTTGATAACTTCAAGTGCTAAAAGATATACTAAAGGTACACTGAAATTTCAAGAGTTTATTTGAACAAAGATGGATTCAAATTGGGGAGTGCCAAAACAAAGTGTTCAAGAGCACTCTATCCACAGACGCTAAGAGAAAGGGTTTTAGAGAGCAGCCCGTGAACCCAACAAAGTAGGGACATCATTTGATAGGCTGTCACTTAAGCAGTTGTCTAATCTGGGAAAGCTTAAGTGACAATGTGTGATTGGCTGTTTCGTCTTTAGAGTTGTTTTTCTTTCTTCTTTTTTTTTAATATGAGTGCTTTTATAGGTGTTGACTCTGACTTGAGTTTTGGTTTGCAAACTTAGGTTGCCAAGAGATTAGAGCTACCTCAATCTAATGGCCTCCTTGTTTATTTTATTTAATTTAACATATTAATTTGTTTTATAAGTTATCCTTTCTTTCTCTCTTCTCATCAGATAAGTAGCAAACTGGAGGCAGTGTGCCATGCCCAGTGCAGGTCAATCAATTTATCCATAGGCTGAATTTATTGACCATTATTTTATAAATTCTTTTAATATGGAAAAACGGGGACAGAATTTTAAGGCAGGAGGGGGATCCAAGGGCTAAATCCACTTTCATTCTTGACCCAATGATTAACTTTCCTTCTGCCAACCCATCAACCCAGGCCAGGTAGAAGTCCTGCCTGCACTGTGCCAGTCCAGAAGCAAGCTTTCCTCCAACAACCACCGCATACAACTGGTCACAAAGAGTTGATTAATTCTCTAGTGTATCTTGTGCCATCAGCCAGGAGAAAATAGTATCAGTCCCTGGAAAGCGTTTCCTTCAGCTCTCAATTTAAAAATTCATGATGGCACAATTAAGATAAAACCTCATAACACTAGCAACTGAAGTCAGCAATTTATGGGCGTTTGAGAGGAATTTTCTTTAATTACAGAATTCATTAGTTCCTCTTTTACTTTTTTAAAAGCTAGTTTGAGCTGATTTGCTGAACTTAATCAGTGTCCCATAGACATTTTCCCCTCTGAAATAAAGTCGTGTAGTTGAACAGGTATTATGAGAGGAAGGGCTGCTCCTCACCACTTGACTCTGTCTTGGGGACACAGGATGTATTTAAATTACAAAGGCTGCTCTTGCTCAGGGGTGTTTGAGTATGGCCAGATTTGGTACTTCTTTTTCTGCTACCATCCAAAGATCACGACCATCAACAGAAACTACACTGAAAGTGCTGAAGGCAGAGACACAAAAAGTCGGGGGATAATGAAGCCTGGACATGGGTTTTGCTATTCTGCATGTGTTGCTCCCTTTGAATGAGGTGATCTTCCAAACATATGGACTTGGTTGTCTGTAGTACAGCGGTTGCTTTTGCTTGCCTAGAACCCGTATCTTTCCTCAGTAACAGTTTCTCTTGTTTCTTCTAGGAGAGCTCTCTCTCCCCCTCGGTCAGTCCTTGCTTCAGGTGGAAGAGAACAGGGCTCAGACCTGGCCACACGGCATTCGCTTCTTTTGGTCTCAGCAATTCACTTGGGGAAGGACACAGGACTTATTCCTGAGACTGATGTGCAATCATTGGCAGTGAGAAGCCTTCTCTTGTTCAGGTAGCAGACATGGTTGAATGTGAATATGGGGCTGTTTCTGATCTTTCTGAGAATTCTGGAATCTTCTGGAAAAATGAAGCTGACACAGAAGATAACAGAGTCAGATGATAGACAAATTCCCTGGACTCAACGAACCCTGCCTGAAGCCTGGCCTGGCTTAGATTTCTCAACTCCTTGAATCAATCAGTGACTTTTATTTAAACCTGTTTGCTGAATCTGCTCACAAGCAAAATGCTGCTGATTGACATATCACTTCTCTCAGCTCAGCTTAAGCGTTACTTACTCAAGCAAGGTTTCTGTGATGAAACCACTGCCTCTTTCCTCTGCCTCCTCTCTGACTCAGTCAGTTTCCTTTACTACATGCTATCATGAGTTGGTATTCATTCTTTTTATGTCAGTGTGGGATTTTACATTCATGTCTTATTGGATTAGCATGAGTTATTGGATTAATACGAGTCTTCTGTCTAATAATAATGATGATGCTAATAGTGATATATATATTTAGATCTAACCATGTGCCAGGCATTGCTGTAATTGTAGTAAACATGCCTTCTTAATGGTTCAACTCTCACGTCCTCTTTCACCCTCATGAAGAGGCTCTTTAGTTCCTCTTTACTTTCTGCCATTAGAGGGGTGTCATCTGCATATCTGAGGTTGTTGATGTTTCTCTTGGCTATCTTGATTCCAGCTTGTGCTTCATACAGCTGGCATTTTGCATGATGTACTCTGCATATAAGTTAAATAAGCAGGGTGACAATATATAAGCCTTGTTGTACTCCTTTCCCAATTTGGAACCAGTCATTGTTCCATGACCACTTCTAATTGTTGCTTCTTGACCCACAAATAGGTTTCTAGGGAGACAGGTAAGGTGGTCTGGTATTCCCATCTCTTTAAGAATTTTCCATAGTTCGTTGTGATCCACAGACTCAGACTTTAGCATAGTCAATGACACAGAAGTAGATGTTTTTCTGAAATTCTCTTGCTTTCTCTAAGATTCAGAAGGTGTTGGCAATTTGTTCTCTGGTTACTCTGCCTCTTTGGTTCCTCAGGTGCTTCAAAACCCAGCTTGTATATCTAGAAGTTCTCAGTACACATACTGCTGAAGCTTAGCTTGAAGGATTTGGAGCATAACCTGGTTAGCATGTGAAATGAGTATGCTATTTTGTATGGTATTTTGAACAGTCTTTGGCATTGTCCTTTTGGGGGATTAGAATGAAAATTGGCATTTTCCATTCCTGTGGTCACTGCTGAGTTTTTCAAATTTGTTGATATATTGAGTGCAACACTTTAATAGCATCATCTTTTAGGATGTTAGAGAGTTCAGTTGGGATTCCATCACCTCCACTAGCTTTGTTGATAGTAATGCTTTCTGAGGCCCACTTGACTTCACATTCCAGATGTCTGGTTCTAGGTGAGTGACTACACCATCATGGATATCTGGGTCATTAAGACCTTTTTATATAGTTCTTCTGTGTATTCTTACCACCTCTTCTTATCCTTTTCTGCTTCTGTTAAGTCCTTACCATTTCTTTGTGCCCTTATCATGCCTATCCTTTCATGAAATATTCTCTTGATATCTTTAATTTTCTTGAAGAATTCTCTACTCTTTCCCATTCTATTGTTTTCCTCTATTTCTTTGCATTGTTCATTTAAGAAGCCCTTCCTATCTCTCCCAGCTATTCTCTGGAACTCTGAGTTTAGTTGGATATATCTTCCATTTTCTCCCTTGCCTTTTGCTTCTCTTCCTTCCTCAGCTATTTGTAAGGCCTCCTCAGACAACCTCTTTGCCTTCTTGCATTTCTTTTTCTTTGGAGTAGTTTTGGTCACTACCTCCTGTACAATGTCATGAACCTCTGTCCATAGTTCTTCAGGCACTCTATCAGATCTAATGCCTTGAATCTCTTTGTCACTTCCGCTGTATAATCATAAAGGATTTGATTTAGGTTGTACCTGAATGGCCTATTAGTTTTCTCTACCTTCTTCAATTTAAGCCTGAATTTTGCAATAAGGAGCTCATGATTTGAGCCACAGTACATTTCAAGTTTTATTTTTATTGACTCTATGGAACTTCTTCATCTTTGGCTGCAAAGAATGTAATGTCTGATTTCAATATTGGCCATCTGGTGATGTCCTTGTGTACAACTGTCTCTTGGGTTGTTAGAAAAGGTTTTTTCCTATGTCCAGTTCTCTTGACAAAACTCTGTTACCATTTGCCTTGCCAGAGCCTGCTGCAATTATTCAAACTAGTCTACCCTAAACCTGCCTACCCACCTTCACATACTCCTTCCTGTGGAAACCATAATAAAGGCTCTGCTGACATTTTCTCTTTGTTCCCTCTGCCCTTGACTAACCCTGGTGCTTCCCCAAGTGGCCCCTTTGTGTGGCTTGTCACACTTTATGTTTCTAGGGATCTGTGCATATAATAAACTTCTTTCTTCATAGCAATTATTTCTGTGTCTTTGTGTCCTAGCATACCTGGTTAAAACAAATCCTGGATATCTTTTAAACCCACTAGGACCTAATCATTGTGTAATGTCCTGATGTGAGTGGTACACTCTTTGGCTAGCTGTGGCAATGCCCTATTCTCAACCTCTCCCTGCTGATACCTGCTAATCTCTACTGGCCTCCCTTTTGTTCAGGTTCCAGTCATGAGGGCATGAGCCGACGTGACAAACACACTCCACCAAGCCAGCTGGCACAGGGCATTCTCCCAATTCAGCCCCTGCTTTCACATGTAGTTTAGGGCAGTCTCAGGCCTTACGAACTTACCAGGTGGAATGCAAGCTCCAGGGACACAGGTCGCTTCCTAGCTCATGGAGGCTACTATAAGGTCCAACCAGGCAAGCAGTTTCCCGTCTGTCCTTACATAGACCTTCGTAAGGCAGTTCTCTTAACCCTTTCTTCTTTGGGTGGGATAAAGGAGAAATGTCACAGCTGCTGCTGCTGCTGCTGCTGCTAAGTCGCTTCAGTCGTGTCTGATTCTGTGCGACCCCATGGACAGCAGCCCACCAGGCTCCTCTGTCCCTGGGGTTCTCCAGGCAAGAATACTGGAGTGGGTTGCCAGTTCCTTCTCCAAATGTCACAGCTATTGGCTCCATAATACTCAAACTTGAGGCATTTTCATTCCCCCTCTAAATGGAAGTGAGTAATAGGAATGAGGGATGCTGATTATTTAATGAGTTCTGATAACTTTTTAGTGAAAATAAGATGGAGCTGCACGCTACTTCTATTTAGGATGTGAAAGTACTTTTGCCTAATTTCTTTAGCTTTAGGGGCCTAAACTTCAATTCATCTCATCATGTATCCCATATTCAAGCACTGTAAGTAGCACCTCTGTTGGAGAGATTTAATGTAGTGAGCCTTTGAGCTACTGTGTCTTAAGCAAATAGTTTCTGCTTTTATCAGTTTCCTAGTAGCAGTGCAATTTTGAGGAATTTTCATTTAAAAGTCCCAGGGCATTTTATTCTAAAGTGCGAGAATATGGCAGTACTAAATAATCAGCTTCTCTATGATCACATTAAAATGCATGGCACAATTCGTTAATTACCATCTCAATCTAATTCTCTAAGAAGTTTGCCCTAATTGCATTGTTGATATGCACAGATGCAAATAGGATGTTGGTTGTTTCCCTTATAGCAAACCACTGTTTCTAGTAAGTACCAATCTATTCTCTTGTTAGGAAGACTGGTATGGTTGCATTGAACCACTAAACATTGTCTCTCTATCACAAATGATGATAGCTGAACCCAGAAACCAAAGAGCACATTGCTTCCCATCAACCCCACCCCCATATAGACACCCCCAAACAGCAAAGACATGTTCACAAATAAGGCAACAAATAGAAGAAAATTCCCTGTAGATTGGCAGGATGGAAGTGCAAATTGGACATTTGTGGAGCGGCACTCGCCAGAAGGTATGTGAAACAAACAACCCCCAGCTGCTATGCTTTGCTTTTGTAAAAAGATCTTAAGGTTGTTTCACAAACACAGGTGTGAGAAGGCAAAAAGAAAAAGAGGAGGAGAAGAGGGAGAGAATGATCCATGGAAAACTGGCAACCACAAATAGGGATGGAAACTATATGTGTTGGTATGATGTGAGGCATCTGCCTCAATCCTCTCAGCTGTCCTGTTGATTCCTGAGAGGCACTGAGCGTGGATAGGTGTAGGTAGATGCTGGAGGAAGGTCCAGAGTGGTGGAGAGAGGGATCTGAAGCCTGGTTAAAACATTTTTTTAATCAGCTAAATGGAAGATCTGTCACTTGTACAATCACGTCTCCTTAAAATCATACTTATATTCCTATAGGAATTAAAAAAGAGTAAGTATTTCTCTATATGAATTTTTATGTCTGCACACATATCGCATTTATTTATCTTTTAGCTTATTTCACTTGGAATATTTTGTCCCTCTGCAAAATGTTTTTGTTATGGAACACTTTATGCAAGTATATTACAGTTACAAAACTCACAAATCTTGATTTTTCCAATCATGCTGTTGATCTGGGATTTAATTATATAAATGGCCAAAATAACATTTTATGTTTTGTAGATCAGGGTTCAGATATGGATTCAAGAGATCATAATGGTCAAATTCTCCCCTAGCTTCTGCCTGAATGAGTTTTGAGTGGTGACACTTACTTATATGTACTTGTGATTCTTTGTACTTCCGTGAATTATTTCTTTTGTTAAATGAGCATTTGGAGATTAATACGCTTAGTTTCATTAAAACCTCATGGAACCTTCAGGTTTATGGAAACAAAACCCTTTATTTTAACATTCAGGGAGAAAGAAAGTGACTCTATAGGTGAATAAATCATTTTGACAAATTTTGGAATAATTTATACTTTCTCCAAGTGCTTTAAATAATAGGATTGCAAATTTGGCATGTTGTCAGCATGATCTTTGTTTATCCCTTGGCTATACTGAAGAGATTTTTCAATACCCTGGATGACAGAGTTTCAGAAGGATAAAAAGAGATGCTGGTTGATTACTGGCTTTTTCTTTAGCTTATTCTTCACAGATATTTGCATTTTTGCCTGCTGAGCACCTATTTCCCATTCTATAATGGCATTCCATTTTTTCCTTTATCGAAGCATCCTCTTTGGAATTGTCAGATAAATATAGAACTCCTGGTTAAATCTGAATTTCAGAGAAACAGTGAATAATATGTTAATGTAAATATGTCCCCAACATTGTGTGTTGTGCTTAGTTGCTCAGTCATATCCAACTCTCTGTAGCCAGCCAGTCTCTCCCACCATGGGATTCTCCAGGCAAGAATACTGGAGTGGGTTGCCATGCCCTCTTCCAGGGGATCTTCCCAACCGAGGAGCCGAACCCAGGTCTCCCACATTGCAGGTGGATTTCTCCACCAGGGAAGCCCCTGTTCCCAACATTGTATAAGACATACTTATACTGACACAATATTATTTATCTGCAGTTCAAACTTAACTGAGCATCTTGAATTTTTATTTGCTAAATCTAGCAACTCTCTTCCTCTCTGCATGTGGTTCATGTGTGATTGTACCACTGAGCTTTAGGAGCATGCATGTAACCCAGACCTGCCAATCAGAGCATGGGCTTAGTGACTGATTCAAGGACTGGTTTAAGATCATCCCAGACCAATGAAAGTGCTTCTCGGCCCTTTTACTAGAAGCTTTGGGAGAGAAAACCTTCTTTTATTGAAAAATGAAACCTAGAACAACTGGAGAAAAATATGCATAAAGAGCCTACCTAATAATGAAGTTAAGAAGGAGGAAAGCGGAGTCCAGAAATACTGAAAGAGACTGAATCTTGACCTCATTTAACTTCCTTGATCAGGCTATGCCTGAAGCTCACAATCTTACTTGAACTAAGAGTTTTTTTTTTTTTTTTAATTTAAACTAATTTGAAAAATGGTTAAATGTGGGTCTTTTGAAGTTGTCATTCTTAGTCCTCTATTTTTATTAATAATTTGTGTATACTTGGTTCTACCCAAGCAGATTTGTGAAATACTCTATGACATTCTGGGTGCAGCTAATGATATATATATTTTTTAATTTGCAAAATTTAATGACTTCTGTATCAAAATCTCTACCCTTTTTGAGGTATTGGTGAGAAATATCACACATTTAGGATCCTTCTTATTCTTCTTTCAACAGTGAAAGAACTGGAGTGAGTTAGGAATAGGATTTCCTTATATGCACACACTACATGTTGGTTATCCATTTAATGGGTGATAGACATTAGGGTTGTTTTTACTTTTTGGCTATTATAAATAGTGTTTCTATGAAGATTCACAAACAAGTTTTTGCATGGATATGTATTTTCTTATATTCTCCATTGTTTTCTTGCTATCACCATTGGATATGGTCTTCCCTTAGACCTGGGGCTTCGTGATAACAAGCAAAATCTTTCTTGCTTAATTTTTTTTCTCTTTTTTCATCTCAAATCCTTCAATCACTTTCAGGAAGACTTATGCAATTAATTTGCCATGTCAATCAGTGTTTCAGAACTTCTCATCAAAGTTCTGAACCATTAATTGACATAGTTGTTCTCAAATAAAGCCCCAGTCTCTTCAGATTAACTTTAATTTTTCCATTAATATATTTTTTCAACTTCCAATCATACTTATAGGCCCCCCAGACATGAAAAAAATCTTTGAATGATCCTTCGAGAGGGTGAAGACCCTCCCAATTCAGGAGGTGCCTACGCTCATTTTTCTTATTGTCTTTACCTTTATGTTTACTCCCATTTTGACATTTCCACTCAGATGTCCTCTTCCCTCCTGTACAATTTTAATATTCTTTATATCTTCTCTTCTATACAATTCTATTACAGGATGTTTTGCCTTCCCTTGGCTTCAAAACCACTTAATGTCTATATCATTCATATTTGTATTTAATCACTAATTACCTTTTATTGTTCTGTAACTGCTTAATGGACATGTACCATATCTGCTTGGCCATATGAAAGGTCAAGGATGGCAAGCATTGTGTCTAAAAGGAGGCAGCTGTGAAAAGATTAAAAAACCCAGTGATGCTTGACTCTGATTCCAGTAATGGATGGCTGGGTAATAACTCAGTGCAACTTTGTCAACAAAGATTACTTGAAAAGCTGGGCAAAATATTTTTGAAATTTAGTTTATCTGCTAGACTAATATTTAAGTGAAGATAGATAATCTAAAACTCAGAGAGAAGGTGAAGGACAATGTTGAGAACTGGACACTATGTAAAAAGGAAATAAAAGTTTTGGAAAAGATCCAAAGAATTGAAACTGCAATCAGACATCTTCCAGCAAACAAAAGCCCAGATCCAGACGGCTTCACAGCTGAATTCTACCAAAACTTTCGAGAGAGCTAACACCAATCCTACTCACACTCTTCCAGAAAATTTCAGAGGAAGGTAAACTTCCAAACTCATTCTATGAGGCCACCATCACCCTAATACCAAAACCTGACAAAGATGCCACCAGAAAAAAGAAAACTACAGGCCAATGTCACTGATGAACATAGATGCAAAAATCCTTAACAAAATTCTAGCAATCAGAATCCAACAACACATTAAAAAGATCATACACCATGACCAAGTAGGTGTATCCCAGGCTTTATCCCAGGGATGCAAAGATTCTTCAACATCCACAAATCAATCACTGTAATTCACCACATTAACAAATTGAAAAATAAAAGCCCTATGATTATCTCAATAGATACAGAGAAGGCCTTTGACAAAATTCAACATCCATTTATGATAAAAACTCTCCAGAAAGCAGGAATAGAAGGAACATACCTCAACATAATAAAAGCTAAAACCCACAGCAAACATTATCCTCAATGGTAAAAAATTGAAAGCATTTCCCCTAAAGTCAGGGACAAGACAGGGGTGCCCACTTTCACCACTACTATTCAACACAGCTCTGGAAGTTTTGGCCACAGCAATCAGAGCAGAAAAAGAAATAAAAGGAATCCAAATTGGAAAAGAAGAAGTAAAACTCTCACTGTTTGCAGATGACATGATCCTCTACATGGAAAACCCTAAAGACTCCACCAGAAAATTACTAGAGCTAATCAATGAATATAGTAAAGTTGCAGGATATAAAATCAACACACAGAAATCCCTTACATTCCTATACACTAATAATGAGAAAGTAGAAAAAGAAATTAAGGAAACAATTCCATTCACCATTGCAACAAAAGGAATAAAATACTTAGGAATATATCTACCTAAAGAAACTAAGGACTTATATATAGAAAACTATAAAACACTGCTGAAAGAAATCAAAGAGGACACTAATAGATGGAGAAACATACCATGTTCATGGATTGGAAGAACCAATATAGTGAAAATGAGTATACTACCCAAAGCAATCTACAGATTCAATGCTATCCCTATCAAGCTACCAGCGGTATTTTTCACAGAGCTAGAACAAATAATTTCACAATTTGTATGGAAATACAAAAAACCTCGAGTAGCCAAAGCAATCTTGAGAAAGAGGAATGGAACTGGAGGAATCAATCTGCCTGACTTCAGGCTCTACTACAAAGCCACAGTCATCAAGACAGTATGGTACTGGCACAAAGACAGAAATGTAGATCAGTGGAACAAAATAGAAAGCCCAGAGATAAATCCACACACCTATGGACACCTTATCTTTGACAAAGGAGGCAAGAATATACAATGGATTAAAGACAGTCTCTTTAACAAGTGGTGCTGGGAAAACTGGCCAACCACTTGTAAAAGAATGAAACTAGAACACTTTCTAACACCATACACAAAAATAAACTCAAATGGATTAAAGATCTAAATGTAAGACCAGAAACTATAAAACTCCTAGAGGAGAACATAGGCAAAACACTCTTCTACATAAATCACAGCAGGATCCTCTATGACCCACCTCCCAGAATATTGGAAATAAAAGCAAAAATAAACAAATTGGACCTAATTAAACTTAAAAGCTCTACAAACAAAGGAAACTATAAGCAAGGTGAAAAGACAGCCTTCGGAATGGAGAAAATCATAGCAAATGAAGCAACTGACAAACAACTAATCTCAAAAATATACAAGTAACCAATGCAGCTCAATTCCAGAAAAATGACCCAATCAAAAAATGGGCCAAAGAACTAGACATTTCTCCAAAGAAGACATACAGATGGCTTACAAACACATGAAAAGATGCTCAACATCACTCATTACCAGAGAAATGCAAATCAAGACCACAATGAGGTACCATTTCATACAAGTCAGAATAGCTGCAATCCAAAAATCTGCAAGCAATAAATGCTGGAGAGGGTGTGGAGAAAAGGGAACCCTCTTACACTGTTGGTGGGAATGCAAACTAGTACAGCCACTGTGGAGAACAGTGTGGAGATTCCTTAAAAAATTGGAAATAGAACTGCCTTATGATCCAGCAATCCCACTGCTGGGCATACACACTGAGGAAACCAGAATTGAAAGAGACACATGTACCCCAATGTTCACTGCAGCACTGTCTATAATAGCCAGGACATGGAAGCAACCTAGATGTCTATCAGCAGATGAATGGATAAGAAAGCTGTGGTACATATACACAATGGAGTATTACTCAGCCATTAAAAAGAATACATTTGAATCAGTTCTAATGAGGTGGATGAAACTGGAGCCGATTATACAGAGTGAAGTAAGCCAGAAAGAAAAACACCACCCTCTCCCTCTCCGTTGATTTGGGAGAATGGGAATTCTAACATGTATACTGTCATGTAAGAATTGAATCGCCAGTCCATGTCTGACGTAGGGTGCAGCATGCTTGGGGCTGGTGCATGGAGATGACCCAGAGAGATGCTGTGGGGAGGGAGGTGGGAGGGGGGTTCATGTTTGGGAACGTATGTAAGAATTAAAGATTTTAAAATTTAAAAAATTTAAAAAAAATTAAAAAAAATTAAAAAAAATAAATTAAAGGTGTGTTACATATTAAAAAAAAAGAAAAACACCAATACAGTATACTAACACATATATATGGAATTTAGAAAGATGGTAACGATAGCCCTGTATGCGAGACAGCAAAAGAGACGCAGATGTACAGAACAGACTTTTTGACTCTGTGGGAGAGGGAGAAGGTGGGATGATTTGGGAGAATGGCATTGAAACATGTATAATATCATATAAGAAATGAATCGCCAATCTAGGTTCGATGCAGGATACAGGATGCTTGGGGCTGGTGCACTGGGATAACCCAGAGAGATGGTATGGGGAGGGAAGTAGGAGGGAGGTTCAGGAGTGGGAACATATGTACACCCATGGCAGATTCATGTTGATGTATGGCAAAACCAATACAGTACTGTAAAGTAAAAAAATAAAAATAAAAAAAAATTCTAAAAAAAAAATGATCCGAAGAAGAATATTAGAATTGAAATTTTAAATTACCTAAATTAGAATGGATTTAACAAAACATATTTGATTCCACAGAAGAGAGGATTAGTGAACAGCCAGATAAAACAGAAGGAAATGTTCAGAATAGAGCATGGAGTAACAAAATTTATGGCAAATAGAGATGAGATAGTATGAAGCATAGAGAATACGTAGAGAAAGTTTAACATGGGAAATTGGAGACCAAAAATAAGAGAAAAACTGGAGCAGAACAATATTTGAAGGGATAATGATGAAACATTTCAAAACTAATAAAAGATATTAAGCCTGATTTTAAAATAATTAAAAATATTTATTATTCACAAATCACATGATAAAACATACAAAAATATAAATTAAATATATGAATTTGTGAGTTTACCAAGATTGCTGAATATATAGTCAACATTCAAAAATCAATTATAGTTCTATATACCAGCAACAGACATTTGGAAAAATAAAATTTTGAATTTCTTTTGATGCCCTACAATGGCATTCTTATCAAATTATTTGTGTTAAAAAAACTCAAAACGTACCAGAACTTTATTTAGAAAACTATTAAATATTACTGATCAAGATGAAAGAAGGCCTAAATAAATGAAAGATAATACCATGTTTATGGATTAGAAGATACAATATTATATAGACGCCAATACTTCCCAGACTGATTTATAGATTCAGTATAATTCCAAACAAAATTTTATTAAGTTCCTTTGTGTGCGTGTATGGGGGGAGAAGTTTTTGAAAATTGAGGAAATGATTTCTCAGTTTGCATATAAATATGCTAAAGACCACAAATATCCAAAATAATATTGAAAAAGAACAGAGTTCGGAGATCTAAGTAACAAGATATTAAGATTTTTCATAAAGTTACAATAATTAAAAGTGAGGTATTGATCCAAGAAGAAATACAAACCTATGGATCATAATGGGAATTCTAGAAATGTATCTACATGTGTGCAGATACCTGAGGTTTTTTTTTGTTTGTTTTTTTGTTTGTTTTTTTTTTAAGATACCACTGTAGAATTTTTTTAATATATCCCAAGGCAATTGGGTATCTATTGGAATCCATACATGATAACAACAAAATAAAAATTCTAGGTTAATTTTAGATCTAAATGTGAAAGACTAAATAATAAAACTTCTATGAGGTAATTTAGAAAATATCTTAATGAGCTCAGGATACAGAAATATTTCTTAAGTAGTACATGGAACTTGGCATAATGAAAAAGATTAATGAAACTAAGAATTCCTGCTTATCACTATCAGGAGAGTGAAAAGAAAATCAAGGACTAGGAAAAGATATTTCTCACACAGAACTAACAAAGAGCTGATAATCAAACTGTTTCTTTTTAAACTCTGAAGAATCAATAAGAAAAAGACAACCAAATGGAAGAATGGAACATGCACTCCACAAATTATGATGCATAAGTGAGTTGGCGTTTTCTACCAAAGTACAAGATGTGCACAATTAATGACCCAGTGTTCCATTTCTAGTGATATATTTAATAGAAATGTGTGCACAGGCACATCAGGAGACACACAAATATGTTTCCAGTAGCATTATTGGAAAGAGCTGAAAATGGGAAACAAATATCCATCAATAATGGAATTAATACTACACAATCACCATGTGGTATATAGCAAAATAATGATAATAATACACAGAGTTCAGCTCCTTCTAAGCATGGATAAGTATAGTTTGAATGAAAAACATCAGATTCAAGTTATATGTTTGTGTTTACATACATATGTACACACATGCATGCAGTCAAATGTGTTTAAACACGCACATATATAGATTCTATGTACAACTTGAAGCACAAATACAGTCATAGTCTAGAGATGACTGCTTAGATGGCAAAATGTAAAGAACAAAAAATATTGTCATGTTTGCAAAGACAGTACTTACTTTTGACGGGTGCTGTGTGTTAGTCGCTCAGTCATGTCTGACTCTTTGCAACCCCATGGACTACAGCCCTCCAGGCTCCTCTGTCCATGGGATTCTCCAGGCAAGAATACTGGAGTGGGTCACCATGCCCTCCCCCTGGGGATCGTGCCCTCCCCCAGGGGATCGTACTCACCCAGGGATGGAACCTGGGTCTCCTGCATTGTAGGCGGATTCTTCACCTTCTGAGACACCAGGTGGTAAGGGGATATGATTAAGAGTTGATATTGAAGAAGCCTCTGGGACTCTGACAATGTTTCATTTTTTTAAAATTAATTCATTCTTTATTAAATTCTAGTTTATTTATGATGTGTTAATTTCAGGTGTACAGCAAAGTTCTATATACATACATGCATATATTTATGCATTCCTTGCTTCTTCTCAGTTCAGTTCAGTTCAGTTCAGTCGCAAAGTCGTGTCTGACTCTTTGTGACCTCATGAATCGCAGCATGCCAGGCCTCCCTGTCCATCACCAACTCCCGGAGTTCACTCAGACTCACGTCCATCGAGTTGGTGATGCCATCCAGCCATCTCATCCTCTGTCATCCCCTTCTCCTCCTGCCCCCAATCCCTCCCAGCATCAGAGTTTTTTCCAATGAGCCAACTTTTCGCATGAGGTGGCCAAAGTACTGGAGTTTCAGCTTCAGCATCATTCCTTCCAAAGAAATCCCGGGGCTGATCTCCTTCAGAATGGACTGGTTGGATCTCCTTGCAGTCCAAGGGACTCTCAAGAGTCTTCTCCAACACCACAGTTCAAAAGCATCAATTCTTCAGCACTCAGCCTTCTTCACAGTCCAACTCTCACATCATACATGACCACAGGAAAAACCATAGCCTTGACTAGATGGACCTTTGTTGGCAAAGTAATGTCTCTGCTTTTCAATTTCTCATTTATAGTTTAATACAAGATATTGATATAGTTCTCTGTGCTGTACAGTAAAACCATGTTTATATATTTTATATATAGTGGTATGTATCTGTTCAACCCTACTCCTAATTTATCCCTCTCCCTCACCTCCCTTGTCTGCTGGTTATCATGTTTAATTTCTATGTCTGTAATAATGTTCTATTTTTTGACTTGAGTGATGGTTATAACTGTGTGCTTTTAAAACTTTACCCTAAAATATTTTAAAAGAAGGAGGAGGAAGAGGAGGAGAAGAAGAAAATGTGAGGAACAGATCACCATTCACTCTTTCGGTAACCGTAGGCAAATTACATTATCCCTGTGAATCTTAATTTGCTCATTTGCAAATTGTGAATCACGTCACCATCCTCACCGAACTTTCATGAGGATTATGAGATCCTGCATGTAAAAGAACTTTATAAAGACATGAAGCACCTTATAAAGTTTGAGGGAAAAATAGTACTATAATAATACTATCTAATACCTAATACCATTCTGTGGAATTGCGATAGTCATGAAAACATCATATTTGATTTGATTGTATCTTCAAGAATTGCATTCATCAGAAAACAATATAATTGAATTAAGAGGGAATATGAAAATATAGTTATGTGTAATAAAGTAGATTTTTTTCAACTTGTAAATAGCTTCTTTCTTCTGCACATATATACACAACACCTCACCATCACCACTTTTTCTCCTTTCTGGATCTCATTTTTGCAATTCCAAAGAACCTTGAGTTCTCTTGAGTTCTCTTACTGAACCAAGTAAAACTCTTATAGGAAAGACAGAGAGAGGAAGCTGGAGATTCAGTGGGGTTTGTTGTTACCCACACATCAGAGTCCCCACAGTGCCCCAAACAGTGACGGTGCCTCTACCGAGAAACTCACAGAACTCCTGAGTTGAATAAGATGGAGCACTGATATCCTCACTTACCTTAAGTTGCTCAGTCGTGTCTGATTCTTTGTGACCCCATGGACTGCAGCACGCCAGGCCTCCCTGTCCATCACCAACTCCCAGAGTTTACTCAAACTCATGTCCCTTGAGTCGGTGATGCCATCCAGCTATCTCATCCTCTGTTGTCCCCTTCTCCTCCTGCCTTCACTCTTTCCCAGGATCAGGGTCTTTTGAGTCAGTTCTTCGCATCAGGTGGCCAAAGATCCTAATAGCCTAGATCCTTGAATAAACACTCCTCGGATGGTTGCAAGCCTAAATTCCAGAATTGTGAAATGGTTAATTTTGACAATTTTTGTCAATATTCCTGTTGCTTTTATAGAGAAGTGAGTTTTCAGAGGCTCTTAGTTTGCCATTCTTAGTGATGTCCTGACGCCCCCAGATGCTGATATGGCCTCTTTTTCTCCTACCGCCATCCTGACAACTTTTCACTTAAAGATATTCTCTTCAAAGCCTGATGCAAGTTCTTCCAGGGTTTCTTCAAATAGCCAGCAGCCACTCTGTCAGCACCAGTTACTTCTTTGGGGATGATCGTAGCTCTTGCCCGTATTTTTCCTGTGTCCTTGCTCATATTCTGTTTCTTTGACTCAGACTCTAAATGTTCAGCCTTTTCTGGTGAGATTGCATTCCTCAGTCACTCTCATTGGGCTTATTTTGTTTAACTTCCTATTTAGTCATCTACAGGGCTCCTAACCCTTTCATTACTGAATATCTAATGTGAATATCTGTACGCCCCTTGGCCCAAGTCTTGGTATAGATAACTGTTTTCCTGAGGCTACGGCCTCTGTGCTTTTCACTGTTACACTACAGTCCTCAAAAAGATCTTTTCTTTTCCTAGTGTCAGCTGCCACAACCAAACAAATGATATATAAATCTCACCAAGCCATCTCTGATCTAACTCAAGCCACGTGACTCTCACTGCTTATAAGATATTTTTGCTTTGCTATATCTTTATTAACTCTAACCTGGCAACCTAATTGGAATGCCTGTGAAACTGGTACATGTACTATCACATTCAAGAAAAAAATAATAATTTTGACATCCAAAAGGATTTAAAAGTAAATTAAAAAATAATAATTTGACATCCAAAAGGATTTAATAGCAGTCACTGCAAAAAACCAAAGGATAATTCTCTACTAAGGAGAGAAAATTTAATCATCAATCTATCCTCTGAGAGATTAAATATATCTTTTGGATAGATTAGATACAATCTTTTGAAATTATATCATGGCAGCTAATCAAATAACTCTTCCTTTCATTCTGGGAGATCCTTCTAACTCTCTGTCAAACACACTGTGTTCTAGATATTTCTTGTCTTGTTGCTACCCTTTCAATCTCTATGTAATGGTCTTATCTAGAAATCTCTCTCTGTTCTTTCCAATTAATCACTAAGATCAGTTTTCTTAATTCTCCCTCTCAAGTATTATCCCAATTCTACATTGCAAAACCTTAGAAATTAATCTGGCAAAGATGCAATTCTTCTCAAAACTTAAATGAGGAAAAAGATGATGTCATACAAAAATAAGATAATAGTCATATATTAATGTTATTTTTCTACATATCATATTTCAAACTAAATAAGCCTTCCTATTTCCTTCCGCAAATGACACACAGACACTGGTCTCCTTGGTGATTATCATGACATAATCTTCAGATTTTAAATAGGTCTTAAACACTTCATGTATGAACTTAGAAGCGACTTTGGAGAAAAAAGCATTATTATGAGTTGTACTGATGTTTAAGAAGAAAAACCCAGCTAATAATACTATTATAAGGAGAGCATATCCAAAATAACCAGTCATAGAGAAAAGTGCTTTCATCACTGTTGACAAGACCAAGGTTAGAAGATACTCACTTGTATTTGATAAATTATTGAAATATTTCCTATGCATCTAATATTTGCATAGATGATTCTTTAAATTGGCAGTAAAGACTTATGAACAAAAAATGGCCTTTGAAACAGATTTTGAGGTCACAGAAAGCTACAAGAGTAGCATGAGCATGTGCCTGGGAACAGGTACCTACACTAAACACAGTGAGTACTGTTTACTACAGGCTTGGGCACGTGATGAGATGGATAGAGTGGGGCACACAGTAAGTCACTGGGAAGAATGAATGGACTGGAAGGTTAAGGTCGTCCGATTGACCACTTTCAGAAACCTGAACCTTTTTGGTAGATGATGGATAGTAAATATTTCTTTGAAGAAAATATGTCTTGTTTACATTATATCAATATTTTCTTCAAACAAAAGAATTTGAAGGACGGTGGGATACAGTGAGGACAAGAATGCTCATCTGTGTGTAGGTTTTAGGATCATTTATAAATGTTTCTTGTTAGGTGAAATATTAATCACACTGAAACAGATTTGCCAGCAAAAAATAAATGAGGGAAAGTGCCCATTTCTCATTTCAACACAAATTGAAAATGAATTAGTTAATAAAATATGAACAAATTCATGCCTTAAATTGCATGAGCCATCTTTCTAAGATTCAAATTTTACAGAAGGTTTTTCACTAGAAGTTATTTGTTTCATTTTAAGAGGGAAAGAAAAGATCCCCAAACAGTTAAATTTAGGGAACAACATAATTACTGTCCTTAGTTAACACTGGCTCAGATGGTGAAGAATCTGTCTGCAATGAAGGAGACCTGGATTCAATCCCTGGGTCAGGAAGATCCTCTGGAAAAGGGAATGGCTATCCATTCTAGTATTCTTGCCAGGAGAATTCCCTTCTCTTTGATCCATTTCTCTTTGATTACTTTTTGAAGAGTTTCTAGTATGTGCATGGCTACAAAATTTAGTATCTTCGTCCTTAAACATCTAGAAATCGTGTAAAACAATAACTGGGATTTAACAAAAAAAATCAAAGGAACTCATTTTAATGAATCTAGATCTGAGCCACCAGAGAAGCCCCAGAAGTAGCTCTAATCCTCAGGCATCCATATGCTTAACGAGGGCTTCCAAAAGCAGCAAGGATGGTGCAGAAGCTGCGTGAGAGCGGGCGGCAGTGAAGAGATGAAATGTGGAAGGTGGAGATGAGACACGGTACATTAGATCTCAGAACACGTCTTCATAGACATAGTCCAGAAGCGTGCGAGCCCTGATGCTCCAAAATGAAAACGCATACTTTTACTTGCAGGAGTAAGTCCAAAAGTAAGGTGAGCAAGGCCCTTTCAGATTTGATGAGTTCTATATCAAAGGCTTCCAGCAATACCAAGAAAGGTCAAAGCTCCGAACCTCTTAGCTTATGACCTTAACTGAAGCATTTCTCATTCACTTGGATCCATAGTTTATCCACCCGATAAAATAAGGTGGCATTGGTGATTGTAATTTTTTGGTTTCTAGAACACCTGGTAAAATTAGCAGAAAGAAAAAAAAAGATTTGAACTTAATCCTTGTGGGTGTTTAGCTGCAAGGCAGTGAAGAAGATGGTGTGATGTAACCTTGGAATCACAAAGATCCGGATTAGATGGGGCAGGGCTCTTGCAGTTACCCTTGAACTGGTGAACCTGACCTGCCTTTGCTCTCTGGCTCCTGCCTCTTGGTTTATCTGGCATCTGTTCTGGTTAGATCCATTTTGCCATCCAGCTCTGGTGCCTGCTCTGAACAGTCAGCTGAGACCCTCAGGCTCTAGACTTTGATCCACTTCAAAGCACTGGCTTTTCTAAATACAAACTCTTCTTTCCATATCTAAACCTTCAAGGAGAAAAACTCCTTATGAAATAGGATTGTGGAAACTCCAAAGAGATCAGCCTTTTTCGCTTGGCTTTATGGGACAGACAACCCTTACTGTGTGCTACATGCGTGATGTGTTCAGGTTTAGGTCTAGCAAATCCCCACTTCCGAAAAAAAAAATACCACAATTTCATACAATAAGGGCCTTAAATTGCATGAGCCATCTTCCTAAGATTCAAATTTTACAGAAGGTTTTTCACTAGAAGTTATTTGTTTCATTTTAAGAGGGAAAGAAAAGATCCCAAAACAGTTAAATTTAGGGAAATATAAAATATAGAGGTATTAAATTTCAGGAAGGCATCACACACATACACACAAAGCCCCAAACAACAGAACAAACCTTGAGCAGCATTCTGATCTTCACTGAAGAACAAAGTTCTAGAAGTTCATAGTGAGATATCAAACTGAGGATAGTGAAAGTAGGCAAAGATTATTTATTGGATGGTTAGCTGGAGTGGGACTATGTCCCGTATACATATCTAGTATTAAAAACCTGAAAGTCCAAGCTAATGAGTGAGACGATGCCTAGGTCCCGTGAAGTCTGTTCTTTATTCTCAGAGGGATTCTGGCTCATTTCAGTGCTTGAGCCAAAAGGCTGTCTTGCCCCTTTCCACATTCAGCACACTGGTTTTAGAACATCACAGAATCCTCTTTTGTCAGCAGCTCCAGAAGCTACAAGCTATGAGGGATCGAGCTTGGGTAGATGGAGGAAATGTACTTACTTAGCAGCAAGTGAGAGAAACAGCCACCCTGCTTTTCTGTCGCCCTTCTGGGTTCTGTCCTTAGGCTTTCCACGATGTCTCTCCACCCTTCCTGACAATGGGGCATAGACTGCATTTAACGGCGTTTGTCACTAGCTGCAGTGTGAAAGAGATCTTTCAGTTTCATTACCTTTCATTTTTAAAAATAAGAATGGAATTTACTTAAGATAGATAGAAAATCCACATAGCAACATGGGTGTAGAAAAACAAGCAGGTGTTAATAAATTTCCAAGAAACATTAATCTGTTTTTGCAAATACATCCTGCTGTTCATTTAAATGGAATGATACTCTATAAAATTACCACTTCAGTCACTCTCTGAGCTATCAAAATGTAATATATAACACCTTCGATGATCAAAGTGAAAGTAAGTTTAGAAATCCAATTTCTTTTTTCACCATTTAAGCTCTTTATTTAACTTTTGTGTTTCAGCTCTCACTTGAATCAAGCTTCAATCTTACTTACACACATCACAGGTATACTTCAAAAGCTGTCATGGAATCCTGCAACTGCCAAAAACAAAGTTCTATACTAAACCAACTGTATCTATAAAAGAAAAAAACTATATTCTGTCAGACTTGAAGATTTAAAATAATTTATCATTGTATTATTCAAAACTGGTAGTCATTGATTGAACTAGAGATAACCATTGGGGGAACTGTGAATGGGATTGTATCTGTCTCGGAAAAAAATGAGAAATGAGGATCCCTGTGGCATAAGAGGCCAATATATAAATTCTGAGGTTGACAATAAAGAAGCTGTAGAAAGATTCATCATTTAAAGGGATTGGCAGAAACATTGATGGAACTGAAATCGAAGAAGAATTTTAAGTGATTGTCTGGGAAGATGGATGAAGGGATGGGTCTGGACAGAGTAAAGCGGTAGCAATAGAGTAACTCTTGCTTTTTACCCTGAGTCATTCTGCCATATTTTGTTTTTCCTTCATGCCTATATTACTTAAGTAAATAGAATAAGCCATAATAAAATAATTTATAACTTTAAACTACTTGATGTCCACTTACTTGTTAAATCATTTTAACTCTAATTTTAGAGATCAGCAGATCATGAATTTGGACTTTCATAGTCATTAGTACCATCTCTGGTTTATGCCAACTGGATGCAACCCACGTAAATATACTGTGTTCTTTAAAAAGTCCTGGGAACCTCTTTTATCACTCAAGACAGCCTATTTAAGCTAGGTCCAGTGAAATACCTAGAGTGAATCTGATTTTAACTAGAAGGGTTTTTTTTTTTTTCTTTTCTTTCCGGGATAAAACTTAGGTAACCAAGACAAAACTGACCGTATATTGTAAGAAGGCAGAACTTTTCAATTTACTGCCTTTGGACGAGAATAGCCAGAAGGCACTCTCTCCCTTCCTTTTCTCATTACTCTTACAAACATGACTTCTGCTAACACTGGACTCTTGTCTCTTACCTTGCTCTTAAGAACATAACTATTTGGGATACAATATTTAGTAGCTTAGATGAGAGGAAATGCTGCATTTCTTTTTTCCTGAATGAAGCTTTACAATCCATGCTTTAAGCCTCAACTTTTTAAATTAATCTTTTCTGGAGCATAGTTACTTTACAATGTTGTGTTAGTTTCTAGTGTACAACAAAATGGTCAGTGATACATACAAGTATATTCCTTTCCTTTTGGGCTGCCTTCCTAAAAGTGGGATCATTCCATTTAAATGAACAGCAGGATATATTTGCAGAAACAGATTAATGTTTCTTGGAAATTTCTTAACACCTGCTTGTTTTTCTACACTCATGTTGCTGTGTGGATTTTCTATCATATGTAGACTCCACAGTGCAGTAAGCAGCGTGCCCTGTGCCAAACAGCATGTTCTCATTAGCTATCTATTACAAGGTATCAAAGCGTATATGTGTCAGCCCTAATGTCCCAATTCCTCCCACCACTCCCTTCTCCTTTGATACCCATACGTTTGTTCTCCACCCAGAGTGTGTCATACAGAGTAAAATAAGTCAGAAAGAGAAAAATAAACATTGTTTATTAATGCATATATGAGGAATCTAGAAAAATGATTCAGATGATCCTATTGCAAAGCAGAAATACACAGATGTAGAGAACAAATTTAAGTCTTAGATTTAATTTTTATTGTTGTTGTTGTTAGTTTAAGTTCTGTGCTAAATTCTGCCCTATGCTGTGCTTAGTCACTCAGTCGTACGTGACTCTTTGCAAACCCGTGAACTTGGCCCACCAAGTTCCTCTGTCCATGGGATTTCCCAGACAAGAATACTGGAGGGGGCCGCCATTTCCTTCTACAGAGGATCTTCCCAATCCAGGGACTGAACCTTCATTTCTTGCCTTGAAAAACAGACTCTTTGTCACTGAGCCACCAGAGAAGCTCCAAATTTAATTTTACCTTCTAAGATTAAGGGATGCCTTAAAACTTAAGGGAATCACTTTATATTTAGGTCCTTAGAAGCTAAAATGACACTGAAAGTAAATGAAGACCTAAAAGGCACGGGTGGAACCGGTGGAAATTCAAGACAAGTTCAATTTAATTTGGAATCTGTGTGTGTGTGTGTGTGTGCATGCGTGCACACATGCATACGCACATGTGTGCACTTTGAGGTGGGCATGGTGGTCTTTGAGAGAAGAATTGGAGCTTCAACCAGGCCATAAAGAATAAGTAGAATTTAGATGGAGTCAAAGGAAAAAATGGAGTTGGAAAGAAGAAACAAATGTTTGCAAATTAGTAGATGTACTGAGTACATCCATACATGACCACAGGAAAAACCACAGCCTTGACTAGACGGACCTTAGTCAGCAAAGTAATGTCTCTGCTTTTGCATACGCTATTTAGGTTGGTCATAACTTTTCTTCCAAGGAGTAAGCGTCTTTTAATTTCATGGCTGCAGTCACCATCTGCAGTGATTTTGGAGCCCCCCAAAATAAAGTCTGACACTGTTTCCAATGTTTCCCCATCTATTTCCCATGAAGTGATGGGACCGGATGCCATGATCTTCGTTTTCTGAATGTTGAGCTTTAAGCCAACTTTTTCACTCTTCACTTCCACTTTCATTAAGAGGCTTTTGAGCTCCTCTTCACTTTCTGCCATAAGGGTGGTGTCATCTGCATATCTGAGGTTATTGATATTTCTCCCGGCAATCTTGATTCCGGCTTGTGTTTCTTCCAGTCCAGCTAAAACAAACAAACAAAAAAAAAAAACTGTAGTGTTGGAGAAGACTCTTGAGAGTCCCTTGGACTGCAAGGAGATCCAACCAATCCATTCTGAAGGAGATCAATCCTGGGATTTCTTTGGAAGGAATGATGCTAAAGCTGAAACTCCAGTACTTTGGCCACCTCATGCAAAGAGTTGACTCATTGGAAAAGACTCTGATGCTGGGAGGGATTGGGGGCAGGAGAAGGGGATGACAGAGGATGAGTTGGCTGGATGGCGTCACTGACTCAATGGATGTGAATCTGAGTGAACTCTGGGAGCTGGTGATGGACAGGGAGGCCTGGTGTGCTGTGATTCATGGGGTCGCAAAGAGTTGGACATGACTGAGTGACTGAACTGAACTGAGAGTACCAAGATACACAGAAGCTTTAATTTATTAAATCATTCATTAATTCACTGGAAATTCAGAGCACTAGTAGCAGCCAGGCATTGGGGTAAGTGCTGGAGAACAAAAATACATAAGAGCTGTCCATGAACTTGGGGATATTACAGTCTGTAGGGGTAGTTAAGTGTGGATACAAATAACTTCAATACAGTGGAATGCATCCTGCTGGACAATGCAAATGGAGCAAAGGGTGGCAGGCACTGGAGTGAGTAAGGTATATGGAAATGTTTGGGTCAAACTCCACAGAGGAGGTGCTTGGATGTTGATGTCTGAAGGCTGAGTGGGATATCTCAGGTGGATAAAGAAAAGATAGCATCCCAGGAAACAAGGAAGCAGCAGGTGCAGGTGTGTGGAGACCTGGGAATGGGGAGGGTTCCTCGTTGCCAAGGCACAGGGCAGGTGCTTGAACAGCATGAGAGCAGAAGGGGCACCGTGGGTTGGGTTGTAGAGGGCATGTGTGGCGTGTGTAACTTGAACCTTATTCTCATCTGTTAGAAACCACTGGAAGTATTAAAGCACCAAAAATGATGCTGTCAGATTTGTGTCTCAGATAGATCTAAAGTTATTTTCAGTCTTTTTCTTGTATTCCCTTTTATTCCCAGCTAATGTTTCCTCTGCTCTAAAAACTGAAAACAAACCTAAGCAAGCAAAACCCCACCCTTCCTCAGCATTAGGTAGCTGTCTCTCTCCTTCCTTTTACACTCACTGTCTCCAGTTGCACACACGTCACTGACCATTTTCCAATCCTCAACTCAATGCTATCCAGCTCATAGGTCCATTTAGCCCCTTCAAGTGCTTGACCACCAGTGACGTCCTGACCACCAAGGATAGTCTCACTGTATGTGGTTCTCAGAGGCACTTCATTCTGAGACAGCTGCCTTCGTGAAACTTTCCCAGCATCTTAGCGAGCTCTGCTTGCTGGTTCTCAAGGCCGCTGACCAGGTCTCCAAAGGCTCTGTGCTCCCAGGTCTTTCCCTCTTCATACAAACAGTTCCCTCTCCACTGTTTCCCTGCATTGTTTTCTCTCTTCTCTTTCCTCACACTTGCTTGAGGGATCCCCTCTACTCTGTGGCTTTGCTCACTCTTTATGGGCTGAACTGCATACCCCACAAAAAGTTATCACTTGAAGTTCCAACCCTCAGCATCATGAAATTTGATCATTTTTTGGAGATAAGATCGTTCCCGAAGTAATTAAATTAAAATGAAGTCATCAGGGTGGACCTTAGTCCAATATGGCAGACTGGTGCTATCTCAAGAAGAGGAAATTTAGACGTACACACACGCACACCCAGGCACACACACACACATATGAGGTTTGGGTGGAGAGGCATGGCCAACGTGAATCACAAGAAGAGAACCACCTGCAAGCCGAGGGGAGAGCCCTGGAGCATATCCTTCTCTCATGGCTTTCAGAAGGAATCTATCCTGCTTGACCTCAGACTTCTAGCCTCCAGAACTGTAAGAAAATAAATTTTGTCCTGGAAACCACCCAGTCTGTGATATCTTGTTACCACAGCTGTAACATGCAATTATACTTACCAGGTAGGCTGAAGACTGCCAAATCTGTGGCTCCCTTCTGCTAACCACACATCCCCACCTGCCTGCAGACACACCCTTATTCTATCTTCCCACAAATGTGCTCCCATCCAAGTTTTCCTTATCTTGATGAATGATATCCTTAAGGAATAAGGATAATCATGCCAGGTCAGAAATCTTGTCAGCACAAATATCTCCCCTTTTCTTTATTCACATTCCTTTAACCCAATTAGCCCTAACATTTTTACTCTCATATAACCCCCAATTTCATTTTCCCCACCCTCTCTGTTTTAGCCCAAATGATACCTCTTGACTGCTACTATAATGGATTTCTAATGGGTCTACCCATTGCCATCTTGGGCTTCCCTGGTGGCTCAGAGGCTAAAGTCTCTGCCATAATGCAGGAGACCCAGGTTCAATCCCTGTGTTGGGAAGATCCCCTGGAGAATGAAATGGCAACCCACTCCAGTATTCTTGCCTGGAGAATTCCATGGAAAGAGGAACCTGGCAGTCTACAGTCCATGGGGCTACAAAGAATCAAACATGAGTGAGCAACTTTAATTTTCACTTTATTGCCATCTTACTCTCTCAAGTTCAGACAGAGTAAAATTCCTACAAAATGAAAATGAAATCATATTAATCTACTGCTTAAAAAATTATCAAGAGTTCCTCTTTGCCTGTGGGATAAAGTCCAGATCTGTCCACTGGGCATACAATACCCTTCATGATTTGATTCTTCTTATGTCTAACTTCATGTCTGGCCACTCCTCCCCTTATAAGCTTGTCATTCAGAACTGCTGGCATCATAGAGCTTAATGGACATAAAACAGGATTGTATTGCTAAGGTCAATTCGGGGGAAGAAACACTGGAGCAAGGACGTGTGTCATGACAATCGTCTGATATGAGATGTAGCCCTATAAACATCTTGGAGATCCATACACTTGCTTTCCCAGCTCTTAGATTAGAAATTGTATGTGTGTAGAGGTCATGAGTGGCACCCCACTCCAGTACTCTTGCCTGGAAAATCCCATGGACGGAGGAGCCTGGAAGGCTGCAGTCCATGGGGTTGCTGAGGGTCGGACATGACTGAGTGACTTCACTTTCACTTTCATGCATTGGAGAAGGAAATGGCAACCCACTCCTGTACTCTTGCGAGGGACAGGGGAGCCTGGTGGGCTGCTGTCTATGGGGTTGCACAGAGTTGGACACGACTGAAGTGACTTAGCAGCAGCAGCAGCAGAGGTCATGAGTATTTTGTTTTCTAGTTAAAGAGAAAGTCCTTCAGGAATAGGGGTCTGTAGTCCAAATTATCTGGTTTTGAGATTTCAACATATCTGAAAATGTCTTTAAAATGTTTTTGTTTGTGTTGTGTTTTATGAGAAGGCCCATGAACCAAGATAGCCATTGCCCTTTGATAGTGGCAAACTGTGATAAACTTAATTCACACTTTCTTCTAGGGCGAAGTGTGGGATTAAGTAAAACAGTAAGTAGATTTGGGCTTTTTATATGGATTCTTATTTCTCACAAAGGCATTAAAATAATCTCTCTGTTATCTTGGGGGAGGATTTAGGCTTTCCCAGTCTTGGTTAGCCTGATTGGTGTTTGAAAGCTGTCATTGCCCTCTTTAATAACAGAAGTATCTGTACATCCAGAACATAACAACAGAAAATATAAACAGAAGTGCCTTTCCAGCCACATGTTAATTAAGGGCCTTTACTATACCCATAGCTCCACTTCGGTGGGATGGTCAATGGATAGTTCAGTTCAGTTTAGTTCAGTCACTCGATCGTGTCTGACTCTTTGCGACCCCATGAACTGCAGCATGCCAGGCCTCCCTATCCATCACCAACTCCTGGAGTCCACCCAAACCCATGTCCATTGAGTTGGTGATGCCATCCAACCAACTCATCCTCCATCGTCCCCTTCTCCTCCTGCCCTCAATCTTTCCCAGCATCAGGGTCGTTTTAAATGAATCAGCTCTTTGCATCAGGTGGCCAAAGTATTGGAATTGCAGCTTCAAAATAAGTCCTTCCAATGAACACCCAGGACTGATCTCCTTTACGATGAAATGGTTGGATCTCCTTGCAGTCCAAGTGACTCTCAAGAGTCTTCTCCAACACCAGAGTTCAAAAGCATCAATTCTTCAGTGTTCAGCTTTCTTTATAGTCCAACTCTCACATTCATACACGACCACTGGAAAAACCATAGCCTTAACAATGGATAAGCAATTGGCAAATGAGGGTTTCATGTGGGTGCCAGATCCTCCTTTAGGCCAGAACTTAGTCCATGAGATGCTGTGAAAATACAAGAGTATGAATATCCCTTCAGGGGAGCTGCAATCTCCATCACTGATTTTGAGAACCAATCTCTTGACTTGTTACCAAAAACAGACTAGGTGAGAAGGCCAATGACTTCTTAACTTTAATTAACAAATGCTTACTGGAATGCTCTCCCTCAAAATTCAAATTCACCCAAAAGTTGACCCTACCTACAAAGACTATCCAACCTTTTACTCATCCTATCATGTGACTGGCTGTGAGTAGGACTGCTGTATATGATAGTTTCAATTGTGGGCTGCATGACTATCATGGACACCAGTCATACTGTAGCACATGTGTGTGATTCCCCTTGGGGTTAAGTGTTAAACAGCCTGCAGGGCTACACATAGGAGCCTTATAAATGTTCTTTGGTTCTTTTCTGAGGATTTTGGAACTCTTTGGGCCTTCATGAAGGTCACTCACACAAAATGGAAGCAAAGTGATTTTCATCACACTCTTTCAGGCACTCACAGGGATCAGAATTATATCCTCCCTAATAGCCACTGGGGCTTCCCTTGTGGCTCAGATGGTAAAGCGTCTGCACACAATGCAGAAGACCAGGGTTCATCCCTGGGTTGGGAAGATCCCCTGGAGAAGGAAATGGCAACCCACTCCAGTATTCTTGCCTGGAAAATTCCATGGACTGAGGAGCCTGGTAGGCTACAGTTCATGGGGTTGCAAAAGAGTTGGACACGACTGAGCAGCTTCACTTCAACTTCACTAATAGACACTGCTCCTTTCTCTAGAAGGAGAAGCTCTTTGTTTATGATAGGAGATAAGTAAGAGGAATAAATGGTTTATATGGTGATAGAAATGGCAAGTCTGCTTGAAGCATTCTGGAAAGAAAAACTGAAATTAGAGTTGGCCAGGGCCGGCGGCCGGTAGGAGCAACCCGAGCAGTGGTGGCTGCGCAGGCACAGGAGGGCCTAGAGGAGCTATTCCACATTGAAGGTCAGGAACGGGGGCGGTAAGGAGATACCCCTCGTCCAAGGTAAGGAACAGCGGCTGTGCTTTGCTGGCGCAGCCATGAAGAGATATCCCCACGCCAAGGTAAGAGAAACCCAAGTAAGATGGTAAGTGTTGCAAGAGGGCATCAGAGGGCAGACACGCTGAAACCATACTCACAGAAAACTAGTCAATCTAATCACACTAGGACAACAGCTTTGTCTAACTCAATGAAACCAAGCCATGCCTGCAGGGCAACCCAAGACGTGTGGGTCATGGTGGAGAGGCCTGACAGAATGTGGTCCACTGGAGAAGGGAATAGCAAGCCACTTCAGTATTCTTGCCTTGAGAACCCCATGAACAGTAGGAAAAGGCAAAGCTGGGAGAGATTGGGGGCAGGAGGAGAAGGGGACGACCCAGGATGAGATGCCTGGATGGCATCACTGACTCTGTGGATGTGAGTCTGAGTGAACTCCGGGAGTTGGTGATGGACAGGGAGGCCTGGCGTGCTGCGATTCATGGGGTCGCAAAGAGTCGGACACGACTGAGCGACTGAACTGAACTGAACTGAAATCAGAAATGAGAATTTAAAAAAGCAAGTAATTAGCTCAACCAAGTGGTGTATCAAGGAACCCTGTGTGAGAATAAGCTCCAGAGATAATAAGCAAATAGTGAGGGTTAACTGGAAAGCAACAGAAGCTCTTACTTCAAAAGGCTGAGATCCGGAAACAAGTATTAGGTGAAGTTTCAGGAGAATGGCCCCTTTGACGGGTCAAGGAGGTCACTCAGGTAAATCATTTCTTAGGAACTTTTTATTATTGTGTTATATTTCAAAAGAATTTTCACGTATCTGGTGTTCCCCGGTGTTCTGCCTTTTCTGCCTCATTTTGGTGCTGCCTCCTGATCCTCTCTCCCCGTGACCGTCCATTCTGCTTTGTGTGTGAGGACCCGACACGTAGGCGTCTGTGCATTCCTGTCCCCAGGCATTTTCATTTTCATGACTCTATTTGCAAATGGAGCCATTGTTCACAGGGGACCGAAGAGAATGGCAATCTTGGGATGTTCAAAGGTCTCAGTGGCTCCTAATCCAGTTCTAATGCTTGGTGTTTGATGCAGTTTCCAAGGAGAGCTGTGACACTGGGGCATTAATCTACCTCGTGACAGCATGGGGTTTTAATGCATTTTCTGTATCTGAAGAAAGAGCCTCCTATGGAGGTGGTGAAAGGAGTTATGGCGAAATCAATATCTTCATTTCGCTGGTGCACTGACAATTTGTAGCAATGATACGAGGGATCGCTGCACAGGGAGAGCTTGTTGGACAAAATCTAATGCGCACTACATATACTTCTGAAAATGGACACAAAGACTTGCTTCATGAGTTAAAAAAATAAAAGGTGAGTGGGTTACAGGGAACGTGTCTTTCTAGAAATATGTAGGTAACCTGTTGTATCATCCAGGACATGATTCTGGAGCAATAAAGATTACATTTGTGCTTTACAGACATGATGTTATCTATAAATAAAGATAAATTTCATAAAGTACATTCAGGAATCAGTGGAAAATATCCTGGCTATTCACTGAAATATTTGAACCAAAATTATGATGTCTGATAATCTACTAAAGGGACAGATCAACCAAGAAAATCATACAATAAGATGCCAAGAATAAGGCATTCAGCCTTGTCAGTGATACTGACCAAGGAGGAAAGTCAGGGCCACCTTCGAAGATATTATGGGATGGCAGATGAGTCAGAGTATTGACTGGACCAGACTCTTCAGTTCTTTCTCAATGACAGATATTGGGTTTGATGTTAATATCAGTGTCACTCAAAAACAAAATTTAATAGTCAGCCACTGATGTATTTTTCCCTGCTCAGCTTACTCTGATTTCTGTGATATTACAATATGATTTGTATACTTCTGCAACTAGCAATGTTACTTTGACATGTATCTCTATATATACCTGATTTCTTTCAAATAGTTGAGGATGGATGCTTACCTCTAAAGATTATTATTCATTGATTTGGTATCTTCATAGTATCCACAAGGTTTAAATACATACATGGAAAAGCTTCTTTATGCCTTACATTAGTAATGTCTTGCTATGGTAGGAACCATTTAACTTATTTTATAGACGCACAAAGATGGTATGGAAATGGTTAATATTTCTATACTTTCCATGAGTTTTATTTTTCTTCCTTTCTATTATTTCCTGACAAGGTCATGGAATATAAAAGTTCTCATATTCAGATGATTCTAACATTTTCTTTTCCTAAGTCATGAAAAATGATTTTTACTATGTTTTTCAGATATGGTGGCTATTTCTAAATTAGGGTAAAGATAGCATACATACAAGATGCAGATATTCAAGAAAATACAGTCTGTTGCAAAATTTCCCACACTTGTGTTCTATGAAAAACTAGTCTCAAGAGTTCCTTCATCAAGGAACTCCCTCTTGATCTCCCTTCTTGGAGATTTACAGCACACTTGAGAATATTAAAACGGTGGGTAAATTCTGCAGAAAAGACATTGGTTTAACAAAGCCCAGCATTTCTTAAACTTACTTGACAACAAAACTTGGATTTAAAAATTCATGAAACACCCACTAACACACTGCTTAATTATCCCTTACTCGTGGTCAGGACAGTCTGCACATGACTGTTGAACTTTCATGGATATGGCCAATACTGGGCAATGTCCTTGGCAGACCAGAGTAGAAGCAAAAATATGAATCCCTCTGTCCCCCACCTTAATGACTTCGTCTCTTTTCATTACCTTCTCCATTATTTCATAAAACTGCTGTGAAAAATAACCAGCTAAATGGTCATTTGGCTTGTCAAATTAAGTGCTATATGAATGTTATAATAATAGCGACTATTAATGGAGCACCCACTCCTTGTCAGGCAATGAAGCACTAAGTCAGACACTTAATATAAACTTTCCTTATTCTACACAACTAGCAGAGACACATTGCGTCTTCACATAAAATGTAAGGAAACTATCTGGGAGAGGTTATATATCTTGCCCAAATTCACATGCTACTATGGGAAATATCCAGAATTCCATAAGCATCTCTCTTTTGTCTCCCAAGTCCTGCACTTTTCACTATATCACACTGTCTCTCTAAATAACATGAATTCAGCCAGTCTCAGTGAGATAATAAAATATGAAGTGATAAGAATGATGGTGCCAATAATGGTAATTAATAACAACCAGAAAGGTATTAAAACTCTACGTGTTGTCATCGTGAAAAATTTATGGCAGTGTGATGTTTTAACAGTATCGAGCCTACTCTCCTTTCTCCCAGCCCCACATCCAATTAATCATTAACTCTGGTTGATTTTTTTCTTTAATATCTCTACTGCCACTAACTGTTGTGCAAGTCACCCTCTTATCTGCTCTGGAGTTTTACTGCCAACAACATCTAACCTGACCTGTATTGTTGCTTTTCTCCAATTCATTTTGTGCCCTGAAATCACAGCGGTCTTTTAATGCATAGATCTGACAACCTGATCATTCACTCTTCAATTAAAATCCTCTAAGAATTTCCAGTGACACTGGGTTAAAGGCTGAACTTAGGAGTCTCTAGGATCTCCTAACTTCTGGCCCCCGTTACCTTTCCAGTTTCAAACTCCACACTCTCTGACCTCATTTGACGGATCTGTTCAGTTCTTTGTTTTCCTTTCCCCTCCCTCAATCAGAAGTGAGCCCAAAGAGGGGCAAGACCTAGACTGCCATGACCACTGTGTTTCCCAGCACCCAGCACACCCTCTTACATATAATAGGAATGAAATAAATGCCCACTGAATGAATGGCTAGATGAAAGGGTGGATGGATGAAAAAGAAGTAGTGAATGGAAGAGAAAGAGAGGTGCAAGGGATGTCCTGAGCGTGTCCCCTGTCTCTGCATCCCCTCTCACTCTACTGGAACTGCCTAGGAGAGAGGTCAGGGTGAGAAAAGGAAACTTGCTTTCAGTGAATTTTGTGGGACGTGGCTCCATCAGAGCTGCTTTGTGGCCTGGGTGAGGAGGTGTGATGAGACAGGAGGGCCATTATCTCATCCACAGGGATCTCAGCATGGCTCTCCAGCTTCAAGGAGGGGCAGCTTTGAAAACATCAGCTAGAATGCCTTTGGAAAACCATCAGCCTCCCCAGGAAGTGTCCTACCAAGAGAGGCAATGGTGAGAGTCTTCAGGCCCTTCAAGGACAGTAGAAATTGATGGGGGAGAAACAGCAGGGAAAGCTGAATAAGGCAGACACTTCATGCTGAGTCTGTTTGGTAAACTGCTTTGCGAGCACTTGGGGGACAATCGTTCGAGGATGCCAAGGTACATTCAGTAGGGGGTAGGGAGGGGAACCTGCTCAGGGAAGAGACTAGAATCCTGTTTTAAGAAAAATAATAACCAGAAACATGTTTCTTCAAGTTTATCCATAGGTTTACAAATCAGAAACTGCTGTTCTAGAGTACTAAATTTGGAGCCAGAAAATCAGTCTTAGTTCTTGCTCTTGGACATTCTAGCTCTGAGCTTTGGGGCAAGCTACAGGGTCTTTCAAACTCCTATTTCTTTATTCAAAATATAGGAATAAGAATAAATAAATTTGCTTTGTGAAGAGCAAATGAGGTAAAATTCGAAAATATTTATGAAAACACTTTTGTAAAATAAGAATGCTAAAAGTGCTAGTTATTTGTCATAGGCACATGTGAGATGGTCTGCATATCTTGTATCGATGCTTAAAAGCTTCTTTCGTTTACATAACTGGCTGCCTCGGGATTCATATTTGTTCTTCTGGATTGTACTCCTTTGGTCAGAGTTTATTGGACTAGAAGAAGACATCAGATCAAAGCTCACCCAGTCTGACTTTTCTTCCAGGGATGTTGAATTGGAACCAAAAATCTCTATTTCAACCTAAGTTAAGTCTTTTGACTAGCAAAGTCCTAAACGCAGGAGCTATAGGGTGGCATCATAAATTCCCACACTACTGCAGAGTAAAGAAGAACAATCAGAAAGAAATGGTGAGGCAAATTTCTGGAGAAGCTGCCTGGGTTCAGGATGGATTTTCAGTCCCTGGGTCTGGTTTCCTTGAATATCGCTGTCTTAATTATAAATTCTGAGCCTTAATTATAAATATCTTTTTCTCTCTTCCGTTAAATAAAGTTGGCTCCTGTTCTGTTACAGTGAAAGAATCCTAATACTAAATAGATCAATATATAGCTGGAAATGCATGTTATACATTTGCAGCTCCAATTATGGACACATTTGCTGGCTCAGAGTCTGACAATGGGAAAGAATTACATAGATTGAAGGATCTGAGCACTATACTAACCTAGCACATAAAAATATTAAGCTTTACCATTTGTGGGATCAGTGTGAAGACACATATATATTATACATATGTGTTTATAAATACAGATAAACCTTTTTTAAGAGCCACACAAAATCTATAATTCAGTTGTTCCCAAGTTATTTCACAGTGATACAATTACCTTCAAAAGTCTATTTTTAGGATTTCTTTGATCAAAAATGTTTGCATACCTGAGTAGGCTGATCCTTACTCACTGATGCCTGAATTAAGAAATCAAGTATGTATTACAACTTCACTAATTTGTAGGAAAATGTGTTTGAATTAATGAAAGAGTATGAGTTATATAAATTTATGTAATAAATTATAGTACTTTATTAAATTAGCATTCTTTTCAAGCTTGCTTCAATGAATTATAAATTTAACTGTTAATAAGCCACATCTGTTGCCAACATGAACATGCTAAGGGTCTTTAAAATATTTTGTCTATGAAGTAGGTGTTTTACAGAAATGGCTATATTTGTTTTAAAAATGATACCTTTGGTTATATGGTATAAAGGTTATAGCTCAGTTCCCCCAACCCCACCACACACACACACACAAAGAATCACAGAAAATATCTGTGCTGTTGTTTCCCATAATAGCCTGGGTCCATTTCCATTATTTTATGTAACATATTTTTTTAATCATCTTGTGAATCTTTTCCTCCCTAGAAGACTTCAGTCTTCCTGAGGTTAAGGGTGGGTCTTGTGAATCTTTTCCTCCCTAGAGGACTTCAGTCTTCCTGAGGTTAAGGATGGGTCTTGTTCTTTTCGTCACCAGTGTATCACACAATGCCTCACATATAACGTCGGCAACAATAATCATTGTTGAATGAATCAGTGTGTTGGCTTCACTAGCAATTTTCTTGGATTTTCTCAGTGTGGCAAAGAATTATTCCCACACACGGAGGCATCAGAGGGTTAAGATTCTGCTGGATAATGACGCCAATAATGGATCACCTGAAATGACTTTCAATACGGGTTCTTTAAAATGTGTCCTCAACTGGTGCCCCATCAGTTCATGTTTATCAGTTTAGAAAACAGAAAAGTTCAGTTCCAAGAAGCAATCTAGGGAAACAGAAGTCAGGAAGAAAAAGAAACTGTGGGAGATGGAGCAAGACGCCAGACTCATTCTGCGCTCTTGGAATTTCCGCTTCCAAGAGCCCTTCCAGATTTCTCAAGTTTTCTGGCTGAGTTTTAACAGCATTAATGTTTTGTTGCACAAGACATTGCAAAGGATCATTCTTCAGTGAGTCAATCCAAGAATCCTGTGGTTCCCATCTTTGTTCTTGAAGAGCTGGGGGCACTTCAAAAACATTGTTTTCAATGTTTCACTGTCAGTTTTGTAGGAATGGACTCATTTTCCCTCTGAGAACACCTACACGCCTTACTATCTTAAGGGCAACGATTTGTGGTTTCCTACAATGACTTTGCATGACCACTTTTCCTAAGCTTTTGTTGGTGCTCTAAGTATCTGGAATTAGATAAGATTGGTTCAACATGAAGGAACAGCCAGTGTGCAGCATTTGTTGAATTCCCACACATCTGTATCCATCCCAAGTTGTGTCGGTACAATGCTAACTTCCCATCAGATCTGGTGACATTGTTTCACCGTCAGCACAGCGAGATAAGTAGGAGCAAATGTCTGCATCTGGGGTGGTCCTGGCCCTGTGCTGTCTGTCCCCTGGCAGTCTGCAGCCTCCATTTGTTTGTAGACCTGATAACATCCCAAATGACTGTATTGCTGTCAATCTCTCTTCCTTTAAGGCAGACATAGAAACTTCCAGAACTTTACCCTGAGACTCCAGGTTTTTATTTGGCATTTGGAAAAAGTGACCTGTGTGTCTGGGGCGCGGGGGGCGGGGGGGGGGGGCGTGGGGTCAAGCTTGATTTTTCTAGATGATTCTATGTGTTCACAAAACAGCTCCTGAGTTTCAACTTGAATCTCTTCACAAGATGACCCAAGTTTCTTTATTGTAGGTTCCTTGGGGATTTTGCCTTTGTGGCTCTTTGAGAGCACTTATCTGCTGGCAGTGAAAGAAATAGCAAATCTCTTCAGCTCTTCTTTGCCCTTCTAAAGCAGCTAATGCAGTCAGAGCTGGTCTGTGTTTTTATCTACTGTTCTAATGTATCACAGGAGATAGGATATCAGGGTTTCCCCCAAAGCAAACCAAAAGGGAGCGCAAAGAGGTGCTGAAGGATGAGAAGACAACTTGGGACAGGATAGCTTGTGCCTGTAGCCTACCTGTTAATTAACCAGAGCCATGATCCAATCATATGTCATGAACAAGAGCAGGAAGCAGATAAATTGTAGTCACTTCAAATTAGCTCACTCAACAGGCCAGGAGCAAGTTAATTCTTAAACATTTAATTCAGTCAATTGGCACTCAAACAAGGAGAAGCAGAAACAAATGGTGTAGTCTTTGTAAGATTTTTCACGTGACCCAAGCTTATAAGAGTAAGTTATAATTTTTAGCCTTTCTCCAATTTTTCAGTGTGGTATAAATACACATTAAAAAAAATAAGTTTAATGTCCTCTTCTCTAGGGTAATCTCAGGTCTACCACCACATATATGATTTAATCCTTTACTTAAACTGTGTCATGATTGTCTTATCTATAAAATGGGGATAATGATAGCAGCAGTATTTACAAGAATTAAGAGAAATAATACAGTTAGAGCACTCATTAAGTACTGAATTGATATTAACTATCACTAGTATTTCAGTATATTCACATTCACAACACTGAAGATAGGAACTATTAAAATGTCTACATCATTCTTTTCAAAGCCTCTCTTCAATCAGGGATAGGTACTCTCCTGAGAATTGCTTAGCACGTGGCAATAACTATTCACAGGTAAATATCAGCCTCTAACTATATGGTATTTATTTTCTCTATTACATTAAATGTTGGTTATACTTTCTCCTCCTTTTGTACTATTTAACTAATGCTGCTATTTTACCCTCTTGGTAAGGAAAAAAATATGATAATTCTCCTATTTCTGCCCTGTGGTAATTCCTTGGAGAGCCATGGCCTTGATTCCTAAAGTGCAGGGGATCTTTCCTTGGCTCCTTCTATGATTCTCTGAGACTCCCGATTACTGCAACCTGAGGGCCTTTCTCTCTCTCCCTCTCTTCCCTAATAAGGGACAGAACTAAAGCGACTGGGATCACTTTGAACACTGGCATTTTTGTTCTGAATAACTAAATTTGTATTTTTATGCTGTGGGTGGAAATGCCAGATAAGAGGAAACAGATGAACAGGGATGAAAGAGTGAGATGGAAGGAGGAGTCGGTTCTTTGGATTTCCTTAGGTGGGACATTTGTTGAAGAAATGGCAACCAGCTCTTTAAAAAACACACACACTGGAGTTCAGTACCATTAACAATAGATAAAGGAAGGAGGCAAGGCGCTGCACGGCGTTAATCTCACCCCTCACAAATAATGGCACTGGTGACATTTGACCATGTGAGAGATGAGTGACTGGAGAGCCCTGGGACTGCGATAGTGACAGTTTCCTTTTTCTACCCTTGTAAATTATTCAGCATTGGCACAGCACTGGGAAAACACGAACCTGCGAGAGGGGAAAGGAGAAAAGGAATTCTATTGCAAATGAGCAAGGCTGCTGACAAGTCCATTAAAAAACAACAACCCGACATTCAAGCTGCAGCCGCTGCCTTCCAAATGTCCTTCAGAGGTGCGGTTCGCTCACCTCTTTTAGACATGCGAGAAGGTGGCAGAGAAGAGAGGAGAGCCCCTGTTAGATTCATCCTAGACTGGTCTCTCTTTCTGGGTGTGACTGCGTCATCATCAAAGATGGGAGGCAAGGGCCTCTGAGATCACGTGGGTTGGAAAGGCGCAACGTCCTGGCCACACATTTCCGACCCAGTAATTACATCCTGCTGACTGCACTCACTGCTCCCCCGTTGTTTTTGGTTAGACGTGATTGCCTTCCATCTTTTTCCTTCTACTGTGTTAAAGCTGCCATCCCAGTAGAGACTGTTTTTTTGAATGTGGTTATAAAATTTCACAGACAAATTGTAAAAATGCCATGGGGGAGGGGTGGTGGTGGAAATACCATGGTGCATTTTAAAAAAATGTAATATATTATTGTTTATCGATGAGCTTAATTATTTCTCCTCTCTTCACTTGGAACAAGGCAGGACTGTCTTCCTGCCTAAGTATCCACGGCAGAAATGGGGGCCCGGTGAGTTCTAAATAAGACTGTGAGCGACAGTTCTAACACTGAGCCAGACCAATTGCTCTGCCCCAAATTTTCTCCCACTAACATCTGCTGTACAGCTGGAAGGTGAAGAAATTGATGTTTTTACATTGCTTGTCCAGCAAGGGGGGCTAGAAACTACAATTCCGTTCCTATTGGAGACTATCCCCCCTCTAATATATCTTTGCCAGAGAAAGAAGCGCTAGTAACATCCTGTATTTTTATAATAGATTTTATGTGACGTTTTCAAAATATTTTACATTAATGTATGAAGCTTCCCTTGGTAAGGTATAATAAGTGAGCACTTTATCTCCATTTTCTGGAAGGGTAAAATGATACAACAGCAGGCTCAGTGAGGAATAAATCTACCGCGGTGTCATCTACGGCCCCCAGATGTTTCCCCTCTGCCCCCTCCTCCCCGCAGTGCTAACATTTCTTGTCCACGGTATTCTCTCTACAACAACGGTATGATTTTTCAAAGCTTGTCCTTTATCAGCCCTTTTGTGGCAGGAAATAACGCTAGAGGGTGGTAGGCGCATCAGAGAAGTGTGCATGGGTTTCATTGAGGCAGTTGCGGTGATTCACTGGGAGTCCTTCCACCCTTCCTGGGTGGCGCACACATCACCAACCTGGCACAGCTTGTGTCTGAGACTGACAATTCCTGAGGCTTCTGTCCTTTAAGGTTCATTTTGCACCACCTTCCTCCTGCTCCCTCCGTGGTCACCCACTCATGCCCACCCTCTCCTACTTTGCCTCTAAACAGACTAAAGAGCTTCCACTTAGATCGAAGTCAAAACTTTACTACTATTATTTCTTTAATGCTGAAACAGGTTAAACAGAGGGGTGTAAAAGGCTTTTTCTGACAAGCTAGGTCCAGCCAAAAGCAGGCCACTGGACAGACGATCCAAAAATAGAAAATGTTGCAACCTAAAATCTTAATCTATGTGTCTGTGACTACAGTTTGAGTCCTTTAAGTGAGACATTTTCTCCAGGTTTGTATGGGAAAATGTTTCTGCCTTAGATTATGTCCAGTAAGTCTGATGCTGTGATTCCTCTTTTCTTACTCTCCTATTCTTTCTTACTCTATATTTTCCTAGATGATTTTCATTGGCTGAGCCTCACTCCTTGGTGAGCTTGAAAGACAGACTATCATTTCAGGAGAACTGTATCTGCTTTTTGTAACATGTCAAGTAGGACTTAAGAATATCAGTATCTGATGTGCCTCTACTCGCTTGATCATTAGAAATCGAAAGCTTTGCTCATTAAGGACTTACGGTAGGAGTCTGCTAGTAAGTTGAAAATTAAATGCTCAAAATGGTTAACAGATACTTCAGTGCATTTTTTTTTTTTTCTGAAATGTTAAGTTCATAGAAGGTCTCACAGGGCAGGCTTTGAATTGGACACATTTTCATACTAGACCTGGCCTTTACTTTTTGGTGGGTGTAGGTAAGAAGACAAATGGAAGCTTGCTAAATGGAAAACATCATTATGCTATTTCATAAGCCCAAACAGCCCTCACCCCAGTCTTTGTTACCTGGGTAGGGTTGGGAGGGCACTGACTATTCCAGTGTTTCGGGGAAGAGGCAGACGCTTATCTACCTTGTTTTTATTTTTTTTGTTTTTTTTTCCTAAACAAAACAGAAAGTATCTTTGATGGCTTCCCAGGTGTAAATCCCTCCAGGTAAAAATCCCTCTGCCAATGCAGGAGATGTAAGTGACACAGGTTCAATCTCTGGGTTGGGAAGATCCCCTAGAGGAGGGCATGGTAAGAACACTCCAGTATTCTTGTTTGGAGAATCCCATGGACAGAGAAGCCTGGCTGATTACCGTCCATAGGACTGCAAAGAGTCAGACATGACTGAAGGAACATAGCACACACGCGTCTTTGGCAACCTCTCTATTGGTAAGGAGGAAGAAGGGTCCATTCTATCTTTTTTCTTTTGCAGCCCATGATTTCTAAAGTCACACCAGTCTGGGGTGAAATTAGAGAGACTTTACAGTAATAAATGGTTGCCGTTATGAGGCCCTGATGCTCTGATTTTCCCCCAAATGATTCCTAAGCTTCCTCTGCAGATAGTTTTCATCAAGCACTCTCTGGAATGCCTTGTTGAGGAGGCTATACTCTTGTCCCTCCATGGCTCACCAGACATTGAAACTGTGGCTGATCAACTACTCAACAGATATTTGCCAAATACCTACTCAGTGTCAGAAACTATTAAATCTGGGAACTCTCTCAGTGACTATGATAGAAGCTTAATCTGGATACCTTATTACATTTTGGAAACCTACCTTTTTAATTTGGAGGTGTCTACTGTTTAAGAAAATGACAGGTTTTATTTTAATGCATTGGCTACAAGTACTAAAGTATAGTAGTGATTGAGGGTAAATAAGATAGAAATAATTAGGCCACAATGGCAAGTTACTTGTTCATTCTATTCCACCAAATCATCTCAGGGTGGATGATGGTTTACTTCATTGAGGGCAAAATAATACTCTCATTTTTCAATCAAAGTGAGAAAAGACCGATTTAGAGAATATCAACTGTGTGACTTCTTTATAAAGAAGAGGGAAGAAGTGAGTGATCTCATTTGATAGATTACATAATAGCTCTGGCATTTGTCTTTTTAAATTAGTGAACCACATTTGAATTGTTGTTACCAAGGAAGTGGCAACCCACTCCAGTATTCTTGCCTGGAGAATCCCATGGACGGAGGAGCCTGGTGGGCTACAGCCCATGGGATCGCAAAGAGTCAGACACGACTGAGCAACTTCAGTTTCACTTTCACTTTCAGAAGTTGCTGAATAAGTCGAAATTAAAAAACAAAAACAAAAACACCTTTCTCCAATCCTGCCAACACCCGGCGCTAGTGGTAAAGAACCAACCTGCCTATGTAGGAGGCACAAGAGATGCAGATTTGATCCCTGGGTTGGGAAGATCTCCTGGAGGAGGGCATGACAACCCACCCCAGAATTCTTGCCTGGAGAAACCCCATGGACAAAGGAGCCTGGCGAGCTAGAGTCGAGAGGGTTGCAAAGAGTCGGACATGACTGAAGTGACTTAGCACTTAGCAGAAGTTGCTGAACAAATCAAAATTTTTAAAAAAACTTTCTCCGCTCTACCAACACAGCTGACTATTTCCCAAGTTGGATAACAAAACCCTCAATGGCTGTCAGTCCTGGCACTGCTGAGAGCCTTCATCTCTTTCTTCCTCCAGTGACTACATAAATCAGAAAGGAACTTGGTCCTGGGGAGAGTTTCACAGGCAACTCACTACCAAAAATATTTCTCAAACTAACTTCAGAGAATACTCTTCCCTGAATTATAAATGAAAGAAAAAGCATTTTTATAGGCATATGCATCCAAAATGCACTTTATATTTTGTTTTAGATTTTATCTATGTGAGGGAAAACCATTCTTCAAGGTGATTCACAGCTGGACCTTAAAGAGGAATTGAGACTAGTGGGCGAGTCAAAGCTCCAGAAACTAACTATAGGAAGAGCTCCTTGTCTGATCTGCTTTAGCAGGTTTTAATTTGCTACCAGCTTTAGGTTTTTATGAGGTTGGAGAATTGGAATAAGTTTCCTGGGTTGAATTGGTGGTATCTCAACTCAGAGGTCTTGTCCAAGAGGTGATGGTCAAAATGGCATTGGAAGTTGCGGCTCTGCTTCCTAATGTTGTATAGATTGTTTTGGTGGAAATGAAGAAATAATATTTGTGTGGGAAGGCCAGGAGTTAGGGAGACTAAGAAAGAGAAAAAGAGAAAAATCCTGTGAAAATTATATTATCAGTAATTTTGTCATTATTTTTTTTTCTTTATTGAGGATTCATTTTCCAAATGACTTTATAGTGCTATATACTACCAAAATGATCTCAAAGGTACTCTTTAATAAGTTAGCTTAAAGATATGCCTTGGATGGTATGGAGTACCCAAGATTAGTGGAACAACTTGATTTGACTTGATGCCTATGTTACATAGGACTGGGGAATTAACTGTGTCCTCCAGCTACCAGAACTCTAAGGGAAATGGACTCAACTTTTCTCAAAGTTAGCTTAGAGCCTGAGAGGAGAATGAGCAGTTGAGGGCTGGATGCTATTCTTAGTTTTCTGAGATATGAAAGAGCCAGGGACAACGCAAAGGCTGCTAACAGAAGAAAACTGTGGCTGCTGAAGATTCTAGGACAGATGGCTACCTCCACTGCCAGGAGGACATGTTTGTGAATTATTGTCAGATCAAGTGCCAACTGCCCTCAAGAGCAACATTCCTGAGGTCACAGGGGAAGTTTCTTCTTATTGAAGCTTATATACTGCTTGCCTGGAACTAGGTCTCTGCACTTCTGTGACCTGCTGATAGGTCATCCCTGACTTCAGATACAGATAATTGATCCCAATCGTATCTCACTGAGAAGAAAGAGTAGGATTCTCCTACCAGAAGGATTTCATAGACTTGGACTCAGACTTAAGAGTCTATGTCTTATCAATTGCAAAGACCCAGACATCTGATTCCCCACTGGAACTGTAAGAAAAACTGAATTCAGAGTTATATAAGAAATATATATATATGTATATATGTTTACATTGTCTCCTTTCAAAATTTATTTTAATTGGAGACAATTAGTTTATAATATTGTGGTGGTTTTGCCAGATATCAACATGAATCAGCCACGGGTGTACATGAGTCCCCCCATCCCACTTCATCTCACTTCCCTCCCCACCCCGTCCCTCTGGGTTGTCCCTATTCCGGTAGATGTGCCTCAAATTAAACTGTGAAATGCAACTGTCAGCTATATGTTGTTTGAACCCCTCTGATGTTTCCAGAACTGACCTTGACCTCCCTTTGATTCTCAGCCCCTCATCATACTTATGTCAGTGACAAAGCAATGATCTAGTTTTGACATTTAGGCTGAGTCTAAGAGATAGCCTCACTGGCAATCCAGTTCTATTTACTGGGTCTCTGCTTTGAGCCTGCCTCAGTGACCTGTCTCAGGTCTTCCTAAGACTGAGGGCTTCTGCCTTCAATGTACAACTTCTCTTTTGTCCTTAGGTTTCATGTTTCTGAAAGTCTATCATGAATTTTGAAATATCAACTCTTTCTAGCTTCTCTTTTGATGAGATTTTTCAATTTACACAAATATCCCATGTATTTCCTGCTTTGGGGAAATAAAATAAGCACAGAAAATCCACTTTGGCATTCTTAGAGTTGACATTTGTAGGTATTTTTTGTTTTGTTTTGTTTCCTCCTTCAAAATATTTATCCTTTTTTCTTCTGAATATGGTACCTTTACTTTCCTCTGGGAGTCTATTCTACATGGCTTTGGATGATACTGAGAACAGCTTTTCCTTCATATTAGTCATGTGACCGAGTAAATGAATATAGTCAATTTCCTGGACAAAATGATTGACTCAGGTTTAGGAGTGTTACCAAATTTATGCCAATAAGAGAAGAATAAAAACTTTTGTTCAAAGTACTGCTGAGGATGAGTTGTGGGGAACCTTTTTCTATCTGGCTTGGCACTTGAAGGATATAAGGCAGGAGCTGTTAGCAGCCATCTTATCTCAAGTGGTTTAGGGATCTTGCTCAAAAATGGAGCAAATATGAAGGACTATAGGACAAAGGGATATAGACATTCTGAAGACTGCTAACATCATTTGAGTTCCTATATCCCAACAATGACTGGACCACACCACCTCAGTTCTTTTCAGCTCATTAACTACTTTTGCCCTTGTCAATTTGAGTTGAGTCTCCAGACCTCTGAAGACCATCGACCATTTCAGGTCTATCTTCCTCATGCCTGGTGATATGGTGATAGTCTCTTCTTGAAGTTGTTACATTGGGCTTGGACTTGCTATACAGTTACATCAAAGCTAGAGACATGGGGTGGAAATGCAAGCCACAGCCTGGCCACTATGGTTGCAAGATGATTTATTCCAGGGCTGAACGCTCCAGACAGTCTGCCAGAGTAAAGCTGAGCAGAGAATCTTTTTTCCTTTGTGTGTTGAGAAACCAGAGCCACTTCTTATCCTACTTCCATTTCCCGTAAATGGTATGTCTGGAATAATGGAGAGGGTATGGCAGAAAACCTAAGACATGGGCCTGCTTTCCCCATTAGACCATAAAATCTTCAGAAAAAGTGCTCTTTCTAGTTTACTATTTTATCTGTAGAAACTAGACTAGTGCCTGGCACAGGGTATGTATTCCATGAATGCTGGCTGATGGAATAAGCAGAAAAAGTGTAAAATAGTGTTGCTTGTAGACATCCATTGCTCTATCACTCTATTTTTTTGCCCTCTGTCATCTTGCTACCATCCGAGCTACCCCAGAATCTGTGTGGCATTTGTTTGATATGCTTATCAGTCACACTCACAACCACAAGCAAGTCCAGAGGAGCCAGGTAGCAAGATCCAACAAAGTCCAGAATTCACAGAAGTGAACTCTCTAAGCCACCCCTATTCCCAGGATCCTGGGGTACTGTTGATCTGGGAGGCACTGTCTCTTACTGTGTCAGACACTAATGTCATGAACAAATCTCAGAGGCATGGCCTGAAGCTAAATGATATTTAACTTTCTGTTGTCTATCTGGCAATGGGAGCTGGGGGGTGGGGGGAGTGGGAATCTTGAAATACCAATGTGATGCTTGTTCCAAATTTAGCTAGCTGTAGGCCATAGGAGCTTAGCATAACGGAGAAAAATGAGGATTGCTTATATTTTGTGGAGCATAGAAGCTCAAGACTCCTGCAAGAGGGATTACTGCACAGGCACAAGCACTGTGAGATGATGTGTGGAAAGACTGAAGCCCAGTTCAGCCTCCAGCTGGAACCGTGGCTGGCTCCTTGGTGATCAGGCTTTCATGGCAGATCATCCATTAACCTTGTCAAACCAATCATGATGCTCTCTAGGTTATCCACACTGATAGTGGGGCAGAACTAATTAGGCAAACACAATTTCCAGGCATCCTGAGAACCACCGACTCCAAAAGGCCCATTAGTTTCCTCTCATTCCAGCCTCTCTCTCCAGTTTGGGTGGTTATATTTATATAAAAGAGAACAGAATTCAAGACATGTGCAGCTGAGAGGTGTGCCAGGGCTGGGACTGGGCCCAGAACCGCTGGGGCCAGGTCCAGGTGTTCAACCAGAAATCTTTCTTGCTGGGAGGTCAGGTGGAATGAGAAGCCAGCTTAAGTCATTCAGGAAGACTTGCTGGGTCTTTTGTAACTAAAGCTCAGGTTAAATGAAAGCAAAGTCTTTGCCCTTTGTTCTCTCTTGTCCTCTTATGTCCTGGCAGCAAGAGTCAAACAAGGGAGAATTTCAGATTACTAATAACAACCTAAGCAATGGCATCTCTCTAAATCATGATGAAACCCTAGGGAATCTTCAAAATGTGTATCTTTTCTGGGACTTAAGTAGTTCCTAGGGCTGGAAACACTGTGCATGCTCCATCAGTTCAGTTCAGTCACTCAGTCATGTCCAGCTGTTTGCAACTCCATGGACTCCTGCCTTCAATCTTTCCCAGCATCAGGGTCTTTTCCAATGAATCCGTTCTTCACATCAGGTGGCCAAAGTATTGGAGCTTCAGCTTCAGCATCAGTCCTTCCAATGAATAATCGGGATTGATTTCCTTTAGGATTGACTGGTTTGATCTCCTTATTATCCAAGGCACTCTCAAGAATCTTCTCCAATACCCCAGTTCAAAAGCATCAGTTCTTCAGTGCTCAGCTTTCTTTCTGGTCCAACCCTCACATCCATACATGACTAGTGGAAAAACCACAGGTTTGACTAGATGGACCTTTGTTGCCAAAGTAACATCTCTGCTTTCTAATATGTTGTCTAGGTTTGTCATAGCTTTTCTTCCAAGGAGGAAGCATCTTCTAATTTCATGGCTGCAGTCACCATCTGCAGAGATTTTGAAGCCCAAGAAAATAAAGTCTGTCACTGTTTCCATTGTTTCCCCATCTGTTTGCCATGAAGTGATGGAACTAGATGCAATAGCCCTGTTCTAACTTACAGAAAACTTCCCTTGAAAATGAGAGCTATCGTTATCACAGAAGTTCTGTTGAGACCTAGCTATGCAGATACACAGATGATGAAAGGGTCAGGATGTCCCAGAGGCTGCAGTGGCTCAGCCCCGCATACAGCTGAGAGTCTCCAAAGCGACCATGCCCTGTGAAGGGTAGGGCAGGAAGGGCCTGCAATCACCTCCTGTCGGTAACTCAGTTTGCCACATGCTACTTACCATAGGGTTAGAAATACTCATAAGAAATAGAAAAGTATAGCATTTAATGTCTGGAAAGAATGCAAAATTAAAGAAAGAGAGAGAAATTGAGAGAGAAAACATTTGCTTTAAGAATGATTCTAGAAACCCCCAATGCCATAGCTGAAACAGTTTAGTTGTACTCTTATCCTCACATGAACAAATAGACAAATGATAACTAATCATGAAGGCAAGAAGGTCAGACAGAGTCAACTGGGAAATCATTGACATTGAACTGCATTATTCAACATACTTGGATTCTCTGGAGATATTGTGTGTTATGACCTTTGTATTAAACAGTCACCACGATATGATCTTTTCTTGATTCCTTGAATTTTCTTTCTTAAGCTCATTCTCTGAATTCTGCTTCTAACTCATTGTGTTTTAGCCCATGGATTCTGTTTTTCTCTTAGATTCTTTTCCTTGGTGAACATACATGAATATCCTCATATTTAACTGTTGGCATCTAGCTTTATTTCTGACTCTTCTCTTGTTTTCAAATTATTATCTTTTCTTATTTTTTCTACTATTTCTATTAGCTTATTAAACTTATTTTATTTTTTACTCTTTGTTATTATTTTTCTCCCTCTTATTTTTCATTTTCCATATATATATAATGAATATATATATATTAAATGAATATATATATGTTAAATGAATATATATATGTGTGTATATATACACACACACAAGCGTGTGTGCAGGATACAAACTTAATACATAGAAATTCCTGGCATTCCTATACACTAACAATGAAAAATCAGAAAGCAAATTTGGGGAAGTAATACCATTCATCACTGCAACTAAAAGAATAAAATACCTAGGAATAAACTTAGCTAAGGAGGCAAAAGACCTCTATACAGAAAAATACAAGATACTGATGAAAGAAATTAATGATGACACAAACAGAGGGAGAGATATACCATGTTCTTGGACTGGAGGAATCAATATTGTGAAAATGACTTTACTACCCAAAGCAATCTAAAGATTCAGTGCAATCCCTATCAAATTACTTATGGCATTTTTAACAGAACTAGAAAAGAAAAATCTCACAATTTGTATGGAAACACAAAATACCCCAAATAGTCAAAGTAATCTTGAGAAAGAAAAATGGAGCCAGAATAATCAACCTTCCTGACTGCAGACTATACTACAAAGCTATAGTAACCAAGACAGTATGGCACTAGCACAAAAACAGAAATATACATCAATGGAGCAGCATAGAAAGTGCAGAGATACACCCACGCACCTATGGACACTCTATCATTGACAAAGGAGGCAAGTTATACAATGGAGAAAAGACAGCCTCTTCAATAAGCGGTGCTGGGAAATTGACAGCTACACATAGGAGAACGAAATTAGAATACTTCCTAACACCACACAAACAAATAACCTCAAAAGGGATTAAAAGCCTAAATGTATGGCCCAAACTATAAAACTCTTAGGAGAAAACATAGGCAAAACACCTTTTGACATAATTCACAGGAATATCCTCTTTAACATACCTCCTAGAGTAACAGAAATAAAAATAAACACAAACAAATGGGACTTCATTAAACTTAAAAGCTTTTTCACAGCAAAGGAAACTATAAACAAAATGAAAAGACAATCCTCAGGATGGGAAAAAATAACAATGAAACAACTGGCAAATAATTAATCTCCAAAATATACAAGCAGCTCATGCAACTCAATATAAGAAAAACAAACAACCCAATTAAAAAATGGGAGAAAGATCTAAATAGGTATTTCTCCAAAGAAAACATACAGATGGCCAATAAACATGTGACAAGATGCTCAGTATCGTTCCTTATCAGAGAAATGTAAATCAAAACTACAATGTTATATCACATCACACTGATCAGAATGGCCATCATCAAAAAATCTACAATCAATAAATGCTGGAGAGAGTTTGGAAAAAAGGAACCCTCTTGTGCTGTTGGTGGGAGTTGAAATTGATACAGCTGCTATGGATAACAGTATGAAGATTATTTTAAAAACCAGGAATAAAACCACCATATGACCCAGCAGTCCCACTGTGAGGCATATACTCTGAGAAAAACATAACTGAAAAAGACACATATACCCCAATCTTGGTTGCAGCACTATACAATAACTAGGACATGGAAGCAACCTAGTCGTCCATCAGCAGATGAATGGATAAAGAAGTTGTGGTACATATACACAATAGAATATTAGTTAGCCATAGAAAGGAAAACACTGAGTCAGTTCTCATGAGGTGGATGAACCAGAGCCTGTTACACAGAGTGAAGTAAGTCAGAAAGAGAAAATCACATTTCATATACTAGCACATACACATATAGAGTCTATCAAAATGGTAGTGATGAACCTATATGCGGACATAGAGGAGATTTGGACACAGCAGAGGAAGGAGAGGGTGGGGCAAATTGAGAGAGTAACGTTGAAACGTTTACATCACCATAGGTAAAATAGACAACTGATGGGAAGTTGCTGTTTGACACGGGGAGTTCAACCCAGTGCCCTGTGACAACCTGCAGGGTTGTGATGGGGTGGGGGGGGGGTGGAGTGGAGGTTCAAGAAGGAGGGGACATATGTATCCGTATGGCTGGTTCACATTGTTGTATGGCAGAAACCAAAACAATATTGTAAAGCAACTATCCTCTAATTAAAAACAAAATAAATAGGTATTACCTTTTATCTCTCCAAATATGTAGGTAGAAATGTTTCTACCTACGAATTTTGCTATCATCTCAAATTCAACATATCTTTAATCAATTTATTATCCCATTCATCTCAGTCCTGACTTCTTCTCTAATTTCTGTTAATGATTTAATCATAGTCCCAAGGACCCAGCCTCAAAACAAAGAAAGACAGTCTGCTTTCTCTCTCACTGTCAGTCAGTATTTCCTATCAGTTCTTCTTTGTGTCTTTTCTTGTCTTTATTTCTTCTAACAATCATACCGTAATCCGTCTGACAATTATATTCTTAAGTGGAGCCCCGTGAAATTGTCTTTCTTTGGCAACCTGGTCAAATAGTGGAATTTCAAATGGTTTGTTTTAAAACAGTAGCTGCTCAGAGCTGTCTTCTTCAATTTCTGGGAAACTAATCAAGTCTAGATTCTGGACCTTTAAGAAACAGCTCAACCTTGTCTTGAGTCTCAATATTTGAAGCATTTTCCGGTGCTTTGGAGAGAGAGAAAGATCTTGGCTTTCTGGTTGTGCCTGCATAGCTCAGGCATTCCTGTGGTCATGTAGCTCACTCCCCCTACTCTCCCCACCCACCCCCAGATTTGGGGCAGGAGGCCCAGAGAATATATTTCTGTGACACTACTTCAAATCCTCTTTGGAAGTAGCAGTGAAATAAATTTTTAATCAGCCAACCAGGGCTTTAATGCCTGTACTTCACTGATGTGCTTCTGCCAGGATGAAAAGATCTTGCGGGGAAGGCATATGATTTGGTCTGTTTCGCCCTCTGCTCTGACACAGTCGGCTGGCCTTCAGGGCACAGCTTAAGGCCCATCTGTTCAATCAAGCTTTTGCCTGATTGACATGGGAAAATCATCCAGGTGAGGGGGTCCCTTAGATTATTATCTTCTCTTTGTACTTGCAACCAGAGACCCCTTGTGCTGAAACCTCCTCTAAGTGACCTAAATGAATAAATGCATAAACAATGCTTTCTGCAGCAATTATATCTGTTCCAAAAACTTTCCTTCTCAAATCCTTTGCGGAACAAGTCAGCATAGAAATGTATAACATAAATAATAAATTTAAAATATTCTGAATGGTAGCTTTAAAAAAATTCTCTCTGTTTTGAAAGCCAGACCTTTTATATTCAAAACAAGCATTTCTATTCTCATTCCATTGGAAAGGGTGAGTCTGAGGTATGTTTCCACCCAAATATTTTTAAGCTTTTTGTTATTTAAACACACACTACAGTAGAGAGGCTAGAATAATGAGCCCTCATGTACGCATCAGCAGGCTTCTACAGCTATCAACACTTTGCCAATCATGCTTCACCTGTCCCCCCACGTTTTCCTTTGGAATATTTTAAAGTACACTAGTCCATTTAACCTGTAAATATTTTAGCATGCATGTCTAACTGATAAAAGCATATAAGAGGAGCCACCATGCCATTTCACACCTAAAAGTTTAGTAGCAATTACTCATTTCATTGAAATGCCCAGTCCACATTCAAACTTCCTTCATTGTCTTAAAAGTTCAGCATACTGCCCACAGTGTGTCTCTGTAAATTCCCTTTTATTTGTTAGCAGTTCCTCCCCAAACTTTTTTCTGTCATTGATTTATCATTTGTCACTGCACCTCCAATTCTCTGAATTTGATTGATAACTTTGTATGGTGGAGTTTACCTTATTATTCCATCCCTCATATTTTCTGTAAACTGGTAAATCTAGAGCCTTTTTTAGACTCATGTTCAAATTTTCAAGCAAGGATGTTTTGTAGGTGATGCTGTAGATTTCCCATGTCCTTATATCAGGAAACGTGCTACCTGGTTGTCCTACTTACTATCGTTAAGATTAATCAGAGGAAACATCAAGTCTTCCATTTCTCAACACTTTGCAAAGAAAACCTGAAGTGTGTACATGTTGATACACACCTCCCCATTCAACAGATATTTCCAGAAAATGAACCTCAGAGCCCTATGCACAGTCCTCAAGGACACCTGAGAAGTCTAAGAAATCTAACACAGAGCATTTGCCTTTAAGAGATTTATATCCTTCAGGAGAGAGGGAGAGAGACAAAGATATGCAGAAGGCATGCACAAGTAACAATGCCAGCTTTAGAAAACGATACAAATGGGACCACATGGTTAATAGCCAGCAGACTTTTACTGATGCTATTTGGTGTAGGAATACAAAAATGGAAGAAAGGAATGGTGGTCAGGCCATTTGCCCTGAAGAAATGGCTCTGAGCTAGATGTGAAGGGTTTGCAGAATTTACGGGTAAAGAGAAGGAAAGAGAGGTGGGTCCGTAAACTGACCTAGCCACAGAAGGCTGGAAGAGGAAGGTACAGGAGGTTCTGGGCACAGCACTTTAGTGGAGTTTGTTCCATTAACATCGCTTTCTCATTAAGTCTGTACCTGAGTAAGTACTCGTGTAAAAAGGGACCCAGCAGGTGTCCGTAATGACTAGCTGTCTGAGTCAAGTGCGCTTGGTGTCAAGCTCATAAGCTTTGGAGAACAGGCTGAGAAGTGACCTCATTTAGGGCAGTGGTTTTCAAACTTAGCAAGCTTGTTTAAAGTGGAGCGTCCCAACTTAACACCCAGAGACTTTGGGGTCTGGAGCAGAGGCCAGAAATTTGTACTATTCACAAGCTCTCTAAGAGAGTTTGATGCAGGCAGTCCTAGAAGTGCATTTTGAGAAACACTAGCTAAGGGGGTTGGAGAAGGCAATGGCACCCCACTCCGTAACTCTTGCCTGGAAAATCCCATGGATGAAGGAGCCTGGGAGGCTGCAGTTCATGGGGTTGGTAGGAGTCGGACACGACTGAGCGACTTCACTTTCACTTTTCACTTTCATGCATTGGAGAAGGAAATGGCAACCCACTCCAGTGTTCTTGCCTGGAGAATCCCAGGGACAGGGGAGCCTGGTGGGCTGCCGTCTATGGGGTCGCAGAGTCGGACACAACTGAAGCGACTGAGCAGCAGCAGCAGCAGCAGCAGCTAAGGGGATAAATGCCTGGGGTAACAGCAGACAGTCTGCTTCAGAGCACGACGAGAAGTTTCCGAGCCCGCTTTAGTAATGGTGATGACATTGAACAGTATATGCCAGCAGCCTTGCCAAAAGTCTCAGGTGCCTTTCCATGTTGTATTCCCACAATACCATCCAAAAAGGCAGGCACTGTGCATATCCCCATTTCAAGAGGAAACTAAGGTCTCTAGGAGCTGAGACCACGTAACATTTAAATTTAGGTGTATTTGATTTCAGAAGGTGAGCTTTTACAATCACTGTAGTCTGACCTTGAAGCTTACAATTAGTGACACTGTTTCTTCCCTCCAATAGCCATCTATAGTCCCTGCCATCATTTGTAGGGCATGTACCAACTCTCCTGGTGTCACAGGCAATGCCACCTCTGGGAAAGGGTCATGTTTTAGCTTACTTGTTGCATATTAAAAAATAAGACTCCATTCTCTATAGTATGACAGACGTGTACAGTCTCAGGTGAAAGATGTGAAACAAAACAGTAAGCCTGCTGCCTGTGCACAGGCAGGGAACTTGCCTTTCTTTGCTCCGTTTCTGGCTCTTCTGCTAGTAGATGCTCATGTCTCATCTCCATTTTACCTGCAACAGGAGAAAGGCCATGATTTCTGTAGGGGCTCAGTCAATAGCCCAAACTGAATGCTTCCGAAGATTAAACTTGCTTTCCTCACACATGGCTTTAGTTAAAGAGATGGAGCTGGGGTTGAAAACTATTTCAGGAAATGAAATGCAATTTTATATTTTCACGGTGTCTGTAAAATACTTATAGCATCTTAATGTTTATATACATATGTATATGTGTTTTAGATTCCTTTGAAACCTGTTCTATACTTTTGTTGAATCGAAGCTGTGAGGAGGGAGGGAATCCTGCACCTTTGCAAACATCTCGGTTCCAAATACATGTTCAATAAGAGTCTGTGTAATGTCAAAATCTGGGAAGTTGAGGGGAGGGGCATTGGATCACTCACGGTAACATCGACCCATAATTGGTTTTAAAAAGTACCTCGTCTACAGATGTTTTTGGTGGAAAAAAGCTATATACACTTGCTGGATTGCTTGTCTTGAATGAAATGTTATCTGATTTACTTAAAGCAAGGCATAGCTTTATATATTTACTACTTATTCATTGTAGCTAGTGAAATGAATAGGTGTTTGGGGGAAGTCATTGATTTCACAAGATGGATTGAATTTGCTCTTTATATAAAACAGGAAGATGCCATGAACTGCCAGATTCTGGCATCCCATGCAGAGAAATACACTTTAACTACAAAACAGCATGTTCTGAGTCTGTGTTTTCTCTGGATAGTAGTAGCAGGAACACAGTGTTCATTTAAATTAAGCCAGTTCCTTGGATAATAACAAAGTAATTAAAGAAACCACCAAGGAAAAAGAGCCAATTTATTTGAATCCTGTTCATAAAAACTACATCAAGAGCCCGAAGGTACAAAATAATGTGGATAAGATGGCAGATTGATGATTTTTTAAAAAAATTCTGTGTGGGATGCATCTTGATATTAATTCAAATGAGTATCCCTCATCTGAAAATAATACAGGATGCAAAATTTTTTATCCTTCTTAGGAGAAATGAAATTCTATTAAAATATCAGATAAGAAGTTGCCACATAGCTCGAAGTCCACTTGACCTCTAGTAATGCCTTAACATCAGAGTGTTATGATTTATTCATATTTCCTACATTCCCATTGGAATAGAGGGGCCTTTGTCTTTAATGCTTTCAAGAGTTTGAAATTCATAATGAAAAACTTATCCTAGACGATATTGCCTGAACCACAGGGAGATATTTTAGGGCATTGATGAGTTTCCTATTTTTGTCAGTAACAAAAAATCTAAATGGAGTTGAAAATGTGTATCATGTTTTTACATTAGCATTAGACACTGCAATTTATTTTAAAGGAAAAACACATCAGTAAAATACCTCTCACCTTTATATTCCATCAGGGTAGTGGTGAGAATTCTAGGTCCCTAAACACAAATTCACAATTGCTCTTTGTGCATCTTAGCTTAATGACGGCTTCCTTTTGAAAAGCAGTTTTCTCTCTCTGCCACATTCTGCTTCTCCCTCTGCAATACTGGGTCACTTGGGCCGCGTCTCTGCAGGTGCGGGAACTGAAGAAAAGCTTGCACACTGGAGCATTTGTCGACCTCAGAATGGAAACCCAGTCTTTGAAGAACAATATACAGAAAACGATCAGTGTTGAAGAACTTAAAATGAAATAATTTTTTTTTTAGAGAGGAAGAATATACATAGAATGTCCAACTTGCCCATTGACAAGATGAAAAGGAAGGCATTTAAACCTGTATTGTGCAAATATCATGTCATAAAAATATACATCAACATCTGGTCAAGTCCAGTTAAATACAAAGAGAAAAGCAGACAGAAAAAATACATGTGAAAATAAAGGAGGGTAAGAAAAGTGATGAAAAGAAGGCGAGTGGATTAGAAAAGGAGAACCGAGGCGAAAGAGAATAGGACTCGAACTGAGAGAGAAACTCTAGGAGAAGAGCAGAGTGTCACCGCAGAAAGACTTCAGTGGGCCTGCACCTCCACTCTCTTCAGCTCCACTATTGAACCTGGTTTATCATTCCTCTGAGCAACTGACGGATCCTATGTGAGACATCTTCAGAATTTCTCAGGCCTGCTGGCTTGCTCAGTCGTAACCTGTGTCAAACCACATAGAGGGACTCCTTCAAGTCCAGTGTGGACAAGAAGAAGACATTTCAGAAACTTGACCTAAGCTCTATGTCTTACTTACGCAACTTTTTCTTTCCAGCTGATCACACACGTTTTCGTTGATATTAAATCAGGGATAGTTGATAGATATTTACTTTTAGAAAATGTGCTCCAGTTGACATAGAATTCAGCTAAGAGCGGGATCTAGTATGGTTGCCTGCTAATTCTTTAATACCTCTTATTTGTATTATGTTTAAATGTTTAAATGTTATGGCAATTTTACCTAAAAGAAGTTTTATGTTGGAGAGCTCTAATAATTTTTGGTGAGTTTTGTTGATTTATAAGTGTTTGTAAGAAAGAGCTTGTATTTTAGAAGGCCATTCTTCTTGTCACTACTGGTTCAGTGTTCTGGATCCTGGGACAGTTGCTATATTTATCATGGATATTTTTTCCTAATTTATTTATTGTTCTATTAAAACCAAGTTGAACAATTTGCTATATCCTAGATGATTCTTATAAAACACATTAACTCATGCAGACATGCTAATATTATCTTGTAAGAAAGAAAATTGCAGAAGTCAGTTTACTGGCCTTGAAAATGTCATTTGAGAGAGTCATAGAGCTATACTGTCAAGACAAATGGGAAAAATCCCAGAACTTACAAAAGAGACTGCTGAGCAATGAAACAAAGTCCATAAGAGATATATTTCTGATGGTATAGTCAGTCAATGACCAATCTACAATGAACATTTAACTTAACTTCTGCTAAAGTCAGTAAACTGCACTGTTCAGTTCAGTTCAGTTCAGTCGCTCAGTCGTGTCCGACTCTTTGTGACCCCATGAATCGCAGCATGCCAGGCCTCCTTGTCCATCACCATCTCCCGGAGCTCACTCAGACTCATGTCCATCGAGTCAGTGATGCCATCCAGCCATCTCATCCTCTGTCGTCCCCTTCTCCTCCTGCCCCCAATCCCTCCCAGCATCAGAGTCTTTTCCAATGAGTCAACTCTTCGCATGAGGTGGCCAAAGTACTGGAGTTTCAGCTTTAGCATCATTCCTTCCAAAGAAATCCCAGGGTTGATCTCCTTCAGAATGAACTGGTTGGATCTCCTTGCAGTCCAAGGGACCCTCAAAAGTCTTCTCCAACACCACAGTTCAAAAGCATCAACACTTCAGCGCTCAGCCTTCTTCACAGTCCAACTCTCACATCCATACATGACCACTGGAACAACAATAGCCTTGACTAGACGGACCTTAGTCAGCAAAGTAATGTCTCTGCTTTTGAATATGTTGTCTAGGTTGGTCATAACTTTTCTTCCAAGGAGCAAGCATCTTTTAATTTCATGGCTGCAGTGATTTTGGAGCCCAAAAAAATAAAGTCTGACATTGTTTCCACTGTTTCCCAATCTATTTCCCATGAAGTGATGGGACCAGATGCCATGATCTTCGTTTACTGAATGTTGAGCTTTAAGCCAACTTTTTCACTCTCCTCTTTCACTTTCATCAAGAGGCTTTTTGGCTCCTCTTCACTTTCTGCCATAAGGGTGGTGTCATCTGCATATCTGAGGTTATTGATATTTCTCCCAGCAATCTTGATTCCAGCTTGTGTTTCTTCCAGTCCAGCGTTTCTCATGATGTACTCTGCATAGAAGTTAAATAATAGGGTGACAGTATACAGCCTTGACGTACTCCTTTTCCTATTTGGAACCAGTCTGTTGTTCCATGTCCAGTTCTAACTGTTGCTTCCTGACCTGCGTACAGATTTCTCAAGAGGCAGGTTAGGTGGTCTGGTATTCCCATCTCTTTCAGAATTTTCCACAGTTTATTGTGATCCACACAGTCAAAGGCTTTGGCAAAACTGCACTAGCTTCTGAGAATTTTAAAGTTGAACATAATCCTTATGATGAAGGATCTCTTAATCAAGGGAAGAATTAATTGAAAGCTCATTCTGATTTTTCTAACCCTTTGTTGTTTTGTTTGTTCATTAATGTTTGTTATATTTAAACTCAGATTTGTATCTGCAACCTAATTTTGTCCACAATAACTTTTGCTTCAGTAACTAGGGCACCCAGCACTCAGCCTGAATTAGGACTTAATGAAGTCATTCTTTGGGCTACAGCTTGCAGCAAACTTTCTGTCCTTTAGAGACAAGGTGAAACCCTGACTCTGCCCCCTGTTTTTCTGCATGGCTATAGATGTACCATCTCTGGCATAAAGATTAGGATGTGAGTTATTGTTATCAGTGAGACGGTTTCAAAGGGACAATTGTGATGGAATGGAGGGAACCTTAATAACAAGCAACCCACATGTCATGCAAATAAGTTGTGGCTGATTAACTGAAAGCAGTTCCTCTGCTCCCTTCTTGTTTTCCCATTTCTACTTCCCTCTAACTTGAAAGAACTTAATTATGAGGAATGAGATCACCAGGCAATTTAAACTAACTCCTGACTAATATTCTCCTGAATGCACATCATGCCTTGTCTAACCTGTTGATTCTTATCCTAGATAAAAAGAAGTAATAATGAAGAAAGGAGTAGTTAAAGAATGATTAGCTTTCTAGTCCCCAGCAGCCCCCCTAAGCAATCCTGCAGGCAGATCACCTGGGGAAGATAACATCCGAAGAGTTAGCCAGTCTGCACACAACAGACAACAGTGCAGAACCCAGCCTCCTGCCTGGATGATTCGCTGAGATTCTCTTCCCCCACCTTCCCTTTAAAAACTGTAATAACTGAACAGAATCTGCAGGGATGATCTCCAGACATAAGTCCACCTTCTCCCCAGACTGCTGGCCTTTCTGACTAAAGCATCTTTCCTTTCTACTGACACTTGCCTCTTAATTATTGGCTTTTGAGCAGCAATGAGCTAAACCTGAGTTCAGTAATATAACTCCTGATAAAGAATGTTAGCACAATGAGTCATGCATCCATCATGCATTAGAGACTAATACATGACGGGTTAAGTGTGTCGGTTCTATCCTTGAGGCTGCCTGCGTTCCTTGACTTGTGGTCCCTTCCTCTATCTTCAAAAGCACAGTGTAGCATCTTCAAATTCCTGTCTGACTCTGGCTCTCTTGCCTCCCTCTTGCACTTTTAAGGACCCTTGTGATTAATTTGGTAGATCCAGATCATCTGGTATAATCAGGGATAATCTCCTCATCTAAAAATCCTTAACTTAATCACATTTGCAAAATCTCTATTACTATGTAAGGTTCACAGGTTCCAGGGATTAGGACATGAATATTTTTGAGAGGGGTTTCCCTGGGGTCTCAGTGGTAAAGAATCTGCCTGCGATGTAGACGTTGCAGGAGATGCTGGTTCAATCTCTGGGTCTGGAAGATCCCCTGCAGGAGGGCATGGCAACCCACTCCAGTATTCTTGCTTGGAGAATCCCATGGACAGAGAAGCCTGGCAGGCTACAGTCCACAGGGTCGCAAAGAATCACACACAACTGAATAACATCATGCATGTCTTTGAGAGATCTATTATATATATGTTAGAAAATATATATGGAGGAATGCTCATGTTATCAAGAATTATCAGTTATCAAGAGTGATAATGGTTACAATTATTACTTCCATAAAATATAAGAGGGAAGATTATGTGGAAGAGTACTCATTTGAATTTGTATTGTTTTAACATTTATTTTCGGAAGCCAATGGCAACCCACTCCAGTACTCTTGCCTGGAAAATCCCATGGACGGAGGAGCCTGGTAGGCTGCAGTCCATGGGATTGCAAAGAGTCAGACACTTTCACTTTTCACTTTCATGCATGGGAGAAGGAAATGGCAACCCACCCCAGTGTTCTTGCCTGGAGATTCCCAGGGATGGGGGAGCCTGGTGAGCTGCCATCTATGGGGTCGCACAGAGTCGGACACGACTGAAGTGACTTAGCAGCAGCAACATTTAGTTTATGCCTTATTGTAATTCATTCATTTACTCAGTAAGCATTTTTATAGCAACTAGACCTCTTGAACGAACCATATTAGCTTTCTTGTCAATTATGCTACAGAATCAATAAAGTACAAATTAATGAGACAAGAGGGAGGGGAGCAGGATGACACAGCTGTTGAAGATAGTACAGAAATACTGGTTAGAACCTCGTCGGCCCAGATGGTGGAAGATTCACTTTTTAGTAGACCTGGAGCCCATTAGATACTCACTGTGATATAATAACACATGCTGAATGACACATGGATGTGTCACGACTATGGATGCTATGATAGTTCTAAGGCCAACCTCAGAAGGCCAAAAAGTGGGCAGTGACCCACTTGCTGGAAACTCACCAATGCTCCAAGATAGTTAGACTATTCCCCTGACTCATTACCCTATAAACTCACCCATAAAAATTAACCACCCTACATTACAAGACCACTCTAACCTTCTGAGGCAGACCACACTCTGTCTATGGAATGTGTATCTCTCTAAACAAACTTGCTTTCGCTTCCCTATGGCTTGCTCTCAAATTCTTTTCTGCGTAAAGTTAAGGACCCTCACTTGGCAACCCCTCCCAAGAACTGGCCAGAGATGTGGGACATGATCATTCTCTTGCACCCCATTTTCCTGCAACATCAGCATCAGATTATTATAGAGACTCAAATATTTAGTTTCTTGTCAGAACACTTCAAGGACTTGAGTATGGCCCTCCTACGCAGTGCATCTCTGTTGCTAGTAAATGTACTTGAGCTAAAAACAGTCTGAGCCAATCAGCATGCTCTCTGATTAAAAAAAATGTTTTCTATTTTCGGTTTTGTTGAGATGTGAAAGAAGACATTCAGGGTTCTTGTTTAATGGATGAGAAGGTCTTCACTTCGGTATTTCCAAATCAAGCAAGTATTATCACCTCTTGGGAGAAACAGCAGGGTTAATTTACCTACTTGGGTTTGAATACTAGAGTGGAAATTAGGATGGTATTTGCATGGCTTAAAGAATGAGACTGGAAAAGCAGAGTCAGTACAAAGCCTCAGGAGGCCTGTGGGTTGGGTGTGGTTTGTATCCTGTTAATCTTTCTTTCAGTACCAGCTAAGTAGTTTCTGTTCCAAAGAAAAGGCAGTGGCTTCTCTACCAGGATAGCACCTCAGGTTGCATGGTGCTTTAAGAGTTCAGATGCTCGACAGTATGATCTCAATATCTGAATTCATTTGAATAGGAAGAACGGTTAAATATGGACTCTTCACACATTATTTCCAAAGGCAAGGCCTTATTATTGCTAGCCGACATGTCACTAGCTGCTGAATGACACCGTGCGCTGCATTTCATGGAAATAAAAGGAGAGCTCCTTTGTTGTAAATTCATGCATACACTCTTGGGAAATTAGGACACACAGCAGATGTAAATCAGTTTTTAATCCAAGTCCCAGTGTGGACAGTACAGAAGAGAGAAGTGGGAGTCAGGAGAAAAGAGAATCATAACTCGTGCCAAAGAAGAGAAGAGCATATCCTGTTCGTTTTGTTTTCTTAAATCAGGTTGGGTCACTTATATATACACTCAGACACTAGTTTCTCTCTATATTGTTGAGTGCTCTCTTTCTTTCTTAATTACTGGAGTTGAAGTGAAGCTTGACCCTAGTTGGAGAAATCTCCAGCAGGACCTTCTGGTCTAAAACACTAGGACCTCATTTCACAGAGGGGCCTCCAATAGGCACGGGATTCCTGCAGGGCAAGACACTTGGCAGGCTGTGGAAGAACTACTCTTAGATTCCCCTAGAAGCCCCTCAGGGTATAGTGCATCCAGTGGTATCCAATTTCCAGCAGGCTAGGGACTCTTTGGGACTAGGTGGTGAGGCTTTCACACTTTTCCTGTGCACCTCATGAGTGTGCTCAGTCATGTCCGACTCTTTGTGACCCCATGGACTGTAGCCCACCAGGCTCCTCTGTCCATGGAATTTTCCCGGCAAGAATACTGGAGTGGCTTCCCATTTCTTTCTCCAGGGGATCTTCTCGACTCAGGGATCGAACCCATGTCTCCTACATTGGCAGGTGGATTCTTTACCACTGTGCCACCTGGGAAGCCCTCCTGTGTATTGGGGATCCTCTATTCCCCTTCTCAAGCTGCCTCTGCACAAGTTTGTTTCCGCATGAGTCACTCCCGGGCCAGGTAAGGTGGAGATAGTGATGCTTTACTGCTTCTGTTCAGCTGCTTGCTAGATAGTGGGTCTCCCATGCAGTGCTGATGGATTTTCAATGCCATTCTATTAGCCTGATCACGGTATAATTCTACTTGGATGCAAAATTAGCAGCAGAATCATATTTTACCCCTAGCTTCTAATTGGCAAGAGTCACATGCTTTTATTAAACTATTCCAATCAAGGCTTCACAGCATCATACATTCTGCTTATCACTGGGCCCACCTGCAGCCGGCTCTCCTGCTCGCCTCTTATCAGCAAAGCCAATTACTTTCTCCTGTGCTTGCTTTGTGGTTTTGCTTATAGACTCTACCACACCTCCACAACTAAGCCTCTGGGGTATTAGGTAAATCCTATTCCTGATGATCCTCCCTGCCCACCCTGCAAGTTACTACCTTGAGGTGGTCTGTCTTCTTTTCTGCAGCCAAGGGTTCTCAGCATTCCTTGTATTTTAATGTTTTCTTGCTTTGGAGGGTCTAGCTATTGTTTCCCCCTTCTCCTTCATTGCTGCTTCCTCTTTCTTTCCTTTGTCAAGTTTCCAAAGCCTTTTCTAACCCTCAATTGAGAATGATGTTTTAAAATGAAATAATTCGTTACAAACTTCTGTTCCCACCAATTCCACTTCTTCATTAATTGATGAATTTCTATGGAGATATTAAACAATGAGAAAAGGCAAGCACTTTAGCATCAAATGGAGTTGGAGCCATCACTTACCAGGTGGATACATTTTTGAACTCTCCTTGGTCAGCCATGGTATCAGTTTCTTCATCTCTTAAATGGGACGATTTGCCTCCTTGAGAATGTGTGAACATTGCCTGAGTTATGAAGTGGAACCACTAGGACATGTGAGCATTTACTGTGTTAGTGTTCTCTTTCAAGGTTTAGCAAGTATTTTTTTAAGCAGTCAAGTAGACATTGCACTAAGAAGCTTTGGAGGAATGCAAAGCTGAATAAAGTGGCGTGTGACTTGGAGGAGTTTATAATTCAGCAAAGAAGATCAGAAGAAGCAAAGTCAAAACCAGATCTAAGTAACGACAGAAACTTATGAACCAGGCACTTAACTGAGAAACCTCAAATATACTGCAACAGAAGAGAATGACTCCTTCCAGCAATAAAATCCTACAATTAATTTATTCACCCCAGTTTCCCTCTCTTCTTTACCTGGGATATACCCCTCCAGAAACCATACAATTAACAGCAATAACACCAACAGTAACATAATTAATATCAGTGAAGCACCCTGAAGCAATAAAGTGGCATAGAAAATCAAAATGGAATCCATGCAATACTCATATTAAATTTAAAAACTATTTAAATATTTATAAATTATCTAGCATTTTATATTTGCAAAATGCTTCACAACCACTTTTTATTAATTATTAGATACCACTTATCCCTTGGCACTCAAGTTTCCAGTGTAGCAGTGCTGATTTTTTATTATTAATCTTAAAGAAACATTCAGCTATATCAAGTATTTTTCTAAATCCTTTCATCTAAAGTATTGGGTCACATGGAAAGATACACCAGTACAGAAATATATAGTCATCTTTGCAGCACCTGATTCCATTGTTTTAGAACTCAGAAAAGAGAAATGACTCGTACAAGGTCACAGAGCTAGTCCTGTTAATGGAGGGATGTGTAGAAGTCCTAGAATAGCCTAGCCCATGGGTTTGTTACTGAATATATACATATGTCAGATAAGTGGTGCTGTGCTAACTGGGTTAACTAGAACTGTAATCTGGGGAAAAACTTTGAGCATCGTGCTTGCTTTTTCCCAGGGTCTGTATAAACCGCTGAGTGAGAGCAGAGCCTAGAACTGCTGAAGTCCAGGTTCGCCTAAAGCCATGAGTGTTTGTGTGTTACATGCACTTCCCAATAAAGGCCGTGGTGTGTTGAAACCAGTCTTATTCAAGATTTTTTCATCTAAAGCCTGTGTCCTCAAATGCCTTTGCTCCTGCTCTGCTAGAATGTGTATTAAATCCTCTCTCCACACTCGACTCTGAACTCACCAAAAAGACACGGACTGTGTCTTACGTTTTGTTTCCTTCCGCCTGGGCAGTGCCTGGCATATGGAAGGCTCGCAAACATCTTCTCACTACTCTAATGTTAGATGGCAAATCTCAGGAGGGCAGGGGTCTTGTTGACTCACCTTTGGCCTTTACAGCAATCTCTAGTACAGTGTCTCATTTATAGTAAATCTCAATGGATACTTGTTTTATGAATAAAAACAATTTTAATGAATATATAGAAATTTAGTTATTTGTCATGATATATGTAAGTAAAACTTTTATAATGTCACCAGATAAAAATGAAAACAAATGATGAATAACTAGGTAACCATTCCAGCATGCAGAGGTCAAGCTGGAAGCTATCAGACACCATCAGAAGCAAGTTCCATTTGCTTTTTCATGCCTGAATATAACACAGTGTTTATTTTTTTTTAATCAATTTTTTTTTACTGTGATAAAAGATCCATAACATAAAATCCACCAATTTAATCATTTTAAAGTATATAATTCAGTGGCATTAAGCATATTCACAATGCTCTACATACATCACCATCTAGTTCCAGAATGGCACAATGTTTTTATAGTGTCTAATACATTTGTTTTCTTACATTCTGGGGTGGGAAATCAAATGTAGCACAAACACAATCCAGGGTTTAGGAACCACATGGGAATGAATCTAGTCACAGAACTTTTCACTCGATTAGAAAAAGCTACTCCTTTCACTTTGTCCTTGAATTAAATCATAGTCTTTTGAGATCTGTTGGTAAAAGAGAGGATAATATTGGGAGAAATAATATGTTAGGACTTGATCTCTCTGGGTGCCGGTGACTTACTCTGCCTTCTTGATCCTCAGGGTCTGGATGCAGCTGTGGGAACTAACTGGCCCAGTTATCTTCACCAGGATACCTTGAAGGGATCTCCAACTCCAAACTGTAGGATGGTGACAAAAAATGACTGTGGATTTCCTATGACCCAGATTAGAATAAGACCTCTGTTCAAATTAGTAAATGTTGCTGCTGCTGCTGCTGAGTCGCTTCAGTCGTGTCTGACTCTGTGCGACCCCATAGACGGCAGCTGCTGGGGGCCAGCGTGAGGAACTCCGCCCATGGCAAAGGTCATGAGGAAGGAGGCTTGGCATATGCAAAGGCGTGATCAAGCCTCAGGAAACCCCCTGTTCCCAAGCATCTACCCCCAAAACCAGAGTCTATCTACTTTACTGTTTTGTGCTCTCGCCTACACCTCTGACTTTACGAGGGGCTCTCCCCCATAACTGTGATTTAAATCTTTATAAAGGATGAATTAAGAAATGTAATTTCAGTTGTAGGAGTCTAGTGAAATTGTTGTGGGTAGCCTCTGGAGCAGAGAAAAATTGTAGCTGTTGTTGCATCAGCAAACCCTAAAATATTATGGTCTTGCCTTTTAATTTTATTCTATTCAGTTACTGACGACTTCTCATGACATTTTGCTCTTTATTGCAGTTTATGATAGAACAGCCAAATGCAAAGACAGATGTTAACCTTCCACGACTGTGACCATCCTTCGTTTGGAGTGGCTTTGGAAACCATGCTGACAACCTGATGTCCTTTTTATAGAGGTTGCTCATTATCAGTGCTTGGAAGGTAGTAACTGTTGAGACAAAAGAGATGTTGATGGAGAACCACCATTTCTATTTGCTTAATCTGTAGTTTCCTACGTGTCACTACATATATTGATCTTTTATGAAGGGAATGAAATTGAACAGTCTGACTTGTGAGGGTGCCTTCTTTCCTTCTTTCTCCTATAGCATGATGATACTCAGAGATAACACAGCTTTTCCAAAACTGGCTTGGAAAAAGATTAAATTTGTTTAGACCTAAGTTTTGAACCCTCTGACCTCGAAACAACATGAATTGCTCTTTTCTTTTCACTTAGAAAAAAAATACAAAACACAAAAGTATAGCACTAAGACTTATATCAATGCAAACACCCAGGAAAAGAGAGAACATTTCCAGCTTCCCAGATTCCGTCCCCCAGCATGTAATGGGGCTCTTCCCAGTAGTCACCCTTCTCTTCCTCCCTAATATGTGCATGCATGCATGCTAAGTCACTTCAGTCGTGTCCGACTCCATGTGACCACATGGCCTGTAGCCCACTAGGCTCCTCTGTCCATGGGATCCTCCAGGCAAGAATACTGGCATAGGTTGCCATTATCTCCTCCAGGGGATCTCCCTGACCCAGGGATCAAACCTGCATCTCATGTTACCTGTATTGGCTGCTACTGCTGCTAAGTCGCTTCAGTCGTGTCTGACTCTGTGCGACCCCATAGACGGCAGCCCACCAGGCTCCCCTGTCCCTGGGAGTCTCCAGGCAAGAACACTAGAGTGGGTTGCCATTTCCTTCTCCAATGCATGAAAGTGAAAAGTGAAAGTGAAGTCGCTCAGTTGTGTTGGACTCTTAGTGACCCCATGGACTGCAGCCCACCAGGCTCCTCTGTCCATGGGGCAGGGGGGTTCTTTACCACTAGTGCCACCTGGGAAGCCCCCTCCCTACTACAGCTGACCAAAATTCTGCTCATCATGGTAACTATTTTTGTCTTTTGCTTTTATTTATGATTTTAACACCTAAGCAAGCATCCTTCTTCCAGAAAAAGGGTTAATATTCCTGATTTTTGGATATTTGTATAAATTAGATCATAAATATATCTTTATATTATGTATTAAGTTTTTGAGATTTTATTTGCAGTGTTTTATGAATCTGTGATTTGTTTTTATTACTTTAGAGTATTTCATTATTTGAACATACCACAGAATTTTGGTTGTTTTTTTTTTTTTCAATTCTACTATTGATAGGCATTTCCTTTCTGAACTTTTTCATATGTTTATTTGCTGTTTGAACATATTCTTCTGTGAAATGCCTGTACTAAAATTGAAAGAAAAAAAAAACCTTCATATTTTCACACACTCTTGTCAATAAGTTGCTGTGATCTGTGCTTAGGGTTGCTTCTGTTTCTATTACTCAGACACATCGCTCTGCTATAGTTACCAAGTTCTGGCTACCTAAGATGTCACTTAAAAATTTCTGAACCTAATGGGTTTCTCAAAAAAATCTAACCCTTTAAAATGTTCAATTAAAAAAGTTCCATAACCAATATCCTGGTGTGTGTGTATGCGTGCATGCTAAGTTACTTCAGTTGTGTTGGACTCTTATGGACTGTAGCCCACTAGCTCCTCTGTCTGTGGGATTCTCCAGGCAAGAGTACTGGAGTGGGTTGCCATGCCCTCCCCTAGGGGATCTTCCCAATGGAGGGATCGAACCCACGTCTCTTCTCCTGCATTAGCAGGTGGGTTTGTTACCACTGGCACTACTAGAGAAGCTCCCAATGTCCTTGGGAAGTGTCATCTAAAGTCCTCACTTCCTGGATATTCATAAGAAGCAGTAATAAGAAAAAAAGTTCTAAAGAACAATAGAATAAAGAAACTTAGTCAATATTATTTAATCTGACTTTTCTGCTTCATATTTAAATTCAGAATATCTAATACTATCTTGTGGAACAAATATTCTGTGAAGCACATTTTGGGAAAACCTCATTTAGAAGAGTCCCCTCTTGTTGGATTTTAACTTTACAGGTCAGGTGAAGAACGATGGAGAAAAGGTTCAAGGAAGATACAGTTATCTCAGAAATAAACTTTCAAAGAACTGAAAATGGAAAAATGGTTCATTTAGATTGGCTTTCTGTAGTTTTTTTAAAAAAGTTTTAAGTGATTAAAAAGCTAATAACTAAACTAAAGGATTAGGTATAGAAATGATTATAAAGGTCAGATTCACACATCAAATGCAATTATATTTCCAAAATCTATTAATGGCTCAATTAGTTCATAGATCAGATAATTAGGTGTTGTTCATTATCGGTAACTTGTGTGGTGTGCATGTGTGTTGTGTGAATTTGATGGGAAAAATCAAAGCTTTAATGTTTAAAGGCAGTTTCTTAGGATGAAGTAGAATTGAGTGTATCTTTTGTTTTAGCATTTTTGTGTGAATTTTTCAGTTTGAATATATATAGTTTTTTGCTTTTCTAAATCTCTCCCTTGAAAATAACAATGTTTCCTAAAGTGTAAAATTTAACACTGAATTCAAAAATCCTCAGCTTCTTCTCCACTCTTAAAAAAAAAAGTTTAGAAAAATTAACTACCTAGAAATATTATTATTAAAACTGTCAATAAAATAGAGGTAGACCTTTTCTTCATAATCACTAATTTGCTTTTACTATGGAGAAATTTGCCACTGTATTAATTAATTATTTATGACTGCTAAATTTTTTGTTGCTGTTTTGATATAATAGCAAAACAAATGGGGTCATCAAATGCAAATGATGACCTCATTTGCATCACCTTGCCTTGTAGCTATGTCCCTATGATGTATTCACTGTGTCCCAATAATGCCTCTGTGCAAGTTATACACACCAATTGGTCCCTGAATCAGGAGACATGAGAACAAGTCTAGGAGGAACCCTCTTTGTGTTATTGGAGATCACGTTCACTTCTCTGTCTTAGCCTCAAGGCTCTTGGCTTTCTTTGCCTGTCACTCAGGGTAATGGTTAGTTACTGTCAGAATGCAGTTATAATTGGGAAAGGCACTCCCTGAACACAGAAGTTTGAGGGAGGTGAGAATTCATATCCAGCCTAGTGAGTCTGGGAAGCTTTCCAATCCTCCAATGCTGTACTAAAGCACAAAAGCAAATTGAATTTTATTACTTAGGTGACATCAAACCATATTTAAACATAGAGCCTCCTTGACAACATCCTTCTTAAGAAACTCGTTGCAATAAAACTTTTTCCTCCAAGCTGGTCTTAAAATTTACATTCATTTTGAAATTTTTTCCATTTAAATTCTTTACTTTTTCACAGAGAATTATAATAAAAACAATAAGCTCATATTATTATTAGGAGGAAAACTTTTGTGATATAAATATTCTATAACCATCTGGAAAAATAAATGCAAAATTAAAAAGTGTAACTAAACTGAATGTTGTTAATGAAGTTAGCTACTAAAATTGATGTGCCTGTGCACTCAGATTTGAAAACATAAGTGTTTTTCTTTCTAAAATGGAGAATGTGCTGAACTTTTGAGTTCGGGATTTATGATTAAAAGTTAATCACAAACTATTACCATCAGTACTTTCCAACCTACTGTCATAGTTAATTTATGCAAGATAGTTTTAGGCATTTTTTTTCCCTAGCTTCACAGAAAATTAAACTGGGGGTTCCTTTACTTCCTTTATCAAGGATACTTACTTTTCCTAGATGAAATATTTGTAAAAATTATTTTATACCTGACTATATTTCTCTACCAAATATTTTGCATTAGGACTAGCTGCATTTGGGGAGTGTAAATCTTCCTCAAGCAATTTGGCTCCCTCTCCTTTTTTCTGTAGTGCAGTTTTATACGATTATTTCCTGTAAGCCCCTTCAGATAATTGATTGGAATCTTTCCATGAGCCTGGAAGTGGATCATTTCCTCCTCAAGGCCTGAAATGATCATAGCTCGGACTGATGTCTGGACCACTCCCTGTGAGACAGCATGAGCCTCAGGGACCCAGTGAGGTCAGGCCCTGACTCATGACTCACAGACACTGTTAGAAAAGGAATGGTCATTGTTTGCAGTCATTGGGCCTTAGGGGTAATGCTTACACAGTGAGATAGCACCAACACAGAGTAAATCATGTTTGGTAGAAAGTCCTAGTTCTCTTCAATCTCTCTGTCATGCCAGCAAAGATTCACACCCCTTATTTACAGAATCAGCAATGTCTCCACAGGGAAAACCTAAACTGTGATTTGAGTGGCAAGGAATCGGAGAGATGCGGGAGGCAGAAGCTGAGTATAGTCCTGCAACCAGGGAGAGGAAGTGAAGCCATTTTCCTTTTCAAGGAAGTCAGTTCCACGGTGTGCTAACTCCAATCATCCATCTTCTCTGCCCTCCTCAGATTGGCTTAAAACTTATACCTTCTTGTATATAGTGGACACTTTGTTTCTGTTCTTGTTCTATTTGATTGTTTTGTTTTTTATTTTTGGCTTGCCAAGCTTTTCGTATTTGGGGTCACCTTCCATTGTTTAGACGGACTCATCTGTTCTAAGAGGTATTTCCCTGAAGTGATTAAGTTTCTATATTATCAGTGCAGCCTAAGGTTTTTGAACAGTAATAATAAATGTTGCTTTAAATGATCAGAAACCAACAAAAACACCCCAAACCCTCAGTATAATCAATATAAAGTTTATACTAACTTTTAACATCTATATACACATACTTGTTGTGTATAATAGAATAAGCAGTCCAAGGATATGGTGAAAGTAAAGTATCAATAATAATGGAAAATATTAAACAAACGACTAATAAAGTGTGAACTTAACTCCTGTCTCTAGAAATAAATTGCCCTTGGAAACTGTTTCTCTAAATGTCAGTGTCATTAAGGCCTGAAGGGATTTCACTTATCAAGGAAAGATCAATTGATTTGATGGGGAAAAAACCATGTTATGTGCTAAAAAATGACATTGTGGATTTTTTGTTTGTTTATTAAACAAACCCCATTTGGTTTTTAAGGATAAAACATTTACTACTGTGGAAAATTACCTTTTAGAATGAATAAAGCAAATAAATCCAAATATTGAATTACTCCTAGCCTGTAAAATCATATTAAAAATAAACACTGGCAGTGTTCTAAGTACCTCAGTGTCTTCCCCAGTGGTATTAGTATCACTTGCCTGAGTCCTTTCTAACAAAGAATGCTCCACCCTTAATCCCACAAACCACATTTGTAAAGTCATACCCATGTTTACATGATTTAAAAATCACTGTGTTTAGAACGTCATTTTCGAAACCACATTGAGATGTAAAGTCTTTATATGAATGGCCTACAGCTGAAGGTCTTTTAGATGACACCTTCTGCTATCTCCTTGGCTCTGATCTAGAGCTGAGTGCATCATTTATTAGAAAAGAATACAATGGAACTTCTATTATCTTTCTCTCCCCTCTCTCTCTTTTCCTCTTTCTTTCTTTCTTTCTGCCATCCTTCCTCCCCTTTTCTCTCTCTCTCTCCTTCTCTGCCTTCCTTTTTTCTTTTGATTTTTCTCTCACAAATAAAGTTGACTCTTCCTACATTTAGTAAGCCAAAACCCACATTCTACACTAGGAGTAGAGCCCATTTATCAGTTATGACAATCTGAGAATCTCTGATTTCTTAGCTATTCAGAGCCATCATTAATTAACATCCAAATATATTAATAAGTAATAAAAGTAGCTTAATCTACCACTTATTTCATATAAAAATTAAACCTTTTCCTTCATATTCTGAACATCCTCAGAGAATGAACATAGTTCACTGATATTGCTTTTTAATTTCACTTCTTATGGACTTGCTTTTTAATTTCACTTCTTATGGACTTCCTTGGTGGCTCAGATGATAAAGATGCAATGTAGGGGACTCAAGTTCAATCCCAGGGTGGGGAAGATCCCCTGGAGGAGGAAATGGCAATCCACTCCAGTATTCTTTCCTAGAGAATTCCATGGACAGAGGAGCCTCTCGGACTACAGTTCTTGGGGTTGCAGAGTCAGACACGACTGAGAGAGTAACACTTTCACTTTTTGTTGCTCCTTTGGCTGCTTCTGCGGTTTTCATGAAAAGTCGCTATCACTATCACAAAGTCTCCAGAGAAGTGTCCAGGCAGGTAGCCCTACCCTCACTATCCCAGACCATCTCATGATTCTCTACAGTGAAACTTAAAAAAAAAAAAATCTTTCATTTTGAGGCCATTAAAAATTTTTTTTTTTAATTTACAGAAAAGTTGCACAGATAATTGGAGGAGGATATGACAACCCACTCCAGTATTCTTGCCTGGGAAATCCCAAGGACAGAGGAGCCTGGCGAGCTATCGTCCAAGGGTCGCAAAGAGTAGGCCCAGACTGAGCACGTGTACACGCACATGCACAGATAATACAAGGAGCTCTTATATATTCTTTACCCAACTTCCCCTAATTTCACATCTTACATAACCATGGTACAACTCCAAAACTTAAACAGGAAAGGTTACCTAAATTTGGTGTGAATATATTCATATATTAATTAAACAATTATTAAGCACCTCTCGAATAGGTTTTGGGGACATAGTGATTCTCAAGATAGAATTCCTGCTCATGGGGTTTACGTTTTCACCTCTTACACCTTCTTATTTCTATAGTCAGAGTCATTGCCAAACTGTTGAGCCATCAATCACAGCCAGTCTTCCTGAAAATGTCATAGTTTTAATTTTACCAACACATTACTAAGTTATGATGCTGCTTTGCAGTGCATACCTTATTTCCAGAATTCCTGTTTTTTGTTTGTTTGATTTTTACACTGTTTTGCTTTTATCTGAGTGACTACAATACATTAAGCTGAATCCAGATTGTGGAGTTTAGAGTGACGTCTGTTACCCTATTCATGTGACATTATTCATCTACTTCACCCAAATCAAATTTTATCCTGAATGACACAGCAAAGTCAGATTGCTAAAGTCAAGTTCAGAAATTTGTGTATTGTGACTGTTTATCTTTTTTGATTAAATATTTGTGCTTTTCTGGTACAAATATTGTTGATAGAACTACTTTGACATATCAATGGCTGTTGGAGCTCATTCTATAAATTGTCTCTTTCAGTTTTTTGTTGTTATTTAAGTTTCAAATATCTAAGACTGCATGTCAGTTATTTGGACAACTTCATTATGTCAGTATTAAGATGGGAAGCATTGAGGAAATAACCCTTTTCCACGTCTCAGGGAAGGCATGTAGTTAAGTGAGACTTAAAAATGAAACTTTTAGTTTTCTGAAGCAGGTAATAATTAGAACCTCCTACCTCTAGAGTTACTTAAATGATTTATTTTTGTTAGCATAAAACTTGACTAAAATGTGTTTATTCACATAAAAGACACTCAAATCTCCTGGTAATAGGCTTTTTAAAAATTTTCTTGAATTATATACATATATATAGAATGTATTATATGTATGTGTAAAACCATCACTAATTTGTATTATAAACCATGAATAATAATTATGAACATGATTTCTTTGAATGGTTTATGGCAAAAAAAAGAGATCAGATACAATTAGAAAACTCTTTAAATGTGTCCACTAAATTACCCCAACAGATGAGGTCTAGTACTTTAAGGGTGATTATTACTCCTTGGAAAGCAGAGTTGGTCTAAGTTGACAACACTCCTTAAATTAGAATATGTGTCATCATCGTTGTGGATGAGGAGACATCCTTCCAATCAATGGAAATCCCAGAAACCTTGGCAGAAGCTTTTCCTCTCTTTTTAGCAGTTTCCTGCAGCCTTGCCTCAGTTCCTTGTGAACTGAAGGATGATTGCTATCTTTTGATCAGTATTCTTTCCATCTATACATGAAAGTCATACAGAGAAACCCAGTGAGGAAGGGTACAGCCACATGAAAAATAAGGTGGAAGATCTTCAGGTTTCACATGAGATCAGAAAACAAGTGTTGAAGGGGATGAAAATGAAACCATGGTATGCAGTCATGATGTCGTCTCATGTGGCCCATGACGGGAGATGTTGCATATGGCCCATGATGGCCCTTGTGTTCTTCAGTCAAGCATCTGCATTCAGTTCTTGCAAACATTCAAGAAGACAAAGCTATGGTAGAAAACTGGGGAGAACAGGGGCTTGGCTTATCAGATTTCAGTCTTAAGTCTCTATGATGGCATTTCCACTATCTGTGCTTCTCTGAATGCATAGTTCATTTGTGTAAATACTCAGTACCTTGCTAGTAGAGACTGAAATTTCCTAAGTTGCAGAGCTCTTTTCTTGGCTTATTAGAACCACTTTGTTCTTTTCACAAGAATTTCCTTACACAGAATTTCTTTGTGTTACTGTATATCCCATTGTGTTGCAACTTTCAAATTGTAAATTGGTTTGGTGGTACCAGAATTTAACTGCAGGCTTGCATGGCGTCATTAACAGGGTCCATGGCGTTTGGAGGGAAAGTATGTTTTCTCTTCTCCATAGCAATAATGGAGATGAACGTAGTGTCTTGGGTATGTATTTAACAAAAGTGGGGTAGAGTGGGGTTAGGGATGGATATGGGAGTAGGTGGGGGTTTGAGGATGGATGTGAAAGAGTGATATAAAATGGATATAAAATTCAATATAGAAAACTGGAATTATCTGTCTTTTAAAGTGTACCAGAAAAAAAAAAAAATCAATGTAACCATTCTGTGGGAAATCTTAAATTTGAATCAGTCTGATGTCTACTTTTTGCTTATCTCTTTTGGCCTGCAAATTTTTTAAACTTATAAATATCTTAAAAAAATATTAGTTTTCAAATATAGTCAATGAAGGGCTTCCCAGGTGGCACTAGTGGTTAAAAAAAAAAAACCAACAAAAAAAAACCCTTGCCTGCCAATGCCAATGCAGGAGACATAAGAGATGTAGGTTCGATCCCTGGATCAGGAAGATCCCCTGGAGGAAGGCATGGCTGCCAGTCTAGCATTCTTGCCTGGAGAATCCTCTGGACAGAGGAACCTGGCAGCCTACCATCCACATGGTTGAATAGAGTCATACACAACTGAAGTGACTTAGAACAAACACACTGACAGCCAATGAAATGACCTCTAAGTTTTCAAGGAAATCTCATTTCCTTGAGTTTAACCCAGAATCTGGTTCTCAAGTCTGTGCAAAAGACACTGTGTCCCTCAGCCTACAGTTACGGGAACCACCAAGACCAGCACCCATGCGTGTCCTGCACATCCTCACACATTTAGCTGGAACTTCCAAGTTCATGCAAATATCATAATCTCCATTCCTACAGATTTTATAAACATATACTTTTATTGCAATTTCTTTGTTTTCTGTAAAAAAAAAAAAAACACAAAAAACTAGTCAGGATAGTAGGTGAAGTAGGATGTTAATTAGATAAAATGAAATTCTTTAATTCTTTTTGCTGAATCACATGTCCAAACAGCAGGGAACATATAGACTGAAGCTTAAAGATGAAAGAGAGAGAAGACATAAGTGTCAAGTAGGGTTCCCAGCAGACTGTAACATTTTACTGTGGTGCCAGCACGTTTGAACCAACAATTATTTGGAAAGAATGGAAATTATTACAAGAAAGAAATCAACCCTCTTAGGTCTTCCAGGATGGACATAATAATAATAAAAAATAATTACTTGGTATCTGAAACATCTTTCCTCCATGGGTCTCAGAGTATTTTATCCAATATTATTTAATTAAAATTCATACCACTTCTATATTTGAAGGAGAGATTTGTTACATTTTATAGGTAAAAATTGCTTTTCTGAAAGATTGAACATCTTGACTACACAAGTTTTTATCACTGTAAAATGAAATAGACACCATTGCCTTTCTTTCTATTGCTAAATAAGGTTTATCAAGCTAAGAAATTAAATTCAGTGAAATAAGCAGTTTTTTTGAGTCTAAATGACACAAAATTACTCATGTCAAATTTGGGGAAGGTATTATTCTTCCTTCTTCATTGAACTGCTTGGATACTTTGGTGATTTTTTTATGTAGCATGAACGTTTGGCTATTCTAAAAGCTGGAAAACATCAGCAAACTCATATATCTGAGTTTGTTCTTTACGTATATAATTTTCGCTATGTCTTGACCACTTCACCATTCAATCCTTGCTTGTTTCAAGCTCTCTTTTATTTGTTTTTTTTTTTTTCCCTGTGAAAATGCTATTAAAATAAAAATGCCTCCAAACAGAAGGATGCACTAGGGCTGAAGGAAAATAGAATTTCTAAAAAGAAATCAACTTTTGAAACGTTAGTTGTTACTAATTGCTAGAAATTGATGTCACTCTAATTAAGAAAAAAATTCATTGTGTGTGCTCAGTGAAGTCAATTGTATTACTAATGTGTAACATAACATAATTTTCTTCTTCATTCAAGCTATTTGGAGCAATATTGAAAGCAATCATGGTAACGTCAGTAACCCCAACAACAGTAATAATAGTGGCACAAGCAGGTCAAGTTTAGTATTTACTTTGTGCCGAGCTCTGTGCTAAGCACTTAAGCCCTTGAGTTCTCACTTTCTTTTACCCTCACCTAAGGGGCAGGTCGCACAGAGTCGGACACGACTGAAGCGACTTAGCCACAGCAGCAGCAGCAAGGGGCAGGTATGAAGTAAACTGTTTTTGTTCAAATATTAATTAAATCGCTTACTAGCTCCTCTACCTCGAATGAGTTACTTAAAGTTTAGAGAGTTCCTCATCCACAAAAAACCAGGGTGCTGAAAAAGTTATTGTGAGGTTGAAGTGACTGGCACACAGGAGATTCCTAGAAGAGTACCAGCTACGTGGAAAAGGTCTCCACAGATAACTGTGGTACAAATGAGGGCACTGGGCTTCAGGGGTGTGAAGAATAGCATTAGAATAATAGATGTTTCAATACTGTCATGAACGTCTACCTTGCCCAAGGCCATTGGCGTAGTGAACAGAAGAGTCATCCCTTCCCAACTTGAAATTCTGGGCTTCTAATATTACATTTAATACTGCTACTTGTTGGCAACCCCCTGATAAATGACAACAGCTAGGATTAAGCTTCTTAAGAACAAGGAATGTAGTCTAAGTACTTAAAATTCTTTTCCAGTTTTATTGAGGAGTAATTAACATGCATCACTGTATAATTTTAAGGCATATAGCATCATGATTCGATTTACATACATTGTGATATAATTACCACAATAGGTTCAGCTGTAACTTATATAACTATGTTCTCAGTTCTCAGCACAGCTCACGGCTCCTACATTGTACTGTTTAATTTGATTTAAAATAAAAAATAATGCTCTGTTTACTGTTTCATACTTTTTACTGAAAAGAGCGTAGATTGTATTCATTGGCTATTCTTCCCATTTTCTGTCGCTTTGTCTATTAAAGGCATAGTTGTTTACCTAGTGATTACTACATTAAATACAAGTAGAGAGCTGCAAAGTTATTTCACCACCTATCTTATTTCAGTGCAGGAAGCATTGCAGTGATAATTATTAGTTAATTCTTCCACATAGAGATACCTAATGTTATTTTTATATGATACTGAAATCCTTTATCTTTTGCATGGGTTATCTGAAAATAATATAGCACTTGCATTCTTGATAGCAATCTCAATATTCTTCATTCATCTAAAATCTATTTTAATACTGGTCAAAGAAAATGAAGGAGGTAGACGTTCATGACAGTATTGAAACATCTATTATTCTAATGCTATTCTGGGAGGCACCTCGAGAGATCAAGTTCTTATGTTCCATCAGACAAGACTGCATATAAATCATCCTGGAAAAATGAGTGTGTAATTGGTCAACAGAGAAATTTCCACAAAATCCCTCAGATATTTGGTTTATCTCCAACTTTCAGAAAGTTATTATTTAGATTTAACCTGTAATTTCCATCTTCATGTCCCACTGAAGGCAAATGAATGTTGTTTCAACTATTTTTTGGCTTTGAATATCCATTAAAAACAGATCACTAACAACTATTCAATATTCCTGCCTATGTGCATCAAATATCTTTTTGAAACTTTTTTTGTGTGTGAAATGTCAATTCTTTTCAGGTTTATGAGAGTCTGGCAAAAACAACAATAGCAACAACAAATAGCAGTAGGTAAACCAAGAAGGGGCTTCTCAGGTGGCTCAGTAGAAAAGAATCCACCTGCCAAGCAAGAGACTCGAGTTCAATCCCTGGGTCAGGAAGATCCCCTTGAGAAGGAAATGGCAACCCACTCCAGTATTCTTGCCTGGGAAATTCCAAGGACACAGGAGCCTGGTGGGCTTCAGTCCAAGGGTCACAAAGAGTCAGACACAACTTGTGACTAAAAAACAGCAAATTGAGAAGGAAGGACGCATAAGTGGCTTTTATGTATATATATGTATATATATATATGTAATACATACATATATTCTTTTGAGTATGATAATAATCCTTCAGTATATTTCAAATGAGCAAATTATTGTGACTGTAGAAGAATATAAGCTAAGAAAAATGGAATTAGCTGCATTCCTCAGAGAGAGACATCAGTAATACTACATAAGAGAACTGCTTCCAAAATGAAGGGTAATTATTGACCTGAAATCATTTATCTGATTCATGTGAGTTGAATAGCCCTTGCCATCTTGTTATTGCTAGAAATTAAGATTTTGTGATATTTTCCAATTATAATACTTGTTTTAAATGACTGTTTCAAAATAGTTTTTAAGCATGCTTCTTTACCTTGACATAGAAATATATTAGTCAACCTTGGTTTTCTGAGATTGGATATTACAAAAAAAAAAAAAACATGTAAACTCAGGACTTAGATGTTTTGCCTTTGGTTATTGTCATCAACTAGTATTCTCAATATGTATTTCATATATTATTATTTTTGGCATTATTTTTATTCACAAAAACATGGTGTCAAACTAGATTACCTCTTCAGTCCTTTCTGAAGATAATATGTACAGAGAGTAATTCACACTTGTTCAACAACGTCCATCAAGGTAAAACAAAACTCTTTTCTGTAGCTTCCGGTTTGTTAAATTTCTATGTTAAGCCAGAGCCACACATATGAATGTTTTCTCATTTCTTAAATTTGTCCTCTACTTTACTTATAAGTATTTTTGCTTATCCCATGCCCTAAAATGTAAAGAGACATTTCTGCATGTTACTCTGGAATTCATATTTATTCTTCAAGATTCGGGTCAAATGTGTTTTTTTTAAACCTGAATATCTGTTTTTTTTTCATCAAAAAACTATGAATAATCCATTTCAAACAGAGTTTTGAGGTGTGACCTAGTATTCCCAGAAAAAATCCACAATACTCTAGGACATAGAGACTTAAGCAAGATAAAAAGCTGAAACACAACCAGAGCCTTACAAAGACTCACTAAATGAAAGTCAGATAATTTGGGTTCCCAACAATTGACTTTTTTTTTTTTTTTTTTGGCTTTTCAGTAGCCCCTAGAAGTCTGGCCATAGCCATAGAAAATGATCCACAAACACTCAGCGGATGCCTCACCTGGCCCTTTTTTATTGATTTCCCTTTTAAAGAAATAATGCCATTTGTGAGTAATTCAGTCTTCTCCAATCTTTACCATTCTATTGTTTTCCTCTATTTTTCTGCATTGTTCACTGAAGAGGGCTTTCTTATCTCTCCTTACTATTCTCTGGAACCGTGCATTCAGTTGGGTATATCTTTTCCATTCTCCCTTATGTAACTTATATGCAGAGTATATCATGCAAAAATGCCAGGCTGGATGAATCACAAGCTGGAATTAAAACTGCCAGGAGAACTAGCAACAGTCTCAGATATGCAGATGATACCACTCTAATGGCAGAAAGTGAAGAGGAACTAAAGAGTCTCTTGATGAGAGTGAAAGAGCAGAATAAAAAAAACTGGCTTAAAGCTCAACATTCAAAAAACATGGCATCCAGTCCATCACTTCACAGCAAATAGAAGGGAAAAAGTGAAAACAGTGACAGATTTTCTTTTCTTGGGCTCCCAGTCACTGAGGATGATGACACAGCCATGAAGTTAAAAGATGCTTGTTCCTTGGAAGAAAAGATATGACAAACCCAGACAGTGTATTAAAAAGCAGAGACACCACTTTGCCAACAAAGGTCCATATAGTCGAAGCTATGGTTTTTCCAGTAGTCACATACAGATGGGAGAGTTGGACTGTAAACAAGGCTGAGTGCTGAAGAATTGATGCTTTTGAATTCTGGTGCTGGATAGTTGAAAGTCCCTTGAACTGCAAAGAGATCAAACCAGTTAACCCTAAAGGAAATCAACCCTGAGTATTCATTGGAAGGAGTGTTGCTAAAGCTGAAGCTCCAATACTTTGACCACCTGATGAAAACAGCCAGCTCATTGGTAAAGTCTCTGATGTTGGGAAAGATTGAGGGCAGGACAAGAAGGGGATGACAGAGGATGAAATGGTTGCATAGCACTACCATCTCAGTGGACATGAGTTTGAGCAGACTCCAGGAGATAGTGAAGGACAGGGAAGCCTGGTGTGCTGCAGTCCATGGAGTTGCAAAGAGTTGGACACGATTTAGTGACTGAACAACAACAACAGTCTTCTCGCCCTTGCTGAAACTCGTTTCCTGCCCTTAAACACTGCTCTGGCCATAATGCTTTATACAGAAGTCTCCTTCACTAAAATAACAATCATTTTATGGGAGAGAGATTTTCCTGGAGATTCAGGGCCATATCTGCAGTATGGAGTTGTTCTGGAGTTTTAGGTAAAAAGGAAGTTTGCAAAAAAAAACAAAACAAAAACCTCTATAGTCTTGCAAAAGCTTAATCCATCACTGTGATTATTGTCTTGACATCATGAAAAGATGAGGAGTGAGCAGAGTTATGTGAAGCCATGTAGGGATCAAGGAAGGCAGTGTTAGCATATTTCTACTTATTTTACTTATTTGAAATTGTACATCTCACTAACTTCAGTTCATGCAATCATTTTCAGTCTGAAATGTGCTAGGTGCCATTGTGCTGAAGGTATATATGTCCCGGGTGCCAAAATGTTTGGGGACCACTTCTATAAATTATTGGTGGGCAAAACCCCGTGGAGAACACACAGATTAGTATGTCCCCAAGAAATTTATGATTGGAGATATGCATTGGTTTTTTTTTTTTCACTTTAATTATCACTGCAAAGAATAGATTAAGTATCTATTATTACTGTTTTAGGCCTTGAATTACAGATATACAAAGACCTCTCCATTTTGCAGTCTTTTAGTGACTATTTTAAGGCGTTGGTTTTTCTCCGCCATACTGTGAAATATACAAAGTTTCTTCAAAGAAATAGGGGTAGAATAAACCAAAGTATTCACTGAAACTAAAGTATTCCCCCACCAGCAAATTTATGTAAAAAGAGTCAGCCAGCCACCTCTCAGACCTGAAATGTCAAACTTGTAAAAATAGTATTCTTGGGAGTTATATTTGATCATTTGTTAAATATGGGGATATAAAATGTAGAAATCCATGTGTAATGCTTCAAATCCCTAATCTGGTTTAAAAGGTCAGCTGAAGCCTAAAAGGACTTGACATTTTACCTTTTAAAGTCTGACTTTTAGTCTTAAGACTTAACAACATTTCAGCCTGAATGACCTGAAGGATAAATACAAAGCTGGTTTCAATTGAACTATTTAGAAAGCAGGGGATCTTCTAATTTGTAAGACAGCATTCAGAGAGCTTTTTCCATTAAGAACTCAATCGACTGAAAAATGATTTCCTTGGATATTCCACAATCTTTCAATGCTTGTGTAAATTTTACACAGGAGGTGGGCGGTGTGCGAGGCTCAAGATATAAAACCCCATGGTACAAAGAAAGAAAACCACCTTATGAGCCACAGAAAACTTATGATCACCTGGAAGCAATGCGTATTGCCTTTGTTTACCAGTTTCTCCCTCAGGTGAAACGCAATTTACATACCAATCATTTACTCTAGTTTCATTCGCTGAAGCAATTTGAATGGCTTTTTCAAGTGTCATTATTATTGATTAATGTTTATTGATCACCACTGGCTACATATGATAGAAGGGCTGGTAGAGTACTAAACAGCAAGCATCTTACTGTAAACTACACTTTGTATAATTTTATTGTATTTTCGAGAGGCCAATGACTGTCCCTTACTTTTGTATGATTTGTGCTAAAATAGCACTCATGTGAAGCGACCAAGGATCGGAATTGGAATTCTAGAAGTGCATTTCTGTGTCATTTGCTCGTGGGTGTCGGGGGGTGGGTGGGCAGGAGTCAATGTAAAGCGTAAAACCTAAAACAGGTCAAGATTTATTGGGGCAATGTCAAATGTGTTATATCATTTTAAAATGAACTCCATTCTTTTTAACCTCACTGATAAGGACAGCAGGTATTTTTTTAAAAAATAAAAATATAGGAAGAATGAACCAAATATAATGAAGAACTCTCTCATGTGTTCAGAAAATTGCCTTTTAGAACATAAAAATTAAGTTCTGTAGAGTTGAAATTTCCCTTATCTACAAAGGCCATTTAAATTGAGACTCCCATGAGAGTCTTTCCAAGGATTATCCAAGTACAGACCAGCCCGTCTATAGAAAATAGACATATTCCTATCTTACCCAGAGATTTTTCTAGGCTAGATTCCCAAACTGAAGAAACATTTTCAGCTTCATGGAAGGAAAATCTGAAGTGATCAGAATCCCAGGCAGCTTGCTCAGATACCATAAAAAATAATAATAGAATTTTCATGTATTTGTGAACATGATTCTTTTAGCAATTCATTGAAGGGTAATTTATTGAAAACATACTGTATACAAATCCTGATATCTGTGTGAAACTGCTAACTTTTTTTAGAAAAGACAGATTATGGAGGCTTCAGCTGGCCAACGTGAAGTGGCCCTCAATTTTTATGTGTAAACGTTGTGTATTGAGAAACCTATTGCAGGTCAGGAAGCAACAGTTAGAACTGGCATGGAACAGACTGGTTCCAAATAGGAAAAGGAGTAGGTCAAGGCTGTATATTGTCACCCTGCTTGTTTAACTTCTATGCAGAGTACATCATGAGAAACGCTGGCCTGAAAGAAGCACAAGCTGGAATCAAGATTGCCAGGAGAAATATGACACCACCCTTATGGCAGAAAGTGAAGAAGAACTAAAAAGCCTCTTGATGAAAGTGAAAGAGGAGAGTGAAAATGTTGGCTTAAAGCTCAACATTCAGAAAACGAATATCATGGCATCTGGTCCCATCACTTGATGGGAAATAGATGGAGAAACAGTGGAAACAGTGTCAGACTTTATTTTGGGAGACTCTAAAATCACTGCAGATGGTGATTGCAGCCATGAAATTAAAAGATGCTTACTCCTTGGAAGGAAAGTTATGACCAACCTAGATAGCATATTCAAAAGCAGAGACATTACTTTGCCAACAAAGGTCCATCTAGTCAAGGCTATGGTTTTTCCAGTGGTCATGCATGGATGTGAGAGTTGGAATGTGAAGAAAGCTGAGTGCCGAAGAATTAATGCTTTTGCACTGTGGTGTTGGAGAAGACTCTTGCGAGTCCTTTGGACTGCAAGGAGATTCAAACAGTCCATCTTAAAGGAGATCGGTCCTGGGTGTTCATTGGAAGGACTGATGCTGAAGCTGAAACTTCAGTACTTTGGCCACCTCATGTGAAGAGTTGCCTCGTTGGAAAAGACTCTGATGCTGGGAGGGATTGGGGGCAGGAGAAGAAGGGGACGGCAGAGGATGAGATGGCTGGATGGCATCACCGACTCAATGGACATGAGTTTGAGTGAACTCTGGGAGTTGATGATGGACAGGGAGGCCTGGTGTGCTGCAATTCATGGGGTCGCAAAGAGTTGGACACGACTGAGCGACTGAACTGAACTGATGCTACATTTTCAGCTGTAACAATAAATAGGGTTGAGAGTGAAGCTAAAGAGTATTGCCCTTTCTACAGACTCCAGTGAAGCAACCATGAAAGGTAATGTTTAAGTTTTGACCCTTTCCAAATCTTCGTCTATTGGAAATTGATAGATGAGGCACAAGATAGTACAAAACAAGCCTTAAGTTATTACTTAGCATGTATCTGAAAGTTGTTAAAATAAACTAAATGATTGAGAGCTTTGACAACTGTTTTGATCCACAAATATCTAAAAGGGAAGGAAATGCTCAGGCTGGTGTCCGTTATGAAAACCATCGCTGACCTAGGGCTCCTCAGTGTAACTCAGTAAATATGAATAAAGGGAGATGAAAGGTCAGAGCTGGAATGAGGGGAAGAGTGAGGAATGCATAGGGCTGCTGTATTTTTATTGCATTCAAGGCTCTGAAGGTGCATGTCGATCTTATACAGAAGCGCAGGTAAGCAAATAAATCCCTAAGAAATGAAATGAACTATAGCCCATCAAATTTTATTTTTAAAAAATAATTGTATCAAAATCAGTCAATTGGTGTAACAGAAATAAAGTTATTTTCATAGAACATTATCACAGGATCAATGTCTCTCACTTTGAAAAAAATAACCATTTCCCTTCCACTTTGACACTTACTTTTGATAAATGCTCCAGCTTCACCTCGGTATTAATTTTTCAGTCAGGTACTATTATGCTGTGACAACCTTTTATTCCATTGTCATTGTGTCAGGTTATTGAAAAGGATAATAGGTAGATATATTTGCCTTTAGAATGTTAAGAAATAAATGGCATTCTTAATCCCTATTTATCTACAGCACTTCTTAATTTCAGAAAATGATTCTAGTGATAATTACTAGATTTTTACATTGGCAGAAAACTGAAGCTTATGTTAATAATAGTACAATTTGATATTTATCAGTTGCTTTTTATTGCAAATATAAAATGTAGTAATCATCATTAAAATAACTTTATTTATTAAAATCTGAAAACAACCTATTATTGCTTTGAATAATCTGGCCCATTATCTCTTAATCAAGTAATAAAAAGAGATGTTAGGAGCTTGTCTTACAAATCATACAGAAAATAATCAATCTGTTATCTGTGGTCTACACTTTTCATGTAAAAAAGTGTTCCCATTCCGTTTCTAAAAGCTTCAACAAAGAACAAGACAGTATAAAACAACCCTCAAGGTATTATTTACTGTGTATCTTAAAGTTGTTAAACTAAATAATGGAGAGCTCTGACAGCTGATTTGATCCACAGATAGTCTGGGGGCTCTTTTGCTTTTATGGAGTTGAGAAAAATGAGCAAGAATAGGACTTAGTTATGCTGTAAAACTCTATCCACCTTTGGAAACAATACACACAAAAATTCATAATAATTAGATTTGCAAAAGTGTTAAATTTCAATAATAATAAGTAGTGATAACGATGTGGGAAAACGTAAAATCAGACGTACTATTGTTTGAAATTTAATTTTTGAAACATTTGGAAGAGTAATTTGGCAATGTGTAATATAAACTAAAGATATGCACACTACTGAATATTCTGTACAAGTTAAAATAAATTAACTAGATTTATACATTTCAACGTTAATAGATTTTAAAATGACATCTAAAGAACACATTGCAGGAGGGTAACTACAGTAGCAATACTGTTTAGTTAGCTGTGTGTATGTGGACTGTAGCCTGCCTGGTTTCTTTATCCATGGAATTTTCCAGACAGGAATACTGGAATGGGTTGCCATTTTGTTTTCCAGGGGCTGTTCCCCACCCAGGGATCAAACCTGGGTCTCCTGCATTGCAGGAGGATTCTTTATCATCTGAGCCACTGGGAAGCCCTATTCTTAATTCTGAAAGAAAACCAGTTCTCAAGGAAATAAGACAGAATATTAATATTCATGGTTCTTTGTTTTAAATAGATGGATATTTGTTAAATTGCTGTCTGTTGTTTCCTTTATGTATGTTTTAAATATTTTGATAGTAAAAGTACCTTATTAACAAAATCCACAGGTCATATCTTTTCCATACATTCACCACCAGTAAGTTCTCTAGGTTAACTATTTTCATTTGTTTATTCTTTCAATAAATAGATATTTACTGAACAACTGTACTTTTCTGAGCACTGGGCTACACTCTAAATAGTCAAAGAAAATGCCTTCAATAGGCTTCCAGTTCAGCTAATGAACTGTACAAAAACTTTTTACTATTCTTTAGAACTTTCCTATGCCCCAAATTTATGGCTTCACTTAGCAAAGACACTACTTATCTACCAAAAATAGTTCCCTTATATTTGTATATCTCTGATAATGAGATTTGAACCAGAGCTTTGTCAATGACTAGAAGTTATAAAGTTAAGTTCCTTTGTGTTTATAGGCAGCATTTAGGGAGTTGCAGCCTTGGAGCCCTTAAGTGGTAAGTCCTAACCTTTCTTTGCATTGATCACTGAAGAAGGCTTTCTTATCTCTTCTTGCTATTCTTTGGGACTCTGCATTCAGATGCCTATACCTTCCCTTTTCTCTTTGCTTTTCACTTCTCTTCTTTTCACAGCTATTTGTAAGGCCTCCCCAGACAGCCATTTTGCTCTTTTGCATTTCGTTTCCATTGAGATGGTCTTGATCCCTGTCTCCTGTACAATGTCACGAGCTCAGTCCATAGTTCATCAGGCACTCTGTCTATCAGATCTAGTCCCTTAAATCTATTTCTTACTTCCACTATATAATCATAAGGGATTTGATTTAGGTCATACCTGAATGCTCTAGTGGTTTTCCCTACTTTCTTCAATTTAAGTCTGAATTTGGCAATAAGGAGTTCATGATCTAAGCTACACTCAGCTCCTGGTCTTGTTTTTGCTGACTGTATAGACTTTCTCCATTTTTGGCTGCAAAGAATATAATCAATCTGATTTCTGTGTTGACCATCTGGTGATGTCCATGTGTAGAGTCTTCTCTTGTGTTTTTGGAAGAGGGTGTTTGCTATGACCAGTGCGTTCTCTTGGCAAAACTCTATTAGCCTTTGCCCTACTTCATTCTGTTCTCCAAGGCCAAATTTGCCTGTTACTCCAGGTGTTTCTTGACTTCCTACTTTTGCATTCCAGTCCCCTATAATGAAAAGGACATCTTTTTTGATTGTTAGTTCTAAAAGGTCTTGTAGGTCTTCATAGAACCATTCAAATTCAGCTTCTTCAGTGTTACTGGTTGGGTCAAGGACTTGGATTTCTGTGATATTGAATGGTTTGCCTTGGCAACGAACAGAGATCTTTCTGTTGTTTTTGAGATTGCATCCAAGTACTGCATTTTGGACTCTTTTGTTGACCATGATGGCTACTCCATTTCTTCTGAGGGATTCCTGCCCACAGTAGTAGATATAATGGTCATCTGAGTTAAATTCACCCATTCCAGTCCATATTAGTTTGCTGATTCCTAGAATGTTGACATTCACTCTTGCCATCTCCTGTTTTGCTCCTTACCTTGGATGAGGGGTATCTCCTCACCACCACCCCTCCTGACTTTGAACCTTCTTCAGCAATCAATGCAAAGAAACAGAGGAAAACAACTGAATGGGGAAAGAAGACTAGTAATCTCTTCAAGAAAATTAGAGATACCAAGGGAATATTACATGCAAAGATGGGCTCAGTAAAGGATAGGAATGGTATGGACCTAACAGAAGCAGAAGATATTAAGAAGAGGTGGCAAGAATACACAGAAGAACTGTACAAAAAAAGATCTTCGTGACCAAGAAAATCATGATGGTATGATCACTCACCTAGAACTAGCCATCCTGAAACGTGAAGTCAAGTGGCCCTTAGAAAGCATCACTAAGAACAAAGTGGAGGTGATGAAATTCCAGTTGAGCTACTTCAAATCCTCAAAGATGATGCTGTGAAAGTGCTACACTCAATATGTCAGCAAATTGGAAAACTCAGCAGTGGCCACAGGACTGGAAAAGGTCAGTTTTCATTCCAATCCCAAAGAAAGACAATGCCAAAGAATGCTCACACTACCACACAATTGCACTCAACTCACACGCTAGTAAAGTAATGCTCAAAATTCTCCAAGCCAGGCTTCAACAATACGTGAAGCATGAACTTCCAGATGTTCAAGCTGGTTTTCGAAAAGGCAGAGGAACCAGAGATCAAATTGCCAACATCTGCTGGATCATGGAAAAAGCAAGAGAGTTCGAGAAAAACATCTATTTCTGCTTTATTGACTATGCCAAAGCCTTTGACTGTGCGGATCGCAATAAACTGTGGAAAATTCTGAAAGAGACGGGCATACCACACCACCTGACCTGCCCCTTGAGAAACCTATATGGAGGTCAGGAAGCAACAGTTAGAACTGGACATGGAACAACAGACTGGTTGCACATAGGAAAAGGAGTACGTCAAGGCTGTATATTGTCACCCTGCTTATTTAACTTCTATGCAGAGTACATCATGAGAAACGCTGGGCTGGAAGAAGCACAAGCTGGAATCAAGATTGCCAGGAGAAATATGACATCACCCTTATGGCAGAAAGTGAAGAGGAACTAAAAAGTCTCTTGATGAAAGTGAAAGAGGAAAGTGAAAGAGTTGGCTTAAAGCTCAACATTCAGAAAATGAAGATCATGGCATCTGGTCCCATCACTTGATGAGAAATAGATGGAGAAACAGTGGAAACAGTGTCAGACTTTATTTTTCTAGGCTCCAAAATCACTGCAGTTGGTGCAGCCATGAAATTAAAAGACGCTTACTCCTTGCAAGAAAAGTTATGACCAACCTAGATAGCATATTCAAAAGCAGAGACATTACTTTGTCAACAAAGGTCCATCTAGTCGAGGCTATGGTTTTTCCAGTAGTTATGTATGGATGTGAGTGTTGGACTGTAAAGAAAGCTGAGTGCTGAAGAATTGATCCTTCTGAACTGTGGTGTTGGAGAAGACTCTTGAGAGTCCCATGGACTGCAAGAAATCCAAACAATCCATTCTGAAGGAGATCAGCCCTGAGTGTTCATTGGAAAGACTGATGCTAAAGCTGAAACTCCAGTGCTTTGGCCACCTCATGGAAGGTGTTGACTCATTGGAAAGGTCTCTGATGTTGAGAGGGATTGGGGGCAGGAGGAGAAGGGGGCGACAGAGGATGAGATGGCTGGATGGCATCACCAACTCAATGGACGTGGGTTTGGGTGAACTCCGGGAGCTGGTGATGGACAGGGAGGCCTGGCGTGTTGCAATTCATGGGGTCGCAAAGAGTGGGACACGACTGAGCGACTGAACTGAACTGAACTGAACTGAGGCTTCTTTCTGGGGTTCATACATCAGAAAAAGCTTCAAGGAATGTGCACCACTTAAAAGAGGGTGATTAACATATATTTTGCTCTGATAATATTAATATTGTCATTCACAGAAGCAATAATATTTTACTATAAAATCTATATATATATGGTTCTTTATATTGAATGCACTTAGCTTTTGGATGCATTTCCTACACTGTCCTATATTTTTTACATTTTACCGTGAGCCAGTAAAAATTTTATTATGGACTAGTCTTTGAAAACTGCTCCCCTAAATGACCCCTATGCTTCTGACTTTGTTTAACCAGCCTGAATGTGTGAAGTATTGGGAAATAGATACATTTTCATAAAACTTCTCACCAGTTTGAAAGGGACTTACTACTCCTAGCCACTGATAAAACTGCTATAATGCTTGCATATATGCTTATCAGTGAAGGGAGTTGAATTTAACGTGAGTAATCATTTCAAAAGAATATGTGTTTCACTCAAAAGTTAGCATTGATGCTGATAATAAAACTTTGAATTTGTATCAGGCTTTCATTGTTTTTAAGACACCTATACGTTATCTCTCTCTAGTGCACAACACTGATAACAAATCCAAAGAGGAAAAAAGAATAAATAAAATCTTCATTAGATGTGGGATTCCATGTGCCTTAGTATTCGTACTGAGTTGTATTCAGAGTATAGGAACCAGAGGAAATTTTCTTAATAATGTTTCCAATTTTTCCTTACATCTGCTTAAATTGTTATATATAATACGCTGCAAAATCATAGCAGCATTTATCATAACTACCTCTTTCTCTCCCCAATTCTCTTACTTCTCACTAGCTGCTCCTTGTCAATTTTTCTGGAGCACTTTGCCATGGTTCAGGCTTCTCTCATAGCTCAGTTGATAAAGAATCTGCCTGCAATGTGGGAAACCTGGGTTTGATCCCTGGGTTGGGAAGATCCCCTTGAGAAGGGAAAGGCTACCCGCTCCAGCATTCTGGCCTGGAGAATCCCATGGACTGTATAGTCCGTAGGGTCGCAGAGTCGGACTGAGTGACTTGAACTTTCACTTTTGCCATGGTTCTGTCTTTCCCCATTCCTATTCTTTCATTATGTAAGGCATCTTAGCCTCCAGGATCTCTTCAAACTTTCCTCTCTACATTCCAATAATCCAGATTGTTTTCAATAGAACAAAGTCTTGACAAAACTCAGCATCCAGAATTCTTATCCATTTTTTCCTTTTCTCTCTGTTTCTGTACTTCTTTTCCCATTCCTGTGATTCAGCATTACAAACTCAGAATCAGTCCAGGGAATACAAAACTCAACTAAGAGAAAAAGGAGTGTGGGGGTACTAAGCAGCAAGAGACACAATTCTCTATAGCTAAGATTAAGAGGGGGAGAAACTGGGAAAGGCTAGTGACATGTTATTGAAAGTTTCCCAGATCATAAAAAGATGAGAAGAATAAGATCAAACAGAATGAAAAAGCACTGGTAGTTTAGGGTATAAGATTATCAAGACAGAATATCATCCTGCCCGATCAACCTGGTTGGATGCACTCTGACACATACTTAGGTAAAGACACAGTGGATAAACTTGTTCCCAGGAGAAAGATTGTATTTAAATGATGGAAATACCCTTCACTTTCCCAATTAAACTAAGTCTTCAGTTAGATAAAATATAGTGTTCCCTTTGACATGTACCTGTTTATTTCCTATTCTATAAGTGATGAGAGCATTTTTGGAAAGCTAAAGCAAAGATGCAGGTAGTTGTTATTTTTCAGTCCTTAAGTTGTGTCTGACTTTTTGTAACACCATGGACTGCAGCACACCAGGCTTCTCTGTTCTCCACTTTCTCCCAGAGTTTGCTCAAACTCACATCCATTTAGTTGGTGATGTCATCCAACCATGTCTTCCTCTGCTCAGATGGTAAAAGCATCTGCCTGCAATGCGGGAGACCCAGGGTCGATTCCTGGGTTGGGAAGATCCCCTGGAGAAGGAAATGGCAATCCACTCCAGCACTCTTGCCTGGAAAATCCCATGGATGGAGGAGCCTGATAGGCTACAGTCTATGGGGTCACAAACAGTCAGACTGAGCGACTTGACTTCTCTTCTTTTGCTTTTAATCTTTCCCAGCATCAGGGTCTTTTCCAGTGATTCGATTCTTGTGCATCACATGGCCAAAGTCTTGGAGCTTCAGCTTCAGCAACAGTAATTCCAATGAATACTCAGAGTTTGTTTCCTTTAGGATTCACTTGTTTGATCTTGCTATCCCAAGGACTCAAGAGTTTTCTGCAGCACCACAGTTCAAAAGCATCAATTCTGTGGTGCTTAGCCTTCATTGGGCTTCCCTGGTGGCTCAGAGAGTAAAGTGTTTCCCTGCAGTGTGGGAGACCCAGGTTTGATCCCTGGATTGGGAAGATCCCCTGGAGAAAGAAAAGGCAACCTACTTCAGTATTTTTGACTGGAGAATCCCATGGACAGAGAAGCCTGGTAGGCTACAGTCCACTGGGTCGCAAAGAGTTGGGCATGACTTGTGATTTCACTTTAGCCTTCTTTATGGGCCAACTCTCACATCCATACATGATTCAGTTCAGTTCAGTTCAGTTTAGTCACTCAGTCGTGTCCAACTCTTTGTGACCCATGAATTGCAGCACGCCAGGCCTCCCTGTCCATCACCATCTCCCTGAGTTCACTCAAACTCACGTCCATTGAGTCAGTGATTCAATCCAGCTATCTCATCCTCTATCATCCCCCTTTCCTCCTGCCCCCAATCCCCTCCAGCATCAGAGTCTTTTCCAATGAGTCAACTCTTCACATGAGGTGGCCAAGGTATTGGAGTTTCAGCTTCAGCATCAGTCCTTCCACTGAACACCCAGGGCTGATCTCCTTCAGAATGGACGGGTTGGATCTCCTTGCAGTCCAAGGGACTCTCAAGAGTCTTCTCCAACACTGCAGTTCAAAAGCATCAATTCCTTGGTGCTCAGCTTTCTTCACAGTCCAACTCTCGAATCCATACATGACCACAGGAAAAACCATAGCCTTGACTAGATGGACCTTTGCTGGCAAATTAATGTCTCTGCTTTTCAATATGCTATCTAGGTTGGCCATAACTTTTCTTCCAAGGAGTAAGCGTCTTTTAATTTCATGGCTGCAATCACCAACTGCAGTGATTCTGGAGCCCCCCAAAATAAAGTCTGACACTGTTTCCACTGTTTCTCCATCTATTTCTCATCAAGTGATGGGACCAGATGCCATGATCTTCATTTTCTGAATGTTGAGCTTTAAGCCAACTTTTTCGCTTTCCTCTTTCACTTTCATCAAGAGGCTTTTTAGTTCCTCTTCACTATCTTCCATAAGGGTGGTGTCATCTGCATATCTGAGGTTATTGATATTTCTCCCAGCAATCTTGATTGCAGTTTGTGCATCTTCCAGTCCAGTGTTTCTCATGATGTACTCTGCATAAAAGTTAAATAAGCAGGGTGACAATATACAGCCTTGACGTACTCCTTTTCCTATTTGGAACCAGTCTGCTGTGCCATGTCCAGTTCTAACTGTTGCTTCCTGACCTCCATATAGCTTTCTCAAGAGGCAGGTCAGGTGGTCTGGTATTCCCATCTCTTTCAGAATTTTCCACAGTTTATTGGGGTCCACACAGTCATAGGCTTTGGCATAGTCAATAAAGCAGAAATAGATGTTTTTCTGGAATTCTCTTGCTTTTTCCATGATCCAGAAGATGTTGGCAATTTGATCTCTGGATTCTCCGCCTTTTCGAAAACCAGCTTGAACATCTGGAAGTTCATGGTTCACGTATTGCTGAAGCCTGGCTTGGAGAATTTTGAGCATTACTTTACTAGCATGTGAGTTGAGTGCAATTGTGCGGTAGTTTGAACATTCTTTGGCATGGTCTTTCTTTGGGATTGGAATGAAAACTGACTTTTCCAGTCCTGTGACCACTGTTGAGTTTTCCAAATTTGCTGGCATATTGAGTGCAGCACTTTCACAGCATCATCTTTCAGGATTTGAAATAGCTCAACTGGAATTCCATCACTTCCATTAGCTTTGTGCATAGTGATGCTTTCTAAGGCCACTTGACTTCACATTCCAGGCTGTCTGGCTCTAGGTTAATGATCACACCATCATGATTATCTGGGTCGTGAAGATCTTTTTTGTACAGTTCTTCTGTGTATTCTTGCCACCTCTTCTTAATATCTTCTGCTTCTGTTAGGTCCATACAACTTCTGTCCATTATCGAGCCCATCTTTGCATGAAATGTTCCCTTGGTATCTCTAATTTTCTTGAAGAGATCTCTAGTCTTTCCCATTCTGTTGTTTTCCTCTATTTCTTTGCATTGATCACTGAAGAAGGCTTTCTTATCTCTCCTTGCTATTCTCTGGAACTCTGCATTCAGATGCTTATATCTTTCCTTTTCTCTTTTGCTTTTCGCTTCTCTTCTTTTCACAGCTATTTGTAAGGCCTCCCCAGACAGCCATTTTGCTTTTTTGCATTTCTTTTCCATGGGGATGGTCTTGATCTCTGTCTCCTGTACCATGTCACGAATCTCAGTCCATAGTTCATCAGGCACTCTATCTATCAGATCTAGTCCCCTAAATCTATTTCTGACTTCCACTGTATAATCATAAGGGATTTTATTTAGGTCATACCTGAATGCTCTAGTGGTTTTCCCTACTTTCTTCAATTTAAGTCTGAATTTGGCAATAAGGAGTTCATGATCTGAGCCACAGTCAGCTCCCGGTCTTGTTTTTGCTAACTGCATAGAGCTTCTCCATGTTTGGCTGCAAAGAATATAATCAATCTGATTTCAATGTTGACCATCTGGTGATGTCCATGTGTAGAGTCTTCTCTTTTATTTTTGGAAGAGAGTGTTTGCTATGACCAGTGCGTTCTCTTGGCAAAACTGTATTAGTCTTTGTCCTGCTTCATTCCGTATTCCAAGGCCAAATTTGCCTGTTACCCTAAGTGTTTCTAGCTTCCCTGGTGGCTAAGGTGATAAAAGCGTCTGCTTGCAATGCAGGACACATGGGTTCTATCCCTGGGTCAGGAAGTTCCCCTGGAGAAGGAAATGGCAACCCACTCCTGTTCTCTTGCCTGAAAAATTCCATGGATGGAGAAGTCTTGTAGGCTACAGTCCATGGGGTCGCAGAGTCGGACATGACTGAGTGATTTCACTTTCTTTCACTCTTCACTTTCTAGGTGTTTCTCGACTTCCTACTTTTGCATTCCAGTCCCCTATAATGAAAAGGACATCTTTTGGGAGTGTTAGTTCTAAAAGGTCTTGTATGTCTTCATAGAACCATTCAACTTCAGCTTCTTCAGCATTACTGGTTGGGGCATAGACTTGGATTACTGTGATATTGAATGGTTTGCCTTGGAAATGAACAGAGATCATTTTGTCATCTTTGAGATTGTATCCAAGTACTGCATTTTGGACTCTTTTGTTGACCATGATGGCTACTCCATTTCTTCTAAGGGACTCCTGCCCACAGTAGTAGATATAATGGTCATCTGAGTTAAATTCACCTATTCCAGTCCATTTTAGTCCGCTGAGTCCTAGAATGTTGACATTCACTCTTGCCATCTCTTGTTTGACCACTTCCAATTTGCCTTGATTCATGGACCTAACATTGCAGGTTCCTATGCAATATTGCTCTTTACAGCATCGGAGCTTGCTTCTATCACCAGTCATATCTACAATTGGGTATCGTTTTTGCTTTGGCTCCATCCTTTCATTCTTTCTGGAGTCATTTCTCTGTTGACCTCCAGTAGCATATTTGGCACCTACCGACCTGGAGAGTTCCTCTTTCAGTATCCTATCATTTTGCCTTTTCATACTGTTCATGGGGTACTCAAGGCAAGAATACTGAAGTGGCTTGCCATTCCCTTCTCCGGGACCACATTCTGTCAGTCCTCTCCACCATGACCCGTCCATCTTGGGTAGCCCCACATGGCATGGCTTAGTTTCATTGAGTTCGACAAGGCTGTGGTCCTAGTGTGATTAGACTGACTACTTTTCTGTGAATTATGGTTTCTGTGTCTGTCCTCTGATGCCTCTCACAACACCTACCATCTTATCTGGGTTTCTCTTACCTTGGATGTGGGAGTAATAGAGGAGTAATAGAGGCCATAAAACCAAAAGACAATCCATATCAAAAGAGGGTTGTAGATAATCCCTTTCATCGTATGGAAAAGCTAATGAAGGAAATCTTATGCAAGAATCCCATCTCTTTGATCTCAGTCCTGGGAGTGGCTTGGACCAAAGCTTGCTTCTATTAGGAACTGATAAGGCACAGAGGGCTCAAGAGAGATAGGAAACAGCATGCAGGAATCCCGCTGTTCAACATTCCCTGACAATGTACTCTGTATTTAAGTCAAAAAAGCAGCATGACAATACATAGCCTTGTCATACTCCTTTCCCAATTTTGATCCAGTCGTTTGTTCCATAACTGGTTCTAACTGTTGTTCTTGACCATATACAGGTTTCTCAGGAGACAGATAAGGTGGTCTGTTATTTTCATCTCTTTAAGAACTGTCCACAATTTGTTGTGAGCCACATAGTTAAAAGCTTTAGCATAGTCAAAGAAGCAGAAGTGGCTGTTTTTCTGGAACTCCCTTGCTTTCTCCAAGTAGGCTTTTGTTTAGTCTCAAGCTTATTAGAGTCAGGGGTCCATTTAAATGTCTGATGAAAAGCTGTGGAGTTTTCAGGGCCATACTAGACTGCAGGTAGAAGAAAAGATTGCTTTCTGTCTGTTTTACTTTCCAATCTGCCAGAGATGGCACATACTGCCAGACTTTTATCCCTCCTAGGCTTCTGTAGACTATACTTGTAATAGGCATCTCCCTATTTGTAAGGCCTCCTCAGACAACCATTTTGCCATTTTGCATTTCCTTTTTTGGGGATAGTTTTGATCACCATCTGCTATACAATGTTACAAACCTTTGTCCATAGTTCTTTAGGCATTCTGTCTATCAGGTCTAATCCCTCGAATCTTTTTGTTATTTCCACTGTAGAATAGTAAGGGATTTGATTTAGGTCATAGGGGCCTAGTGGTTTTCCTTACTTTCTTCAATTTAACTCTGAATTTTGCTCTGAATTTAACCCTGAAGATAAGAAGTGGAGCTGGTCCCTTCAAGTATCAATGTTTAATGAACTAGAAGTTTAACTACTACCTTTTAGTCTGTAAAATTAATTATCATTTTTAACCATAAGAAGACCTAGAACTAACATCAAAGAAAGAAAAAGAGTCCTTTTCATCATAGGAGACTGGAATGCAAAAGTAGGAAGTTAAGAGATACCTAGAGTAACAGTCAAGTTTGGCCTTGGAGCACAAAATGAAGCAGGACAAAGGCTAACAGAGCTTTACCAAGAAAGTGCACTGGTCATAGCAAATACCTTCTTCCAGAAACACAAGAGATGACTCTCCATATGGACATCACAAGATGGTCAATACTTGAATTAGGTTGATTGTATTCTTTGTAGCCAAAGAAGGAGAAATTCTACACAGTCAGCAAAAAACAAGACCTGGAGCTGACTGTGGCTCAGATCATGAGCTCCTTATTGCAAAATTAAAAGTTAAATTGAAGAAAGTAGGGAAAACCACGAAGCCATTCATGTATGACCTAAATCAAATCCCTAAATATTATACAGTGGAAGAGACAAAATGATTCAAGGGATTAGATCTAATAGACAGAGTGCCAGAAGAACTTTGGGCAGAGGTTTGTAACACTATATAGAAAGTGGTGATCAAAACTATCCCTAAGAAAAAGAAATTCAGAAAGGTGAAATGATTGTCTGAGGAGGCCTTACAAATAGCCAAGAAAAGAAGAAATCTTAAAGGCACAGGAAAAAGGGAAAGATATACCTATCTGAATACAGAGTTCCAAACAATAGTAAGGAGAGATAAGAAAGCCTTCCTAAGTGAAAAATGCAAAGAAACAGAGGAAAACAATAGAATGGGAAAGACTAGAGTTCTTGTCAAGAAAATTAGAGATACCATGGGAAATTTTCATGCAAAGATGGGCACAATAGAGAGGAGAAATGATATGGACCTAAAAGAAGCAGAAGAGATTAAGAAGAGGTGGCCAGAATACACAGAAGAACTACACAAAAAAGATCTTCATATCCCGGATAATCACAATGGTGTGGCCACTCACTGAGAGCCAGACATCCTGGAGTGTGAAGTTAAGTGGGGCTTAGAAAGCATCACTACAGATGAAGCTAGTGGAGGTGACAGAATTCCACTTGAGCTATCTTAAATTCTAAAAGATGCTGTTAAAGTGATGCACTCAACATACCAGCAAATCTGTAAAACTCAGCAGTGGCCACAGGACTGGAAAAGGTCAGTTTTCATTCCAAACCCAAAGCAGGGCAATGTCAGTGAATGTTCCAAATACCACACAATTGCATTCATTTCACATGAGCAAGATCATGCTCAAAATTCTCCAAGCCAGGCCTCAACAGTATGTGAACCAAGAATTTCCAGATGTACAAGCTGAATTTAGAAAAGGCAGAGGAATGAGAGGTAAATTGCCAACATCTGTTAGATCATAGAAAAAGCAAGAGAATTCCAGAAAAACATCTACTCCTATTTCATTGACTATGTTAAAGCCTTTGACTGTGCTGATCACAACAAACAGTGGGAAATTCTTAGAGATGGGAATACCAGACCATCTTACTTGCCTCCTGAGAAACCTGTATGCAGGTCAAGAAACAACCGTTAGAACCAGATATGGAACAACAGACTGGTTCCAAATTGGGAAAGGAGTTCATCAAGGCTGTATATTGTAACCCTGTTTATTTAACTTATATGCAGAGTAAATCATGAGAAATGCTGCACTGGATGAAACACGAGCTGGAATCAAGACTGCAGGGAGACTATCAACAACCTCAGATATGCAGATGACACCACCCTTATGGCAGAAAGCCAAGAGGAACTAAAGAACCTCTTGATGACAGTGAAAGAATAGAGTGAAAAACCTGGCTTACAACTCAGCATTCAAAAAACTAACATCATGGTATCGGTTCCCATCACTTCATGGTAAATATATGGGGAAACAGTGACAGACTTTATTTTCTTGACTTCAAATCACTGTGAATGGTGACTGCAGCCATGAAATTAAAAGGCGCTTGCTCTTTGGAAGAAAAGCTATGACCAACCTAGACAGCGAATTAAGGAGCAGAGACATTACTTTACCAACAAAGGTCTGTATAGTCAAAGCTCCGGTTTTTCCATTAGTCATGTACGGCTGTGAGAGCTGGACCTTAAAGAAGGCTGAGTACTAAAAAATTGATGCTTTTGAACTGTGGTGCTGGAAAAGACTTTTGAGAGTCTGCTGGACAATGAGGAGATCACATCAGTAAATCCTAAAAGAACTCGACCTTGAATATTCACTGGAAGGACTGATGCTGAAGCTAAAGCTCCAGTACTTTCATCATCTGATGTGAAGAGATGACTCATTAGAAAAGACCCTGTTGCTGGGAAAGATTTAAGTCAAGAAGAGAAGGGGCTGACAGAGGATGAACTGGTTGGATGGCTGCTGCTGCTGTCACTTCAGTCGTGTTCAACTCTGTGCGACCCCATAGACGGCAGCCCACCAGGCTCCCCCGTCCCTGGGATTCTCCAGGCAAGAACACTGGAGTGGGTTGCCATTTCCTTCTCCAATGCAGGAAAGTGAAAAGTGAAAAGTGATAGTGAAGTCGCTCAGTCGTGTCCAACTCTTAGCAACCCCCTGTACTACAGCCTACCAGGCTCCTCCATCCATGGGATTTTCCAGGCAAGAGTACTAGAGTGGGGTTCCATTGCCTTCTCCGAGTTGGATGGCATCACCGGCTTAACGGACATGAGTTTGGGCAAACCCTGAAAGATGGTGAGGGACATGAAAGCATGGTGTGCTGCAGTCCAAGGGGTTGCAAAGAATTGGATACCGCTGAATGACTGACCAGTAAAAACCACAGATGTGGATAAATGGATGTAACTCTAAAGCTAGTCATAACACTAAGTGCCAATGATGCAAGCAATATTATAAACAGAAGGAGGAAGTGTTTCCAAATTTTCTGTGAAGAAAAGTGACAGGAGAAATTCCCTGGTGGCCCAGTGGCTAAGACTTCATGTTACCACTGTAGGGGGTGTAAGTTCTATCCCTGGTTGGGAACTTAAGATTCCCCAAGCTCCAGGATGGGGTCAGAAAAAAAAAAAAAAAAGTGACCAAAGTACAACATAATATTTTTTTGACCAAGTGTCTCTGTAAAAGGTTCTCACTAAAGCAGCCACCCAAGTCTTATGCTCTGTTTCTTCCAGATGTGGTAGGCCGAGATGCTGGAAGGCGCTTTTTCCAGATGTATTGCATTTTAAAGCACTTACTCTCAAGAACTTTTTGAAGTTTTGCTGGTACTACTTTATTCATTGACTCATGTTTAGATTAGAGTAACAAATGATCAAGCTGAAACTCATTCTGAAACAAAATTCCTTTCCCCCCACAATATAGTACATAAACCAAGCTGCAGCCTTTGCATTTTTGCCATCTGGCCTGCAGTGTGAGATGATATTAGTAGCATGTCAGGGAATTTTTTCCCCCACTCCTTTCAAAAAAAAAGAGGAAAAGAAAAAAATAATCCTAATCTATAGTATGAAGAGTATTAAATGAAACATCTGCCTCACTGAATGAGTAGATGAACTTTGCAGTCTGCAAGCTGCTGGCGTTTGTGAAGTGCATGTTTACATTGCTGACTGTTGTAAATTTTCAAGATGGTGACATGAAATTGACTTACTAAAATATCTTATTCAAATCTCTTAAAACACATGTTTCATTTAATTTTTTCCCTTTTTTTTTGCTCCTTTAATGTCCTTATTCTTGATGAAAGGCATTGCCGATTGAGACAGTGAGAGGTTGCTAAGATTCTAGGCAAGCTGAAGCCACTGAGTAGTTAAAAAAACATTACATAATAAAATCTGCCAAGAGCTAGCACAAACCTCTTGTTAATGTAGGCCTAGAATTCTAGATGCTAAAAGATAGCAATAAAAGATCATAGAATTTAGGCAAATGCTAACAGAAAAGAGTGAAGGTGGTGTTCAAATATTTTAAAGGAAAGATTCTTTAAAAAAAATCATATCTGCTTGATGGGTGATGATAAACTCTACTAAATTCAGTCCTATTCAGTGAATAAAGCTCAGAGAGTGGATGTTTCTCAATATTTTCTTAAAATATTAACACTTTTGAAAATACCCCAACCATCCAGTTAGGGATTTGAGCTTCAAGTTGGACAGGTTTTCAGAGAAGGCAATGGCACCCCACTCCAGTACTCTTGCCTGGAAAAATCCCATGGACAGAGGAGCCTGGTGGGCTGCAGTCCATGGGGTCTCAAAGAGTCGGACACAACTGAGTGACTTCACTTTCACTTTTCACTTTCATGCATTGGAGGAAATGGCAACCCACTCCAGTGTTCTTGTCTGGAGAATTCCAGGGACGGGGGAGCCTGGTGGGCTGCCGTCTATGGAGCTGCACAGAGTCGGGCATGACTGAAGTGACTTAGCAGCGGCAGCAGCAGAAGACAGGTCTTAATCTAAGTTTCAGGTTTCTTTCTCTTGAGTATAAATGTCCCATTGTTTCTACCAACTGTATCTAATGTCAGCACATACTCCAAAAACAAATACCTTTTCCTCAATTTGTTCAGTGTTCAGAGCCTAGGCTCTTCTGCCCGTGGGTTTCTCCAGGCAAGAATACTGGAGTGGGTTGCCATGCCATCCTCCAGGAGAACTTCGCAATCAGGGATCAGAACCTGTGTCTCATGTTTTCCACATTGGCAGGCAGGTTCTTTCCCACTAGCACCACCTGGAAAGCCCTTACACCAAGTGGTCATTCCATATAGTGTTCTCTCTATGGGGGCTGCTGCTGCTGCTGCTGCTGCTGCTGCTGCTGCTGCTGTCACTTCAGTCATGTCCAACTCTGTGCGACCCCATAGACGGCAGCCCACCAGGCTCCGCCGTCCCTGGGATTCTCCCGGCAAGAACACTGGAGTGGGTTGCCATTTCCTTCTCCAATGCATTACAGTGTAAAGTGAAAGTGAAGTCACTGAGTTGTGTCCAACTCTCAGCAAACCCAAGGACTGCAGCCTACCAGGCTCCTATATCCATGGGATTTTCCAGGCAAGAGTACTAGAGTGGGGTGCCATTGCCTTCTCCACTACTGGGGCTAGGAAATTTATTCTTGGGGAGATATACTATGTTACAGCATAAGGTCTAGATAAGACATTAAGGGCAATTTTTTCCTGCTATACATATAGACATGGTGGTGGTTTAGTTGCTTCAGTCGTGTCTGACTCTGTGACCCCCATGGACTGTAGCCCACCAGGCTCCTCTGTCCAAGGGATTTTCCAGGAAAGAATACTGGAGTGGGTTGCCATTTTCTTCTACAGGGGATTTTCCCCACCCAAGGATCAAACTTAGGTTTCCTGCATTGCAGAAGATTCTTTACCAACTGAGCTACTAGGGAAACCAACACATATAGACATATCTACCCTTATTTCACTCTCAACCCTTGAATGAAAAGTCTGACCTGACAACTAATTTCCAATGAAATATATTTCTCTACAGGAGAGTGTTGTTGTTTTTTTTTTTTAATCAGATGTGCATTCATGTAGCGTCTACTGCTGCTATATTACTCCCGCATTGCCTTCTGAATAAGGAGGGGTGACACTCATTTCTACTGCCTAAATTCTTCCTTCTTCCCTTCCTTCTTTCCTTTCATCTTTCACCGAGCACAGTCCTAGTCTGACACAGACAAGTAAACAAGCAAATATAATACAGAGCAATTTGCAACAGTGATAATTATAGGGGGCTGTGGGAATTCATAGAAAGAGAATTCAGTCTAGGTGTGGGGTCAGAGAAGGCCTTTAAGATCAAGCAACATCCAAACAAGGACCCAAGAGACAAATGAGTTAGTCAGTAAAGGAGTGGAGTTGAAAGAACAAAGATCTAGACCAGCATGAATCATTGAAATCCTTGAGCACAGCTTTGTGCAAGGCTGTGGCCGGTGCACTAAGTGCAGGCGAGAGGAGCTATCCCATGTCCGAGGTCAGGGGCAACGGCCTAGAGTGCCAGGCTGCAATGGCGCAGTAACGGCCGAGAGGAGCTACCCCGAGTCTGAGGTCAGGGGCGACAGCCGGAAGGAGCCACCCCACGTCCGAGGCCAGGTGTGGCGCCCCAGGCCAAGGGCGGCGGCTAGGAGGAGCAACCCCATGCCCGAGGCCAGGGCAGTGACCAGGAGGAGCAACCCAACGTCCAAGGAGCGGTGGCTCCATGGGCACAGGAGGGCCTAGAGGAGCCATCCCACGTTGAAGGTCAGGAAAGGCGGTGGTGAGGAGATACACCTCATCCAAGGTAAGAGGCAGTGGCTGCGCTTTGCTGGAGCAGCTGTGAAGAGATACCCCACGCCCAAGGTAATAGAAACCCAAGTAAGATGGTAGGTGTTGGAAGAGGGCCTCAGAGGGCAGACACACTGAAACCATAGTCACAGAAAACTAGTCAATCTAATCACACTAGGACCACAGCCTTGTCTAACTCGATGAAACTAAGCCATGCCCGAGGGGCAACCCAAGACGGGTGGATCATGGTGGAGAGGTCTGACAGAATGTGGTCCACTGGAAAAGGGAATGGCAAACCACTTCAGTATTCTTGGCTTGAGAACCCTATGAACAGTATGAAAAGGCCAAATGATAGGATACTGAAAGAGGAACTCCCCAGGTCATTAGGTGCCCAAATGCTACTGGAGATCAGTGGAGAAATAACTCCAGAAAGAATGAAGGGATGGAGCCAAAGCAAAAAAATACCCAGTTGTGGACTGGTGATAGAAGCAAGATCCGATGCTGTAAAGACCAATATTGCATAGGAACCTGGAATGTTAGGTCCATGAATCAAGGCAAATTGGAAGTGGTCAAACAAGAGATGGCAAGAGCGAATGTCAACATTCTAGGACTCAGCAAACTAAAATGGACTGGAATGGGTGAATTTAACTCAGATGACCATTATATCTACTACTGTGGGCAGGAATCCCACAGAAGAAATGGAGTAGCCATCATGGTCAACAAAAGAGTCCAAAATGCAGTACTTGGATGCAATCTCAAAAATGACAGAATGATCTCTGTTCATCTCCAAGGCAAACCATTCAATATCACAGTAATCCAAGTCTATGCCCCAACGAGTAATGCTGAAGAAGCTGAAGTTGAATGGTTCTATGAAGACCTACAAGACCTTTTAGAACTAACACCCAAAAAAGATGTCCTTTTCATTATAGGGGACTGGAATGCAAAAGGAGGAAGTCAAGAAACACCTGGAGTAACAGGCAAATTTGGCCTTGGAATGCGCAATGAAGCAGGGCAAAGACTAATAGAGTTTTGCCAAGAAAATGCACTGGTCATAGCAAACACCCTCTTCCAAAAACACAAGAGAAGACTCTACACATGGACATCACCAGATGGTCAACATTGAAATCAGATTGATTATATTATTTGCAGCCAAACATGGAGAAGCTCCATACAGTCAACAAAAACAAGACTGGGAGCTGACTGTGGCTCAGATCATGAACTCCTTATTACCAAATTCAGACTCAAATTGAAGAAAGTAGGGAAAACTGCTAGACCATTCAGGTATGACCTAAATAAAAATCCCTTATGATTATACAGTGGAAGTCAGAAATAGAGTTAAGGGCCTAGATCTGATAGATAGAGTGCCTGATGAACTATGGAATGAGGTTTGTGACATTGTACAGGAGACAGGAATCAAGACCATCCCTATGGAAAAGAAATGCAAAAGAGCAAAATGGCTGTCTGGGGAGGCCTTACAAATAGCTGTGAAAAGAAGAAAGGCGAAAAGCAAAGGAGAAAAGGAAAGATATAAGCATCTGAAAACAGAGTTCCAAAGAATAGCAAGAAGAGATACGAAAGCCTTCTTCAGTGATCAATGCAAAGAAATAGAGGAAAACAACAGAATGGGAAAGACTAGAGATCTCTTCAAGAAAATTAGAGAAACAAAGGGAACATTTCATGCAAAGACGGGCTTGATAAAGGACAGAAATGATATGGACCTAACAGAAGCAGAAGATATTAAGAAGAGGTGGCAAGAATACACAGAACTGTACAAAAAAGATCTTCACGACCCAGATAATCATGATGGTGTGGTCACTCATGTAGAGCCAGACATCCTGGAATGTGAAGTCAAGTGGCCCTTAGAAAGCATCACTATGAACAAAGCTAGTGGAGGTGATGGAATTCCAATTGAGCTATTTCAAATCCTCAAAGATGATGCTGTGAAAGTGCTGCACTCAATATGCCAGCAAATTTGCAAAACTCAGCAGTGGCCACAGGACTGGAAAAGGTCACTTTTCATTCCAATCCCAAAGAAAGGCCATGCCAAAGAATGCTCCAACTACCGCACAATTGCACTCATCTCACATGCTAGTAAAGTAATGCTCAAAATTCTCCAAGCCAGGCTTCAGCAATACGTGAACCGTGAACTCCCTGATGTTCAAGCTGGTTTTAGAAAAGGCAGAGGAACCAGAGATCAAATTGTCAACATCCGCTGGATCATGGAAAAAGCAAGAGAGTTCCAGAAAAACATCTATTTCTGTTTTATTGACTATGCCAAAGCCTTTGACTGTGTGGATCCCAATAAACTGTGGAAAATTCTGAAAGAGATGGGAATACCAGACCACCTGACCTGCCTCTTGAGAAATCTGTATGCAGGTCAGGAAGCAACAGTTAGAACTGGGCATGGAACAACAGACTGGTTCCAAATAGGAAAAGGAGTGCGGCAAGCCTGTATATTGTCACCCTGCTTATTTAACTTTTATGCAGAGTACATCATGAGAAACGCTGGACTGGAAGAAACACAAGCTGAAATCAAGATTGCTGGGAGAAATATCAATAACCTCAGATATGCAGATGACACCACCCTTATGGCAGAAAGTGAAGAGGAACTAAAGAGCCTCTTGATGAAAGTGAAAGAGGAGAGTGAAAAAGTTGGCTTAAAGCTCAATATTCAGAAAACGAAGATCACGGCATCCAGTCCCATCACTTCATGGGAAATAGATCGGGAAACAGTGGAAACAGTGTCAGACTTTATTTTCGGGGGCTCCAAAATCACTGCAGATGGTGATTGCCGCCATGAAATTAAAAGACACTTACTCCTTGGAAGAAAAGTTATGACCAACCTTGATAGCATATTCAAAAGCAGAGATATTACTTTGCTGACTAAGGTCCATCTAGTTAAGGCTATGGTTTTTCCAGTAGTCATGTATGGATGTGAGAGTTGGACTGTGAAGAAGGCTGAGCGCCAAAGAATTGATGCTTTTGAACTGTGGTGTTGGAGAAGGCTCTTTAGCGTCCCTTGGACTGCAAGGAGATCCAACCAGTCTATTCTGAAAGAGATCAGCCCTGGGATTTCTTTGTAAGGACTGATGCTGAAGCTGAAACTCCTGTACTTTGGCCACCTCATGCGAAGAGTTGACTCATTGGAAAAGACTTTGATGCTGGTAGGGATTGGGGGCAGGAGGAGAAGGGGACGACAGAAGATGAGATGGCTGGATGGCATCACCAACTTGATGGACGTGAGTTTGAGTGAACTCCAGGAGTTGGTGATGGACAGGAAGGCCTGGCGTGCTGCAATTCATGGGGTCCAAGGAGTCGGACACGACTGAGTGACTATACTGAACAGAACTGAACATACTGTAAGTTGAGTAACTTCAAGAAATAAGTTTAAAAGTCATTTAGGGATGGGATAAAACACCAGACAAGCTATGCCATACAGGGTTTGGATTTGTGTGTGTGTGACGTCAATGAAAAGCTAGTGAAATTTGAAGGATGATATAATCAGATGTTCACTTTTTGAAAGTTCTTTGAGTGGCTCTTTGATGGGGAGAATATATTGGAAAATAAGCAGGAAGACCTAGAAGTGGTAGGAACATCTAGGGCCCTATTTTGGTCATTGAAATGGGAAGGGAAGGAATGTGAGTACACAGAAGTGGGAAGCATGGAGGAGAGGAAGCAGATTTGAGCCATCTCAGGGACAATGTTTTTAGGGATTAGAGCAGTACATGATGGCATTGTGCTGCAATGAAAACTGAGACCGTGGCCAAGCAACGCCATGGAGTGTGGCCTGCCAGGCTCCTCTGACCACTGGATTCTCCAGACAAGAATACTGGAGGGGGTTGCCATGCCCCCCTCTAGGGTAACCCAGCGATTGACCCCTGTCTCTTGTTTCCTGCATTGACAGATGAGTTCTTTACCATTAGTGCCACCTGGGAAGCACAAACTTATAAATAAGGCCTTCAACCTTAGGGACCCTTCCCACATTCACTTGACCTTTAGGTCAAGTTCAAATGCAATCCAGGAATCTGCTCTTCAGAGCTGATCACCCTCTCCACCTCTGGGCTATCATTTTTGGCAAGCACTTTGGGTACTTACTCATGATTAATGTGGCTGCTGCTGCGTGTGGCATTTCCCCTGGGAACAGAGACCCTGATTTTGGATCTCCTGGCCCTAGCAAGCTCCTGTCATAGTGACTGCACATAATAGGTGCTCAGCTCATACTTGCAGAGTTGAATTTTTCATGTCTACTCATAGCACGTGTTTCTGCGGCTGCTTTTGGAAGCATCTTGTTCTTTGCTATGTTTTTCCAATCAAGTTGGCAAGCAGAGAACTAAAACTCAAGATTGTGATGGACATGCTGTTACAGGACTAGAATAAATTGTAAATAAGTGAAAGGATTTCATCCACTCATTTAGTTTTAATTTCTTATATTCTTGCAAAGTGTTGCCACCAGCAAACATGAACTTCAGTAGAACAATGAGAAATAAGAGGTACAACTTACTTACTAATGATCAAAAGTTCATATTTATACTTATTTATATCCTTATTTTTTATGGTCCATGAATGATGTTTATGTTTCTTCTGTTCGAAGAAAGAGAAATGAGAAGCTACTACTTAAAATGTTCACTTAGTCTCTTCATATGTGTGTAAATGTATTGAAACAGTTAATCCTCTCAGAAGAGGAAATCTAAGGGAAATGGAATAGCGAACCAGACTGCTGCTTCTTTAAGTGAATCTGTTACTACTTCTAATTTTTTTAAAAAAATACGAGTTTCTTCAGTTAACCAGGAACTTGTAAGGCCAGAAAATACTCTGAAGGTAGCTAGAGTAGCCAGGGTCTTCAAATAATATTCTAAGAATTCCTAGGGTTCTGGAGGGTTGGCTCCTGAACCTTGAGGAAGGGCGAGAGGGAAGACTTTGGGACTGTCCTCCCATGCTTCTACCAGAGTACTGAGCTTTTATCTTATGTTTTTGTTCCTTGGCAAAGGGAATTTGGAGGCTCAACAAAACTTGAACCTAAAACCTACAGAGACCCTCTCATTTACAGATGAGCCACTGAGTCACAGAGAAGGCAATGCAGCTGAGCACCATGTTGAGTCTACAGCAGAAAGACCCAGTTTCTAATCACAGCGCTGCTGTTTGCAAGGCTAGTGATCCTGGAAAAATTACTTAATTTCCTGGAACTTCAGGCTCCTTATCTGTAAAATGGTTTCTGAAGGGATTTGATGGAAGAATATAAGGAAATAATTTACCACAGCAACTGGCATATAGCCATTATTCAAGAACTATATTGATAGATGTCGGAAGTAGTGGCGGTAGATGTCGGAACCACTGATAGCAGTAGAACCTTAGTTCCGAAACAGAGCTTTTTACTCTGCATCCGTGTTTTCCCCTATATGCTGTCACAGAGAAACAAGCACAGAAGTGAGTAAACAAAAATGTTCTGCATTTTGGCTCATCCAAAGGAAAGATAAAGTTAAGACGTTTATTTCAGGAAAAGTTAAGGCTTTTCATTTTCTTCGCAGGATACAATGCACTTTCAGATAAGGAAAGAAAAGGAGCATGGAAGTGGGGATAAAAATACATAATTTAGTATTCTAAGAAACAAATTTCTTGAAGTAATGTGCGATGACTTGGATGACAGATATAAAGGTATTTTTCAGAAAGAATGGCTAAGTCACACCACAGAGTAAAACAATATTTGTCTCTTAACAAGAACTTATATTTTGTGGTCTCCAGGAGAATAATGTTTAAAACACTAAATGAAATAAAACTTGCTAAAAAATAATTAACGAAATACAGAGAGATTTATTTGTCTTTCACTTGCTGTTTAAGTAATTCCTAACAATGAGTTCATCACCATGTATTCTTCCACAGAATTACGACTTCACTTAACATTTGATAAAAAATGAATAAAAGTTCCTGGGCAAATTTGGATTTGGAGAGTCATTTTGAAAGATGTAGAAATCCAAAGTTTATGCTTGATTATCTTCTGGAACATATAACTCTGTTTATTGTAATACAAAGTATCTATATCACTTGCAAAAGTGAATTATTTTCTCATAGAAGCATAGACTCCTTTAGCAATCTGAAATATTTATTCTATCCCATTTTTTAAGGGTTGGTGATATTTTGTATTATAATATTGAAAAAGAACAGTTTAGAGAAACTGCTTTGGTGTTTTGAATGAGACGTATAATTTTTCATCCTCTAGAGGAGGGGAAAAGCTCACAAATTCATTGAGTTTATGTACAGTTATGAAAAAATTGGCATAATTAAGCTTTAATCATATAATTAAGTTTTAATTGGTATAATTAAGTTATTTTTACACAAAAATTTGAAAAAAAATTTTTATGAGGCACCAAAAATATATTTTGGATGTTGGTTTCAAAGACTCTAATAGGGATAAACAGTTGGCATATAAAATTTATTACTCTCAGAAATTTGAAGTGAAAAGTAAAAAAGTGGTTCTACTTTTTTTCACAAGATCATTTGCTTTCTGATAGTCTTTTGTCTCTTCCATAAATGATTGAAATTGCTAAATAAAAATAGGGACCAAGAATTCTGAGTTCAAGTGTGACGAGTTGGCCTTCATTTCCCAACTTGGTCAGCTCATCTATGAAACGAGATTATTGTCAGTTCTGCTGATTTGAGTCATGCTAATGAAAAGTTATTTTCAAAAGCTTGGTCCAGTTAAACTACAATAACCATAATGATGAAATTTTGTTTTCTGTGGGAAATTTCAAGAAGAATAAGTTATTTTTACAAAATAATTATTTTATACAATATTCATCCATTCAACAAATACTTTTTGGGGATCACATATGTGACTAAGCACTGTTTCAGTCACTGTGGATATAGCAGTGGGCCAAATAGACAAAAGCTCTGCCTCTAGCACCAAACGCTTTGGTGACAATAAGAGAAAGTGAATAATATAATAGCAGGCAGTGATACGCACTCTGAAGAAAATAAATCAGGATAAAAAGATAAGAAATGGCAAAGCCTCAACTCACAGGGCCCCAATTAGTTCCAGATTAATTAAGCAATTAAATTTTACTGATAGAAAACTATAAGAGAAAACTTACAAATTGCAAGTGAATTTCTTTTGATCTTTGAATGTATAATGTTCTTACAAACATAAAAGCAAATAAAAAACCCACAAATAAAAAGATCAACCCATTAGACTATATAATCATTAACAACTTCTATCGCCTAAACAAATTATTACAACTAAAAGGTAAATGGAAAAATGAGAAACATTTGCCACCTTTATGAAAATGAAGAGTTAGTATTAAAATATAAAGATACAAATCAGTGAGAAAAACAATATATAAATAATTACTGAATAAAACTAACTTTTATGTGACAAACCTAACATTTTAGTAATTAAGATGTATAAGTTAACTTAACTCTAAATACAGGAAAAAAATATATATATTTTTTAAAAAGCATACAATACTGGCAAGGTTACAATGAGATGAGCACCTTTATTCATGATAGAAATGTGAGTCAGTGTCTGCCTAAGAATAAAAGCCGAATCCATTAAGAACCACAAACAAACTTTTTCTCTTTGGCCCAGAAAGCCTACTTATTTATACTGCTAATATATATATATATATATAAAAAACCTCCATGAAAATATAGGGAGAAATATACCAAAATTTAGAAGTATTCATCCTTTGATTGTAGGATTCTTAGGGATTTTAATTATCCTCTTCATACATTTTTTACTTTTAAAGACTTTTCACAAAAAAACACATTTATTACCAGGGCAAGCAGTGAAAACTAAGAAGGAAAAGGGAAAAAGATAGAGGGAAGAGTAAAAGGCAAGAGGGTTTTCTTGATTGGCTTTGACCTCTGCGTGGAAACCTCATCCATTTTCTTCACAAATCAGAGATATACTCATTATGGGAAAATAATAAATTTCCAAGAAAAAGTAAGGCCTGGCTAAGAAATCACACTTTGAAAAGTAATTAACAATACAAAGACCATAGCATATTCCCTTGAGCTATTCTTGTGGATTACTCCTGAGAGAGTAGCTATATATCATAGAAGCGTCATTCTGAAGAAGGGTAATGAGGGAAAGCTCTTTGTAGGATGTTAGCTCTGTTTTCCTCATTGTTTCAACTTGAAAGTCTCTGGAAAGATATTCCAGTAACTTCCCTTGCCTTCAGGTTCTAGAAGCCCAGAAAAATCAAGCATTTGTTAGCATGTGTATTGCTGACAGTGATATGATTTATTATCGTGATTTTAAAAAATCTTACCGGAATTCCCACATTAGCCTCAGGACACAGCTAGTATGTCTTGGGTATTTTGTAGGTCAGTGAGTGTTTTGGATTTCCTGATGGACATTTCATTTAACTATTTAGCTAGCAGCATAGCATTTAGAACTGGTGTCTGCAGGGTCTTAGAGTACAGCACAAAATGAAGAACTTTATGCCTATTTATTCATTCGACTTCATCACATTCAAGAAACTTGTTGCTTGTTTAGGATTAGCCAGGACCCCTCTGAAAATACAGTAACAGTCTGACATATCCAAGAATACGCATGACTTTCAGCTAAGGAATTGTGGCTCAGACTGTAAACAATCCACCTGAAATGTGGGAGACCTGGGTTCTATCCCTGAGTTGGGAAGACCCCTTGGAGGAGGGCATGGCAACCCATCCCAGTGTTCTTGTCTGGAGAATTCCAGAGGAGCCTGGTAGGCTACAGTCCATGGGATTGTAAAGAGTCGGACATGACTAACTGGCTAAGCACAGCACAGCACAGAACTTTAAACTACTTTAAACTTTAAACTAATACAAAACTGAACAAATAGAAATTTCAATTTAATGAATTAAAGTAACTTAAGACTTATGTTCCAAACAGCTAAAATAGTTTTCTAAAAGTTTAAATATTGTCTTAACATTTATTATTATAATGCATTTAATATTCTACTATTAAGCAGTTATACATTTATAGAGAATGTTTATAAAGATATAGAAATATGTTCTACACCATGGAGCACTTCAACATGCTACAATTTCTGTATGTATAGCAGAGAATTCAGGATCACAGTTGCCTTGTATGTTTGAGAATTTTGAGGCCATACTTGGGATCCTCCACTAGAAAGGATCCTCAATCTTCAGTTCAGTTCAGTTCAGTTCAGTCGCTCAGTCGTGTCTGACTCTTAGCGACCCCGTGGACTGCAGCACACCAGGCCTCCCTGTCCATCACCAACTCCCAGAGTTTACTCAAACTCATGTCCATTGAGTCAGTGATGCCATCCAACCATCTCATCCTCTGTCATCCCCTTCTCCTGTCTTCAATCTTTCCTAGCATCAGGGTCTTTTCTAATGAGTCAGTTCTTCACATCAGGTGGCCCAAAGTATTAGAGCTTCAGCTTCAACATCAGTCCTTCCAATGAACACCCAAGACTGATCTCCTTTAGGAGGGACTGGTTGGATCTCCTTGCAGTCCAAGGGACTTTCAAGAGTCTTATCCAACACCACAGTTCAAAAGCATCAATTCTTTGGTTTTCAGGATTCTTTATGGTCCAACTCTCACATCCGTACATGACCACTGGAAAAACCATAGCCTTGACTTGATGGACCTTTGTCAGCAAAGTGATGTCTCTGCTTTTTAATATGCTGTCTAGGTTTGTCATAGCTTTTCTTCCAAGGAGTGAACATCTTTTAATTTCATGGCTGCAATCACCATCTGCAGTGATTTTGGAGCCCAAGTAAATAAAGTCTGTCAGTTTCCATTGTTTCCTCATGTATTTGGCACGAAGGGATGCAACTGGATACCATGATCTTAGTTTTCTGAATGTTAAATCTTAAGCCAACTTCTTCACTCTCCTTTTTCACCTTCATCAAGAGGTTCTTTAGTTTCTCTTTGCTTTCTGCCATAAGGGTTGTGTCATCTGCATATCTGAAGTTATTGATATTTCTCCCAGCAATCTTGATTCCAGCTTGTGCTTCATCTAGCCTGGCATTTTGCATGATGTACTCTGCATATAAGTTAAATATGCAGGGTGACAATACACAGCCTTGATGAACTCCTTTCCCAATTTGGAACCAGTCTGTTGTTCCATGTCCGGTTCTAACTATTGTTTCTTCACTTGCATACAGATTTCTCAGGAGGCATATAAGGTGGTCTGGTATCCCCATCTCTTTAACAATTTTCCAGTTTGTCATGATCCACTGGTCAGAGGATTTAGCATAGTCAATGAAGCAGAAGTAGAGGGTCTTTTGGAATTCTCTTGCTTTTGTATGATCCAAAGGATGCTGGCAGTTTGATCTCTGGTAAACTTAGTTTGGGTCTATTGCTTTCATCACTGCCGTTTCATCCCTTGTCATTTCCTCTTTAGATCATTCACATTTCTGATTATACTATACTAATTTTTCCCAAAGCTCACAGCAGTTAACTTCTAACATTCTTCTGAAACACATTTTCTTCAAGGTGACAGTTTTTGTCTTTTTTCATTCACTACTATATTCTCAGTGCCTAGACAGTTAGCGCTTGGAACATGTTTACCACTATTGAAATATTGAAAAAGATGGTTAAATTTAGCATAAACATTGGAATTGAAAATAAAGCAACTCTTTCCACCACACTATAAAGAATTTCTGATTTTATAACCAACAAGAACCTACTGTATAGCACATGGGACATCTGTAATAACTTATATGGGAAAAGAATCTGAAAAAGAATGGATACATGTCCATGTGTAATTGAATCACTTCTCTGTATACCTGCAACTAACACAACATTGTAAGTCAACTGTTGTTGTTGTTCAGTACCCAGTCATATCTGACTCTTTGTGACTCCTCCCTGCCCCTCGCCATCTCCCAAAGTTTGCCCAATTTCGTGTCCATTGCATCGGTGATGCCATCCAGCCATCTCATCCTCTGTCGTCCCCTTATCCTTCTGCCCCCAGTCTTCCCCGGCATCAGGGTCTTCTCCAATGGGTCTGCTGTTTGCAACAGGTGCCCGAAATACTGGAGCTTCAGCTCCAGCATCAGTCCTTCCAATGAGTATTCAGGGTTGATTTCCCTTAAGATTGACTGGTTTGATCGCCTTGCTGTGCTAGGGAGTTTCAGGAGTCTTCTCCAGCACCACAGTTTGAAAGCATCAATTCTTTGGCATTCTGCCCCTTCTTTGTAGTCCAGCTCTCACAACCATTATGTGACCACTGGGAACACCATGGCCTTGACCATGTGGACCTTTGTCAGCAGAGTAATGTCTCTGCTTTTCAACAAACTGTCTAGATTTGTCATAGCTTTCCTGCCAAGAAACAATCGCCTTCTGATTTCATGGCTGCAGTCATCATCCACAGTGGCTTTAGAGCCCAAGAAAAGGAAATCTATCACTACTTCCACCTTTTCCCTTTCTGTTTGCCATGAAGTATTGGGGCCAGATGCCATGATCTTAGTTTTTTTAATTCTTAATTTTAAGGTGGCTCTTTCAGTCTTCTCCTTCACCCTCATCCAGAGGCGCCTTAGCTCCTCCTTGCTTTCTGCCATTAGAGTGGCATCATCTGCATATCTGTGGTTATTGATGTTCCTCCCACCTAGCTTGACTCCAGCTTGTAACTCATCCAGCCCAGCATTTCTCATGATGTACTCAGTGTATAGTTTAAACAAATAGGGTCAGAGCAGACAGCCCTGTCATACTTCTTTCTCAGTCTTGAACCCATCAGTTGTTCCATACAGGGTTCTAACTGTTGCTTCTTGACCAGCATACAAGTTTCTCAGAAGACAGGTAAGATGGTCTGGTATTCCCATCTCTTTAAGAGATTGAAGTCAACTGCACCCTAATACAAAATTTAAAAATTAAATTTAAATAACAACAAAAATGAATTTCTTATGTCAATATGAATAAATTGCATAAGTTATAAGTTATGTTGTTTTTTTAAGAAAATAAATCAAATGCCTATATCTAAATATAATTTTATAAATATATGTGACTTTTCAAATATAATGCCTCTAATTAATTCTTAGTAGAAACATAGTCGAATAATATATATTTTATAATTAGATAGTCTGGGAAATAATCTATACAATGCAACTAAAACTGGAATAGAATACTGATTTGCTAAGGAAAAAATGTTCAAGTTTTTTAATCCCTCTGCTAGTCATTATTGCCTTCAAATTACTAGAGTTAGAGGAAGCCCCTGATAGTTGCTCCCTGCAAACTTAATGCTTCTCCAGCAGCTTATGCACATATATTAGATGGTAAGTATTTCACTGAGGGCATAGTTTTCTTAGCAGGCTCCAATCAAGTGGCTCCTGCTTTAATAGTTTGTCTAAAAGACACACTATGAGAAACCTCATCCTTGTACAGGAATTTTTCTGTATTGTTTACATAGGTATCACAGAGCGATGGGCTTGATACAAATTGTTTCAGTTGGAAAAGGCTCTGCCAAACAAAACAGACAGGCAGCTGTTTGCATAGTGCATAAAATTTTTTGTGTGTGTTAAATATGGCTGCACCTGTGTAAACACAAACTTTATTTCCAAGAAGTACCCCTGCAGCTGCAAAGACTTTCTGACTAACCAGAGCAGCTATTTTTATTGTACTATGTAATGTATGTAATAGGTTTTGGTCAGTTGTCAATCTCAAAAAATCATATAAGAAGGTTCATTTATTTTAATATAGGCAGTTATTATATTTTTCCCAAAACCTTAATATGAGGTTGACTCTATTTCCTATTTAGGCTTCATTTTGACTTATTACAAAATTTGAAATTAATAAGGGAACAATGGTCCAGTCATGCCAAGTACATCAGAAAGAGCTGTTTTCTTCAATCATTCATTCATTCTAGATTTGCTTGTATCTTCTTTCATTTTCCCCATAGTCAAGAAATACAGTAATCTTATACATGAGTTGTTGATGCAGACCTTTTCTCTTTAAAAAAAATGTTTAATATTATAGATGCAAATAACTTTAATTATGGGGCTTCTCTGGTGGCTCACTGGTAAAGAATCAGCCTGCCAATGCAGGAGATGTAAGTTCAATCCCTGGGTCAGGAGATCCCCTGGGGAAGGAAATGGCAACCCACTCCAGTATTCCTGTCTGGGAAGTGCCATGGATAGGCACCTGGCGGGCTACAGTCCATGGAGTCGCAAAGAGTCGGACACAACTGAGCAACTAACCAACAGCAACGGGCGTGTGCGCTAGGTCGCTTTAGTCGTGTTTGACTCCCTGTGATCTTATGGACTGTAGTCCACCAGGCTCCTTTGTCCATGGAATTTTCCAGGCAAGAATACTGGAGCAGGTTGCCATTTCCTACTCCAGCAGATCTTCCCAACCCAGGGATCGACCTTGTGTCTCTTATGTCTTCTGAACTGGCAAGTGGGTTCTTAACCACTAGAACCACTAGAACCAGCCCAAAACAACAATGACAACAAACCTTAATTACATAACAGAATTATAATCAGGATCTGGCCCAGCAGCAAAGAGGACATTCTTTCCCCCACTGCTGAAGGACTCCCCAGACCTCTCTAAAATGTCACTCATATGCAGTGAGTTAGGCATCAATGCTAAATTATATAAAAATATTGGCAAATGACTAGTATTAAGACTCATTGTATATACTTATGAAAACCAGGTTAAGCACTATGTTCTCTGTGTGTAAGTAATTTCATGCTTTATATACTTTTAAATTTCTCATAATCACATTTAGAGCAATTGAAACTTAATCTCCTGGATCTTTATTTTTTTTTTTAATCAAGGAAAATAACAGTTTTTAAACATATTTACAATACGTTTTTGATACGGAAAGATTCAAAACATTTATTTCAGGACTACACACATTCTGCAGGAAGTACCTCCTCTGCCCAAGAGCCCAGGGCAGACACATGGTCCTGTTGACATTCAAGGAGATTCCCAACCTGCTTCTTGCAAAACAAACTGCTTTTTCCTCCCATGAAGTAGGATGTGTATCGATGGTTACAGCTATTTCATTAAGACCTCAGAAAGTAACTGTAAATCAGTGGTTCTCAAAGTGTGGTCCAGGTACACTTGGGAAGTCTCCAAGATCAGAACAATGTCCACAGTAATACAAAGATATTATTGATATTTGCCTTTTTCATTCATTTTCATGAGGCTATTGTGAAGTTTTTGCAGAGGGTACATGATGTACTATGACATTTGAAAACAAAACATGTTAATATTTGGAAGTTGGTGAACTAATATTTTTCAAATTATCAACGCAGGGTGTTATAAAATCATCTATGGGTTTAAAACATCTTTCAAAGCACTAGTGATACAGAAGAGTTTTGATTTATTAGGTACCAAAAATGCATCACACCCAGTGATGGGGTTTTATATTCCGTATTAAAAATAACTAAGAAATCACCATTTGCTGAGTTTCAGTACTGTCCAAAAGAAATGTCCATAATTTTCTGAAAATACTATTTTCTGAAGGGACTATTCAAATGCTTCTCCCTTCTCTAAAATTTGTATGAGGCAAGGTTTTCTTTATATGCTTCAACTAAATAGCATAGCTCCACAACTTGGAATGCAAAAATACAAGAATCCAGTTGTCTTCTATTGAGTCAGATATTGAAAGAAATAAAAAACAATGTTTAAACATGCCATTCTTCACAAATCTTTGTATTGTTTCTTGATTAAGAAAGTATAGCCATTTTAACATATTCTGGACTTCTATCGTTCTTCTGAAATAAATAATAAATAAAATACTTTAAAAAGAAAAATCTCACTGGTGTCCACAATAATTTTCCAAGAGTGCAAAGAATGATTGAGATGAGAAGATTTTGAGGATTGCTGCTGTGGATCATACTTTTATACTCCAAAGGGATATAAAATGAATGCATGAAAAGAGAACACTCAGATAACTTTTAAAAATTGAAATGCAAGTACAGAACTCACGCACACATGCCAAAGAGTGAATTGTGAAGTATAGTCTCATTTTCATTCCCACAGCCCTTCTCCATCTACTACAGACTTATCTCTTACAAAACTGTATGAGAATGTGGTCATTATTATATCCATGACTTTATCACTCCTGTGGATGCCTATTTATTCAGGGAACATACTAAGTTTTTTTTAATATAAATTTATTTATTTTAATTGGAGGTTAATTACTTTACAATATTGTATTGGTTTGCCACACATCAACATGAATCCGCCACAGGTATACACGTGTTCCCCATCCTGAACCCCTCTCCCTCCTCCCTCCCCGTATCATCCCTCTGGGTCATCTCAGTGCACCAGCCCCAAGCATCCAGTATCATGCATCGAACCTGGACTGGCGATTCGTTTCATATATGATATCATACTAAGTTTTAAGTTTCATACCACCTCATCTCATACTGCTATAGATAGGGCTTGATTGAGCAATCATAACAGTCAGCTATCTCTATGATATAAACACAAATGTGTCTAATTATTACCCCACCCAAGTCACAGAGAATATCTCATTCAAATCAATCCCTTCTTATCTTAGCATTTAATTTGGTCCAACATTCATGAATCCAAGCACTATATTAAGGCCAGGGACTACACTATGAAGTATTCACCCAAGGTTGGAGAGACATTTCCTCCTTGCCATAAAAACTTAGGTGATCTTTACTGAAACAAGCATGTTTTAACAGACCCAGAAGTTATTATTAAAATTTTAATGTGTTTTATGTATTTACTTATATATTTCTTTGTAAGAGCAATTAATAACCTTGTTCTCTGGTACAGAGTTCAACAAGCAGACCCCTGAGAGGACAGTGCATGATCATCCATGAGTGATTATCTGTGGAAATCTGCTCTTGACTCCTATGGATGAGAAGATCATGACTGGCTCTGAAGGATGCATTCTCCGATTTTCTTGGCTTCACTTGTACACTCTAAAATCATGTTTCCCAGTAGGGAAGCTGCCTCAGCCTGTGTAGGGGTCAATAAAAACCTTTCTGTGATGAGAGCATACTCCATATGTTTAAGTGTTATACCCAACATCTTGCCTGGTGATGCTCACATTATTTCCTGCGTTAGTCTTTTCTATGTTGATTACAATTTACTGGTTATTTAGACCTGGTAGTTTTTCATGCTTTAGAAGTACACGTGTGTAATAAATGAATATTCATCCGTGTAGAAGCAAGCTAGCACTTATTTTCAATGCTGTATATCATCAAAAATATTTTAACATCACTGATTATATTTACAATTTTCCTTAAATCCACATCTTATGTTCTCTTGGAATCCTCACACAAGGTTCATTTTCCTTCTTCCTACAAATTTGAAAACTTTAATTAAGTAGACAAACACACTGAACACCCTAAACACCTAACATTTCTAGTTGCATTTTAGTCAATCCTTTAAATACTTTTATTTATTTCTTATGTTCAAACTAGATCATATATATTTGACATTAGAATTGATTGGAAATCTAATTTCAAAACAGTAAAGTTAGGTACTGATCAAAAATGCTGAAATTCTTATAACGCTTAAAACTACTTGTCACCATTGGTAATTTACTCCTATGACTACCCATTCTTTGGCAATTGCATAGAAATCACTTACCAACACTCCCCACTTGAAACATAAATATTAGGTAATTAATCACATATGCAGTACCATTTTTTCTTAGCTCTTATAATCTTTTTACCATGGACCAGAAATGCCCTAGAGTTTGTGTCCTTCTGAAAGGGGTATAAATCTCCAGTATCACTAGAATTACAAGTGTGTTTTTTTGCTAAACATACTTATCAAATACAAAAGTGCGTTATCAAAACCCAGTCCTGATTTACTGCGAGTAAAATGGTACAGTGAAATGCAACCTCAAAGATGACCTAATGCCAACTTTGGTGTTTTGCTAATAGAGAAAATGTGCCTCTAACTGCTTAATGAACTTGCTAAAGTTTTCATAGCTACCTGGCAGTAAGGCTAGTATTTGAACCAACTCCCTGAATTCCTAATGCAATATTCTTTCAGTAAACTGAGCTAGAGAACAGAAAAATTTGAAAATAGCATGTAAAAATTACTTGGAAATATATATCATTTATAGTTTATTAACTTATTGTCTGAATTGCTCAATTGCATGATTATTTTTTTCTTTCCTCTGTTGTTAGAGGGCTTCCCTGTTGGCCCAGTGGTAAAGAATCTGCCGGCAATGCAGGAGACCTGGGTTCGATCCCTGGGTCGGGAAGATCCCCTGGAGGAGTATATTGCCACCCACTTTAGCACTCTTGCCTAGAGAATCCCATGGACAGGGGAGCCTGACAGGCTGCAGTTTGTAGGTTGCACAATGTCAGACATGACTGAAGAGACGAAACAGCAGCAGCAGCAGCATATTGTTAGAGGTTTGCAGGCTTCTCTTTATTATACCTTGTAACAGGGCCATATAAAACTCCATAATGTATACCGTGGCTGATTCATGCTGATGTATGGCAAAAACCATCATAATATTGTAACGTAATTATCCTCCAAATAAAATAAATAAATATTAAAAAAACTAAATATAGAGAACAATAAAGTATCAATAAAAGTCTAAGTAAGATCTTTAAAACAAACAAACAAAAACTCCATAACTGAAATAGGACCACATAACATTTTTGAAATTTTTTTCATCATGATCATGAAACTTCTCCATTCTAAAATATATCCAGGATGTTTGTTATATTTTGGCTAGAAGTGAATCCTTCTGTTTTTGATAAAGAAATTGGATAAAATTTGAGACTATAGATCTTTTCGGATTCACTGTCATTAGTTTCTCTACAGCCTAACATTAGCCTAGAAGAAAAGAACATTGGAGGGGAACAGAGTGGTGTCTGTCCTCCCCTCCAAGGGCTATTTAGAAACATCCTCTGTCCTGAGAAAAGGATATGGATTGATATTTATCAAATATCACATCTCCTAGGAGAGGCATTCTACAATGCCAGGCTGTATAATAGTATTAAGTACTAATAATGGTCTCATTGGGTAGCCTGCCTCTGGAATAGAATGGGCTTTTAGTGGGCTCCCGCTTTTTTTTTCTTTTAGTAAATTTACTGGAAATTCAACTTATAGTAAACCAAGCTCGTTTCTTTTTATAGTTAAAAGAAAAAAATACAAAGGTGTGTCCCTGAGCTCACATTTCTGTAGGTTTAAATGAGTCTTTGTATCTGATTTTTATTGCACTGTGAACGTTATAGCAATTTTGGTTTCGGTATATAAACTGGAGCCTGGTTTATGCATAAAATTATGTAGCTCAATTTCCAAATACATTGCCCACCCAAGCATGATAATTAATTTTTTATTGAACAAAGCCCTAAATTATAGAGCATTAGTTGATTATGTGTAACCCAATGATGTTAGATGTCCAAGGGCAATTATAATAAAATATTAAAGCAACTTTATATCAAGAAAAAGATAAAAATATACAGCCACATACTCCTGATTCTGTTATTTCAGCTTTTTGCACATTAAAAATGTATTTAAGGGTTGCCAGTTCAGTTGCTTCAGATATGAAGTTACTTTAGTTTTGAGAAACTCCAAGATTTGCTGAAGTGCTTTTGAAATCTTCGGAGGCCCCCAAAGTTGCTGCCGCTAAGCCTCATCTAAGCCAAGACAAGTTCACGATCTTTTCTGCAATAATAAATTGAGACTCCTTGTTAGAAAATGTGCCACGGTGCAGCACTCAGACATAAACTATGTTGCAGACGTCTCTCTTGAAAAAGGATAGAAATAAGTCGCTTAATAAAGTCTAAATCATTCCTTAGGTTAGCTAATAGAAGCACCCGTGGTTATAAAATTAATCAGTCCCTGCTATTACGGCAAATTGGTGAAGATTATATTGACACGTCTTCGTCTGCATGTCTCATCAGAGGTGTCCGTGCCATTTAGCTACGAAACCCTGGAGGCTTTCCTTCGCACAGAATCTTATAACACTTCAATTAAGGGACACCAAGCTGCCAACCAGACAGCGGCGCATTTATTTCTTGATGACTCCTTAAGTTGTGCCACAGGCCTATCATTAAGAGAATATTTTTCACAGCAGGTTGCAAAGATCCTCGTGCCATTAAAAGGAATTGAAAAAGCATCAATTTGTTGTTTCCACCTAACACAGATATTTTTCATTGCTGGAACAGCCATTAAAAACAATCTGTTTTATTGCATTCTGAAAAGATCACATGAAGGACCCACAATGATTGATTTTAAGGATGACATTAGGATTAAAACCACTGTGAAAATGTAGCATTTGAAATAAATATTTAGGAAAAACAGAGTCTCAAAAATGTGAGACTTTTCTTTCTCCTACCAAATTGGGAGTAGAAACGTGTTGATACCTTGAATCAGAATTTGAAAATGCTACAAAGGAAGGCCTTTGAAGAGAGGATGAGGAAGAAAATCTCTGGAGGGGGATGTCTCAGAAGAATGACATGCCTTAAAAATTTAAGTGGAGTTTCTTTGTAAATCAGTGAATAAGAACGGAATGTTCGAAAGCATAGTAGATCAATACTTCTTCAGGGCACCTGTTTGGGGATTTTTGTTTGGATAGGAAGTTTAATGTCACTTCTACACTGTAGAATATTGACTTACAACATTGTTTTTCAGTTACCAGAGTGGAAGGGAACACCCAATTCTGGTTACTTATTTATATTAGAGCAGCCCCTGACTATGCATGCCTACCTGAGGTTTCAGTTTGATATAGTGACTTGCTTGAAAACTTATTTTCTCAGTGCTGGAATTCATCACTACTTGACACCAGCAATAACTTAATAAAGGGAAAATTTCTGTAAAGGAACTTCCGTAATGTTACTACTTAGAAAATTTTAGATGTCTTTCATAAGCTGTTTTTGGCAAAACCTTAAAAAATTGTTTTTTAATTATGCATTCTGTAAGGATTATAACAGTATGTTGAACTCATCTTCTAAAGAACAACAAGGACAAAACAATCTCATAAAGAAGGGCTTTATTCAGTCTTTCTGCTTTAAATTGCTGATCAGCTCTGTTGTTAGTAAATTTAGCATGCCCCATGCTAAAACTGACCTTGCTGAAACCCACCAGGACCTCAGCGCTCAACCAAGTTTATAGCAGTTGCAGTGGACAGTGTAGTGTGGGGTCAGATCCCCTGCTTCAGGCCTGAGATACTTGTTCTTCTTGACGTTAGCTGAATCCCTTTCTGGGGATTGCCCTGAGCAGAAGACAGCTGCTAAGTCCGAGATTACCTCTCCTGCCTGGGGACAGCTCCCCATTCAAAGACTGGTCCCCAGAGGAGGGGATGTGAAGCTCTTGTCCTTCTATTGCATCCCCAGGCAATTCTGGACGACTTAAGCTCAGACCTCCCTATGTAGGATTGTCAGAAGCCCTTGTTGTAAGCGTCCAAATCTCTCCACCCAGCCTTACCTCCCTCACTGCATCATGGGTGTCGACAGCAGGGATGCTCCCCGGCCAACTTCCTCTATGCAAATGCAGTCCAGAAGAATCAGCTTGAGACAATAGGGCCACATGTTTAATGTGCAACATTTGGTTAGTTAGTCTGAATAGGAGCAGAAAATAGAAAATTATTGGAGGTATGGGGGAACCTCTTTAAAAACAAACAACCTTTGATACATTTGGAATACCTGAGACATTCAGAGCTCATTGCTTGTTTGTTTTATGCTTGTCTGTAAAAACATATCTCTTGAATTCTCTCCCCAGCCTCACTGACACCACCTTTACAATCTCTCCTAGCCTCCAGTTTTGCCCAAGTTCATTCATTTCTTCATAGCCTACAGAATTTTCTTTCAAAAACTCAGATCTGACGTAACTTTGCAGTTTAAAGTTTTCTGATGCTTACACTTTCTTACAGGGCAAAATTAAGGGTTTTATTCTTTAAAACTCTCATCCCTGCATTTCTGTCACTTCACTACTGGTAACATTCCTCCTCTGGTGACTAACCTTCAACACTAGCATGCACTTACAGATTTTTTGAAAGTTTCACTGTTTCCAACATATAGCATGTCTTTCTGTAATTTACTGTGTGCTTTATAACTTGGTGATCTGTCATGCTTTTCTCTACCTCCTTAGTTTAATAAACTTCTGTTGATCCTGAAAAAGACTTCTCAAATCTTCATTTCTTATTCAATTGTTCCCTGATTCTCCCATCAAAACAAAAGCTCTATATTTTTCAGCTCTATTTGAAATTCATCTATCACAAAAAGTATGTTTACTAGAATTGGTCATGTGTACATTTTTGGTACCCCCCTAAACATTGAATTTTTCAAGGGCTTGCCATTGAATGTGTACTCTGGTGCTCAACTGTGCCCATATTAAGTGCTTAAATAAATAAATGAAGATGTCTTACCTTTGAGTCTCTGCAAAGTAGACCCTAAAGAAAGAACTTGGGTGTAGATGAAGTGAGCCTAAGAAGCAAAAGTGAGCAGAGGGCAGGATGTGACAAGGAAGGAGGGAAATTCAGTGGCAGTTTGACAGGATGTGGTGTTGGTCACCACTGTGAGTAGTGGGTCAGACATTCTGGAAGCTTTGTTAGGCTAATCTGGCAAACAACCTCCAAACTGTCCCTATGAAAGACTGGGGGTATTTATCCACTCACTCTCTCATGAGTAGGTTGCAAGTTCCCCAATATTAACTTTCCCACACTTCCAGAATGTACCTGCAGGGGAACATTGAACTTGTGTTCTGAATTAGTAATTTGAGGGGTCAGCACTGGTTCTTGATTTAAAATGATAAATATAACCAAATATATTTTCAGTGCAACTAAAAGTAAACCAAAACTTAAATTTAAGACATGGATGTTATTCCCTTCAGTGGCATTTTCCTTAGTTTTACCTGTCTCTTTTTGTTATTTTCATTATCTGTTCTGTGAATAATGGAATGTGTATGACCTTGGCACCCTGTTTATTTAGCATATATGCAGGGTACATAATGCAAAATGCCAGCTAGATGACTCACAAGCTGGAATCAAGGTTGTTGAGAGAAATATCAACAACTTCAGATATGCAGATGATACCACTCTAATGGCAGAAAGTGAAGAGGAACTAAAGAGCCTCTTGATGAGGGTGAAAGAGGAGAGTGAAAAAGCTGGCTTAAAACTGAAGATTCAAAAAGCAAAGATCATGGCATCTAGTTCCATCACTTCATGGCAAATAGATGAGGAAAATGTGGAAACAGTGACTGATTTTCTTTTCTTGAGCTCCAAACCCACTGTAGATGGTGATGTGGCCATGGAATTAGGAGACACCTGCTTCTTGGGAGAAAAGCTATGACAAACCTAAACAGTGTATGAAAAAGCAGAGAAATCACTTTGATGACAAAGGTCTATATAGTCAAAGCTGTGGTTTTTCCAGTAGCCATGTATGTAGGAGAGAACTGGACCGTAAAGAGGGAAGGCTGAGCACCAAGGAACTGATGCTTTCAAACTGTGGGGCTGGAGAAGATTCTCGAGAGTCCCTTGGACAGCAAGGAGATCAAACCAGTCAATCCAAAAAGAAATATTCATTGGAAGGATTGATGCTGACGCTCCAATACTTTGGCTACCTGATGTGAAGAGTTGACTCACTGGAAAAGACCCTGATGCTGGGAAAGATTGAGGGCAGGAGGAGAAGGGGACGACAGAGGATGAGATGGTTGGATGGCATCACCGACTCAACGGCCATGAGTTTGAGCAGGCTCCAGGAGACGGTGAAGGACAGGGAAGCTTGGTGTGCTGCAGTTTATGAGGTCAGAAAGAGCTGGGCATGATTTAGCGACAGCAACAACAAACGATGATCTCGACAGTTTAAGCACTCTAAGCCTCGGTTTTCTCACAGGTAATGAGGGAATAAGAATCTGTTTCACAGAATCATTTTCCACCTATCCATTCATTCATTTATTAATTAAACAAATTTCTACTGAACAACTACTATGTGCCCGTCACCACTGTCTTTCGGGCTTTGGAGACCATGGGGGGTAAGAGCAAAACAAAGTGAAAAGAAAACAAAAATTCGAACTAACAAAAATTGTTTCCCAGTCCTTGTCATAATGGGTCTGATGAAGGAGAGATATTGAACAAAAAACCACCCAAACCAATACAATATAAAAAATCTTACCCATGCCAGAAAGGAAACATGCAATTTCCACAGGGGTGTATAATGAGAGTACGTCATTTAGACTGGTGTTTAGTCAGTGGCTCCGTGGACTGGCCGTGACACTGGCTGATATGACCTGCCTGAAGAATGCTGGGGAGTTGGTGACATGAAGTGTTGGGGTGGCGTGGGAGGAGAACACTCTAAGCGAAGGCTGTGAGGCGGAGGGGAAAGCATGGCATAAGCTTAATAATAAGGTGGGGTTGCTCACAACGAAGTGAAAGGGGAGGAGAGTTCATGCAAAATAAGGCTGGAGAGGTAACCAGGGACAAGATACTGGAAGCCATCACGAGTGCGATGCGATCAGAGGCCTTCGAAAGGTTTTATGCTGAAGAGGTATGTGATGTGAAATCCTCATGGAAGATTGCTCTAACTGTTATATATATATTTAGTGAGTGCTGGAAGGCAGCAGGTGTGACACTTAGTACCGCTGTTCTATTGAAAGATACTGATGTCGTAAAGCAACCCGCATGCTGAGTTTATTTAGAAAAACATGGATTTGAATTTGATTACATTCCTCTTTTCTTCTTTTCTCCCATTTTCCGTTCTTTCTTTCGTCCCTTAATTTTTCTCTATATGTTAATAACTTACTTTTAGCATCTCTTAGAAGAACTTCATTAAGAGAACAAAGTTATGTTATTCATATCCAATGGCCCGTCGCTCGTTCTCTGTCACACCCCTGGGTGATTTGTGCTGCTGAAAAGGCAAAAGGGGATACTGAGCCATTCTGCTCAGGATTTATGGGACAAGGAGAAGAAATCATGGTCTTTGCGGTGTTGTTATAAGTGAAGGAGCAGAGGTTAGGAATCATTTGGCAGATGAAATTGTGTGTGAAGAGAGGTCAAGGGTATTGGGTAAACTAGAAGAGGTGAATTGGAAATGGGAGTAACAGTGATTTACTGAAGAGATTTCTGGGTATCAGAGAAGCAGACGAGGAACTAACATGTTCATTTCTAGAGAAGCCTAATACAATATTTTCATGATAGGAAAAAGGGAACTGCTAAGAAATTCAGATAACAAGTATGATGATGATTTTGATATGTTAAACTTGGAACATATGCATATACAATAAGAATTTTAGTTCTTTTTTTGAGTTCTAATTCTCACGGAGAATTGTAATGATGGACAATTAGAAATATTTTGAAAACTCCCAAACAACAACAACAAAGGAAAAAGACAAAACAAAACTGTGCTGAGATAAATAGCACAAGTCAAGGAAATTCCCAGGCAAAATGTGTACAGGAATAGCCTTCCTGATTCTTCATGGAAAAATTTTTAAAAAAGTTTCCTTGTGGATCGTATATCTGAGTTTATTAATAATGATGATACCACTTTGCATTTTGTTTCAGCTTCCTTGAAACACGGAACTGCAATTGTGCTCTGCTGATTTTGACGTAAGTACCATTACCATAGTCTAAGTAACACCGAGTTTCATCAGCCCTTGAAGTTTACTTGTGGCCCTTTTATAATCTTTTTCTCCCTCCACTCCCATCTCCAAGCAAGCAGTATTTTCCGTCACCATACATTCATTTACATTTCCTAGAATTTAATATGAATGGAGTCGTGTAGTACAATTCCGGTTCTTCCATCCAACATAATTATCTCGAGATTCTTCGTGTATCATCAGCTGATTCTATTTTATTGCTTAGCAGTAGTGGTAATACATTGGATGAATAGACTGCTCTCGGGGGGCCTCAGCCTGCGATGGTTTGGAGCGCGTTTTGGGTTCCCAGGCAGAGACTGAAATCCGGGTGCTATCTGGAGCTTTCACTGCCATGATCCCATCTTGGTCTTTGGCTGGAAACCCAAGCCTTGCTCCAAGCCGCTGCAGGCTGAGGCCACCTAAGAGCATATCTGGTGCCGAAACCCAGAAATTCAGAAAGTCGAGGTAAACCCCTGGCCTCGCCCAGCCGTGGCTTGAGGCCCCTAGGGACTTTCGCTCCTGCCTTCTTTCTCTCCATATCCTCTTTACTTTCTTTTCAAGACCCGCAGGCATAATCTCTGTCTGCTCCCAGCAGTATGGCTGCCCACAACACTGGGGGTGCCGGGGGGAATTTCCCAGGCCATGCAGATTCAAATAATGCTTGAGTGAGAGCTGATGCCACCCTCTGGAATGTGCTGGGCACGTGACTTCCAGTCGTGTGGGGCCCAAGGTGCCTCTGCCCCCCTCTGGCTCTCGCTCTCTCCCTCTCTCTGCTCTGTACGGAACCCTCCACCATGCTTCCTTTCCTACCTCACTGGCACAACAAGGCCTCTTTCTTCTAATTTCCCTGCCCTTCTGAGGAATGGCTTCCTAGACATCATTCCTAAACCGCGTCCCCACCACTGTCAAACTCAGGGCTGCTGTCAGACAAAATAGACGATTCCCAATTCTACCTTAGCTACCAGGAAGATAGGCAAAGGGTTTGGGGCTCATCTGCTGTCTAGGCTCTCACCTCAATCTATGCCCAGAAATCTACTATGCCCTCAGGCCTTGAACACAGTGCCATCTTCCACCGTGCCCGACTCCAGTTTCTCCAAGGGTTCCTCTCCAATTTCTCCAAGGGTTCCTCTCCAATTTCTCCAAGAGTTCCTCTTTGCATCTATGGGACTCCCTTCACCCTAGTCTTGCAGCCTCCACACTGCTATGGACAGTCTGTTGGGCTGGCCACTACCCAGAAGCCCAAATTATAAACACTGTAGATGTTCAGTCTCAAGGATCACTCCAGCATAGGAAGACATATCATAGGATCTAAGCCCTATAGACAAGGGATCCCACCTCAGGAAAGTCCTGGCAACCTGTCTGCGTTGGTTCAGAAGCCCTTATCCAGCTGTGCCAGGCTGGGTACCTTGTGTAAGGTCACAAGGAGGACCAGAGACGTCTGGCCAGAAATCAGCGATAGAGTAGAAGACACTTGAAACCCCATCAGGTTCAAAGGGAATTTGGTGGATGCCCTGAACCCCTTTGGGTTAAAGCCTCCTGGTAAATGTTTCCAGGACATCAGGTTTCATTCTAGGAGTGCTCTCTGATTCTTGGGTGTAGGTTACTCAGCATGGGAGGATCCTCTTTCAAGCCACAAGAAACATCTCTGGAGTACATCTTTAAGAAGTGGAAACTCATTAACATCGAAGGGTTTAAAAACAGAGCCCTACTGCAACAGGCACCTACTGCAGCAATGCCTGGCCTTTGTATACAAAGTTGGGGAATGGAGAAAAATGGCTTGAAAACAGGTCTGTAAATTATAACACCATTCTGCAACTGGATCTTAAGTGCTGCGGAATGGAAAAGTGGAGTGAGATTCCCTATGTTCAGGCTTTCATGGTGCTTTACCAAAATCCCGCTCTATATGACTCTCGTAATTTAAAACCTGGAGAACGAGAAATCTCTTCTGCCATTCTGGATGATCCCCTCCTAGGATCTCCTGTCTCTCGGGGGGAATACCAAGCTCCCCCTGCTCCTGACAGTATTCCTACTTCTCCCAAGCCATCTACTTCTTCTGAGCCACCTTCTCCTGAGTCACCTGTTTCTCCCGGTCCCTTTGATCAATCCCAAATTCCACCTCCTTTGTTCCCACCCATTCTCTTTGTTACCCAGAGAAACAGAGACGAGTCCTTCGGGATTAACTCTCAGTGAAGTCTCCTATCACTCATGACCTGAGAAATTATGCCATTTTAGGGAAGCGGCAAACGGTGAAGGGACAATCAGAATACATATGCCCTTCTCTTTAACCGTCTTAGTGAAGTGAAAGTGAAAGTCACGCAGTCATGTCTGACTCTTTGTGACCACATGGACTGAGTCCATGGAATTCTCCAGGCCAGAATACTAGGGTGGGTAACCTTTCCATTCTCCAGGGTATCTTCCCAACCCAGTGATCGAACCCAGGTCTCCCACATTGCAGGCGGATTCTTTCCCAGCTGAGCCACAACAGAAGCCCTTACCCCAAGGCAAACAGAAATTGGGTCCATTTCCTGAAGACCCTAGTAAGTTTCTTGAAGGGTTTTGTGCCCCTACCCCCCAACCTTTGATCTATTATTTAACTTGGAAGGATGGTTAAGTAGATCTGTCTACCTGCTGTATTCCTGAGAAAAACAGAGAATCTGAACAGTAGCCCACGGGTATGCTGACCAGCTTGCCGGAGATGAACGCGAACATTATGCTGTGGGCAGAGATGCCGTCCCAAATCAGGAACCTTTTTGGAATTATAATTCCTGGGAGGGAACAGAAACCAGGAAACATATGATTCAACGTATATTATAAGGGATGAGAAAAAGTCTGGTTAAAGGAGGGACCCAGGTAGAAAAGGAAAATCCAGCCTTCACTGGTGCTTGCGGAGGCATTTAGGAAATATACCAGTATAGATCCCTTCACTTCTGAAGGTCCATCCCTGCTGGCACAGCACTTTATTAGACAGTCTGCCCCTGATATTAGGCGGAAACTCCAAAAGTTACAATTTGGCTCGCAAATGCCCATGCCCCAGCTCCTAGATGTGGCCCTTGAGGTGTTAAATGTGCCGTGCTGTGCTGTGCTTAACTTTCAGGCATGTCCGACCCTTTGTGACCCCATGGACTGTAGCCCGCCAGGCTCCTCTGCCCATGGGGATTCTCCAGGCAAGAATACTGGAGTGGATTGCCATGCCCTCCTCCAGGAAAACTTCCTGACCCAGGAATTGAACTGGGGTCTCCTGCATTGCAGGTAGATTCTTTACCAGCTGAGCTACAGAGAAGGGTATTAAACAACTGAGAACAAACTCAGGAGGAAGAGAGAACCCAGCATGAGAAAAGTCAGGCCAGGGCTAGCGCACAGCTGATAGCTGTTGCTGTCAGCCATGCTTTGTGACTTCAGGACAGCCTAAGGGGTCCAAGAAAGTCTGACTGTCTGTCTGGAGGTAGGACCAACAAGGGGGAGTGCTACAAATGCAAGTTAACTGGCCACTGGGCCCGAGGTCGCCATAAAGAGCGCCCCTGGGCCATACCCAGCCTGCAAAGAAACAGGTCATTAAAAGAGGGACTGCCCCAGTTTCAAAGGGAAGGGGGAGGCTCCTGTTCCCAAGATCTCCATGCTGGATGACTGAGGCAAACAAAGGAGTCTTGTGGCTCCCATCCAATGAGACATCTATCTGGATTGAGGAGCCCTGGGTAGTCCTTGACATGGCAGGTAAGAAAATCAATTTCTTAACTGATATGGGAGCCACTTACTCTTGTCTGAATTTCTCATGCTGGACCTCTCTCCAAAATCTGTTCTGTGAATGGTGCTGATGGAAAGCCTCACACCCATTATTTCACCGGGCCTCTCACTTGCCACTTTGAGCAGCAGTTGATTTCACATGGCTTTCTAGTTGTACCTCAGTGTCCCATCCCTCTCCTCGCGTGTGTGTTAGCCCCTCAGTTCTGTCTGACTCTTTGCGATCCTGCGAACTGTAGCTCTCCAGGCTCCTCTGTCCATGGGATTCTCCAGGAAAGATTTCTGGAGTGGGTTGCCATTTCCTTCTCCAGGGGATCTTCCCTACTTGGGGATGGAACCTGGTCTCCCGCATTGCAAATAGTGGGTAGTCGGCCACTTTTTAAATAGGGGGCATTTCTACAATAACTTGGTGACGAGGGAGCGAACCTCTAGCTCCCTGGGAAATCTGTCTCCTTGGGAGGGACATTTTGAGCTCCCTCGGGGCCATCCTCCGATTGGGAGGCCCCCAGGAGCCCCTTATTTCAACTCTGACTAAGACAGACCAGCCAGAAGAGCAAGGCTCTAATCCTGGTCATATTCTACAAGCAGTAGATCCTTTAGTTCAGGACGAAGGAATTCCCGGACAGGCCATAAACACCCAACCTGTAAGAATTAGCCTTCGGCCAGAAATCGCCTATCCTAACAAGAGACTATCCTACAAAACTGGAGGAGAAGACGGGTTTACACTCACTGTGGATAAATTCCTAAGGCGTGGCCTCTTGGTGCCTGCGCCAGTGCAACACTCCTGTTCTGCCAGTTGTTGAGCCAAATGGGAAATACAGGTTGGTACCAGACCTTAGAGCAGTAAACGATGTGGCGGCCCCCATACCTCCCCTCGTGGCCAGTCCCTATAACACATCAACCCAAATCCCTGTGGACACTACAGGGGTTTCCTGTATCCAGCTCAAGGATGCCTTCATCTGCATCCCAGTTCATTCCTCTTCATAAGTCCTATTTGCCTTCGAGTGGACCCATCTTCACTCAGGCCAAATGCAGCAGTATGCCTGGAGAGGGTTGTCCCAGGGGTTTTGGGACAGCCCACACCCGTTCGCCCAGGCCCATCCTCACTCAGGCCAAATGCAGCAGTATGCCTGGAGAGGGTTGTCGCAGGGGTTTTGGGACAGCCCACACCCGTTCGCCCAGGCCCTAGGAAAGGGACTAAGGGAAATACACCTGAAAGAAAGTGCTATTCCACAGTACATAGATGTTGTTTTAACATGTAGACCCTCCATGGCCTCAGATCAACTGAAGTCCTTAATTTTCTTGGGGCTTGTAGTTACAGAGTCTCTCAGAAAAAGGCACAAATCTCAAAGCAACAAGTTAAGTATCTGGGATATATTATAAACCCTGGACGTAGACAGTGATTTTGAGATAGAAAACTAGCTATATCAGGCCTAAGCACTCCAAAGACGAAGAAAGATCTCCATACCTTTTAGGGCCTGGCAGGATTTTGTAGAATTTGGATTCCAGGATTCAGACAAATGGCTAAGCCTCTTTATCAAGCCGCTAGAGAGTTGGACTGTGAAGAAGGCTGAGTGCCAAAGAATTGATGCTTTTGAACTGTGGTGTTGGAGAAGACTCTTGAGAGTCCCTTGGACTTCAAGGAGATCCAACCAGTCCATTCTGAAGGAGATCAACCCTCGGATTTCTTTGGAAGGAATGATGCTAAAGCTGAAGCTCCAGTACTTTGGCCACCTCATGAGAAGAGTTGACTCATTGGAAAAGACTCTAATGCTGGGAGGGATTGGGGGCAGGAGAAGAAGGGGACGACCGAGGATGAGATGGCCGGATGGCCTCACTGACTCAATGGACGTGAGTCTGAATGAACTCCGGGAGTTGGTGATGGACAGGGAGGCCTGGAGTGCTCTGATTCATGGGGTCGCAAAGAGTTGGATATGACTGAGCGACTGAACTGAACTGAAAGGCTCAGTTTGAGAAGCATTACTTTGGAACGGGGAGCGTAGAAAGGCTTTTAATGATATCAAGCAGGCCCTCACTGGAGCCCCTGCTCTCGGTCTCCCCAACTTGAAAAGTCTGCTCCTCTTGCACATGGCTGAAAAGCAGGGGACAGCCTTGGTAGTCCTCATACAGAAGCTAGGGGGAGTTCCTCAGCCTATAGGATACGTTTCCAAAGCAAATAGACTCCATGGCCAAGGTTGGCCCAGCTGCCTCTGGGCAGTAGCTCCCACAGCTTTATTGTTGGAAGAAGCTAATAAGCTTACTTTTGGGGAGCCACTTGAAGTAGCCACACCCCTCATCAAGCACAAGGGATTCTAGAAATAACAGGCCACCATTGGCTAACTGGCAGTCTCCTGATAGCAAGACTACAGATTTCCATCAGTTTGCCTATTATTGGGCATTTGGGTTGATTCCAAGCTTTATCTCTTACCAATAAAGCCTCTGTGAACTTGATGTACAGTCTTGTGTAGACCTATGTTTTCATTGCTCTTGGGTGAACACACGAATGGAATGTTAGTCCCTCAGCCGTGTCCAACTCTCTGTGACCCCATGGACTGCAGCCGATCAGGCTCCTCTGTCCATGGGATTTCCCAGGCAAGACTACTGGAGTGCGTTGCCATTCTCTTCTCCAGGGGATCTTCCCCACCCAGGGATCAAATCCGGTGTATACTTAACTTGAAGCAAACTTTCAGAATATTTCCCTGAATGATTGTGTCATTTTACATTCCCACCAATAGTTTAACTAAAATTACAGAGGTTGGCATTGCCTTACACAAGCTTAACAACAATGCTGAAAGGAAAGTTCAGCATTCCTTTCCCCATTATACAAAAGAAAGCAAACTTCTGGAAGGTTAAACAAACCACTTGTGATCAGAGTAACTGAAAGGAAGACTGGGAATTCAAACCTGTACCTGAAAGTGCCAGAATGTTTTTTTTTTCCAGAATGCATGGGGGAAGTTTTTGTTTTTAATAAACTAAGGACAAGCTCTTGCTTTAAATAAGTATGGTTCTCATCCACTGAGTTGCTAGCTCCTGCTTGACTTGGATAAATGGAGAGAATGGAAAATTATTTTAGTTCAAGTGATGGCTCATTGGCCAGACAAGGTCAAGGTATAGCTTTATATGGTTGACTGGAATTCAAACTCGTGACCTGCCGTCAGTTGAAGAGATATATAAGACCCTCTGATAAATGAACAATCTTATTAATTTAAGAAGGCCGTTCCAATTCAAATGAAGTGCTACTTAAATCAGAAACCATAGCCATGCTTTCATTGGTTTAATGCCTTTTTCTTTTTAATGTTGATTGTGTTTCAAAGAACAAATAAAGATGCAAGGACTGGAAAGAAAAAAAAAAGAAAGAAAGAAATATAAAACCATCTGGGAAACAAAGAAAAAAAGGACAAAGCACCTGGAGGAGATTAATGGACGGAAGTACATTCTCTTTGTTTCTATTTTTTATAAGACAAATGCATTATGTAAAATTTTAAATGTGAGGACTGTACGTAGATGTATGAAACACAACCTGCAAGAGGTTCTTGTGGTTTTTGATGCTACTGTTGGCAGTGTTTCCTCAACTACTGCCGGGCACTTTGGTTTCTGTAATGGTTACTCTCAGCGCAAGCCTCTGCAGTAACCCAATATCCAGGATGGACTATGATGAAGTCACTACTTCTGCCTTGGGGACATAACATTTTAGTACTGAAATTAAAACAAACAGAAAACTCCACTCTTTTCTTTTCCTGGAAGAATCGGGCACGAGTGCGGTCTGTATTTAGGAATTAGTGAGTGAAGGTCTAAAAACTCAACACAAGAATCATATTTCTCAAAGACTTTCATTCCTCACCATCTGCTGTCATCAATGACAATAGTTTCTTAACTACATTAGCAAATACAAATACAGGACATGGACTTTAGTTTTCAGACAAAAAAAATAATTTTAGTATGATGATGTCCCATCCAGTATTTGGGATACACTTACACTTAAAAAAAAAAAAGAAAAAAAAGGGCTTCCCAGGTGGCGCTAGCGGTAAAGAACCTGCATGCTACTGCAGGAGATGTAATAGACCAGGGGTTTGATCCCTGAGTCAGGAAGATCCGCTGGAGGAGAGCATGTCAATCCACTCCAGTGTTATTGCCTAGAGAATCCTATGGACACAGGAGCCCGGTAGGCTACAGTCCATAGTGTCGCACAGAGTTGGACACGACTGAAGCAACTTAGCATACATGCATTCTAAAATTATTTGTGTTTTTTTCCAAAATTCAAAATTAATAGATTGTCCTGTATTTTTATTTGGCAGCTCTGTGGCTAACAGACTTCCCTCCTCTTTTACTCTGACTTCCCTCATTACAGTGTCAGAAAAATGGGATAGCAAAATTTATTGAAGAAGTGAAATATCTAAGTTAACAAGAGTCGTTAAAGATGGAAAAACTTCTGTGCAGTCTTTCAATCATTCAAAAACAGTGAATTGTAGTGTCGTCTATTCATATGACATAGTATCAATACTTAACATGATAATATCAGTAAATACCTGAAAAGTCATTTTGTGAAATTTAAAACACTCGTTCTTCATAAAGACACGGAAATAATACCAATGAAAGGTCAGTATTCAACATAATAAATAATCGAATATTTAGTAACTAACATTCTTGACCTCTTTCTATGTGTCATGGCAGTAAGGGAAACACATAGAAAATATTTAATTTTAACTTATTTAAATCCTTACATCACAATTAAGGTTTTAAATATTATCTTATTTAATCCTCACAATAATGAGAAATAAAACCTTATAAGGCAGAAAAAAATAATTATTATTCCCATAATCATTTTTCATGGGAAGACTCAAATAGAGAATTTAAGCAATTTGTTTCAAAGCACACAGCCATAATTTAGGGAGCTAGGCAGTCCAACCTCAGAGCCCGTACTCTATACACTATACTGCCATTGTTCATAGCAGCAGTAATAAATGTACATTGTTTAAGAATAAGGCAAATAGAAGATATTCAGAACTCCCACTATTAAAAGCAGCTGAATGACTAGATATATGTCTTGTGTTTTATTAAAAGACAACTCTTGTTAACACCTCAGTTCAGTTCAGTTCAGTTCAGTCACTCAGTCGTGTCCCACTCTTTGCGACCCCATGAATTGCAGCACGCCAGGCCTCCCTGTCCATCACCAACTCCCGGAGTTCACTCAAACTCACGTCCCTCGAGTCAGTGATGCCATCCAGCCATCTCATCTTCTATCGTCCCCTTCTCCTCCTGCCCCCAATCCCTCTCAGCATCAGAGTCTTTTCCAATGAGTCAACTCTTCCCATGAGGTGGCCAAAGTACTGGAGTTTCAGCTTTAGCATCATTCTTTCCAAAGAAATACCAGGGTTGATCTCCTTCAGAATGGACTGGTTGGATCTCCTTGCAGTCCAAGGGACTCTCAAGAGTCTTCTCCAACACCACAGTTCAAAAGCATCAATTCTTCGGTGCTCAGCTTTCTTCATAGTCCAACTCTCACATCCATACATGACCACTGGAAAAACCATAGCCTTGACTAGACGGACGTTTGTTGGCAAAGTAATGTCTCTGCTCTTCCCAAATACATATATGACCAGAATTCACTCAGATTTCAAATCATGTTTTTGAGGAAGTTGGCAAAATATTCTAAGATTAATTTGTAAGGGTGCATTAGAAAAAATATTTGAGAGAGTTGCCTGATGGCCTAATGGTTAGAACTTAATTCTGGCCTTCACTGTCGAGGCCCAGAGTTCAATCCCTGGTCAGAGTATTGAGATCCCACAGGCCCATTAGTGGCACAGAGTTGCCAAAAAAAGGAAAGAAAAAAGTTGTTGAGTAAAGGGGAATAAGTAGAGAGAGTTTGATCTACAAAATTGATACAATAGGGAGAGTAAATTTTATAAAGATACCGATTTTTCCCAAATTAATCTTTAAGTTTAATACATTTCCAGTAAACTGCAAACAGGTTTGTGTGCATGTAAAGAAATGTTTAAGCCAATGTTAAAATTATGTGACTGGGATTCGTGGTGGTCAGTCAGGTAACACCTCAGTTCAGTTAGTTCAGGTAAAGAATCCACCTGCAATGCAGGAGACCTGGGTTCGATTGCTGGGTTGGGAAGATCCCCTGGAGGAAGGCACAGTGACCCACTCCAGTATCCTTGCCTGGAGAATCCCCATGGACAGAGGAGCCCGGTGGGCTACCGTCCATGGGTGTTGCAAAGAATTGGACAAAGCTGAGCGACTAGGCACAACACAGCGCAAAATTATATAACTGGGATTAGTAAATGAAGTATCTTTCACTTCATTCAATAATTTTGCCTGTCTAAAATATAAGAGCTTACTCTTTTTGAAAATTGTAGCTAGCCACCAGTATATCATTCTACCTATCTTAATATTGTCAAATACCCACTTAACGTTCAAATTTCCAATTATTTCATAAATGTAGTAATTATTTTACAGTTCCTTTTATTGATTCAGGGTTCAAAGAGGGCCCCTGCATTGCAATTGGTGTAAAGGCTATATATTTCCTCCCACCCCTCAGTCTACTGTTTTTCTTTTTTGCAATTTAATTGTAGGAGAAGTCAGGGTGTTTGTCTTATAAACCTCTTACAGTGTGTGCTGTATCTCATAGTTTTCGTCTTCCTCTGACTTCTGTTTTTCCTGGAAACTGTTAGTTATATGTAAAGACTTGATAAAACTCAAGTACCATTGTATTTTATTTTGCTTTTTGACCAGACGCTTACATGGCATTCTTCTCTTTGAAATATTATCGGTCATTGTTCATCAATGACTAGATCATTAATAAAGATGAGATTTTAAAATGGTGATACTCTAATGCTATGATAATAATTCTTCTACATTATTAGTTAGAATCCTTCTATAAAAAGAAACATTTCTTCACTTACTATTTAATTATCCAGAGTACAGTTTGAAAAGGCAGGAAAACAGCTGATTATTTTAGCTAACATACATTTGATAAACAGTAACAAAGTTAAAAACTCATTCTCTTGGATGTGAAGGTTTATTTTTAAGTATAATAATAAATACAGTCTGGTATTGGCACAGGCATACAGGGGCAAAGCAACAGAATGACTTAGGTCCACAATAAATATTTATCAATCTTTTGAAATTCTTTATTGAATTAGCTGGCAAACAGATGAAGAATCAGAGCATTATCAGCAATTCAGAAACCACTATCTTGGTTCCTTTTGATTACTACTCTTTCTGAAAGGCAGGCACTATTCTGATGTCTAAGAGCTGCCTGTATTATACTTCAAATAAATGGAATCATGGTAAGTACTCCATACTATTTGGCTTCTTTTGTTCAATATTATATTTATGAAATCCAGCCATGTCATTGTATCCAGTTATAAATAATTTGTTCTTATAGTCTGTATAATCTACCATTTTCCTAAGCACTGTTCCAATGCTGAGCATAGAGCAGATTAAAAATAATTGTGTCTCTGCTTTACTGGAGCTTACATTCTGCTGAACAACATCTATGAAGACATATATATGTATGTTTATGTATATATGCTGTTTAGTCGATTCAGTTGTGTCTGACTCTGTGCAACCCTATAGACTGCAGCCTGCCAGACACCTCTGTCCATGGGATCCTTTAGGCAAGAGTACTAGAGTGGGTTGCCATGCCCTCCTCCAGGGGATCTTCCCAACCCAGGGATCAAACCCGGGTTTCCTGCTTTGCAGGCATATTCGTTACCACTGAACTACCAGGGAAGCCCCTATATATATATATTTATATATAAGAGCTGCATATATGCAGTGGTTGGGATATTGAATTCATGGGGCTGAGATAATTTGTTTCCATTTGGAAAACAAAAATAGAACTCTGTTTTATGTCATACACACAAAAATAATTCAAAGATATTTAAAGCCAAATCTTTTATAAGAATAAATATTAATTTATTAATTATGAATATTTATTAAACATTTACTTATACCAAGCACTTTTCTAGGTATTAGGGATACATTAATAAAAATAACAGACAAAAATCCCAGCTCTTACAAAGCATGTATTTAATGTGGTGAGACAGACAATAAAAACATAAACAAATAAATTATATATTAGAAAATTATAAGTGCTCTGGAGAAAAGCAAAGCCAGTGGGAGTAGAGGATGGATAAAGAGTGCCTGCAGAGAAAGGGATAGGATTGTAATTCTCAATAGGATAGCAAGGAATATAGCAGAAAATTCTTTATAAGCTTAGAGTAGGAAGGATTTATGAAATAAGACTTAAAAAACCTAAATCAGAAAAGAGATGTTTGACTAATCTGACTACAGTAGAGGAGCAATGTTTATGCATTAAAAGCACAATAAAACTAAAAAGAAAATGAGAAGATATTTGCAATCCATATACTCACCCCAAGGACTAATATCCAGAATAGAATCAAAAGAAATTCTACAAATTAATATGAAAAATCTGACCAACTACCAGGAAAAATATGGACAAAGGATATAAATATGCAATTCATAGGAGAAGAAACCCAAATTATGACTAAACCTTTGGGGGGAAAAGAGCTGAATATCAAGGAAAATGTGAATTCAGTTTACAATGATTTTTAATTTAGTACAGTAAGTCCAAACACGTTCCATTCCTAAAGCACGTTTGTAAGTTCAGTTTGCTTTTAAGTCCAACAAAGTTAGCCTAGGAAACAACTAACACAATCAGATGCATTGTTCTATACTGCAATAGGTTTATAACACTTTTCAGATAAATAATACACTAAAAAAACCTCAAAAATAAAAAAAGCATTCCTGATCTTACAGTACAGCACCTTGAAAAGCACAGTAGTACAGTAGTAGAGTCAAGTGAACAGCCAAGAAGAGCTTCTAACTGGAGGAGGGAGTGGAGGTGGGAGACGCTAGAGCTGAAGGGTCGTCAGCAATGGGAGATGGAGGGTGAGCTGCAATTTCACTCATGCCTCACGTTAACTGCACAGGTTCTGGTTCCTTGCTGGATTCAATTCTGTCTTCGGTTCAGTTCAGTTCAGTTGCTCAGGCGTGTCCAACTCTTCTCGACCCCATGGACTGCAGCACGCCAGGCTTCCCCGTCCATCATCAACTCCCGGAGTTTACCAAATTCATGTCTATGGAGTTGGTGATGCCATCCAACCATCTCATCCTCTGTCGTCCCCTTCTCCTCCTGCCTTCAATCTTTCCCAGCATCAGGGTCTTTTCAAATGAGTCAGCTCTTTGCATCAGGTTGAAAACATGATCCAGTGAAGTTTGGGTAGTAGCTCTTTTTTTTTTTTTCTTTTTATAGATGACATAGTAGCCCTGGATTGCATTCTGAATGGCTGATGCAAGCTTCATGTACCAGATCCTGTACCTCAACACCTCACAGTGCCTTTCCAAATAAAGAACATTCCCTTGCCATTTCCTGCATTGTGACTCTCCTTGGTTCTTCAGTTTTATCTTCTTCCTCTTGTCTCTCTTTGTCCTTTCTCTGGACTTTCAATTCCATCGGGTCTTTGTAAGGAAGCTCCTTGGGTTGCACGGCAAGGAGCTCAAGAATTTGCCCTCTTGGAGACTTAGCTCCAGCTTCTCACTGAGGGTCACTAAATTGCTGAAGACGTCTTTGGACTCCTCAATAAACATAAGCCTTTGCCTCCAAGTTTTAAGGTCTTTGAAGATAAAAAAAGAAAAAAGTAATAAAGTGGGAGGATGTGAACTGAGGAAACTTGAAATGCCACCCAGCCAAGTTGTTGTCTAATTACTTAAGAAAAAGAAATCCAATTTTTGGATAACCCAGGACCCTTGTTTTCTAGTTTCCTTCTTGATGCTTAATTAATACTCATTTCAACTCAATACTTACTGATAACCCATCAGAAATGATGTAATTCAAATTTGTTAAAAATGGTTGCTCCTTAAAACTGATGTAAAAATGAAACATTCTGTATGTAACGGATATGTGATGGGTGGCTGAAATAGCTCAGTTGGGAGAGTGTTAGATCTTAAGATCTAAATGCTCCTGGTTCAATCTCAGATTTCGGCAACTGTTTCTGACCCTTTGGCTTCCCTGATAGCTCAATTGATAAAGAATCTTCCTGCAATATAGGAGACCCCCTGACCCAGATTCCTTGGTCCGGAAGATCCTCTGAGAAGGGATAGTCTACACACTCCAGTATTCTTGGGCTTCCCTTGTGGCTCAGCTGGTAAAGAATCCTCCTGCAATGCAGGAGACCTGGGTTCAATCCCTGGGTTGGGAAGATTCCCTGGAGAAAGGAAAGGCTACTCACCCCAGTATTCTGGCCTGGAAAATTCCATGGACTGCCATGGGGTCACAAAGAGTTGGACACGACTAAACGACTTTCACTTTTACTTTCTGTGTGTGATGTCAAAGAGAGCTTTCAAAAATGCAGATCGGATCACTACACCCCCATCTGCATTCTGAATTCCAGTTTTAATAAATGATGTGCTCTTCTGCAAACAGAGGACACCCTTGTAATGAATATAGTCTGCTCCCTCTACATGCTTTATTCAACAAGTATTTATTGAGCACGTACAGTGTTATATGAGCACCTAGGTTCCAGGCACTGAGGTTTTCTGTATGAATAAAAAATAAAGTTTCTATTTTTATGGAGCTTAAATTTAAGTGAAAGAAATAGACAATAAGCTGAAAAAAATATAACATGTTAATATATCCAGTGTTCTGAAGGCCTTTTTTTTTTTTTTTAAAGGAGCAGGGTACATAGTGATGGAAAAATGATATTTTAGGTATTTTGGTTAAAAAGAGTTTTTCAGATAAGAAATTTGAGTGAAGACTCGAGGGAAATAACAAGTAAGTCATGGTTATCAAAAAATGTGTACTCTATATTTGTTAACAACAGAATTAAAACAGAAGATTACAATAGTTTAAGGTCTAATATATGGGGAGGGGGAAGATTCTAGCCACTAAATGAGAATAATGTTTCAAATAGATTATATCAAAGAATATGTTTCTTTGAGGTGAAGAAAATGATGCAATTTTTTTTTAAATCCTGCACACTCTCTTGCTAGTTGCATTATCCGTTCTGTAAACCTTAAACCACAGAAACATTTAACTTCTGAAATTCAATATGGTACATTTTATTTTTTAAAAAAATTCTGTTATAGAAAATGAAAGTGTCTGATACTTGATTGAAGGCATCCATATGATTCACCCATTTTTACCTAAGCTAGCTCTTAGATTTCTCTCTGCTCCATGTATTATCATTTCTCATAGTCCTTTCCTCAAATTAAGACACTGAAAGCAGGATTACCAAGGTGTCTATGGACGCTTGAAAAACTCTTTAAAAAACTCTTTAAAGAGTTTTCCAACTATGAATTGAGTGGAAAAATGTGATAAATGTACCTGAACTTTCCTGGGGACATTTAAAAAGGGGGCGGTAATTTGAGGGTTTGTTGTCACAATTTTCCAGGTGGCCCAACCAGCCTTTCCAATAACTCCACTTTCTCAGGGGCTGAGCACAGGCTGAACTAACCACAAGTGTGACCCCCACTCTAGGCACCGGGTGCTGTCTCTCAGCCTCCTACCCAACCACCTAAACACAGAGTCCACTCTGAAATCCCCCCGTCTTCTGAGTTTCTAAAATGTACTAGACGTACTAACACCAAGCATAACTCATCCCGTGAACTCTCCTGGTGGGACATGGGGGCAACTGAAAGAGAACTGATATCAGTACAGTCGTATCTGGTATGGAAAGTACGCTTAAAACACAAAGCACAGGAGGAATATTTAAAGGCATCCCGATTACATATTAAACATGTAAAATAGCCACAGAATACTGGGGAAATAAAATGGCAGATTTTACCATTTGGAGAGCCATTCATTTTTAAAATTCATTCATTCACTTATTATGCATTCGACAAACACTTCATGAACATTTACTGTCCATCAGTTTTATAAGAGTGCCGAGAATTAAACGGTAGTTTCATAAGATAATCACTTGTCCTTGAAGAGCTAGTAGGTCACATAAACATATGAATTATTACAATACAATTTGGTGAGTGCTTTGGTACAGGTTTATGCAGTCAACTCAGATTGTGGAGAGTGAGGCCCAAAGCCCACTCTGTGTTGGGGAGAAGAGAATGTCGAAGAAAGCTGCCCAGAAACATTTTTTTTTTTGAATTTGAATAATCATTCTAGTAATTTAGTGTATCAAAACCTAGAATATTTCTTCACCATAAATGGTGCATAGATTAACAATTTCCTATTATTTGCACATGCATATATGCCTTTTCTTTAACTTTGTCATCAGTTACACCAAAATGATGGTCACTTTTCCAGCCATTCCCAGAAATGCTTACCTCCTCCTCCCCTCTCTGGGTCAGTGGTTTTTCCAGAAATAGATGATGACATGATCTTAACTGTTTAACCATACATGAGACTATGGGGCCATTCCTGGAAATCCTGCATTCAGGAGCTGACATGTGATCTGAAGACTGAACAGGCAAAGATTCCACTTGTTCCGCTTGTACCTCTGAAAATTATCTTTCAAAGCAGAGGCATTAGTCTCTGGAGAGAACTTGACCATTCTTCTACGATGGAGAAACATTTCAGCTAGTTTATAGGGTACAGTTGCTTTCTGCAGTGATTTCCTTTTGAAGAGCAGATGAGCGTCAATAAAGGCTCATTCACGCTGAACTTTCAGTAATCGACTCATAAGGAACTTTAATGTAATTTGTTTTTACATAATGCAGGCTCATAAAATGCATCGCTTTTCTTACTCAATTCATAGTTGGAAGATTTATCATTAGGAGGTTTTATTGAAGGCCAGACCCTTCAAAAAAATATGAACAGTTTCTTTCTCATTCTAGCAAAATCCTCCTGTTAAAGAAGTGAAAAAAGTGAAGTGCTTCAAACACCCTAGTAATGGTACAGTAAATTACATTTTCTCATTTGGAACATTGTAATAGATTTCTCTACAGAGTGATTTATCATGCAATAATTAGGAACCCAAGGGAATTAGATGACCATTTTAAATTTTATCAGCTTGTTTCAATAAACTGTTAATGTGACCCTAATGTTTGGGAAGCACTTTAATATAATCAGATTTTGGTTGTTCAATCTACAGACATTAATGGCCACCTCATTAATCATTGCATTCTCGCTGAGACCTTGGAGGCTGAACTAAGTTCAGTGGACCAATTCTTACAATAATAAAAACAGGCAATTTTTGACAGGGAAATAGTCTCACTTTAGCTACAAAATGCATTTTGTTGTTTCTGAGGGACTGACAGGGGTGACTGGAAGCTCTAAAAGCCTACAAAACAACAATTAAAAACCCTTTAGGTTTAATTCCCGAATTGATCAATTAAATCAAGATCTCATATAATTATTATCTGTAAAGATTTTCTATTATTTTAAAAGTATCAAACTATACAGCAAGACCTAAAATAGGCCAGACAACAAATACTTAATAAATGCCTGTCTCCCAAACCTGGGTAGCATCTGATGGCTTGTACAAATACTGTAGTGGTGAAACATTCCTTCAATTTTTAAAACCCTGTAGTTAATTCCTCAGTGGTCTTTCAGGAGGGAAATGAAAAAGGTACTACAGGTGACTTATAAGATTTCAGGAAATTGTGTGTAAATGTAGGGGTCAATTTTAGTGCTCTTGAGTTTTTTTATTGTGATAATAGACACTCTCTCAGTCTCTCAAATGTCTATAGAACTGAAACAAGAATTATTTTAAAACCACAATATCACTATAGTTTTCTGCTTCAGTTACTATTATAAAACACCTTGGTATTATATGTCATGACTGGAAAAAAGGACTTAGTACCATCTGTTTCTAAAATTATGGTTTTGTTTTATTAATTTTTCTTGTTAAACTTAATAGAATATGATCTTATTGGAAACAGTTTATAAAGCTATATAGTTAGCTGAAAACAGAAATATCAGATGTTTTTAAGTCAGGTTAAAATGCCCTGTGTTTTACAAGAATTTCATTTTTGGTTTCAAGGAAATCTCATCATTAAGTGTGTGGTTTGTACTCTGGGTTTTATATTACCCACAAAGATTAAACTACAGAAAACAGTCTTAAAAAATCAAATATAAAAATTCATAAAAATGAAACCAAATGTATCTACTCAAAGCAGAAAACTTTTTGAAATGTAATGTGGCTTAATCACTGTTCATATTATTTTTAGTTCTCAACTTTTTCTTTACTTAAAAATACATCATTTTGAGTAAAGATTCTTGAGTAGATAAGTTTAACTTTATTCTACTGTACAGAGGAATAAGCCCTCTGAAAATGTCTAGTACGATATGCCTTCTCAAGGTAATTATGAATTTCATAGTATAATTTCATTGCACCTTGAGTCATCAAATTCTTGTTAAGTATCTTATATCTTATAGGTGCTGTGTCTCTTAGACTCTGAATTCTGAAATTTTATGTGTTAGGTTAAGTGCATGTTTTGTGCGTAATAATACTTCGATGTTGTAAAGAAATGATGTCTATTATACTTTGCTTAGCATTCACCAGGCACTCAATTATTTCATGCATGTTAAATGGATACATTACTAGAATAACAAATAACAATCCTGCTTGTTAACAGTAACAAATAACATTTTAGAAACTGTGAACTATGTAATTCTCGGTATAAACAAAAGCCCTTCATTGGAGGACTCCGTGTTTTCAAGCAGACCACTTGCAGGGAAAAATTATGCTGTGCAAGCAAAGATAAAGGTGATTTCATTGTCAGATATGTCACACAGTTTTGTTGTTGTTGTTGTTGTTTAGTCACTCAGTCGTGCTGGACCCTTTGAGACCTCATGGACTGCAGCATGACAGGCTCCTCTGTCCTTCACCATCTCCCAGAGTTTGCTCAGACTCACGTATGTTGAGGGCTCCTCTGTCCTTCACCATCTCCCAGAGTTTGCTCAGACTCACGTATGTTGAGTTGGTGCTGCCATCCAACCATCTCATCCTCTGTTGTCCCCTTCTCCTCCCGCCTCAATCTTTCCCAGCATCAGGGTCTTTTCTAACGTGTCAGTTCTTCGCATCAGGTGGACAAAGTATTGGAGCTTCAGCTTCAGCATCAGTCCTTCTAACGAATATTCAGGACTGATTTCCTTTAGGATTGACAGGTTTGATCTCCTTGCAGTCCAAGGGACTCTCAAGAGTCTTCTCCAACATCACACTTCAAAAGCATCAATTCTTTGGCACTCAGCTTTCTTTATGGTCCAACTCTCACATCCATTCATGTCTACTGGAAAAACCATAGCTCTGAGTATGTGGACCTTTGTTGGTAAAGTAATGTCTCTGCTTTTTAATATGCTGTCTATGTTTGTCATAGCTTTTCTGCCAAGGATTTTAAATATATTATGCCATTCCTTTCTGGCCTGCAAAATTTCTGCTAAAAAATAAACTCATCATGTTATAAATTATTCATAGTTCCTTTGCACATAATATAACTAGCTGCTTTTCTCTTGCTGCATTTAAGGTATCTTTAAATTTTTGATATTTTAGTCATAATATGTCTTAGTGTGGGAACTTGCCCAATGGCTCAGGGGTAAAGAATCTGTCTACAATGCAGGAGCCACAGGAGATGCAGGTTAGATCCCTGGGGCAAGGAAGATTCCCTGGAGGAAGGCATGGCAACCCACTCCAGTACTGTTGCCTAGAGAATCTTACGGACAAAGGAGTGCGGTGGGTTACAGTCTACAGGGTCACAAAGCATCGGACACGACTGAAGTGTCTTCTCATCACGTCTTAATGTGGACCTCCTCGGGTTCCTCTTGTTTGGTGCTTTCTATGCCCCTGGAGCCATCTATTTTCTTCTCTAATTTAGGAAAGTTGTCAGGTAATATTTCTTCAAATAAGTTCTCTGCCCCTTCTTTCTTGTCCTTCTGAGATCCTTATAGTTCTATTATTAGCTTGCTTAATGTCTCAGAAATTTCCTAAACTATCCTCATTTTCAAATATTTAGAAAAAATTTTTTTTCTATTCAGCTTGGGTGATTTCCACTACTCTGTCTTCCAGATCACTGATTCCTTTTTTTCTATTTCATCGAATCTACTATTGATTCCTTCTAGTTTTTGTAAAAATTATTTTGGTTATTATATTCTTCAGCTGTTATATTTTTTAGTCCTTTGTTGAATTCTCATTGTGTTCATCCACCCTTCTCTTGAGCTTGGCAAACATCTTTACGAGCATTACCTTGGATTCTTTATCAGGTATTTGTTACGGCCACTTTGTTGAGTTCCTTTCCTGAGATTATGTCCTATTCCTCCATTTGAAATTTATTCCTCTCTGTCCTAATTTGAACCTGTTCTCTGTGTTAATTTCTCTGTGTTAGGTACGTTGGTTTCATTTTCTGCAATTGGAGAAGGTGCACTATTAGGCGCAGCTGCACACTAGCCTCTGGTCACCAGAGCCATTCTACGTGGGCGCCATCTGCAGTTCTGATTTTGTGGGGCCAGTTACTCTGGCTATCCTGAGAAGGTGGGCTGCTTTTCAGTCTCATTGGCTGCAATGCTCTGCCTGATGCAGTGGCTATCGGTCAGCGGGAGGGTGGGTTCACATTCCTATGCAATTGGCTCGTTAGCCTGTGGGGGCTTAGGGCTTGTGCCAGCTTGCAGTAGGCAGGGTCAAGTCCCCACCCATATGCCATAGAATTTTTATTGGGCAGCATTTTTCTGATTATTCCTCCAGCTTTCAATTTTTTTTTCCTTTAAACATGGATTTTTTTTTCCCAAAGAAGTATTTATCTATTAAGCTAATAAACTTTTCATTTTTGAGAGCTGAGAGACTCTATAGTCAACCTCTCTTCTCTCAGAGACTCCTTAGAATTCTATCTTGTGGCTGAAAACCACCATTTAGATTATTTCATTCTTTAGGATCACAAACGAAATTTATACCCCTCCATGTTTTCGGAAGGTATTTACAGACCTTGTTCCATATGGTGTATTTTTTCAACTGTGACAGAACTTTCTATGAATGACAGTGGAAATTACATATATGAAATGAGTGGGAAATTAATCTCAGCTGACACCAAAATTTTTCTTGAAAGATAAGTGCCTTTGTTTAGAAATATACTTTGAGAAACCTTTTAGAGTGGCATCTGAGACCCTCAAGTCATGAGCTTTGAAGATCAGCGTTAAAATGATAATTAAACTGCTCTGCCAAACAAATATTTAGGATGTAGAGGGCTGGAAAGGAATGAAGAGAAAGGAGCTAGTGAGAGAAGAGGCAGTGGACGTCAAACAAGACAGTGGGGGACGTATATTGTTTAAGTTTTTTATTTTATATTGGAGTGTAGTGGATTAACAACGTTGTGATAGTTTCAGGTGAACAGTGAAGGGACTCAGCTATGCATATATATGTGTCCATTCTCCCCCAAACTCTCCTCCCATCCAGGCTGCTACATAACATTGAGCAGAGTTCCATATGTTGTACAGTAGATCCTTGTTGGTTATCCATTTTAAGTATAGCAGTGTGTACATGTCCATCCCAAGGGACATATTTTCAAAAGCCAAAATGCATACCATACTCCATTAAAATTTCAATTATACATTTGTATGAGTCTCCTACTTTATGGAACATCAGTTTCTGTTACAGATGCTTTGAGGCTTTATCTAATTTATTTCTAATCCGCATAACAATCCCATAATGTACACTATATTCCCACTTGACGAATAAGGATAAGTAAGACCAGGATTCTCCATTTCCATATACATTCTGTTTGACAATGACTTATTGATCACTTACTAGCTGACACATACCCTGTTAGATGCTGGGGGTATGGTAGAAAACAATGGAAGTTAAAAGTTTCTGGTCTCAGTTAGTTTACATTTATTTGCATTATGCCTGTGATGAAAGATTCAATTCTAAGTTAAATTAATAGTCACAGGAATTGCATACTGTGTAATAGCTGAGAAGACTAAGCATTTTTGTTATGTAAAAGTTAAAGCCTGATGGATTTTTTTCAAGAAAATACAGTTCTAATAAGTCAAACTCTTTAAACAAGGCTACACTTAAGAAGTTAACAATCTTGGCTTTTCTACTTCTTTATGTCTTATAATAGACCCAAGGTGGGTGGATAACCTACTACAACTGCATACCTTACCATGTGTTATTGATTACTTCAGGCACCTTTCATAGCTGCTCACAGGACTTGGAACAGTGCTTTGAATTTAAAATGTATTCTTCTGTGCTTGATGTGCCTAATTATGTCAGCACCAGCTGGAAGGAGATATTGACAAGAGAGTACAACACGGCTATGTTCCCTACATAATTCAAATTCAGTGGCAGACTTCCACTTCCATCTCCCCTTCTACCTCCATCAGAATAAAGTGGCACAAGCCTACTGCTTCATATTTAAATGCACAAAAGAAAGGGCATGCAAAGACAGATTTTATTGTGCTTTCAATACTTCAGTATCAAAGGTCGCAAATATCAAAATTATCATCAACAGTTAAATTACTTAATAGTCACAGGAAATGTATACTGTGTGATAGCTGAAAAGACTAATCATTTTCGTTATGTAAAAGTTAAAGCCCAAAGGATTTTTTTAAAGAATTCTATATCCTTAAACTTCTATAATATGAACAATAATAAGAATATTATTTTAAAATAAAGCTATGCTAATTATTTTAATATTGCTATATGAAATTAGCATAAGTCCCTAACGCATTATATCTACACAAGTGCTTAAAATATGAGTTTATGGAAATAAACTCATACATTTCCCCCTATAGATTAGGCATGGAAAAGAAACAAAATATCTTGCTATAGAATGTAAAAGATTGTCCAGTATTAAAATCCTATAAATGCATTTTTTCATTATTGAATGTTGGTGCACTAATAAACTACATTAATACGGTACATATCTCAAGTCCCAAAGTTAACGATTTTTTCTGCTATTTTGGTTCTTATATAGGTTCTTTTGTTTGCAAGGAACAAGGATTCATTCAGGTTACCTCCTACAGGGAATCTTATAAAAATAAAGGAAACAGGAATCTTAGCCAATCCTCAAGGAAAGCCAGGAAAAAAAGAAAAAAAAAGGTGTTTTAAGCAAGAATAAGACTGAACAGCCAAACCTTGTGGCAACTGGAATGTAGACTTGATGCAAATGCAGGTTGTCTCCTTGTTTTCTCAGCTGCCTGGGCTCCACCCCCTGCTCTCTGTCCCTTCCATTCAGCTTCCAGTTTCTGCCTTGAATGGGCTCACTCGGGTATGTTTTCCCCTCCACTTCCACCACCAACAAGCTACCTCTCAATGTGTCTCCCAGTCTAACCCCCACCAAGAGGAAGACTGGGAATCAGTGTTACTATGAAGGAAGACTCTGACTTCACCCCTCCTCAGAAGCCCCCAGACACCCTGAAGTTAGACGTCCAACTGATACATCACAGTGGCCAAGACCACAGTCAGTTGGTAAGAGAACATGACCACCAGGACCAAGCTGCTGCCTGAAGTCCTTGCTTCGGGCCATTTATTAAATTACTAATTCTTACTTCTAACACTTTCAGGGTATAATGTAGCTTCTCATATGCTGATATGAGCGCTCTATGCAATAAAAGAGGGGATTATTCTCTAGGAGCTTCAGTTTTCTCAGGAAACATGAACAGCATGCAGACAAAATTGAAACCAGAAGCAAGTACATTATTTTTTGCATCAAACAACTTTGAAAAAACATAAGGGGTTTCCCTGGTAGCTCGGATGGTAAAGAATCTGCCTGCAATGCAGGAGACCTGGGTTCGATCCCTGGGTTGGGAAGATTCCCCTGGAGAAGGGAATGGCAACCCACTCCACTACTCTTGCCTGGAGAATTCCTCGGACAGAGGAGCCTGGGAGGCCACAGTCCATGGGATCGCAAAGAGTCAGACACAACTGAATGACTAACACTGTTGCTACTGCTAATAGTCAGTATCTGTCATTAAATAAAGTGGATGAACTAAAAATAGGATTTAAATCTTGAGGGATTTACCAGATGAAGCTTTATCAACACAAAATGAAACAATTAGTTGCCTCACTGAATTAACTAAAAGGTGAGGTCAAGAACCATGAACTCAAATCAATGTGTTAGCTATTCAATGTTTTCTCGTTGCCTATGTATTTTGGTAGCGCATACCTATCAATAGACATGCTGCAAATGGGCAAAGTCATGTGAATTGTTATTAATAATTTAAAATGTCAGTAACCCATTTGCCAACATTTATTGACTGATTAATATGTTATATACTCTGCTAAGTTATTTTGATATATTAGCTTATTTAACATCCCAGCCCAGTGAGTTAGCAAATATTAAAACACCCTACTTATAGTTGAGAAAATTATGTTGTAGAGAGGTTTGATTATTCGCTCAAGGTCAGTTTGCAGCTAGGGATTGCTGGGGCCAGGATTTTATAAGGCACCCTGGGTCCAGAAGCCCATTCTCTTTATCACCATTGTAGGAGGGTCTAAAGAGAAATGTTTAAATGAATAGATCATCCTGACTTTAGTGGAAATTTTGCTTCCTTACGTAATCCTGCTGAGGAAAAAGAGTTTTCTTTCAACCTTTAAGTATCTTGGTGGTCAACAGATCAGGAAGAAGAAGAAAAAACATAAGAAACATCTAACAGAATTGACACTGAGGATTAATTTTCAGAAAGGTTGGGTTTTTCTCCCTTGTTTTCAGACTCTAAACACATATAAACATTACATCACCCAAAGTACTTTCCCATAAATTTTGTTATTAACCAAGAGTTCACTAATTTTAATTGCTAAAAAAAAATGTTTTGTGTATATGTGTATAAATACATATATATGTTTCCCAGGTGGTGTTAGTGGTAAAGAATCTGAGCAGGAGATGCAAGAGATGTGGGTTTGATTCCTGAGTTAGGAAGATCCCCTGGAGCAGGAAATGGCAACCCGCTCCAATATTTTTTCCTGGAAAATTCCATGGACATAGGAGCCTGGAGGGCCACAGTCTTTGGGGCCACAGAGACTCAGATGTGACTAAACACACATTACACACACACACACACACACACACACACACACACATATATATATACTGTTTCTGCCCATCTTGTATTAATACTATGAGGTTTTGTGTTCCTCAACTTGTGGAAGGGAAGCTGACTCTGGTTAAGTTGATGCCAGGTCCATTTTGAGCTCTCACAATTGAGGAAAGCAGAAGAGAGCAAGGCTATTTATGTAATTGTGTGTGTGTTGTGGAGGGCAGGATCTCTATGTAGTATCAGGACTCTGAAAACTGTTAAATACAATGCCAATGAGCCTTTACTCAAGCACCTTTAAGTTTACTTGAAAGGCAAGGATAAAAGAAATTGTCAAAGGCACACATTTTATTCAATTTATTTTACTATAAAAACCTGCCTTTCTTATCTTTGGAGTTAAAAAACACACAAAACTCTCTTTAATGATCAGATTATTTCTCTTACCACCACCAGAATCTTGGATATTAGAAGAAACTCTGAAGCAGAAGTAAACCACATACAAACTGGGCTTTGGCTACACTGACAGTATTTCTGTCTGAAATCAGATGCTTTGGGGCAACATCCCTTTCCATTCATGGTATCCATCGTGAGGGATTTTCCATCAAAATATGTCAAAACAGGAAGGATGCAAAAATAGTACTATAGTTTTTGTCAATTTTTTATTTTCCTTTACCAGATTTCTTTTCTTTCTCATTTCTGTTCCAGGTGATCCTTAATCCAGGAAATGGACCTAGACTCATTAAGTTCAGAAGCGGTATGGCTTCAGTAAACTTTTGTCAGTTGTTCTTAGAACCTAACCCATCTACAAGGCATGTGAGTGTCTTCAAGATCTGTTCTTTGCCTACCTTTACTGCTAAGATTATCTCTAGCCTCATACTTTGTGTATGGAAAAATTCCAAACTTATAGAAGAATCAAACAAGTATCACAATATACATGTACCCTTCATCAAAAATAAATAAGTGTTAACATCCAGTGGTGCTTTCTTCAGAACATTTTTTTTTTTTTTTTAAGAAAATAAGGTCTTCATTCATTCAGCAAGTATTTTTGAGCACCTGCTGTGGGGCAGCAGTTCTTGGTGTTTAGGATTTATCAGGGAGCAAAACAGATCGCAGTTGCTGCAAATGGGAAGCTTGCATTCTTTGTAAGCCATTTTTAAATCTTCTAGAGAGGAAATCTTACTGCCTACTGGTGCTGTCTCCTTAGACATAGAGGTCACTGTCATTAGCGCAGCAATACTGGCCTCTCCAAACACTTAATCTGTTTTCTGAGGCGGGGCTGTTTATTTTGGTGAATCTGAGAGAAAAAAACAGGGTTTGGGCATTCACCTCCTCCTCTTCAGACAGTAAAATCACAATATTGCTCTCCCACAGCACAACAATTTTACAGGGAGAAAGACCCTACAAGATTTGACCCTCAAAGAATGATCTATTTACATACATATAATCTATTTATATACATAAACTTATGTCCAAAGCTGCTAGTGACAGTATGGACATCTTTGTCTAAGTTTATTTTCAGTATTATAAAATCTATTTTCCTGTATCTCTACACTGTAGTCCTCAACCTAGACTTCATTAAAATAGAGGCAATATTTTTCTCTTCAGTTGTCATCGTTTTTTTGTTTGTTAATTGATCCTGAGGTTAGTAAAGGAGAGAGTCAAATATTGGGACCTCTCAAATACTCTGAATAATATTTCTCTTCCAATCTTCCAAGAGCAATAGCTTTCTAATATTAGTGCATATTCTTCTGGTCTGTGGTCTTTTGTTTTTTAAATACATTTGTGTATAACCATTAAAAATTGAGTATTTATTTATGTAGTTTTAAACTTTACACATGTTCCACATGTTATATGGAACCTGTATTTAGGTGAAGATGCTACAGTTAGAACTGGACATGGAACAACAGACTGGTTCCAAATAGAAAGAGGAGTACGTCAAGTTTGTATATTGTCACTGTGCTTATTTAACTTATATGCAGAGTACATCATGTGAAATGCTGGGCTGGATGAAACACAAGCTGGACTCAAGATTGCCGGGAGAAATATAAATAACCTTAGATGATACCACCCTGATGGCAGAAAGTGAAGAGGAACTAAAAGAGCTTCTTGATGAAGGTGAAAGAGTAGAGTAAAAAAGCTAGCTTAAAACTCAGCACTCAGAAAACTAAGATCATGGCATCTGCTCCCATCATTTCATGGCAAATAGATGGGGAAACAATGGAAACAGTGACAGACTTTATTCTCTTGGGCTCCAAAATCACTGCAGATGGCGATGGAAGCCATGAAATTAAAAGATGCTTGGTCTTTGGAAGAAAAGCTATGACAAACCTAGACAGTATATTAAAAGGCAGAGACATTTCTTTGCTGACAAAGGTCCATCTAGTCAAAGCTGTGCTTTTCCTAAGTAGTCATGTATGGATGTGAGAGTAGGACCATAAATAACGCTGAGCACTGAAGAATTGATGCTTTTGAAGTGTGGTGTTGGAGAAGACTCTTGAGAGTCCCTTGGACTGCAAGGAGATCCAACCAGTCCATCCTAAAGGAAATCAGTCCTGAATATTCATTGGAAGGACTGACACTGAAGCTGAAGCTCCAATACTTTGGTCACCTGATGCGAAGAGCTGACTCATTGGAAAAAGCCTGATGCTGGGAAAGATTGAGGGCAAGAGGAGAAGGGGACGACAGAGGATGAGATGACTGGATGGCATCACCAACTCAATGGAGATGAGTTTGAGCAAGTTCCAGGAGATGGTGAAGGACAGGGAAGCATGGTGTGCAGCAGTCCATGGGGTCATAAAGAGTCAGACATGACTGAGCGACTGAACAAGAAGAGCAAAAACTATATGATATATATTCAATTGGGTGTTTCTTTTCCACTGAATTTTGTTATTAAATTTTATTCATGCTAAACTATGTTCCGCCAGTTTGTCTATAATAACTGTATAATTCTGTATCATATAAACGCAACAGATTTCTCCCCCTTTCCCTCTGTGGCCGGACTTCCTTTGTGGCTTTCTGACATTGCTCGAGCTGTCGCTCGGTTTTCGGCGCACAGTGTACTCTGCTCTCTGCCTTTGCGTCTGTTGCATATTCTACCATAAATACCTGCCTGTACTCAGCTCACCCCCATCCCCACGCCCTAAGCCTTTGGTCTGATGCCAGCTTTTAGGACTCAGCTCAGGCACGTCTTCTTTCAGGAAGTCTTTCCCAATCTGCATCAGACCATTGCCTTGCCCAGATCATAGGGATTGGATTCACATTTCAGAAACAAGGCCTGAATTTGAAAGTATTTCTAAGCTGGATTGAGTCTCTACGTAAGTGAAACATTTGCAAGGTTCATGTTGTAAATTCTCTGCGTTACATCTCAGCGAGATTAAAATTACAAGAACGCTTTTCTCCATTGTTGGTAGGTTTGTCTCTCCAAGACTAGTTTAGAAAAGCTAAATTGGTAATGAAGCCAAATATGCATCTCATACTCTCTTTTCTATCATGTCACACTGAATAATTTCTATTTAGAATATTAAAATATCCCCTGATTTAAAATCTCTCAGTGAGATCAATGCCAGAAGGCACACAGAAAAGTGAAAAAAAAAAAATTGATCTTTTTTGAATTAGCAAGTGGGCAGCATTTTGTGTTAAATAAGGGGCACTGCTTTGAAAAATATACTTTGTTCATTTATTGTGATGGCTGTACTCTAGTTTAAATTATTTATAATGATACTTTATACCATATTTTATAATCTGTGTAATATGAGTCCTCACTAAAGCTCTATGCTATTAAATCTTTGCTGAGAAGCCTTGAAGATCACTAGTTTTCAGTGAGGATTTCCAGAATTAGTAAAAGAATTAATATGTTTTTAGGGTATAGTATACATAATTAAGTTCTGAGGAATATATATATGTTTGTATACCTAAGGGAGGTTTTGCTTTATTTTATTAAGTTTTATTTGGAAAAAAAGATGGCTTTGTTTCTGATATATAAGGTGTTTTGTGGGTAACATTCATTAGGGTTAATGGGAGTAAGATGCAAAAATCTCTCCTGCTTTGTGAGAAGTACAGGCTCCATAATGTTTCCAGGAGGAATACTCTGAAACCTTCATAAAACATTTATATCAGTTGGATAGAAAAAAAAAAGAAAAGAAAAATCTCCTTTAATAAAACATTTGCCCCTATTACACTATGCTACCATTAGAATTTTATTTATTCAAGAATCACATGCAATAAATTTGCATCACATGTACATCTTGCAAAGAATGAGAAGATACCAATGCCCTCATGTCAAACAAAGGCAGTCTTCTGCACAGTGAAAGTGAAGATTTTGGTAAAAAATTGCATGTTTCTCTGCTGTTCTGGGTTTATATGTGTGTTATTGCTGGTTAGGGTTCCAAGACCTTTATTCAAACATTCGGCCTCAAATTAATATGAAAAGCAAGCTGAGAAAGCTTATGCTTATCTAACTTTCTCAGTGAGGGTTTAGTAAAACGATAAAACTAAAAAGATATAATGGGAAAAATAGTCCATTTAAAAAATAAAAAATATTTTTGCAGAATAACCACACACTATATTTATTTTGCAGTATTGTTTTTCTTTGACTATATGTTAAATGTTATAATTTGGCTGGGATCTTAGAAATATGCTGGAATTTTGGAGAGGGTTTTTTTAAATAATATACTTTTTTTTAAAAGTCTTTCAATACAAATAAAAAATCACAAAAGATAAAAACCTCTTTATGTATTACCTCATGTCCATATATATGCATACTTTTTATAAATTCTAACAAAATATTTCTGGTCAATTTTTGGTAGAGCAGTATATAGTTAATATTTATATCTTGAATAAACTATCCCATTCTTCTTGAGGAAATGTTAAAATGTTGAACATCTATGTTCTCCACAAGTAAATAACACATTGTATAGCTACATTATGACCAGATTATATCTATTAGTTACTGCTGTGCACGATGTAAATCTCTATAGAGTCCCCTGGGAAATGAGAAAATCATTTCAGACTTCAATAACTAACAATCAGTTATTGCTCTGGGCAATAATAAAGCTGAATGCAATTACCTAAAGTGAAGTTAGCAGTGTAACAAATGAAACACAGGTTTTTTTTTTCCCCTCTCTTAAAATAAATGTAGCATCTCACCCCACACTATTATGTATTATAACAGGGTCCTCTAAACAATGTATTCTCACATAGTCTTGATACTTGAAATATATGTGATTAAAAATTATAAAGTTATTTTTTATGATATCACTTAATTGTTACTCAAAACATCAATAACAATTTCAAACAAACAAAATCAAGTAGTAAGATTCTCAAAATTGCAAAACATAAAACATTTATTTTATTTAAAACATTTCTTAGATGGCTTGTGTCTTTAAAAATATTAAGTTTTTCAATGAAAATGTTAAAACTTATTCCTAGTATTTTGTTTATATAGCAAAATAATTTTAATGAAAAACGTTAAAAGAATTTTCAGAGTAAGCTATAATGGGCTTACATATATATTGTTACTTGATTGAAATGAATAGCAAAAAGAAAAAAGTTCTTCACAATAATGGCTAATTCACAAATTTTAATCTTACAAATCTTTTTTCTGTAACATTATTTATTTATCCATAATTGATTTCTAATTCATTATTTGCATATATTTCCTATTTGTCACAACAGAGTGCAATTATACTGAAACAGATTTCCCAGTAGAAAGTTAATCCTGCTGTTCCACATTTTGTTTAACCATTTTTTATGTATAATTGTAGTCTGTGTTTTGGCATAGACCACTCATGAAACAGTAGATTTTCTGGCAATTTGGCTGTTAGCATATATTTGATGGTGAATATAGCCTTTCATTAGCTCTGTATTCAAATAACACTGCCAAAGTATTTTTCATGTTCTTTACTCATTTCTGTTTATAATAAATCCTTGGAAGCTTGAAGCTGACATCTGTTTTCTAAAGTAATCCTTTCTCTTTCCTCTGTATGGGCGCATACTGACATTATTGTAGGGTTGTTTATTATAGTTGGGCTGCTAGCGATTATTATTATTTAAGAAAAATGGATTGTTTTGTGGCGGGAAGCACATAGGAAAACTGCATGAATAATGTTACAAAAGGACATGTAAAAATTAGCACCTACAAACACTGACAGCATCTGCTTAACAACTTATTTATATTCTGTAGTTTTATTATATGTTGAGTAATTTGGGAGATACTTCTATATTATGGACCACACACAATTTAAAAATCAAATTCATGCACAGAAGTAAAATCTTTATTGAACTTGCATGTCTGAAAACCCTATTTTCACTCCTTTATCTTGTTCAAGTTGCCTCTTCTTTCCTGCCCTTACAATCCCCCTTCCCACTTCCCTCATTCCTTCCAATAGCATGTATTATTTATTATTATTATAGCTTACTGTGTGACAAACACTGTGAAAATCAGTAAGACATGGACCCTAACCATAAGAAGCTCACCATCTAATAAGGAAAAGAGATAAATAAATGGACAATAATAATTATTTTTTAAGTTGTATATAGTCAAGCCAAATAGTCAAAGTGTTACTAAATAAAGCCTTATTTAATAAGAACAGAAGTGTTTAAAATGAGGATTTTCTGTGAATTGAATCTTGGAAGACTTTCTTTCCAACCATCATTGAGTGATCAAAAGTTCTTGTAATGTAAGTTCTGCTCAGTTCAGTCACTTAGTCATGTCTGACTCTTTGCAACCCCATATACTGCAGCATGCCAGGCCTCCCTGTCCAGCACCAACTCCCGGAGTTTACTCAGACTCATGTCCTTTGAGTTGGTGATGCCATCCAACCATCTCATCCTCTGTCATCTCCTTCTCCTCCTGCCTTCAATCTTTCCCAGCATCAGGGTCTTTTCAAATGAGTCAGTTTTTTGCATCAGGTGGTCAAAGTATTGGAGCTTCAGGTTGAGCATCAGTCCTTCTGATGAATATTCAGGATTGATTTCCTTTAGGATGGACTGGTTGGATCTCCTTGCAGTCCAAGGGACTCTCAAGAGTCTTCTCCAGCGCTACAGTTCAAAAGCATCAATTCTTTGGTGCTCAGCTTTCTTTATGAACCAACTCTCACATCCATACATGACTACTGGGGAAACCATAGCTTTGACTAGATGGTCCTTTGTCAGCAAAGTGATGTCCCTGCTTTTTAGTAAGCTGTCTAGGTTGATCATAACTTTTCTTCCAAGGAGCGAGCATCTTTTAATTTCATGGGTGCAGTCACCATCTGCAGTTATTTTGGAGCCCAAGAAAATAAAGTCTGTCACTGTCTGCACTGTTTCCCCATCTATCTGCCATGAAGGGATGGGCCCAGATGCCATGATCTTAGTTTTCTGAATGTTGAGTTTTAAGCCAACTTGTTCATTTTCCTCTTTCATGTTCATCAAGAGGCTCTTTAGTTCTTCACTTTCTGCCATAAGGGTGGTGTTATCTGTATATCTGAGGTTATTTATATTTCTCCCTGCAATCTTGATATCAGCTTGTGCTTCATCCAGCCTAGTGTTTCTCATGATGTACTCTGCATGTAAGTTAAATAAGCAGGGTGACAATATGTTGCCTTGATGTACTCCTTTCCCGATTTGGAACCAGTCTGTTGTTTTATGTCCAGTTCTACCTATTGCTTCTTAACCTGCATACAGATTTCTCTGGAGACTGATCAGGTGGTCTGGTATTCCCATCTCTTGAAGAATTTTCCACAGTTTGTTGTGATCCACACAGTCAAAGGCTTTGGTGTAGTCAATAAAGCAGAATTAGATGTTTTTTGGGAACTCTCTTGCTTTCTTGATGATCCAATGGATGTTGGCAATCTGATCTTTGGTTCCTCTGCCTTTTCTAAAACCAGCTTTAACATCTGGAAGTTCACGGTCCACATACTCTTGAAGCCTGGCTTGGAGAATTTTGAGCATTACTTTACTAGCGTGTGAGATGAGTGCAACTGTGCAGTGGTTTGAGCGTTCTTTGGCATTGCCTTTCTTTGGGATTGGAATTAAAACTGACCTTTTCCAGTCCTGAGTTTTCCAAATTTGCTGGCATATTGAGTGTAGCACTTTCACAGCATCATCTTTTAGGATCTGAAATAGCTCAACTGGAATTCCATCACCTCCACTGGCTTTGTTTGTAGTGATGCTTCCTAAGGCCCACTTGGCTTCATGTTCCAGTATGTCTGGCACTAGGTGAGTGATCACACCATTGTGGTTATCTGAGTCATGAAGATCTTCTTTCGTACAGTTCTTCTGTGTATTCTTGCCACCTCTTCTTAATATCTTCTGCTTCTGTTGGGTCCCTACCATATCTGTCCTTTATCGAGCCCATCTTTGCATAAAATGTTCCCTTGGTATCTCTAATTTTCGTGAAGAGATCTCTAGTCTTTCCCATTCTACTGTTTTCCTCTTTCTTTGCACTGATCACTGAGGATGACTTTCTTATCTCTCCATGCTATTCTTTTGAACACTGCATTCAACTGTGTGTATCTTTCATTTTCTCCTTCACCTTTTGCATCTTTTCTTTTCTCCGCTATTTGTAAGGGCTCCTCAGACAACAGGAACCAAAAACAAGATTTTTGGAGAAATTAATATAAACAAATCTGAAAACTATGGTCATGAAAAAGGAGGAGAACACATTAGGAGTTCAAGTTAATTCATTTATTGACTAAAGTTTAAAATATTGTAAGAGGATGTACAACATTAGACCATAAATTTTTAAGCCTACAAAAAAGTATATACTTTTGAGAAAGTGTGAATTTTCAAGTGTGTTCAAGAGGAAGTAGAACAACTGAATTAAACCTCTAACCCCCAAATAAACTGACGTTGTATCAGTCCCAGGTTTTTCCTTAGATAGTGAGTTCTGGTAAGACTTTACAAAGTAAACAACATCTCAACTTTCTGCAAAGTTTCCTAAAACAAAGAACATAAGGTGAAGCTTCCTAAGTCGTTTTATTAACCTAATATACCAAACAGTTCCCCAACTGGGCAATGATAGCAAACCAACACATGTCCCACAGTATGCCAATTATACTTCCAAAATAGATACAGAAAACATAAAAAGTATTAACCAATAAAATTAGACAGTGTATTTTAAAAAAAATCATGACCAATAATGTTTCTCTAGGATAAAATACATTCCCACATTAGAATAGCGGCTAATGTGACACTGTAAAATGCTGTTGCTCATTTCAATGGGCAATGATAAACATTAAATAGAAGCAAATATTCACTCATGATAAAAATATTTAACAAAACGAATCTAGACTAGAACCTCCTTAACTTAGTGAAGTTAAGTGATCATCATATCATAATGCTGAAACTTTAGAAATATTTCAAATTAGAATTGATGCCAAGATGAAGATTCTCTATATTGTTGTTATTCTTCAACATCATATTAAAGGTACTAGCTAAAGGAATAGTAAAAATGAAAGTATATACATTGGAAAGGGAGAAACAACTCTATCAGTTATATATAATTCTAAATTCCAAGACAGTTCATTATTATTTTTACATGATTCTGAAGTTCAAATCACTCAACAGACAAACATTTATAGCAGCTAAGAAATTAAACCAAGTTGAATGGCTGTATATATAATTAGTTTGCAAAAATCAATAGCTTTCTCACAAGCTAATAGTAAGCAATTAGAAAATATAATGCATATAGTTAATGCAATCCATAAAACAAAAAAACTACAGTATTCCAAATACCAAACCTAAAAACAAATATGTATAAAAAAATATGCATGACCTAAACATAAAAATTAGGCAACTTAGGTTGCTGCTGCTGCTAAGTTGCTTTAGTCGTGGCCAACTCTGTGCAACCCCATAGACAGCAGCCCACAAGGCTCCCTCGTCCCTGGGAATCTCCAGGCAAGAACACTGGAGTGGGGTGCCATTTCCTTCTCCAATGCATGAAAGTGAAAAGTGAAAGTGAAGTTGCTCAGTTGTTGCTCAGTTGTGTTCGACTCTTAGCGACCCCATGGACTGCAGCCCACCAGGCTCCTCCGTCCAAGGGATTTTCCAGGCAAGAGTACTGGAGTGGGGTGCCATTGCCTTCAGTGCAACTTAGGTTAATGAGATATAAAAAAAAAGATACACTATGTACGTTCAAGAATAACACTTAATATTGCAAAGGTATCTAAAAATACACTTGCTTCTCGGAAGAAAAGCTTTAACAAATCTAGATAGGATATTAAAAAGCAGTGACACTGATTTGCTGACAAAGGTCCATCTAGTCAAAGCCATGGTTTTTCCAGTAGTAATGTATGGATGTGAGAGTTGGACTATAAAGAAAGCTGAGCACCAAAGAATTGGTGCTTTTGAACTGTGGTGCTAGAGAAGACTCTTGAGAGTTCCTTGGACTGCAAGGAGGTCAAACCAGTCAATCCTAAAGGAGATCAGTCCTGAATAATTCATTGGAAGGACTGATGCTGAAGCTGAAGCTCCAATACTTTAGCCACCTGATGCGAAGAAATGACTCATTAAAAAAGATCCTGATGTTGGGAAAGATTGAAGGCAGAAGGAGAAGGAGACAACAGAGGATGAGATGGTTGGATGGCATCACTGACTTGATGGACATGAGCTTGAGCGAATTCCAGGAATCAGTGCTAGACAGGAAAGCCTGGCATGCTGCAGGCCCCAGAGTCACAGAATGGGACATGACTGAGGGACTTAACTGACTGAATCCCTTAAACGGGTAAGAATATTCAGATATTTATTTGCTGAGATTTGAATATGCAATTGAGAAAAGATTCAAATAATAATTCGCCATTTTAATTTAAATCTTACAGTATTTATTTACACAATATACTTATTAATTTAGAACCAGAACACATTTTAGCTTAAAGCCACATATTTTTAAAATATTGAAGTAACATAATGCAGATCATGAGTTATATAAATGAAAACACTTTTCGTACAGAATGATTCATAACTAGCAAACTTTCAGAAGAATTTGGAAATTTAGTACGTTAAGAGGATAAAATCATTTGTAACTGGAATGTGTTTCCTTTACTCCAACAGTTTTATCATAGTATGGTGGCCATTTTAATTGACTCTCAACACACTTATCCAAAGGCATTGTTTTTGTTTGTTTTTATTTTATTTCTTACTACGATATCTGACAAGATAAACACTTCTGGGTATTGGTATAATATAAGTATATATGATACTATGGTATAATACAGAAAAAGGATTTTACTATTTTAAACCTGCTGCTGCTAAGTCACTTCAGTTGTGTCCGACCCTGTGCGACCCCATAGATGGCAGCCCACCAGGCTCCCCGTCCCTGGGATTCTCCAGGCAAGAACAGTGGAGGGGGTTGCCATTTCCTTCTCCCCTGCATGAAAGTGAAAAGTGAAAGTGAAGCCGCTCAGCGACCCCAAGGACTTCAGCCTTCCAGGCTCCTCCGGCCATGGGATTTTCCAGGCAAGAGTACTGGAGGGGGGTGCCATTGCCTTCTCCCATTTTAAAGCTGCACACATGCAAATCTAGTTAAGACTATTAAGATAACTCCATTTAACGCTACAGCTATTTCTGGAAGGGGAACTGGAGACCAACAAAGGATTTAGAAGGACAGAAAATAAAATTACATTTTAGACTCAATTCCTGACCCTGATATCTTGGGACATCTCACAGAATTTTCTAGTTAGTCTGTTTATACTTGTCTCTTTTGTAAGCTATTCCTTTCTCAAGGTTTTCATGCACTTGTTTGTTTTGAAAGATTTGATGAACTGGCCTAGAGGAAAGTGACTTATACTTTAATGAGACAAAAATTAAAATGGAAGTCACGTAATGTTTTTAAAAAAGAAATTTAAGCTCATTTTACCACAGCATAAAAATAATGACTGCAGGCACTTTGACAATTGAATGAATGTCACTCTCCGACTCGGTTTCCTTGTCCATAGATTGTGGATAAAACTTTCATTGGGTGTTGTGAGGATTATATCAGGTATAAATCATTCAATCGTCAGACGCTGTTCAAAAGACAGCTAGTAACAATATTTCATTCCCATTTCGTATGTGTGAAAGGTGTGAAAACTGGGAATCTGGATATAACGCCAAACCTTAAATATTAGGTTTCAAGAATCACCTTTCCTAAACTAATCAGGCTGTTAAAAGCTTGCACCTGCAAACAACATTGCTTTCCTAGACAGTTCATCCTTCCCTCCAGGGATGTCCCCCAAAGAGTTTGGATGGGGATGTGGTGAGAAAAGTTCAATAATCAAAAGAACGTATTTCTGTGTTTTATATTTAAAAACAAGTGGCCGTCCTTATTTTAAATTTCTAGAGTCAGTTTGCTAGGCGGGAGTGAAGGCTTGAGACTCCCGTTTAACGTTGAGGAAAGGCCACATCGCCCGCGCATTTCCGTCGGGGGGCTCTAAGACAGGATAGACAGAGAGCCTGGCCAATCGGAGCGCAGGTTAGAGCTGCTCCCGCCCCCTTCCGTCGAGCCCGCCTCTTCCCCGTGCCGCCCTCTGGGAGTCCGGCAGGCTCGCCCCGCCCCCTCCCCTGAGTGACAGGACCGTGGACAGCAACATTTCCAGCCGGACACGTAGTTGGTCGGCCCTTGCGCTGGCTGAACTGAGGTGTGTGTGGTGTATGTGTGTCAGGCAGGGGCGGCGAGGGGATTGGGGAGGCCCTGCCCGTGAAGCTCGGGGTCTGGGGGCGAAAGCGGTTCCTCACTGGGCCCTCAGTGCATTTACGGGACGCTCGGTCCACCCCTGGGAGCCGCACTTGGGCGTACTGGGCGGAGTTGGGCGGGCAGGGGTCTTTGGCAGTGGAGGACCCCAGAGCCCAGGAAACCCCGTAGGAATGGTCGTGGCGTGAGGAGCCTTCCGGGCGCGTGGGGCGCTCGCGGTGGGGGTGGGGCGGCGGGCGCGGGGCTCGCGGGGGGGCGTGGCTGCCGCGGTTGCTAAGGAACGGCGGGCCCCGCCCTGCCAGCGTGTCTGGCTCTGGCCGCCCGGCCCTGCGAAGCGGGGCTCGGCCCGCCTCCCCGCGGCCTTCCCCTTGGCTTGGAGCTGGCCCCCGTTGTGCCTTCAGTGAACTAGCGTCCCCTAATATTGCTGTCCTTCTTTCCGGTGTAGTGGGTACAGAGCTCCCACTCAGGCCTCCCTCTCCCGTGTTACTCCTCTGCACACTTCAGCTCCTCGCCTTCCAAAATGAACAAGGATCTGCAGACCAGAACACGTTCAGAGAAGGGTTTCAGGCAGCTTGAGGTGGCTTTATTTGCCGGGATGGTGGGGCGGGAATGAGCCTTTTCCTGGGGTTTGGTGAATGCTTGAAGCCACAAGGTAATGGTGTCCCTGTGGATGAGTAGGACAGGGGAGATAAGAGATGTGATTTCTTCCACCTGGAAGTCTTTTTGATTGCTGCTGCTGTTTGAGTTCAAGGAGCTTCTCAGGAAGTTGAGGCAAGTCATTTTTGGACAGGTCCTAATGTATGACCCTCTTATAGAGAAGGGTGGTTGGTACTAAGTAACTGAAGCCCTCTTTGGCTTCAATGCCCCATTTAATGATTAACTGTGAGATAGAAATCATAGATAACCATTCAGATCTCTTCTTTGCCCCCATCGTCTGGCCCCAAATGATTCAGCAGAGCAAACAATCCACAGAGAAAACACAAAGAAACTAAAAGTCTGCTTTTACTTCCTTGTGCTAGGTTTACTGTATAAATCCCCAAGAAGGAAGCTTGTAGTGCCTGTTACCACTAGGAAGAAGATTGACCTAAAAATCAGGAATCTCGCTGTTATGAAATATTTGCCATTGGGCAGTAACCTTCATAACTTCTCTCATCTGTAAAGTGGAGATACCTATGTGCCCTTTGGTTATAAAACGTAAGGAGAGCTAATTGTAAACTGCTATTGATTACACTTTTAACCTTTTCTTTTTTTTGGTCTATATGATCTCTGTTGTTGATTCAGTATTGGCTCTTCTTACGTAGTACCTGAAATGTCCTGCATACATTTTTTTACCCATTGATATCACTAGATTTTTTCAAGTATATGCATAGCCTGAGAAAATTGGGACAGATTACTTTCTAATTCAATGATGAATGACCTTTTTGGTGGTATATACCATTTTGAGAAGCCAAGGGAAACTACTGACTCTCCCCTTAGAGAAAGACACAATTCGAAACATAAGTGGATGTTGGATAAGGAACATCTGTTTTCGATCAACTTCTTGAGTGTTAAGAAAATTACTCTCCTATCTTGCCTCATTTCAAAGAGTGACTTGAGTAATTTATATCCAAAAGTACTGGGAGGAGAGTTGGGTCTCTTCCATGTCTTCCAAAGTGCATCTTACTGTAGTTTAGTTTATGGTCTTCAATGAATCCTTTTTATTCTTCTTTAAAAAAAAATGTTTATTTTTTTTAGTATTTAACAAACATGAACTACCAATGATCAATAAATTATAGCTGACTCTTAAAACCATGTAAATTGAATTTTATTATAAATGCCATTTGATCATTCTTTCAAAGAATATTCTTATATTTAAGCAAATGAAGAGAGAAATTATTGTCAACTTGTTTGGGGAAATGTTAAATTGTATTTTTTAGACAAACATTAAATACACAAACTTTCTCTTCTATCAAAGTCCATTTTTGACAAATAAAAACATTACTTTTAGTATATGCTACTAGAATTCTTTAATTCAAATGAATGACCTTTATAATATAATTTCTCATGGCTAAAAAATACTGTATTTGACTCTGGTTTGGCTCTTTTCCTGATTTCTGTATTAAAATGGAAGGCAGTAAATAGAAATATTTTGTTTGCTAATATACCTTTAATCTAACTTCATTAATAAAAGTGGGCATCAGTAGTAGATACTATCATTAGATAGGGAAAATGATGAAAAAGGAAAATATGTATGTTTTGTAATAAACATGAGTATTGTTCTTTATCACTTACAATGTTATTCACACTGTTTAGTATTTGACTATTATTTTGTTAACTCACATCATTTATAGTAAAAAAACTAGTATGATGATAAATTGATTGCAGAGACAGTTCTAATGGAATTAGAGTTTTATGGGCTTAGTAAATAATAGCTATTGCATTTGTAAACAGACAGGTGGAGTTGGTAATATCCAGTTCATTACAACAGAGCTGACTGGATGCATTGCTTTCAGTGGGAGACCAAAACTGAGTACTAGTACTTCTTTCCCCTTTCTAGCTCTACTCCCTGTCTCAAAACCTAGACTTTAGTCCAGTGAGAGAAAATTTCAGTTTAAAGAACAGATAGATACACTTAGAATTGCTGGTCTATATGATCTAGTGCAGAGAGGGGAGAAAAAGAAGATAAACCTCTAGTGTTTACAGGTTTGTAATAGGTTATCTCTACCCATTGACATAATATGGACCAATGGATTTCAGCTTTGAATCAAATAACTTCCCTGTTGAGAACCTGTGAATACAGAGTGGGATCTGAAGTCAGGGCTATTAATCTAGTCCTCTGGTTTTTCATCCTGGATAGTACCTCTGGGCCATTTGAAGTTATTAGGGATGTTGTTAAATTGTTGTTGTTCAGTTGCTAAGTCGTGTCTAAAGCTTTGCAACCCTATGGATTGCATCAAGCCAGGCTTCCCTGTCCTTCATTATCTCTTGGAGTTTGCGCAAACTATTATCAGGATATCCTTAAAAGGTACTGACTTTTAGGACCTTGAAGTTTAAGGATGTTGAATATTGTATAATGTAGAGGTCCACCAGCTCAGTAAAAAATTTCCTTCCTCTACTCCAATGCCAAAATCATCTCCAAACTATTCCAATGGCGTTCCTCCATAAAGAAACATGAAACTAGAGCACATTTCCCCCTAGCCTTTGTTCCTGTGTACCATATTTTTTCTTTCTTTTTATTTGTTTTCTTTAAGTGTAATAGTTTTATAGTATTGTATCAGTTTTAGAAGCTACTGGGCTTCCATGGTAGTTCAGCTGGTAAAGAATCTGCCCGCAATGCAGGAGACCCCGGCTCTATTCCTGGTTCAGGAAGATCCCCTGGAGAAGGGCTAGGCTACCCACTCTAGTATTCTTGGGCTTCCCTGACAGCTCAGGCAATAAAGAATCTGCCTGCAATGCAGGAGACCTGGGGTTTGATCCCTAGGTTGGGACAATTCCCTGGAGGAGGGCATGGCAACCCACTCCAGTATTCTTGCCTGGAGAATTCCATGGACAGAGGAGCCTGGTGGGCTACAGTCCATGGGGTCACAAAGAGTGACAACTAAGTGGCTAAGCACACAGAGGAGCCTGGCAGGTCACAAGAGTGGGACATGACTTAGCAACTAAATCACCATAGCTTTCTTTTTAGTTTTGCAGTGTTAAAAAACAATGATAGAAAGATAAATCCTCTGTACTTAGTGGTTTAACAAGTGTTGTATGTGGCTAAGCACACATACAACATAGTGATTCAGAATTTCTGTAGATTATACCCCATTTAAATTTATTATAGAATATTAGGTATATTTCCTATGCTCTATGGTATATCCTTGTGGGATATTTATTTTATACATCGTAGTTTATGCCACTTAGTACCCTACCCCTGTCGTACCCCTGCTCTCTTCCAGTCTCCCCACTGATAACCAGTAATTTGTTCTATGTGAGTCTGTTTCTGATTTGTTATTTTCATTCATTTTATTTTTTAGATTCCACATATAAGTGATAATATACAGTATTTTATTTCACTGAGAATAATACCTTCTAGGCCCATTTGTATTATTGCAAATGGAAAGATTTTATTCTTTTTATGGCTAAATAGTATTCTGTTTTATATATATATGTGTGTATATATATATATACTGGCACACCACATCTCTGCAGCCCCATGGGCTATAGTCCCCCAGGCTGCTCTGTCCATGGAATTTTCCAGGCAAGGATACTGGAGCAGGTTGCCATTTCCTACTTCAGGGGATCTTTCGACCCTGGAGTCAAACCAGTACCTCTTGCATCTCCTGCATTGACAGGCAGATTCTGTACCAAGTGCCACCTGGGAAGCTTTTATATTTACATACCATATCTTCTTTATCCATTCATCTGTTGAGTATGTACCATGTTTTAGATATCAATAGATTTGACTCTAAGTGTGAAGGTCTTAAAAATACTGCATAGAATATGGTTATTTTTTGGTATTCTCTCAAAATGACTAAAATTATATTAGTGGAAAATAGTGATATATATTTAATTATATTTGATATTCTTAAGACTAAATATATCCTTATTGAACATAAAAGAATCATAGACTCCTAAGAGCTAAGTTTTGGTCACACTTATTATGTACATTTAATCCTTTCTTATATGGTTCAAGTGTTAAGTATCTTTGCAACAATAGAGTGAGTAGGTATATATTTTCATGAAAAAGAAAAGATGGTTTCTTAGCTTACTTTTTACTAATTCCCTTGTAGCTCAGTTGATAAAGAATCTGCCTGCAATGCAGGAGACCTGGGTTTGATTCCTGGGTCAGGGAGATCCCCTGGAGAAGGAAATGGCAACCCGCTCCAGTATTCTTGCCTGGAGAATCCCATGGACAGAGGAGCCTGGCAGGTCACAAGAGTGGGACATGGCTTAGCAACTAAATCACCATAGCTTACATGTTAGTTTTGCAGTGTTAAAAAACAATGATAGAAAGATAAATCCTCTGTACTTAGTGGTTTAACAAACTTTGTTGTGTTAAATCAGAAGGTGGAGACAGTTCCCTAAATGAGAGGATCTTATCAGTTTCATGGTTTTCAAGCCATTTAACATGGAGAATGAAGCAGGAATAAAGTAGCTTCGTTCTTCTGTAATGGTATTATACAGAACAAAGTTGAAAAAGCAGCAGACCAGTTAGACTGAACACCTTAAAATTTTGGTGAAGACAAAGATAGTTTAATCCCAAAGCATTTTTTACATACTTTGAATTTTAAAACATTCAAATATATATCTATATAAGAAATTATATGGATACCTGTGACAGATCCTAATTGTGGATTGCAGTTTATAACTTCTACCAGGTAGAAAGTGCACTGGATTGAAAGCTTCAGACCTGGCTTCTTGCAGTAGATATATCATTTGTTAGATTTTATAATGTTTTCAGGCATCAAGTTCCTTATTTGAGAATAGAAAGAGTTGAAGATTTTTATTGGTTTTCTACCATTTTTTTCTGAAGAATATGCTTGAGTATTATGAAAATTTTCATTATTCACAGTGATTCACTATAGCACTGAATCTTTCTGGGCTGGGATATATTAGATTTTTTTAAGGTATAATTTAAACAATAATCTCCCAGTTCCTGATTTCATTTTGTCTGTTCATAGACGTTTATTCTCTTCTCCTTTCTTCAGTATTTCCCTCAACCTCCACACATGCACACATTTGGAAAACACTGGATTATGTAGAAATGATCTATATAGGCTCTTTCAATGCCATTTTTTTCTGGATAAATATAGCATTTGAAATGAATAAAGTGGAACAAAAAAAAAAAATCCCACAAAGCCAAGAAAAAGGAAATTGGCAGAATACTCAGGCATACCTGTGAAAATCTGAGAAGAATTTTAAGGTAAGGAAGAACATTTGATAGAATTCTTTGATATCTAACACATAGAGAGGAGAACTCTATGTAAAAAGAGCCATGATTAAGTGATGGTGGAAAGAAGAAAAGGTAGAACAAAAAGAGGATGAAAAAACTGAAAAAAATGTGAGAATTGTATTAGATTTATATTCCTGATGTAACAAACTACCACAAATTCAGGATGTTATAATTCTATACTTCAGAAGTCTGATATAGGTTTTACTGAACTACAGTCTGTGTATGGGCAAGAATTTTTTCTTTTCAGGGGCCTCTGGGAGAGATGTTTCTTTGCCTTTTCCATCTTCTGGAGGCTGCACACATTCACTGATTTATGAAGATGGTTCCTCCATCTTCAGAGCCAGCAACATTGCATCTCTCTGACTAGTCTTCTGTAGTCAAATACACTTATGACCACAACTAGGATAACTTAAAACATTTAGAGACTCAGTTGGATAGTCCAGGAGGTTATTCATTGAATCACATCTGCAAAGTTCCTTTTGCAGTATAAGGTAACACATTCGCAAGTTCTAAAAATTAGAATTTGGGCATCTTTGAGGGGGAACATTACCCTGCCTACCACAATAACATACTAAATAAGTCCATATTTGAGACAGTCAAGAGTAGAACTGATGTTACTATAGAAAATTTAATGTGTGGAGAACAGACTTGAAAAGTTATCCTAGCTAAAATACTGAATGCATGAAAAGAAAACTGTGTTTGGAGAAAAAAGAATGAAGTCCATTATATGAACACTTGGAATTTCTGATAATTGTTCCTAAAGAAGAGGACAGAACAATTCAGAAAAATGTAATAAAGAGATTGTTGTTGTTGCTGTTTTTCAGTTGCTAAATCACGTCTGACTCTTTGCGACCCCTTGAACTGCAGCACGCCAGGTTTCCCTGTCCTTCTCTGTCTCCTGGAGTTTGCTTAAACTCATGTCCACTTAGTCAGTAATGCCATCCAATCATCTTATCATCTGTTGCCCTCTTCTTCTCTTGCCTTCAATCTTTCCCAGCATCAGGGTGTTTTCCAATAAGTCAGCTCTTCGCATCAGGTGGCCAAAGTATTGGAACTTCAGCATCAGTCCTTCCAATGAAAATTCAGGGTTGATTTCCTTTTGGATTGACTAGTTTGATCTCCTTGCTGTCCAAGGGATTCACAAGAGGCGTCTCTAGCACCAAAGTTTGAAAACATCAATTCTTCAGTGCTCATCCTTGTTTATGGTCCAACTCTCACATCCATATGTGACTACTAGAAAAACCGTAGCTTTGACTATATGGACCTTTGTTAACAAAGTGATGTCTCTGCTTTTTAATGAATTCTCTAGGTTTGTCATAACTAGTCTTACAAGGAGCAAGTGTCTTTTAGTTTTGTGGCTGCAGTCACCATCCACATTGATTTTTGAGTCTAAGTAAATAAAACTTTTCACTATTTCTACTTTTTTCCAATTATTTGCCATGAAGTGATAGGACTGGATGCTGTGATCTTTGTTTTTTGAATGTTGGGTTTTAAGCCAGATTTTTCACTCTTCTCTTTGACTTTCATCTAGAAGCTCTTTAGTTTCTCTTTACTTTCTGCCATTGAAGTGGTGTTATCTGCATATCTGAGGTTGTTGATATTTCTCTCAGCAATCTTGATTCCAGCTTGTGCTTCATCCAGTCCAGCATTTGCATGATGTACTCTGCATATAAGTTAAATAAGCAGGGTGACATTATGCAGCTTTGATGCACTCTTTCCCAGTTTGGAACTAGTTCTTCGTTCCATGTCCAGTTCTAACTTTTGCTTGTCTTGCATACAGGTTTCTCTGGAGGCTGGTAAGGTGGTCTGGTATTCCCATCTCATAAAGAATATTCCACAGTTTGTTGTAATTCACACAGAAAGATTTTAACATTGTCAATGAAACAGAAGTAGATGTTTTTCTGAAATTTCCTTGTTTTCTCTATGATCCGGCATATATTGGCAATTTGATCTCTGGTTCCTCTTCCTTTTCTAAATCCAGCTTGTATGTCTGTAAGTTCTTGGTTCATGTATTGCTGAAGCCTAGCTTGAAGGATTTTGAGCATAATCTCAATGGTATGTGAAATGTGTGCAATTGTATAGTAATATGAACATTTTTGGCATTGCCTTTCTTGAGATTGGAATGAAAACTGATCTTTTCCAGTCCTGAGGCCACTGCTGAGTTTTCCAAATTTACTGCCATAATGAGTGCAGCATGTTAATAGCATCATAAGGATTTGAAATAGCTCAGCCGTAATTTCATCACCTCCATTAGCTTTGTTCATAGTAATACTTCTTAAGGCTCACTTGATTTCACACTCCAAGATGTCTAGCTCTAGGTGAGTGACCACACCATCATGGTTATCTGGTCATTAGGAGCTTTTTTGTACAGTTCTGTGTATTCTTGCTACCTTTTGTTAATCTCTTCTATTTCTGTTAGGTCTTTGCCATTTTTGTCCCTTATTGTGCCCATCTTTGCATGAAATGTTCTCTTGGTATCTCCAATTTCCTTAAAGAGATCTCTCGTCTTTCCCATTCTATTGTTTTCCTTTATTTCTCTGCATTGTTCACTTAAGAAGACTTTCTCATCTCTTTGCTGTTCTCTGGAACTCTCCATTCAGTTGGGTATATCTTTCCCTTTCTCTTTTGCCTTTTACTTCTCCTCTTAGCTACTTGTAAGTCCTCCTCAGAGAACCACTTTGCCTTCTTTCACTTCTTTTTCTTGGGGATGGTTTTAGTATCCCCTTCCTGTACAGTGTTACGAATCTCTGTTCATATTTCTTCACATACTCTGTCTACCAGATCTAGTCCCTTGAATCTATTCATAAGTGTTTTGATATATTCATAAGAGTTTTGATTTAGGTCATACCTGAATGATCTACTTTCTTCATTTGGATCCTGAATTTTCAGTAAACAGAGTTAGCAGGAAATTAAATTTTCTGAGCTAAAAAAGATCAATACACACAGAAAGGATATTTCTTACATAAGATATGATAACTCAGAGACACAATGTCAACAGTTTTTCAACTCATAATGATAAAGGAAAAAAATCCTTCCTATATATAGAAGGAGAGAGGAGAAGATAGGGCATTATTATCAGGAAACCAAACTTAATATGGTTGCAGACTTTTTTTCTATAGTTTTAAATGCTAGATGACAACAGAGAAATATTTTTAGAGTTAAAAACAAAATTCCATGCAATTTGTTTTGTTCACACACAGCAACAGAAAACCATTCTTAAGTATATAAAACCTCTAAACTACATACTTTTTACTTCTGGAGGAAAAAAGATAATAATATGATACAATATAAATGCAAAAGCAATGGTATATTAAAAATCAAAACATATAGATTTCTGGGATATAGAGTGGCTTTAAATAATTAAGTCTAAAAATTTAAATGAAAAAAACTGCATGAGAAGATATATAATGTAAAAATTTATTCAACAACAATAATCCAGATTTAAATAAAGCATGTGATCGTCTGATTTATTTATGCCAGAGATGAAACCTGGTAATTCAAGAGTATGAATAAATTTAAAAATACATCCAGCAAATTGTGACCCAGGCCCACCCACATCTGGCTTGTTTTTATAGAACCCAGGAACCAAAAATAGTTTTTGTGTTTTAAATGGTTGAGAAAAAATTGAGATAATACGTTTTATAAGGTGAAAAGAATATGAATTTCTAATCTTATTGATTATAAATAAAGTTTTATTGAAACACAGTTACACTCATTTGTTTACATGTTGTCTATAGCTGCTTTTGCATTAAAACAGCAGTTTTGAGCAATTGCAACAGTGGTGTAAATGCAGTGCTCTCCTTGCTTTGCATTGCTCCTCAGAGCACTACAAATCACACTGACAAAATTGAGTTACAATTTGATTTTGCCTCTTCACCTGAAGGGCCTAAAGTATGTTTGATCTGACCTTTTACAGAGAAACTTTGCAACTCCTAATCTAAACTATGTATATGAACTTTGGTGTATAAGACTGAGACTTTGATTTCAATCCACAGTATCCAAATTTACTCAGCTATTGCCCTTCAATACGCTACTTACTGTAGCATCTCTTTGGTCTTATATGGACTGAGGTTAAAACCAAGTATGTATTATTCTGTATATTTAATAATCTAGATTTTCTCTTTTTCATTCCATGCTTTAAATGAAACAAAATTCATGTAAAGATTTCAAATATCACTTCCAAAGACAAAAGTCAGTTAATACTGCTGTAAGAAGAAAAAATGAATGCTTTACTATGGTATGCCAAAATCGTACGTGCTTTTAGAGGTAAGCACATACCATATTTAATAAGTTGGTTGTGTGTCAGTCATTTAATCAGCCTATATTTGTGGCAAGCATAGATGAATTATTTCAGAGGAAGGGGCATTGAAATGCAGTTTTGAAGGGTGCCTGCAAATTCAAGGTGAATGAGGCTGGCGCTAAGGTAACATGGAGAATAAGATGTATAAAGCCACTAGGCTGTCAGTAGGTTCGTGTGACGACAGAAATTCTGTAGCTGGAACAGAATTTGGAAAAACAGTGGCTGGAGTTGAAACAATAAAGACCTGCTAGCGAGCCTGGTGGGCTGCCGTCTATGGGGTCGCACAGGGTCGGACATGACTGAAGCGACTTAGCAGCAGCAGCGCAGGCTAAGAAGCCTAGTATATGTCATGCAAAACAGTCTTCATCTTGTGGGCAATGAGGATCCATTTCAGATGTTTGAACTGTAGAGACACATGATCAGATTAGTATTAATAATATATAGATATTGGTTCTTAAATTTTTCAAATATAGCCCCCTCCCTAAAATTCTCCAATGTTATGACTTGTAATTTCATATGGCATAAGTTGCCTTGAGATATAACCATTTATATTTTATTTATAACAGTTCTTCCTTGAGGGAGATATACAAACAATCCCCCAATGTCTTTTCTCCATTTTACAGATGTAAAATCTATATCTCAGATAAATGATCTGAACACAGCTCTTGCTTATAAAGGAAAGTCAGTGAGTTCTTTGATTAGATAGGTTTGAATTCAGTTTTCTATCTTTCCCCTGTTAACTGTGCATGCTTGAAAAACTCACTTAATAGTTAGAAAACCTAGTTTTCCCAGTTGGGTTTTATTGTATTTATCCCACAGGAATATGAGAATTTCTGATAATGTATGTGACATGCTTAACACAATAAATGGAAACTGCTGATATTTTTATTATTACTAATATTAATCATCATCATTATAAGGGTTCAACACCCATTATTCACATTTTCAAAATCCAAAGTTTTGAAAAATTATTTTTCCCAAGATTTTCACAAATTCATTTCATGGAAACCAGCCTTGAAGTGATAGGGGATGACTTATATAGTACTTATTTCTTTAGTCAGTGTCAATATTGATAAGATTTTGCTGTGAAGTATTGCTATGCTGCCCCCATACATGTTATATAATTATAGCAGCTGTGAGACATAGTTACTTTCTGTAGTCTCCAAGACACATCTGGCCCAAGCATTTTAGATAAAGACTATAGATCTATATTATTATGACACCTTTAATAGCAGCTTCATTGAGATATAATTCACAGTCATAAAATCTATGATTTTTAAGTGTACCATTCAGTGGTTTTAGCATATTCAGAGTGAGGTGTGTGATCATCACTATCTAATTTTAGAATATATTTATCACCTCAAAAAGTACCCTGTATTAGTCATTCCCTATTTCTTCTGCTCTCACCCTCAGCTATGAAAAGTTAAGTCGCTCAGTTGTGTCCGACTCTTTGCGACCCCATGGACTATAGCCCACCAGGCTCTTCCATCCATGGGATTCTCTAGGCAAGAATACTGGAGTGGGTTGCCATTTCCTTCTCCAGGGGATCTTCCTGACCCAGGGATCAAACCCAAGTCTCCTGCATTAGAGGCAGATGCTTTAACCTCTGAGTCACCAGGGAAGCCCTCAGCTATGAAAAGTGAAAGTGAAAGTCGCTCAGTCATGTTTGACTCTTTGTGACCCCATGGACTGTATAGTCTGTGGAATTCTCCAGGCCAGACTACTGGAGTGGGTAGCTGTTCCCTTCTCCAGGGGATCTTCCCAACCCAGGGGTTGAACCCAGGTCTAACACATTGCAGGCAGATTCTTTACCAGCTGAGTCACCAGGGAAGCCCAAAAATACATGAGTGGGTAGCCTATCCCTTCTCCAGAGGATCTTCCCTATCCAGGAATTGAACTGGGGTCTCCTGCATTGCAGGCAGATTCTTTACCAGCTGAGCTGCCAGCCTAAGTAACCAATTATCAATCTATTTTCTGTCCCTATGCTGCTGCTGCTGCTGCTGCTAAGTCACTTCAGTCGTGTCGGACTCTGTGTGGCCCCATAGACGGCAGCCCACCAGGCTCCCCCGTCCCTGGGATTCTCCAGGCGAGAACAGTGGAGTGGGTTGCCATTTCCTTCTCCAATGCATGAAAGTGAACAGTGAAAGGGAAGTCGTTCAGTTGTGTCCGACCCCTTGTGACCTCATGGACTGCAGCCCACCAGGCTCCTGCATCCAAGGGATTTTCCAGGCAAGAGTCCTGGAGTGGGGTGCCATCACCTTCTCTGGTAGATTTCTCATTCTGAATATAAAGAATATATATAAAGAGAACAAACAGGAATGATGCATTAATTGGACTTTTTGTAAATGACTTCTTTCACTTAGCATAAAGTTTTCAAAGTTCATCCATGTTGTTCCATGTATCAATATTTCATTACTTCTTTTTATGTTGAATTAATATTGAATTGTATGGTTATACCACATTTTGTTTACCTATTCATCATGGATTGTTTTCACTTTCTGGCTATAGGGATAATGCCTCTATTTACATTTGTGTACACATTTTTATGTGACCATATTTTCATTTCTGTCCCATGTATACCTGGAAATGGAGTTTCTAGGTCATTTGCCTCTCTGTTCAGACTATCAGGAGCTGCCAAACTGTAGGTCATTTGCCTCTCTGTTTAGACTATCAGGAGCTGCCAAACTGCTTTCCAAAATGGCTGCAGCATTCTGCTTTCCTACCAGCAATATGTGAAGGTTCTAGTTTGTCCACATCCACATCAATACTCCTTATTGTCTGTCTTTTGGTATAGCTATCCTTCTTGTTCAGTCTATAAGTTGTGTTTGACTCTTTGCAATTCTATGAACTGCAGCATGCCAGGCTTCCCTGTCCTTCACTCTCTCCCAGAGTTTGCTCAAATACATCTGTTCAGTCAGTGATGTCAATCCAACCATCTCATCCTCTGTTGCCCCCTTCTTCTCCTACCCTCAGTCTTTTACGGCATCAGAATCTTTCCCAATGAGTTAGTTCTTTGCATCAGGTGGCCAAAGTATTGGAGCTTGAGCTTCAGTAGCAGTCTTTCCAGTAAATAGTCTGGACTGATTTCCTTTAGGATTGACTGGTTTGATATACTTGCTGTCCAAGGGACTCTCAAGAGTCTTCTCCAGCACAATACTGGAAAAATTATAGCCTTGACTACACATTACTTTGTCTAGGTTTGTCATTGCTTTTCCTCCAAGGAGCAAGTGTCTTTAAATTACATGGCTGCAGTTACTGTCCACAGTGAGTTTGGAGCCCAAGAAAATAAAATCTGTCACTATTTCTACTTTTTTCCCACCTATTTGCCATGAAGTCATGGGACCACATGCCATGATATTCAATTTTTGAGTGTTGAGCTCTAAGCCAGCCTTTTCACTCTCCTCTTTCACCCTCATCAAGAGACTTTTTTTCCTTCACTTTCTGCACTTAGAGTGGTATCATCTGCATATGTGAAGTTGTTGATATTTCTCCCAGCAATCCAATCTTAATTGCAACTTGTGAGTCATCCAGCATGACATTTTGCATGATGTACACTGCATATAAGTAAATAAGCAGGGTGACAATATATGGCCTTTATCTACTCTTTCCCAATTTTAAACCAGTTCATTGTTCCATGTCTGGTTCTAACTGTTGCTTCCTGCCCTGCATATAGGTTTCTTAGCAGACAAGTAAGTTGGCTTAAAGCTCAACATTCAGAAAACAAAGATCATGGCATCTGGTCCCAGAATTTCATGGCAAATAGATGGGGAAACAGTGGAAACTGTCAGACTTTATTTTTTTGGGCTCCAAAATCACTGGAGATGGTGATTGCAGCCATGAAATTAAAAGATGCTTACTCCTTGGAAGAAAAGTTATGACCAACCTAGATAGCATATTCAAAAGCAGAGACATTACTTTACCGACTAAGGTCCGTCTAGTCAAGGCTATGGTCTTTCCTGTGGTCATGTATGGATGTAAGAGTTGGACGGTAAAGAAGGCTGGGCGCCGAAGAATTGATGCTTTTGAACTGTGGTGTTGGAGAAGACTCTTGAGAGTCCCTTGGACTGCAAGGAGATCCAACCAGTCCATTCTGAAGAAACTCAACCCTGGGATTTCTTTGGAAGGAATGATGCTAAAGCTGAAACTCCAATACTTTGGCCACCTAATGTGAAGAGTTGACTCATTGGAAAAGACTCTGATGCTGGGAGGGATTGGGGGTAGGAGAAGAGGACGACAGATGATGAGATGGCTGGATGGTATCACCGACTCGTGGAGTTGGTGATGGACAGGGAGGACTGGAGTGCTGCGATTCATGGGGTCGCAAAAAGTCAGACATGACTGAGCGACTGAACTGAACTGAATTGAAAGTGATCTGGAATTCCCATGTCTTGGAGAATTTTCCATAGTTTGTTGTGATCCACATAGTCAAAGCCTTTAGCATAGTCAGTGAAGTAGAAGGAGATGTTTTTCTGGAATTCCTTTGCTTTTTCTGTGATGTAATGTCTTTTTGAATTAGTGTTTATTCTCTTCAGAAAAATACTAGGAAATAGAATTAATAGATTATATAGTAGTTCTATTTGTAATTTTTTAAGGAACCTCCATTCTGTTTTCTTAATGGCTATACCAACTTACATTCTCACCAACAGTTTCCTATGTTCCTTTTTCTCTACATTCTTGCCAACCCTTGTTAATTTTTGTCTTTTTGATCATAACCAGTCTGACAAGTGTGAAGTAATATCTCATTTCCCTGATGATTAATGATTTTGAGCATCTTTTAATGTGGCTGTTGGCCATCTGTATGTCATTGGAAAAATGTCTATTCAAGTCTTCTGTGCATTTCGTATTTTTTTTTAAAGCTGAGGTTTATGCATCCTTATTATGTTTTGAATATTGACCCTGTATCAGATCGGTCATTTGCAAATACCTTCTGTCATTCAGTGGGCAGCATTTTCATTTTGCCATAGTTTCTTCAGCTGTGCAGGAGCTGAAGAAATACATTCTTATTTAATGTAGTCCTATTTGTTTATTTTTGCTTCTATTTTCCATGCCTGGTAAGGCAGATCCAAAAAAATATTGCTGAGACTAACATTAAAGAGCATATTATGTTTTTTTTCTAGGAGTTTTATGGTTTCATGGCTTACATTTAAGTCTTTAATCCATTAATTTTTTTTTTTTTGTATATTATGTGAAAAAGTAGTGCAATGTGAGTCGGTCACATGTAACTGTCCAGTTTACCCAACACCATTTATTGAAGAGGTTGTCTTTTCCCTATTTCATAGTCTTACTTCCTTTTTTGTAGATTAATTGATCAGGAAAGTGTACATTTCTTTCTGGACTCAGTTCTAGTCCATTGATTTCTGTGTCTTTTTTTGGTGCCAATATCCTACTGTTTTGATTACCATAGCTTTGTAGTGTAGTTTGAAGTAAGGGAGGGTGATGTCTCCATCTTTGCTCTTCTTTCTCTATATTGCTTTGACTCTTCAGGGTCTTTTTGTGTTTTCATACAAATTTTATAGCTATTTGTTCTGGTTTGGTAAATAATCCTTTGGGATTTGATAGGAATTGCAGAAGTCTGCTGATTTCCTTGAATAATAGGATCATTTTAACCATAATATTTGTCCATGAGCAAAGTATATTTTTCAATTATTTGTATGGCTTCAGTTTCTTTCATCAGTGTCATAGTTTTCTGAATACAGGTCTTTTGCAACCTTCGTTAGATTTATTTCTAGTATTTTATTCTTTTTAATGTAATTATAGGTGGGATCATTTTCTTAATTTCTCTGATAGTTCATTGCTAGTGTACAGAAATAAAACAGTTTCTGTATATCAACATTTTGAATTCTTTGAGGAGTCCTAACCGTGGAGTCCTAACAGTTTTGTGGTTATATCTTTAGAATTTTCTATATATTTGTATATGTATATAAATTATATGGGTTTCCCTGGTAGCTCAGCTGATAAAGAATCCACCTGCAATGTAAGAGACTCCAGTTCAATTCCTGGTTCGGGAAGATCCTTTGGAGAAGGGATACCCAATCCGGTATTCTTTGGCTTTCTTGGTGGCTTGGATATAAAGAATCCACGTGCAATGTGGGAGACCTGGGTTTGATCCCTTGGTTGGGAAGGTCCACTGGAGGAGGACATGGCAATCCACTCCAGTATTCTTGCCTGGAGAATCCCCATTGTCAGAGGAGCCTGGAGGGCTACAGTCCATGGGGTTGCAAAGAGTTGGACATGACTGAGCAACTAAGCACAGCACAGCATAAATTGTATAGGACATACATATTTTACATATATATGTGTATATATAGTATACACACACATATATATATTTATGTCATCTCTAAATAGTCAATTTTGTCTTTTCTTTTCCAATTTGGATTTCTCATTTCTTTTTCTTGTTTGATTGCTGTGTCTATGACTTCTAATACTATGAAGCCATCTATGCCTAGACTTTGTTGAGAGTATTTTTTTTTTAATATATTACTGATTAAATTTTATTACTGGTAATTTTTCCTCTTCATATTTTTTAATTCTTCCTGATTCAGTCTTGGGAAATTCTACATCTTTAGAAATTGATCCATTTCTTCTAGGTTTTCCATTTTGTTGGCACATAATGGCTTGTGGTGATCTCTTATGAGCCTTTTATTGGCACATAATAGCTTATAGTAATCTCTTATGGGCCAACTGTGGTATCAGGTGTAACGTCTGGGCTGACTGTGGTATCAGGTGTCGTGTCTCCTTTTTCATTTTGATTTAATGTTTTGAGCCCTCTCTGTCTTTCTTGATGATTCTGGCTAAAGAGTCATCCATTTTGTTTGTCTTTTCCAAAAAACCAACTCTTAGTTTTATTGAACTTTTCCCTCTCTCCCTCTCTCTCCGTTTTAGTCTCTGTTTATTTCTGTTCTGGTATTTTTTATTTCTTTCCTTCTATTAACTTTGGATTTTGTTAGGTCTTTATTTGCTAATTTTTTTGGTGTAAGATCAGATTGTTTATTTCATATTTTTTTGTTTCCTGAAAAAAACAGGCTTTTATCACTGTAAATTTCCATCTTAGAACTAATTTTTCTGCATTTCAAAGATTTTGGGTTGTTGTGCTTTAATTTTCACTTGTCTCCAGGTATTTTTTTTTTCCTTCATTTAATTTTTGTCTGTTTCTCATTGCTTGTTTAACTAGCATATTGTTTAGCTTCCACATGTTTGCATTTTCTGTAGTTCTTTTTTTTTTTTTTCCCTTCTTGTATTTGATTTGTAGTCTCATAGCATTTTGGTAAGAAAAAACTGCTTGATATATTTTCAGTCTTCTTACATTTATTAAGGTGTATTTTGTGGCCTAGCATGTGATCTATCATTCAATGTCCCATGTGCACCTGAAAAAATTGTGTACTGTGATATTTTGAAATGGAATATTTCATGTGTATCTACTAATTCCATCTGCTCTAATATGCCATTTAAGGCCAGTGTTTTTCTCATTAATTTTCTGTCTAGATGATTTGTCCATTGATGTAAGTATGGTGGTAAAATCCTTTACTACTATTGTATTACTGTAAGTTTCTCCTTTTATATTGGTTAATATTTGCTTTATTTAGGTACTCCCATACTGTATGCATTTATATTTACAATTATTATATCTTCTTGTTGGACTGGTCCCATTATCATCATGTCATGACATTCTTTATCTCTTGTTACAGTTTTTGTTCTAAAAAATTTCATCTGTCAGTGCTGCTGCTGCTGCTGCTACTAAGTCGCTTCAGTCGTGTCCAACTCTGTGCAACCCCGTAGACGGCAGCCCACCAGGCTCCCCGGTCCCTGGGATTCTCCAGGCAAGAACACTGGAGGGGGGTTCCCATTTCCTTCTCCAGTGCATGAAAGTGAGAAGTGAAAGTGAAGTCGCTCAGTCGTGTCCAACTCCCAGCGACCCCATGGACTGCAGCCTACCAGGCTCCTCCGTCCATGGGATTTGCCAGGCAAGAGTACTGGAGTGGGGTGCCATTGCCTTCTCCAAGCAGCCTCTTCCATTTCTCACTGTTATTGGCTTCCTCTCCATTTTATGCCAGGCTTTTTTGTTTCAATTCACATGAATAGTTTTTTCATTTCCTCACTTTCAGTCTATATGTGTCTTTAGATATGTAATGAATCTTTTGTAAAAAGGATATATGTGGGTCTTAATTTCTTAATCCTTCAGTGAATGCCTTTTCATTGGAACATTAAGTCCATTTAAGCTTAAAGTAATTATTTGATAAGTATGTACTTACTGTCACTTGATTAATTGTTTTTGGGTTTTTTCTGTAGTTCTTTTTTCTTTCTTTGTTCTTTTTCTTCCATTTTGATTTGATGACTATTTTAATGTTGTTTAGATTCTCTTTTTTTGCAGTTTTGTGTGTATGTCTATTTTAGGTTTTTGATTTGTGGTTACTGTGTGGTTCATATATAACAACCTATGTATGTATGTATACACATATGTGTATGTGTGTGTGATTATTTTATGATCTATTTAGTTTGAAGGCATTCTGACCATCTTATATTTTTATTCCCCCACTGCTACATTTGAGATTTGTATTTTTGTGTCTCTTAACTATTTGGACTTCCCTGGTGGCTCAGACCAGAAAGTGTCTGTCTACAATGTGGGAGACCAGGGTTCGATGCCTGGGTCGGGAAGATCTCCTGGAGAAGGAAATGGCAATCCACTTCAGTACTGCTACATTTGACTTTTATATTTTTGTGTCTCTGAACTATTTATTGTGGATATAGGTGATTTTACTACTTTAGTCTTTTAATAGTCCTACTAGGTTTATAAGTAGGTGATTTATTACTTTTGCTGTATGTTTACCTTTATCAGTGAGATTTTTTTCATTTCATAATTTTCATATTTCTAATGTGGCCTTTTCTTCTTAGAGGAGTCCCTTTAACATATCTTTTAGACTAAGTTTGATGGTGTTGAATTCAGCTTCTGCTTATCTGTAAAACTTCCAGTTTTGCTAAGAAATCTGAATAAAAGCCATGTCAGGTAAAGTATTTTTGGTTGTGGGGTTTTCCCTTTCATTGTTACATATATTATGCCACTACTTTCTCATCTGCAGAGTTTCTGCTAAAAATCAGCTGATATGGGAGTTTCCTCAGACTTAACTTGCTGCTTTTAATAGCCTTAGCAGAGTTCCGTTGTATAACTTGTTGCTTTTAACTTACTGTTTTTAATATCCTCTTGTTATCTTTAATTTTTGCCATTTTATTTATAAAGTGTTTTGGAATGAGCCTTTTTGTGTTCATCTTGTTTTGGAATCTCTGTGCTTCCTGGACTTGGATGTCTGCTTCCTTCCCCTGGTTAGGGACATTTTCAGCTATTATTTCTGCTCCTTCCTCTCTTTCTTCTGAGACTCCTATAATGTAGATGTTAGTTCCCTTGATATTGTCCAAGAGAACTGTTAAATTATCCTAATTTTTTTAAATTCTTTTTTTTTATTTTCCAGTCAGCTTGGTTAATTTCCGCTAGTCTATCTTCCAGATGGGTTATCTGTTCCTCTGTATCTAATCTACTATTGATTTCTGCTAGTAAATTTTTTATTGCAGTTATTATAATTTTTGCTCCATTTGGGTCTTTTTTATATTTTCTAGTACTTTGTTGACATTCACACTGTGTTCATCCATTCTCCTGAATTTGGTGAGCATCTTTATGATTGTTACCTTGAACTCTTTATTGGATAGATTGCTTATCTCACCTTTGTTTGGGTCTTTTTCTGAGATACGTTCCTTCATTTAAGACATATTTCTCTGTCACCCCATTTTGCCCACTTCTCTGTGTTTGTCTTTGTTAGATAGATCCATTACATTTCGTATTCTTGAAGTGGCCTTATGTAATAGACATCCTGGGTGGCCCAACGGCATCCTCCACTCTGGTCACCAGAACTATATGTTCTGAGAGTGTTTCCTACGTGGACTGAATGTGCTGTCTGTTGTGGCGGGGCCAACTACCATGTTTGTGGTGGTAGATGAGGCTGGCCCAGCCTGGTTGACTGTGAAGTCACGTGTTGTATGTTAGCTGTAGGCCTGCTAGGGGTAGAATGAGCTTCCTATGCAGTTGGTTGTACAGCTTGGGGGAAACAGAACTTGCTTCTCACCTATTGTTGGGTGGGGCTGGGTCCTAACATGACTGCATGGTCCGGGGAGACACTGGGCTGGTGCTTATTGCTAGAGAGAGGAGCCAAGTCTTTGGGTGGCTGTTTACGCATTCCAGGGAGGTATGGGCCTTTTGCTGTCCCACTAGTGGCTTGAGGCACGATTCCAAAATGAGAGTTGACAATGCTGATTTTACTGCCATAGAATGAGCTCCCAGAAATCGTTGTTGCCAGATTCTCTATCCCCACAGGGAGCCCCAGTTGCTTCCTGCCTCTCTGGGAGGCTCTCTGAGTCAGCAAGTGGACTGTTGCCTCTGTGCTGGGAGGCAAAGCTTGTGAGGTTTGGGGCATGCCCTTTGAGAGCAGAGAGTCTATTCCTGTAGCTTTCTGGTTTTCCCAAACACAAGACTTTCTGGTTTTCAAAGCCAAGTGTTCTGAGGGTTTGTCTTCCTGATGCAGGACCCCAGGCTAGGGAGCTTAGTGTGGGGCTCAGACCCCTTAGTCCTTGGGGAGGAACTCTAAGATTTTGATATTACTTTCATTTGTGGTTGGACAACTTGAGGAAATGGGTTCTGACTATATAGCATCTCTCCCTCTCATATTCATCTCTGTGTTTTCCCTTCTTTATGTGTTTATTTGTAGAAGATTCTTTATGGTAGTCTTAATGTTGTTTTCATGGAGAATTGCTCTATAAGTAGGTGTAATTTTAGTGTATCTATTTGGGACAAGGTGTGCTCATGGTCTTCCTACTCTATCATCTTGGCCACTTCTGCAAGATGTTTTTAATGATGTGATTATAATTAGTAAAAATTGTATTCTCAAATACTGAGAGTTACATTTTGAGTTGCTTATTATTATCAGATAGCAGTTTGGAACCACTTAAATTTGATATTCTCATTTATGTGAGAACAGTTGGAACATAAAGCTAGAGATAAGTTCAGTTCCTGGATAATAAATATTTAATAATTTTTTTTTAAACAAAATGAATAAACTACATTATTTTATTTTCTTATTTTTAATGAAAATTTGGCTTAGAAAGTAACATGTACTTAACAAATTGTGGTTGAATAAATATAATTATGTTTATAAATCAACTCTACAAATTGCACTAATGGAAAATAAATTCAAATCAGTCTCTATATTCATATTTAAGTCTAAAATGTAGAAGAAACATCTCTTACTGCTTTACAGATAATCACTATACAGTGAATCATTCTTAAAATATGATCTGCAGAAATAATGTTGCTGTTGATTATAGTGAAAGAAGGTCTTTACTTAAATAAGTTTGGGACACCTCGGTTTAAATAAATTTCAATAGGCTTTTCTATTACAGGACTTCTCAGAGCCTTTTAATGAAATTGTATCTTGTGTAAAGGGGGAATAGTATGCAATGTTTTTTCAAGTATATGTTGGCATAGAAACTTAATTTGAATGAACATATAATAGAGTTAGCAAACCATAAACCACAACTTGGAAAATGCTACTACAGTGATTTTATTTTGCATACACTAAGGAACTGGAGATCATCCATTTAATATTTCCATATACTCTATTTGAATTTCAGTAAGAAAAAGCAATCAGAGTATTATTATTGGTGGAATTGAATTTGCCAGGAATGCGAGCACAGCTTCCTCAGTAAAGATCTTGCCTTTGGAAACATCTTACCTCTTGGCAGCTCTCCAGAGTTCAGACTTGGCAGCCTCAAGGACAAAGCACAAGGTGTGTTTATTTGATTTAACATTTGGCAAAAGGTGTTTTGACTTGTTTGTTTTCTTTCACTTTGTTTTTCTTGTTTTTGTTTGTTTTTGGCAATGAACTTGAGTTTGGAATTTGTTCTTTCTTATGGGAGGCAGGATTACGATGGGGAAATGTTTTTACTTGAATTTATTTTGTAATTTTGGACAAATCCAAGAAAACAGAGTGAGATCTATAAAACCATAAACCTTTATCTGATTAATTTGTTAAATCATTTAGTATTATTGTCTATGAGAATTTGTTGCCAAAGTAAAATATTTGCTCTCTCTTGATATCTGGTACACTATGATATTTTGGTAAATTACTGTATTTTGATAATTATACATTGGTTAAAATCGATGTACCTGCATATAAGCAATTAAGGTCATAGAACAAATTAAGATAATAAAATATCGATTATTCAACATTATTTTAAATCTTTCTTGATTAATTGATACATTGATGTCTCATAAGTTTCATGGAGAGAAGAACTCTGTCGTAAAATGGAAGAAAATGGGCCCCTATTGTATATGTGACCTTATCCTCTACTCTCTTCTGGCACCCCTCATTCTAATCAGAACTCTTCAGTGGTTCCCCATATATTTATGGTGTGGACTCCAGGGCACAAAGGAAGTAGGACACTTTCTATACTTGAAGGAGATGGGACACATCTTACACTGAGATCAAAGTACTGACACGATCAATGTTTGTGTCTGAGCACTCGTATGTGGATTTTTGTCTGTTTGGTGTATGTAAATGTGTGTTTTGGTGTGTGTGAGAGAGTGAGAGTGAACTTGCAAAGTCAGTTGACCTTACCTAAAGATCTATATTTTTGTGATTTGGGAAACAAACTCATGTGCCCAGACTGAGATGTGTTTCAGGAGAAACACAACCTGGAGTTGCTACTGAATCAAACAGGAGATGAGATCAACTTGGGACTGAGAGGTTGCTGGGCAGAGTTCTGTACTTGTACAAAATCAGGTTAAACATTTTACTGTAAAAATTGCTTTGGGAAGTTCAATTATTTTTTTTTCTTCAAATTGTTCAGAGTTCAGTAATAATTTGAAAATAAACATTTTAAGTGAATTTTGTGTATGCCATTTTCATTAAAAGGGCCCATGATATGTAATCTATTCCCTGCTTCCAAATTTTGGTTAAAATAATAAAGACCTAATAGTAGGGGAAATATTTCTAAAATTAGTGAGGTAGCTATCAAGTGCTTTTATAAAATCATTTTTATGATGGACCTTGAAATAAATAGTATGTTATAGTGAAGTTAATTTTCAAAAATAAAATAGAGAAGTGATTTGAATATTATTATATTTTTCTTAAGGGTTTTTTTCTGGAAAACATTGGAATGGACTGTAATATAAAGGATATCCTAAAATTATATTTCTTACTCAGCATTATATTTTAGAGTTAAGGTCATTTTTAACATTTGGAATGCTAAATTTGGTACTGCAAATTCAAGTTTTGAACATTAATGGAACCAGTTTTATCTAATGTCTGATTACCACTGCTCTAGTAAAAAGAACTATACTGACCTACCTAATGCAAGTGTGAATATATAAGAGAAATTGTGACATATAGACTTAGAAATAACATCAAGGATTTACAACTCCTGAACTCCTGAGGAAGAAATAGCAGAAGTAGAGCAAGTGTTGAACAGAGAAGATTCTTTTCTTAGACTGGAGAATAATTTGAGATTTCTGACAAAGATTAAATTGTTATTTAAAAAAAATGGGGCCAGTGTTCAAGATTTTTGTTGTTGTTCAGAAGCCTTCCATTTTAGAAAGTATTTTAGAATGCTCCTTATGCACATAAACTGTAAGCATATAAGCAATAATCTATTCATCCAAAGTTTTCAACACGTTAAGAAGACCGTATATGTAATTTGCTGTTTTAAGTTATCCAAAGATACTTTTGCTGAAGCCACTTAGCTGATGCTAGAAGATGGTTAAGAGACCAAATGATAGCAGAAAGGGTACTATTTATATGTAATTAAGTTACACATAGATATGAGACCATCCTTTTCTTTTTTTCTTTATATATCTCAGTGACTTTTTACGTGAATGTGAGGTCTTCAAGTTCAGATTAGTTTTTTCCTCTTAAAAAGCTTATTTGAACTGTATGGTGACTCCACAGTGAGTAAGTGATTAAGTCAGTATGATGTAATGATGCTAACAACATTTATCCAGCACTTACTATGTGAGGAGCACCATGTTAAGTACTTTAAATGAGCTAGCAATTTGATTTAACACTTAGCAGCCACATGAGATAGGAATTCTTACTGTACTGATTTGAAAAATGGTAAATGAGCTTAGCTTAGTAAACAACTAAAAAGGGACAGAACCAGAAAGGAAACAAGTTAAAGCAAGGAAGAGTTAACTCATAGTTTATCAGACTCATCTCCTTATAAAAGAGAACTTATATTTTAAAATTCAAAGCTTTTAAAATCAAATTTATAATAATTAAGCATAAAATGTGGATGTTTTAAGTTAACATAATAGTTCTGGAAAATATCTGTTCAAAAAAGTACTGAGTATCCAGTGTTCTAATTTGTTTGAGATTTTTTAGTATACAAACAGTTGTACAAACCTTCTACTGAAGGGAAGCCAGAAAATAAAAAAGACTAAATTTAATAAGAAAAGAGCTTTTTAACCTTTTAAAAGTAACAATTGATAGGTCTAAGGTAAAATAACTTTCCTCTTGCAACACTTATCATCTAATTGTTTATATTTTGTCATGCTTGTATCAAATCATGAAGAAATGAAATATTGATTGCTATAATATGGTTATTTATTTTAAATATTATTGACATGACTTTGAAGAAATTGCTTCTCTCCTCCCTTCTTATACACTGAAGATGCAGCATTCCAAGAAAGCAATTAAATGTCCTTTGTAAAGGAACTTTTATTTTCTATAATTACAGACCTAGGTGGTCTGTGGCTTGTATGGATTGACAGTGAGAAGTCTTAGGACATATTTTTCCTATGAAGGACACATTTAAGTGCATTTTAGCATCAAAATAGCTACAAATGCTCATTATTAAAGATTCAATCTTTTTGTTTGCAGTATATAGGGGTGTGTTTATGTGTGTATAGAAAAAAAGAGGAAGGGAAAGAATAAACATGAAAATGAGAATGAATTATGCCAAGGCTCCCTAGGTGTTTTGTTTTAGTAGCTTTTCAGAATCCTAACCACTGTAATTCAGGGGATTGACTAAACATTTACATTTATCATTAAAATACAAGATACCATTTTTTTCTGTTCTCTGTTTTCTCTCAGGTGGTCTCATATTACTGTAGTGGATATTCTTTTATGTAGATATCTTTACTATACCACTCTGAATGTCTCTGCTTGGTAGGTCATCTTACATCTATTCTTTCTTGTAAATGCTTTAAGGAGTTAAAAAACGGATATGGTTTATGAACTTCGTTATTAAAGATGTAATAATGTGGCACAGTGAAAAATTGAAGTGTTCAATCACAAGGTCATTAACAAAGAATGAAAAATCATTAAGGGCAAAAGATGAAAGGAGGTTTTAAGGTAACTTTGAAATTCAGGCATGAAAACACCACTGTGTTGAGAGAGGCATAGGAGAGATTTTTGCAGAGGATAGAACCTGTATTGAAAGTCTGGTTCTGTAGTAACTAGACTTTTGTACTGAAAGAGATAACATGTAAGTCTTAGGAACAGGCTGTAAAAAAATTTTGGAAAAAGGTAGCAAAAGTGACAAATGTATTATAGTTAAAATTAAACAGTAAGGAAATATGATTCATCAAGGAGAAATTTGGACCAGAGATTGTGATTATGGTCAATAATGTAAAAAAGTTGAACAATTATATTTTATTTTGGGCTTCCCTGGTAAAGAATCTGCCTGCAATACAGGAGATCCTGGTTCAATTCCTGGGTTGAACAGTTGAAAAATTATACTTTTTTCTTCATTACAGTTGCTTCATACAGTTTATGAGTACACTCAGTTATTTACTTTCATAAAATCCCATTTTCTAAAAGAACCGAAAAGGGCAAGTTTAAAGACAGGGACCCAGAAGAGTTCACAGCCTTTTTATGACATTCATTTCTAAATGCCTTATTTGAAAGAGAATGTCCTGGTTTATGATTTTCTTTTCTTTTCTTTTCTTTTTTTTTTACTTTTAGAAAGAGGCAGATGGTATGAAAACTGGACTCCCTTATTTAAAGGGAATGTTGATATTTATAACCAAGCTTATCTCCAGCAAGATTTGTTTTTTGCAGCTGTTCCAGGTTGAAAAAAAAATATCTTAAAGTCCTGGCTTGTTTTTCTTTCCACATTTGGGGTGGGGGGGAGAATCTTCAGAATGTGAAAAAGTGATGTTTGATTTTAAACATGAATGCAATGTAAACTGTGATTTTTTTGCTTCTATATGTGAATTTTCTGTTTGTATGCTGTGATGATACTATTCTTTTTGTTTCACTGATCTATTTCCTAGATACATCACACTTGGGAAATAATTTACTCATCATTTTCCTATCATCAAAGTATTCTAGGAAATGTAGTAGATTTTCACTGAGTTAGCCTTTATTATTAAACTATCTTCTGACTTAAAAAAATTTTTTTTTATTTTCTGACTTTTCATTTTGATATATTAGTCATTTTCTTTCTTCCCAGAGTGAGTATATTTTTCACTGGGAAATAAATGTTTTCTGTCCTTTTTTATAGTTATATTATTTTTTATAAGGTGTGATATTCTTTCTTATTCTATTCTTTGCTTCTATTTTCAGTTGTAAAAGCTGCTGTTTCTCTGAACATATATATCTTAGCAACTTCCTTTTATAATTTCATTGAACATTAATTGTATTTTATACTCTAAACTTAATACATGAAACTGTCTTTTTGAGAACACGACAGCACTGAAATGAATATCTAAGTTCAGTTCAGTTCAGTTCAGTCGCTCAGTCGTGTCTGACTCTTTGCGACCCCATGGACTGCAGCACGCCAGGACTCCCTGTCCATCACCAACCCCCGGAGCTTACACAGACTCATGTCCATCGAGTTGGTGATGCCATCCAACCATCTCTTCCTCTGTCAGCCGCTTCTCCTCCTGCCTTCAGTCTTTCCCAGCATCAGGGTCTTTTCACGTGAGTCAGTTTCTTTGCATCAGGCGGCCAAAGAATTGGAGTTTCAGCTTCAGCATCAGTCCTTCCAGTGAACACTCAGGACTGATTTCCTTTAGGATGGACTGGTTGGATCCCCTTGCAGGCCAAGGAACTCTCAAGAGTCTTCTCCAACACCACAGTTCAAAAGCATCAATTCTTTGGTGCTCAGCTTTCTTTATAGTCCAACTCTCACACATCCATACGTGACTACTGAAAAACCATAGGTTTGACTAGATATACCTTTGTTGGCAAAGTAATGTCTCTACTTTTTAATATGCTGTCTAGGTGACTATCTAAGCTTATATACAAACATAATATTTGTTCATATGTGTTATGATTATGTACCTACATATACAGTTTTCCATAATGAAGGATATTTTATCATGAGATATATAATTTATTGTGAATAAATGTGATTATTGATATAAATGGAGATCAATTACATAGTTTGCTTGTCAAATTGGAGCAAGCCCCACTGTTTACATACAGATAACTTCCTGAGTATAAAATATTATGTAAATTATGATTATATCAGGTAAATATTTTTCCTTTTCAATAATTAAAACTAAAATATTTATTTAAAAGTTTTTGTCTGTCGACACTTACAGTTAATCTATTTGATTGAGTATTATGAAGACCAGCATATTGCTTAAATTTATAAAAGCCCAACCATTACTAGTGGGCTTCTCTGAAAGCTTAGTTGGTAAAGAATCCGCCTGTAATGCAGGAGACCCCGGTTCGGTTCTTGGATCAGGACGATCCTTTGCAGGAGAAATAGGCCACCCATTCCAGTATTTTTGGGCTTTTCTTGTGGCTCAGCTGGTAAGGAATCCGTCTGCAATGCGGGAGACCTGGGTTCAATCCCTGGGTTGGGAAGATACCCTGGAGAAGGGAAAGGCCACCCACTTCATATTCTGGCCTGGAGAATTCCATGGACTGTTTAGTCCATGGGGTCACAAAGATTTGGACACAACTGAGTGACTTTCACTTTCAACCATTACTGCTGCTGCTGCTGCTGCTGCTGCTAAGTCGCTTCAGTCGTGTCCAACTCTGTGCGACCCCATAGACGAGAACCCACCGGGCTCCACCGTCCCTGGGATTCTCCAGGCAAGAACACTGAAGTGGGTTGCCATTTCCTTCTCCAATGCATGCATGAAAGTGAAAAGTGAAAGTGAAGTTGCTCAGTCGAGTCCGACTCTTTGCAACCCCTTGGACTGCAGCCTACTAGGCTTCTCCATCCATGGGATTTTCCAGGCAAGAGTGATAGAGTGGGTTGCCACTGCCTTCTCCATCAACCACTACTAGTACCAAACTATTTATTTCCAGAGAGTCTCTGGCTGTTTTCTGAATAAACCCTTTAAATATCAATCTTTGATTCATAAAGTAATCACTCTCTGTCTTTAATCCCGTAGAACGTTTATCAGTTTAGGTTATTCCACACCTCCTTTTATTCTTTCTTTTAGACTTTGGATTGATTTTCTTTTCTTTTATTGGAGTATGGTTGCTTTATAATGTCTTAGTTTCTGCTGTACAAGGAAGTGAATCAGCTGTAGTATACCTATATCCCCTCCCATGTGGACCTCCCTCCCACCCCAGCCCACATTTCACCCATCTAGGTTGTCATAGTCACTCAGCTGAGATTCTTGTGCTATGATAACCGTAGTTAAATGTGCTAAGTGAAAAATACATGAACTATTTGCGTATCACCTCTGCCTATCTTTTTGTAAGGATTCACTCTAGTTGTTCAGCCCCTCAGTCATGTCCGACTCTTTGTGACCCTGATGGGTTGCAGCATGCCAGGCTTCTCTGTCCTTTACTATTTCCCTGTGTGTGCTCAAACTCATGTCCACTGAGTCAGTGATGCCATCCAACCATGTCAGCTTCTGTTGCCCCCATCTCATTCTTCCCTTCGTTTTTCCCAGCATCAAGGTCTTTTCCAGTGAGTTGGCACTTTGCATCAGGTGGCCAAAGTAGTAGAGCTTCAGCATCAGTCCTTCCAATGAATATTCACGTGTTGATTTTCTTAGAATTGACTGGTTTGATCTCCTTGCTGTCCAAGGGACTCTCAAGAGTCTTCTAGAGCACCACAGTTCAAAAGCATCAATTTTCTGGTGCTCAACCTTCTTTATGGTCCAACTCTCATATCCATACATGACTACTGGAAAAACTATAGCTTTGACTACATGGAGCTTTGGAAAGTGATGTCTCTGCTTTTTTTTTTTTTTTTCCTCCCTTTTTTTGCCACTTTATTTTTTAATTCAAGGATAATTGCTTTACAGAATTTTATGGTTTTCTGTTGAACATCAACAAGAATTAGCCATAGATACACACCCATGTTTGCTCCCTTCCATCTCCCTCCCCATCCCACCCTTCTAGATTGTCACAGAGCCCCTGTTTGAGTTCCCTGAGTCATACAGAGAATTCCATTGGCTATCTATTTTACATATGGTATTGTAAGTTTAGTATGCTGCTCAGGTTTGTCATAGCTTTTCTTCCTCGTAGCGAGTGTCTTTCAATTCCATTGATGCAGTCATCATCCGCAGTGATTTTAGAGCCCATAAAAATAAAAGTCTGTCAGTATTTCCACCTTTTTCCATCTGTTTGCCATGAAGTGATGGGACTGGATGCCAGGATCTTAGTTTTTTGAGTGTTGAGTTTTAAGCAAGGTTTTTCACTCTCCTTTTTCACATTCATCAAGGGGCTTTGGTTCCTCTTTGCTTTCTGCCATTAAAATTGTATCATTCGCCTATCTGAGGTTGTTCATATTTCTCCTGGCAATCTTGATTCCAACTTGTGATTCATCCAGCCCAGCTTTTTAAATGATGTACTCTGCATAGAAGTTAAATAAGCAGAATGACAATATACAAACTTGATGTGTTCCTTTCCCAGTTTTGAATCCATCCATCGTTCCATTCACTCTAGTAAGTTAGTTCACTTTACAAATGCCATTTTTCCTTGCATGAGTGTTTGCCTAATGTGGGTTTAGTAAAAATTTAAATGGAATTCTCACAATAAACAAATTGACTTGAAACATTCAGTAAAACTTGCTAGTATTCTATTACTCTGTACTCTCACCATGTAATAAAGCAAGTGATTCTATAAGAAATGTGAAACTGTACAAACAAAAGTCTTGCACCTCACTACTGATTTTGTTGTTATTGCTCATGTTCCCAATGGATACCATGTGAGTGAGCACTTAAAGATCATTGACCAAGGTTGTCTGTATTCATCTCTGCTTCTTTAACCAGAAGATACAAAGTGTATGTTTCTCAGATTCTCTGAAAATAATAAAAATAAGAAAGATGAAAGGATGTTTTTTCAATTAGTGCTATAGATATCTGAATAACATTTAGTTCAAATATCAATGGCTAAGGCAGAAATAAAGTACATTATTTTATTATATGTTATGGCTGAAGGAGATTTGTGCTTAGTTATATTAGAAGTAACAATGCATAAAGGAAAGTGATTTAAATATATATTTATAAACCATATTAAAATAATTGAATTTTTAATTCAGAAGCATTTATGTATTTCCCAGGCTTGCAGAATTTCATTTTGAACATCAGCAATCATAATTCTATTAGTTCATGGGAAAAATAGCACACTGCTCACAATAATTACCCTCTTTTTTTATGAAATATTCTTCTAGAGGACCTGATTCTGAGATAAAATGTTAGCTTATATCAAGGAGGATTTAATTAACACTGTTGACAATTGACCAGTGGGAAAGAGAGAAAACTTGCAAAGTAGTAATGCCAATTTATAAAGAATAAAAATTGATTATAAAATAGAAACCTTTAAAGGATATGTTAGTAGAGTATAATGGCAATTGAATTTCCTAATAAGAATGTAGCTTAGAGAGCATCTAAGAAACTTGACACATTTCTTTTTTTGTCTTTAAAAATAATTAGTGAGAATTCCCTGGTAATGGTTAGGAGCCAGTGCTTTCATTGTGGGAACCAGATCCAGTTCCTGGTTGGGGAATTAAGAACTTGCAAGCAGTGTGGTGCTGCCATCAGAACAAAAACAAAAACAAAATAAGTAATTGCTAATGATAACCAACGGCTATGTTTAACTGATTGAATAAACTAGATACTCAGTTCAGTTCAGTTCAGTCACTCAGTCGTGTCCAATTCTTTGTGACCCCATGAATTGCAGCACGCCAGGCCTCCCGGTCCATCACCAACTCCCAGAGTTCACTCAGACTCACGTCCATCGAGTCAGTGATGCCATCCAGCCATCTCATCCTCTGTCGTCCCCTTCTCCTGCTCCCAATCCCCCCTAGCATCAGAGTCTTTTCCAATGCGTCAACTCTTCGCATGAGGTGGCCAAAGTATTAGCTAATTCATTTCTAGATATGTATTAGTTTTCTATAAATACATAATTTGTTACCATAAACTTAGTGGCTTACAACAACAATCACTTATTAGCTCACAATTTTGTGGGTCAGGAGTCCAACGTGGTCTCAATAGGTTTTCTGCTTGGGATCTTGCAAACCTGAAACGCCAGCCAGACTGTTCCAAGCTTTGTGAAAAAATCTACTTCTAAGTTCTTATAGGTTGTGGGCATAATTTAATTTCCTGTGGTTGTAGGACTAAAGACCTCCTTTCCTTCTTGGTTGACTGATCTTCTCCATGTCAACCTTATTTCTTGCTACATGGACCCTTCCATCAATGGAGAATTTCTCATTCATAAAATTCCTTTGAATTTCTCTGACTTGTCTTACTTTGACCTCTAGACTGTGATTTAAAATGCTCATATGATTAGATCAGTACCACTTTGATGATGTCCTTATTTTAAAGTCAGCTGATGTAGAAGTAACTAAATGTTTGAAACCCTTTTGCTGTTAATGTAATATAATCTTAGGAGTTATATTTTGTCATATTTACAGATTCTACCCACACTCTAGATGAGGAAGAGATTCACAAAGAACAGCATATTGGAGGCAATCTTAGAATTCTACCAATCATATTTGATATAGTCATTGCTTATCAGTATAATGTATGGGTAATTTTTAATTTACTGGGTGCTCCAGGGTTGCCTCCAGAGAAGGCAGTGGCACCCCACTCCAGTACTCTTGCCTGGAAAATCCCATGGAGGGAGGAGCCTGGAAGGCTGCTGAGGGTCAGACACAACTGAGTGACTTCACTTTCACTTTTCACTTTCATGCATTGGAGAAGGAAATGGCAACCCACTTCAGTGTTCTTGCCTGGAGAATCCCAGGGACGGTGGAGCCTGGTGGGCTGCCATCTATGGGGTGGCACAGAGTCGGACACGACTGAAGCAACTTAGCAGCAGCCAGGGTTGCCTCATTATTTTTGTAGTTAATACCAGCTCTTTCTTTCTCTACTTACTTACCATTTTTGTATTTGTATCTAACATCCTACTTTCTACATGTCTGTTGCTATTATTATAACTTTCTTCTTATCTGTGTTTAGAACCAATGAGACTTAGGAACCAACACACTGAGATTCCTACTTTTAAAAAGCAGCTGATGAATTCCTATGGAGAGTTATTCTTGGCCTCTCTTGGTCATTCAAAACTGTTTTGAGAAAACACAGTTAATTGTACAAAGCTGTATTGTATTTAGAAATTGATAGGGCAGAAGTCGAGTAATGAATTATATATTTTACCACCGGCTCCCCAGACAACAGATTCTGAGGCACAGCTTAAACTTGGATGCAATACAAGGGAGACAAGAGTGAGTGAAAAATAGAAGGAAAAAAACTAGATAAGGAGGAAAAACAAATATAAGGTGGTTACTGAACTGGCCACAGTGTAAGAGAAAATAGAGACTTTTATTTAGTCATGTGGGACATCTCCAGGCTGGCTGTATAGAGCCAATTAGTTGGATTGAGGAAGAGAAAAGAAATTTATCTGCTAACATCTTCCTGTCACTTATTTTTTATTGGTCAAAGCTCTATCCTTGTACTTTTCAGATTGTTTTGGGGCTAAGGGGCTTGGGATTTGGAAGTGGTAGGGGAAGCCAAGCTTCCTATTGATCTAGGTGTAGGTATTGCTGTAGCTGTGGAGGTGGTGTTGGAAGTTGTACCTTCACCCACCCCCCAGAGGAACCATGTCAACTAGCACTAGTAGATTAGTTGTGGGTAATTGCTGGTGCTATTCATTGGGCAAGTGGCTGAGCATCCAGGAGACAGTGAATATGGGAAAATACATCAGTTCAATTCAGTCACTCAGTCATGTCTGACTCTGCGACCCATGAATCGCAGCACGCCAGGCCTTGCTGTCCATCAGGAACTCCAGGGTTCACTCAGACTCATGTCCATCGAGTCAGTGATGCCATCCAGCCATCTCATTCTCGGTCGTCCCCTTCTCCTCCTCCCCCCAATCCCTCCCAGCATCAGAGTCTTTTCCAATGAGTCAAGTCTTCTCATTAGGTGGCCAAAGTACTGGAGTTTCAGCTTTAGCATCATTCCTTCCAAAGAAATCCCAGGGCTGATCTCCTTCAGAATGGACTGGTTGGATCTCCTTGCAGTCCAAGGGACTCTCAAGAGTCTTCTCCAACACCACAGTTCAAAAGCATCAATTCTTCAGCACTCAGCCTTCTTCACAGTCCAACTCTCACATCCATACATGACCACTGAAAAACCATAGCCTTGACTAGACAGACCTTAGTTGGCAAAGTAATGTCTCTCCTTTTGAATATGCTATCTAGGTTGGTCATAACTTTTCTTCCAAGGAGTAAGTGTCTTTTAATTTCATGGCTGCAATCACCATGTGCAGTGATTTTGGAGCCCCCCAAAATAAAGTCTGACACTGTTTCCACTGTTTCCCCATCTAATTCCCATGAAGTGATGGGACTGGATGCCATGATCTTCCTTTTCTGAATGTTAAGCTTTAAGCCAACTTTTTCACTCTCCACTTTCACCTTCATCAAGAGGCTTTTTAGTTCCTCTTCACTTTCTGCCATAAGGGTGATGTCATCCGCATATCTGAGCTTATTGATATTTCTCCTGGCAATCGTGATTCCAGCTTGTGTTTCTTCCAGTCCAGCATTTCTCATGATGTACTGTGCATAAAAGTTAAATAAGCAGGGTGACAATATACAGCCTTGATGCACTCCTTTTCCTATTTGGAACCAGTGTGTTGTTCCATGTCCAGTTCTAACTGTTGCTTCCTGACCTGCATACAGATTTCTCAAGAGGCAGGTTAGGTGGTCTGGTATTCCCATCTCTTTCAGAATTTTCCTCAGTATATTGTGATCCACACAGTCAAAGGCTTTGGCATAGTCAATAAAGCAGAAATAGATGTTTTTCTCGAACTCTCTTGCTTTTTCCATGATCCAGGGGATGTTGGCAATTTGATCTCTGGTTCCTCTGCCTTTTCTAAAACCAGCTTGAACATCAGGAGGTTCACGGTTCACGTATTGCTGAAGCCTGGCTTGGAGAATTTTGAGCATTACTTTACTAGCGTGTGAGATGAGTGTGATTGTGCAGTAGTTTGAGCATTCTTTGGCATTGCCTTTCTTTGGTATTGGAATGAAAACGGACCTTTTCCAGTCCTGTGGCCACTGCTGAGTTTTGCAAATTTGCTGGCATATTGAGTGCAGCACTTTCACAGCATCATCTTTCAGGATTTGAAATAGCTCAATTGGAATTCCATCACCTCCACTAGCTTTGTTCATAGTGATGCTTTCTAGGGCCCACTTGACTTCACATTCCAGGGTGTCTGGCTCTAAATGAGTGATCACATCATCATGATTATCTGGGTCGTGAAGATCAGGACTTCCCTGGTGGCTCAGACGGTTAAGCGTCTGTCTACAATGTGGGAGACCAGGGTTCAATCCCTGGGTTGGGAAGGTCCCTGGAGAAGGAAATGGCAATCCATTCCAGTACTATTGCCTGGAAAATCCCATGGACAGAGGAGCCTGGTAGGCTACAGTCCATGGGGTCGCAAAGTGTCGGACATGACTGAGTGATCTTCTTCAATGGCACCCTCCAAGAGGACTTATGCCAAGATGCATCTTTAAATATTTAAGTATCTTTAAATAATCTTTCAGGATTATTTGTAATATGTATGTATGCCTTTGCTAGGATGCAGGTCAAAGTTATAACTCCTTAAATGTTTAATTTTTATATAAAATATCCTCCTTTGTTCTCAGATGTGAAGTGCAGTGAAAGTCATTCAGTCATGTCCAACTCTTTGCTACCCATGGACTATACAGTCCACAGAATTCTCCAGGCCAGAATACTGGAGTAGGTAGCAGTTCCCTTCTCCAGGGGAATCTTCCCAACCCAGGGATAAAACCCAGGTCTCCCTCATTGCAGGTGGATTCTTTACCAGCTGAGATTCTCAGATAGTCCTTTCAAAATTTAGATAGCTTTTTTTTTTTAAAAGATGGGGAAGTTAACCAAGCATAATTAATGTGATATATCATTCCTTTGGACATCCTTTGTTAGTTGAGTCCTAGAGTTTTACTGAAAGACATCAATTTTGTGGATGTGTTGCTTTTCAAATATGAGCATTCCTAGGTCAATATTCTTTACTAGTGGAGACAAAAGCCAGTTGTCTATTTTCACATGATTACTGTAATAGCAGAATCTGAGATCAGTATTTACATGATCCTTCTTAGACAAAGATTTTGTTATTATTTATTTTTTGCTATTGTTAGTAGGATCAGTGTAGGGTTGAACTCAGGTTCTCCAGTAAGACTTGTTGGACTTTCTAAGCTAAAACGGTTAAGAACAAATGGATGTATTTAATCTCTTATGTTTCTTCTGATTCTGTGATTCTGTTGTACTAAATCAACTGATATGCTGGCTAGTTATTCTCAGCTCCTACCTTTAAAATATTTAAGGTAGGTTCCATGACTTCAACACTGACATTCTTATTCGCAAGTTTGGGTATATTCATATGTCTTTTCAATGGTGAGGCTGGGGATCCCTGAGCCTTTTGAGGTTCCTGGGTGGCGGATCAGCCCCAGGGCAGCCAGTGGCAGCAGAGAGGCTGGGAGCCCTCCACTCCTGGGCATCCTCAGCATTCGTCAGCTCCAGTCAAAAAATCCAGCAGATCCTTTGCTCAGGCCCTGGGGCGGCACATTGACCAATACCCAGTAGCCAGTAAAGGTTTGGTGGTTGTTGTTCAGTTGCTCATTCATGTCCGACGTTCTGCAGCCTTATAGACTGCAGCATACCAGGCTTCCCCAGTCTTTCACCAACTCCCTGACTCTGCTAAAAGTCATGTCCTTTGAGTCAGTGATGCCATCCAACTATCTCATCCTCTGTCGACCCCTTCTTCTCCTGCCTTCAATCTTTCCAAGCATCAAGGTCTTTTCAAATGAGTCAGCTCTTCACTTCAGGTGGCCAAAGTGTTGGAGCTTCAGCTTCAGCATCAGTCCTTCCAATGAATATTCAGGGTTGATTTCCTTTAGATTGACTGGTTTGATATCCTTGCAGTGCAGGGGACTCTCAAGAGTCTTCTCCAACACCACAGTTCTAAAGCATCAATTCTTCGGCCCTCAGCCTTCTTTCTGGTCCAACTCTCACATCCATACATGACTACTAGAAAAACTGTAGCTTTGATTATATGGTATTTTGTTGGCAAAGGTCTCTGCTTTTTAATACACCACCTAGGTTTGTCATAGCTTTTCTTCCAAGGAGTAAGCATCTTTTAATTTCATGGCTGCAGGCACCACCCACATTTTAGAGCCCAAGAAAATAAGGTCTGTCACTGTTTCCATTGTTTCCCCGTCTGTTTGCCATGAAATGATGGGACCAGATGCCGTGATCTTCATTTTTGGAATGTTGCATTTTAAGCCAGCTTGTTCTCTTTCCTCATTCACCTTCATCAAGAGGCTCTTTAGTTCTTCTTTGCTTTCTGCCATAAGGATGGTGTCATCTGCATATCTGAGGTTATTAATATTTCTCCCAGCAATCTTGATTCCAGCTTGTGCTTCATCCAGCCTGCAATTTCTCATGGTGTACTCTACATGCAAGTTAAATAAGCAGGTTGACAATATATAGACTTGATGTACTCCTTTCCCTGTTTTGAACAAGTCCATTGTTCCATGTCCAATTCTGACTGTTCCTTCTTGACCTGCATACAGGTTTCTCAGGAGGCAGGTAAGATGGTCTGGTGTTCCCATCTCTTTGAGAATGTTCCATAGTTTGTTGTGATCCACACAGTCAAAGAATTTAGCATAGTCAATGAGGCAGAAGTAGATGTTTTTCTGGAATTTTCTTGCTTCTTCTATGATCCAACAGATGTTGGCAATTTAATCTCTGTTTCCTCTGCTGTTTCAAAATCTAGCTGGCACATTTGGAAGTTCTTGGCTCACATACTATTGAAATCTAGCTTGAAGGATTTTGAGTATTACCTTGTTAGCGTGTGAAATACCTGCAATAGTCTGGTAGTTTGAACATTTTTTGGCATTGCCCTTCTCTTGGATTGGAATGAAAACACATATTTTCCAGTCCTGTATTCACTGATTTTTTTCAAATTTGCTGCCATATTGAGTGTAGCACTTTAACAGCATCATCTTTTAGGATTTTGAATAGCTCAGCTGGAATTCCATCACCTCCACTGGCTTTGTTTGTAGTGATGATTCCTAAGACCCACTTAACTTCGTACTCCAGGATGTCTGGCTCTAGGTGACTGATCACATGATGGTTAGCTGAATCATTAAGATGTTTTCTGTATAGTTTGTCTGTGTATTCCTGCCACCTCTTCTTAACATCTTCTGCTTCTGTTAGGTCCATACCATTTCTGTCCTTTATCATGCCCATCTTTGCATGAAATGTTCCCTTGGTATCTCTAATTTCCTTGAAGAGATCTCTGGTCTTTCCGAAATTATTGTTTTCCTCTATTTCTTTGCAGTGTTCACTTAGGAAGGCTTTCTTACGTCTTCTTGGTATTCTGCATTCAGATGGGTATATCTTTTCTTTCCTAGATCAGTGAAAGTTTACACACTCAAGAGGATCAACAGTGGGGCAGCCGGTACCTGGGCATGTCCTATAGCTATGTGGAATAGCTGAAGGGCGTGTCCCTGCTTGTCTGGGCCTGAGAAAACGTTGTCCACTGGAGAAGGGAATGGAAAGTCACTGTCTTGCCTTGAGAATCCTATGAAAAGTATGAAATATGACACCAAAAGATGAGCATTCCAGATTGGTAGGTTTCCAGTATGCTACTGGAGAAGAGCAGAGAAATAGCTCCAGAAAGAATGAGGAGGCTAAGCCAAAGAAGAAATGACACCCAGTTGTGCATGTCTGGTGATGAAAGTAAAGTCTGATGCTTTAAGGAACAATATTGCATAGGAACCTGGTATATTAGGTCCATGAATCAAGGTAAACTGGACGTGGTCAAACAGGAGATGGCAAGAGTAAGCATTGACATTTTAGGAAGCAGTCAACTAAAATGGAGGGGGATGGGGCAAATTTAATTCAGATGACCATTATATCTACTACTGTGGGCAAGAATTCCTCAGAAGAAATGGAGTAGCCCTCTCATGGTCAAAAAAAGAGTCCAAAATGCAGTTCTTAGGTGCAGTCTCAAAAATCAACATAACGATCTCGGTTCAGTACCAAGGAAAACCATTCAACATCTCAGTAATACAAGTCTATGCCCCAACCACTAATACCAAAGAAGCTGAAGTTGAACAACTCTCTGAAGTGCTCTAGGTGAGTGACCGCACCATCATGGTTATCTTAGTCATTAAAACCATTTTTTTATAGTTCTTCTGTGTATTCTTATCACCTGTTATTTTCTTCTGCTTCTGTTAGGTCCTTACTGTTTCTGTCCTTTACTGTGCCCATCCTTGCATGAAATGTTCCCTTGATATCACCAGTTTTCTTGAGGAGATCTCTAGTCTTTCCCATTCTACTGTTTTCCTCTGTGTCTTTGCATTGATCCCTTAGGTCAGGGCCAGGGATATAGGTCCTTGGGATATATAAGTACATCTGTGATGGAGTGGGGCACCCAAGGAGAGCACATGTGGACTGGTTGTGCTATGCTGTGCTTAGTCACTCAGTCACGTCTGACTCTGCAACCTCATGGACTGTAGCCCACCAGGCTCCTGGGTCCACAGGGGTTCTCAAGGCAAGAATACTGGAGTGGGTTGCCATCTCCTCCTCCAGGGGATCTTCCCAGCCCAGGGATCAAACCCAGGTCTCCTGCATTGCAGGCAGATTCTTTACCATCTGAGCCACCAGCGAAGCCCAGTTGTACTGTGGGTGGCACCAAAATTTAACAAGCAGACAGGAAAAAATGCTTATGATGGTTGTAAGCAAGAGATCAAGTTGATGGAGGTGGAAAATCAGGTGAGTACTGACTTGAAAACTAATGCCTAACAGTTTCAATACTAAGTACAGTTGGCCTTCCATATCCCTGGGTTCTGCATCCACTGATTCAACCAACAATGGGTCAAAATGGTTCAAAACAAGAAAAGAATTCTAGAAATTTTCAAAAAGAAAACTTGAACTTGCCACATACTGGCAACTAGTTTGATAGCATTTACATTGTATTAGGTATATAAATAGTCTAGACGTGATTTAAAGTATGTGGCTGGATGTATATAGGTTATATTGGAGAAGGAAATGGCAATGCACTCCAGTATTCTTGCCTGGAGAATTCCATGGACAGAGGAGCCTGGTGGGCTGCAGTTCATGGGGTCACAAAGAGTCGGACACGAATGAGTGACTAACACCACTGCTATATAGGTTATATGCAAATATTGTATTATCTTATATAAGGGGCTTGAACGTGAAAGATCCTGGCATCCTTGGGGATCCTAGAATTAATCTCTTTATGGGTACTGAGGGACAGCTGTACTCAGTACTGCCACATATCACCAAGAGAGAGGTTTCATAAATAAGAACTGTTTGTCCTGTGGGACAACCTGATCTTGTGGTATTCTCATATCTGCAGCATATGTTGTCTAAAATAGTCATCTGTTTCCTGAAATGTAAATATTCCAGAAGAAGATTTGCCATTCTAACCTTCACCCTCCAACACTTTGTAAAAGACAAACCAGTTGAGCTACAGTGTGTTGTGAATTGCCCTTGTGTGCTTCATAGTTGGGGTTAGAGTAATACTGATGGGCCCTGGTTTATAGTTGTTCACCTGGTATCACAGGGCCTCATTGACATGAGACCTCAAAAGTGCCCTGATTTGGGATGGTAAATTGTATAGTCCCCCTATTTTAGGTTCCTGTTGACAGAATATTTCTTTCACATCTGAAGCTGGGAAGCTGGTTGATGAGCATGTCTCTTAACCAGTTCTTGATAACTTTTATTCATTAACCAGATGCTTATTCCCGTCCGTTATAATCCTAAATCAGCTTTCTGATAATCCCTTTATTTCACCAAACGTTGCATGAAACAGAAGTTTTATAGGGTAATAATGTGCAAAATTTGAAAAGTCGGACAAGTAACATTGGAAATGTGGCATTTTCAAATTTTCTCTTAGAAACTGACAAGGCACAAGTGGAGGCTTGGTAAAGCTTTTAAGTAAAGCCAAACTAATAATGGTATATTGTCCTAAAACATTTTGGGAACTTGATTCATGTTTACTTCAATGTAAAATAAATGTAAATTAAGAAAGAGATTTTTAACTTTGAAATAAGCCAAACTTGGTTATGAATAGTGATTTTGATAGATTTAGAGTGAATCAGAACATTTGATCTATACAGATATATTATTTAGAAATTACCAGTCAAATGTGTAACATTGGGCTAAACATAACGAGTTGTACATTTTGCTCCTAAAACCTGTGTCTCAGGTAACTTATTAAAAGCTCTGAGAAGAATTTGCTAATATTACTTCACAGCCAAGAAAAGGGAATTCATATTGAAGAATTATCATAAAACAAACATATATCTGTTTACTTAGGAATTTCAGAGATAAGAATAGATGCCATCTGAGATGTTTGCATCTGGAGCTTATTGTTTTCTCTCATCATTTAGCTACCAGTTTTGGGTACCATCTGGATAGAATCAAGTTTTTTGTTGTTGGTATAATTGAAACAATGTTAGGTTTCATAAAATTCTCTTAAAATAACCAAATTTTAAAGGGATTTTAAGTATTGAAAAACCAGTTTGTGACCTTTATAACTAGAATCCTATTTTTAATTACTTGTTTTCTCATCAGGAAAAACAATCTGAAAGTGTTTTGGTCAAAGATATGAAACTGCCTTTTCTCTACTTCGAGTCACTGAAGCCAAAGCCAGCCTTGGTATCTCTCATTCTGAGCTACTGTTAGTAGCTTGTAGCATGCAATGTACACACTGCCTAACTTACTGATTTATATTAGAATTGTGGATGTCTTTGCTCTTTTTTTACATGGTTGAGTATGTTTCTCTTCTTATATCAGCTTATATATTACTTTGTATTAGTAAAAGCAGGGTCTGCAGTATTATTTGGTACCATATTATGGTAACCTATAAACTTTTTACAAGTACAGTTTCTACTCAAAATAACCTTTATTTGAAGTGTTAGTTGCTCAGTCATGTCTGACTCTTTGCAACCCCTGGACGGTAGCCCAGGGTAGGCTCCTCTGTCCATGGGATTTCCAGGCAAGAATACTGGAGTGAGTTGCCATTTTCTTCTCCAGGTGATCTTTCCAACCAAGGGATCGAACCCTGGACTCCTGAATTGCAGGCAGATTCTTTATCATCTGAGCCACCTGGGAAGCCCCCTTTATTTGAAAGACAGTATGTCATTAATGATTGTTTTATTAACTATTAAAAGTTATATGATATGCCAGTCTAGCTTAATTAACACATCTTTTTTTGTAAATATAGTACAGGAAATTAAAATACATTTCCGATTTTGCTGATTTTAAACCTTGTAAATCATAATGATCGTTTCTCTGCTTAGGAACACGGTCCAGATAGAAATCCTTCCTAGATTTGAAGTGCCTATTTCTTTGATATTTATGCAATTCAGAATTAAAAAAAATAATGTAACTAATCTCCCTACCCCTAAATGATGCACGTTGTTGATGGTACATGCAAGGCAGCCTTTTTGTCTATTCTGGGCAGTATAAATTTAATGTGTTGTTTTCAAGTATGTCATGTGTCCAGATGCCACAACAATCTGTGCATCAGAAAGGCATTAAAATAAAAGTAAAATATTTGTTGATATTTTTTAATGAAGACCAGTGAATTTGTGGTGCATTATGTTTGGATTAACTAATTCTATTAGGTTTCAGGAAAAAAGGACATTGTTTTCTTATAGCCATTTGAAACATTTTATAATATGAATTTATAATAATATTCTGCCCTCACCACCTACCCCATACCTACTTCTCCCACTGTATTACCTATTTCTGTTGATGATGGTATCATATCTCTAACCCAGTATTTTGCCAAGTATGGCCCACATAACAAATTAGTTGGAAAACTCTGGCATGGAGTTGGTGCTTGTTTAAAATGCAGCTTCCTTGACCCCTCCTCAACATTACTGACCAGGTATCTCTGAAGAGTGCGACCTGGGACTTTGTTTTTTAATTATGACTCTACTTTTAAAGCACAGTTGGCTTCCCCATTTCCTCTGCCTCATGCCCCCATCCAGGGTGTCCCCATAGTCTAAAAGTCGAATACCAAACTGTCACTTCCTACCCACTTGCTGCATTCTTCCCCTAGTGGGTTGCCTTTGAATATAATTTGGCTTTTTAAAAGCTTATTAACTATGTTCAAACCTTCTAGTCTTTCTAATATCATTAAAAAGTATCTGATTTACTCACCACATTGCACAATACCCTTTTATAACTTTCTGTTGAATTCAGAAAAAGCCTGAGGTTTCAGCTGGTCCTGAAAAGCTTCCACAAGGCAGACTGTCCACTCAGCCTCTACTGAAGAGGCCAAAAAGTTCTCATGGTCCCAGTGCAGGCTTCACATCTACTTCTAGCAGTGTTCCTCAAATGCTCCCACAGAGGAGAGTTACCCAACAGCTGGTTAAAAAGAAAACTAGTATCTTTCAAACGTTAATGGCCTAAACAAACAAACAGAAAAACCCCTGGAGATTCCTGGACCTTAGCCCTTGGGATTCCTGGGGCCCAGAAATCTACATTTTTGCTGGTGATGGAACACATTTTGGGAAATACTGGCCTAGGGGCTCTAGTCACTCCTGGTGAATTTGTGTGCCTAGTTAGACTCTTGAGTCCTGAGCCTTTTCTCTGGAACTGAGATCCTCAGGTCTGGGCAGCAGATTCTTCCCACTGGTACTGGGATCTCCCATGTTTACCCAGGTCTCAGCTGACTGCTAGGAGGCCTGAGTACTCCGTGCAATTTTGAGATGAGTTAGTTCAATATACTCCAGATTCCTGGTATTTTCATTCACCATTTGGTGTTTTCAGTTGCTAAGTTGTGTCTGACTGGCAAGCCCATGGACTGTAGCCTGCCAGGCTTCTCAGTCCATGGGATTCTCCAGGCAAGAACACTGGAGTGGGTTGCTGTTTCCTCCAGGGGATTTTCCCAACCCAGGTATTGAACCTGGGTCTCTTGCATTGCAGGCAGATTCTTTACCAACTGAGCTATGAGGGAAGCCCTCATTCACTGTTTAAGATGACCTATTTGACCATTTGTTCTTCCTTTAACACATATGCATCCCATTATTTTGTGGCTTATTTGTTTTTGTTTTTCTTTTTTTTTCAGACCAGTCTTTTGCTATTTCCTTGTCCTTCTATAATTTTCTTTATGTCCCTCTTGAACCCCATACTCTCAAGCAGTTATTACTTTAACCTCTTGATGTTAATTGAAACCTTATTCTTGTCATAGACACCATTTCCCTGAAGCTTTTTAAAGCAGCGGCTATTCTTTCTTTAACCCTCCACATACCCATGGATTAAGAGTCAGTTGTTACCTTTTTATTTCTTTATTATCGCTTCTAGACTGTTTCCTTTTCCATGCATATGGAGTGACAAGTGAAACAAAAGACCTGGCTCCTTTGTGGTTCATCCCGTTAGATGTGGTGCTGTTTACCGCTCTTCTTTGCTGTTATCTGTGGGCATTCAGCTTCCCTGGCAGCTCAGAGGTTAAAGCATCTGCCTCTAATGCGGGAGAGAGTCTCCCTGTCTTAGCTTTTCCTTCCATCCGAGCTCCAACTGTACCACCCTGCAGGTGCCTTCATTATTCATATGTATCAAAGTATGTATTATTCTGGTCTCACCTTTCCTTATCAGCCATAATGTTTTTCTGTCATTTTAGTCACCCTCTATCATAACCTACTCCATCTCAATGATAACATAAATCGCCTCACATGTTCTATTAATTACCCTTAGTTCTTCTTGAGTGAAATAAGACTTTGGTAATTTGGCTTCATCCAAATCTTTTAAGTCCAAAAATCAATCTGCTTTCTTCTTAACTCTTAAATTGCTGCTATCTCCACTTCTTTTTTTTTTTTTTTTTTTGGATAGTGTTTATTTTATTTTAATTAATTTTTTAAAAAATTTTGTATTAAGTATAGCCAATTAACAATATTGTGATAATTTCAAGTGGACAGCAGAGGGAACTCAGCCATACATATCCATATGCATCTGTTCTCTGAAAACTCCCCTCCCATCTAGGCTGCCACATAACACTGAGCAGAGTTTTCTGTGCTATGCAGTAGGAGTTATTGGTTATTCATTTTTAAATATAGCAGTGTTTACATGTCAGTTACAAACTCCCTAAATATCCCTTCCCCCTTTACTTCTCCCACAGCAACCATAAGTTCATTCTGTAAGTCTGTTGAGTCTATTTTCATTCCTTTTTGTATTCTGCATATGAGAGATGTCATATGATATTTCGCCTTCTCTGACTTACTTAACTGAGTATGACAATGCCTAGGTCCACCCATGCTGCTGAAAATAGCATTATTTTGTTCATTTTATGACTGAGTAATATCCAGCTGTATGTGGGTACCACGTCTTCTATATCCATTCCTCTGTCAATGGGCATTTAGACTGTTCTATAATCTATGTCTTGGCTATTGTAAACAGTGCTGTGACAAATATTTGGGGTGCATGTATCCTATGTTTTTTCTCTGGATATATGCCCAGCAGTGGGAATGCAGGGTCATATGGTACCTCTGTTTTTAGTTTTTAAAGTACCACCAAATTCTGCATTGGAGGTACCAAGTTACATTCCCACTAACAGTGTAGGAGGGTTCCCTTCTCTCCACACCCTCTCCAGCATTTGTTATTTAATAGATTTTTTTTTTTAGATAGCTATTTTAACTGGCATGAGGTGATAGCTCATTGTAATTTTGATTTGCAGTTCTCTAGTGATTGTAGCCATGAAATTAAAAGATGCTTACTCTTTGGAAGGAAAGCTTTGACCAACCTAGATAGCATATTCAAAAGCAGAGACATTACTTTGCCAACAAGGGTCCATCTAGTCAAAGCTATGGTTTTTCCAGTGGTCATGTATGGATGTGAGAATTGGACTGTCAAGAAAGCTGAGCACCGAAGAATTGATGCTTTTGAACTGTGATGTTGGAGAAGACTCTTGAGAGTCCCTTGGACTGCAAGGAGATCAAACCAGTCCATCCTAAAGGAGACCAGTCCTGGGATTTCTTTGGACAGAATGATGCTAAAGCTGAAACTCCAGTACTTTGGCCCCTTCATGCGAAGAGTTGACTCATTGGAAAAGACTCTGATGCTGGGAGGGATTGGGGGCAGGAGGAGAAGGGGACAACAGAGGATGAGATGGCTGGATGGCATCACCGACTCGATGCACGTGAGTTTGAGTGAACTCTGGGAGTTGGTGATGGACAGGGAGGCCTGGCGTGGTGTGATTCATGGGGTCGCAAAGAGTCGGACACGACTGAGTGACTGAACTGAACTGAACTTAACTGAATAATTACCAGTGCTGAGCATCTTTTCATGTGCCTCTTGGCCATCTTTGTATATATTTTGGAGAAATGTCTATTTATGTCTTTTGCCCATTTTTTGATTGGGTTGATTGTTATGATGATAGTTAAGCCTCATAAGCTGTTTGTAGATTTTGGAGACTAATCCCTTCTCAGTCACATCATTTACAAATATTTTATCCCAATCTGTGGGTTGTCGTTTCACATAGTTTATTGTTTCTTTTCTGTGAAAAACTTTGAGTTTAATTTGGTCCAATTTGTTTATTTTTGTTTTAATTTCCATTATTCTGGGGGATGGATTGAAAAAAATATTGCTGTAATTTATGTCAGAGAGTGTTCTACCTGTTCTCTTCTAGGAGTTTTATAGTGTCTGGTCTCATATTTAGGTCTTTAATGCATTTCAAGCTTATTTTTATGCATGGTGTTAAAGAATAATCTAGTTACATTTTTCTTTTTTCACATGGCTGTTTTCCCAGCACCAGCTGTTGAACAGACTATCATTTCAACATTGTGTAATCTTGCCTTTTTTGCTGTATATTAATTGTGTGGGGTTATTTTTAGGCTTTCTTTTGTGTTCCATTGATCTATATTTGTATTTTTGTGCCGATACCATGCTATTTTGATGACTATGGTTTTGTCATATAGTCTGAAGTCAGGGAGCTTATTACTCCAGCCTGCTTTTCTTTCTCAGGATTGCTTTGTCTATTAGGGATCTTTTGTGTCTCCATGTAAATTTTAAGACCTTTTTTTTTTCTTTGTTCTAGTTCTGTGAATAATGCCATTGGTAATTTGATAGGGATTGCACTGAATCTGTAGATTGCCTTGGGCAGTATAGCTGTTTTGACAATACTGATTCTTTCAGTCCATGAACATGGTCTCTCTTTCCATTTGTTTGTTTCTTCTTTGATTTCTTTCATTAGCGTCTTACAGTTTTTCAGAGTTCAAGTCTTTTGTTTCTCCTAGCTAAGTTTATTCCTAGGTATTTAATTCTTTTTGATATAATAATAAATGGGGTTTTCTCTTGAAATTTTCTTTCTGATCTTTTGTTGTCAGTGTCTATAAATGCAACAGATTCCTGTGTATTAATTTTCTAAACTACACGTTTACCAAATTCATTGATGAGCTCTATAGGTTTGTGGTAGCACATTTAGTATCTTCTATGTACAGTATCATGTCACTTGCAAACACTGACAACTTAACTTCTTTCCCAGTTTGTATTTCCTTTATTTCTCTTTATTCTCTGATTGCTGTAGCTAGGATTTCCAAAACTGTGTTGAATAGAAGTGGCAAGAGTGAACATCCTTGTCTTGTTTCTGTTCTTAGAGGAAATGATTTCAGCTTTTCACCACTGAGTATGATGGTAGCTGTAGGTTTTTTGTATGGCCTTTATAATGTTGAGGTGTGTTCCTTCTGTGCCCACTTTCTGGAGAGTTTTTATCATAAGTTGGTGCTGAATTTTGTTAAAAGCTTTTTCTACACCTATTGACATGATTATATGGTTTTTATTCTTTAGTTTGTTGATGTAGTTTATCATAATCATTTATAAATATTGAAAAATTATTGCACTCCTGGGATAAATCACACTTGATTATGATGTATGATCTCTTTAATGTATTGTTGAATTCAGATTGCTCATATTTTGTTGGGGATTTTTGCATCTATGTTCGTCAGTAATATTGGTATGTAATTTTCTTTTTGTGTGGTATCTTTGTCTGGTTTTGGTATCGGGGGATGGTGATCTTAGAGAATGAGTTTTGGAGTTTTCTTTTCTCTGTAGTGTTTTAGAATGGTTTAAGAATAGGTGTTAGTTGTTCCCTAAAAGTTTGATGGAAGTCTCTTGTGAAGCCTCAAGTCCTGGACTTCCGTTTGTTGGGATTTTTAAAACCATAGTTTCAATTTCAGTGCTTGTGATTAATCTTTTTATATTTTGTATTCCTGATTCAGTAGTGGGGGACAGTATCTCTCTAAGAATTTTTTCACTTCTCCCAGGTTGTCCACTTCATTGGCATTAAGTTGTTTGTAGTGATCTCTGATAATCCTATGTATTTCTCTGGGGTCAGTTGTAACGTCTCCTTTTTCATTTCTTATGTTATTGATCTGAATTTTCTCCCCTTTTCTCTTGAAGAATCTGGCTAAAAGTTTATCACTTTTGTTTATCTTTTCAAAAAACAAACTTTTGCTTTCATTGATCTTTGTTGTTTTCTTTGTCTCTGTTTCATTTATTTTTGCTCTAATCTTTATGCTTTCTTTCCTTCTACTAACTTTGATTTTATTTGTTCTTTCTCTAGTTTTTTTTTTAGGTGTAAGGTTAGGTTGTTTATTTGAGACGTTTCTTGTTTCTTGGATATTGTATTGCTATAAACTTTCCTCTTAGATCTGCTTTTGCTCCATACCGTAGGTTTTGAATCATTGTGCTTTCATTTTAGTTTTTCTCACAGTGTATTTTTATTTCCTCTTTGATATCTTTAGTGATTCATTGACTAGTAGATATTTTTATAGTCTTTTTCTTGTAGTTTATTTCTAATCTCATAGTGTTGTGACCAGAAAAGACACTTGATGTGATTTAAGTTTTCTTAAATTTACCAAGGCTCACCTTATGACCTAGTATGTGATCAATCCTGGAGAATATTCTGTGTGCATATGAGAAGTAGTCTACTGCTTTTGGATGGAATGCTCTGTAAATATCAATTAACTTCATCTGGTCCAATGTGTCATTTAAGGCCTTTGTTTCCTTTTTAATTTTCTCTCTGGATGATCTGTCCATTGATGAAAGCAGGATGCTAAAGATACCCATTATTATTGTGTTACTGTCAATTTCTCCATTTGTGGTTGTCAGTATTTGCCTTACATTTTGAGATGCTCCTATATTGGGTGCAAATATATTTACAGTATTATATCTTCTTGAACTGACTTCTTGATCATTATATAATGTCCTTTTTTGTTTTAACAGTCTTTGTTTTAAAGTCTATTTTGTTTGATATGAGTATTTCTACTCCAGCTTTCTTTTGATATCTGTTTGTGTAGAATACCTTCTTCCATCTCCTAACTTTCAGTCTGTATGTGTCCCTAGGTTTGAGGTCCATCTCTTGTAGACAGCATATATAGATAGCATACTTGTAGGAACATCTTGTTTTTGTATCCACTTATCTAGTGTATGTCTTTTGGTTGCATTAAATGATACATTTAATCTATTTACATTTAAGGTAATTTTCAGTATGTATGTTTCTGCCCATTTTCTTGTTTTGGATTTGCTTTGTAGGTGTTTTTCTTATTTCATATTTCCTGCTTAGAAAAGTTCCTTCAGAGTTTGTTGTAATGTCAGTTGAGTGGTGCTGAAATCTCCTAATTTTTGCTTGTCTGTAAACCTTTTGATTTCTCTGTCAATTCTGTACGAGAGCCTCACTGGTTAGTGTGTTCTTGGTTGTAAGTTCTTCGCTTTCATCACTTTAAATATATCATGCCATTCCCTTCTGGCTTGCAGAATTTCTGCTGAGGAACCAGTTGTTAACCTGGTGGAAATTCCCTATGTTATTTGTAATTTTTCCACTATCGTTTTTAATATTTTATCTTTGTTTTTTCCTTCTGGGACCCCTGTAACGTGAATGTTGGTGCATTTAATATTGTCCCAGCAATCTCTTAGACTGTCTTCATGTCTTTTCATTCTTTTTTCTTTGTTCTGAGACAGCAATTTCCACCATTCTCTTTTCCAGGTCACTGATCCATTCTTCTGCCTCAGTTATTCTGCTATTGATTCCTTCTAGTGTATTTTTCATTTCAGTTATTGTATTGATCATCTCTGTTTGTTCTTTAGTTTTTCTAGATCTCTGTTAAACGTTTCTTGTATCTTCTCTCTCTTTGCTCCCATTCATTTTCTGAGATGGTGGATCATCTTCACTTTCATTATTCTGAATTCTTTTCCTGGAACATTGACTACCTTTGCTTCATTTAGTTGTTTTTCTGGGATTTTATCTTGTTCCTTCATTTTGGACGTAATCGTCTGAATTTTCTTTTTTTTTTTTTTTTCCTTACAATTAATTTTATTTTATTTTATTTTATTTTTTATTTTTTTTTTAATTTTAAAATCTTTAATTCTTTTCTTTTGTTTTTAACTTTCTGTGATTGTGGTTTTAGCTTGAAGGCTGCAGGATTGTAGTTCTTGCTTCTGCTGTTTGCCTTCTGGTAGATGAGGCTAAGAGGCTTGTGCAAGCTTCCTGATGGGAGGGACTGGCAGTGGATAGAACTGGGTTTTGTTCTGGTGGGCAGGGCCATGCTCAGTAAAACTTTAATCTGCTTGTCTGCTGATAGGTGTGGCCATTCTCCATCCCTATTAGTTGTTTGAGCAGAGGCTACCCAGCCCTGGAGTCTGAAGGGTCTGTGGAAGGGTGACTTCCAGGAGAGCTCCTGCCAACAAGTACTTCCTAGGACTTCTGTTGCTGGTGCCCTTGTTCCTGTGGTGAGCCACTGCTGCCCCATGCCTCTGAAGGAGACCCTTCAGATAGGTCTTCAGTTTTCTGTGGGATTACCACTCCTTTGCCTTGGGTCTTGGTTTGCACAAGATTTTGTGTGTGCTCTGCAAGAGTAGAGTTTCTATTTCCTCCAGTCCTGTGGAAGACCTGCAGTCAAATCCCACTGGCCTTCAAAGTCAGAGTCCCTGGGGTTTCCTACTCCCTTTTCAGGACCCCTTGCTGGGAAGCCTGACATGGAGCTCAGAATCTTCACAACAGGAGAACTTCTGTGATCTGTTCTCTAGTTCTAGGATGCACCCAGTGGGTATGGAATTTTATTTTATCATGATTGTGCGCCTCCTCCCATCTCATTGCAGTTTCTCCTTTGTCTTTGGACATAGGGTATCATTTGGTGGGTTCCAATATCTGCCTGTCAATGGTTGTTCAGTAGTTAATTGTGATTTTGATGTTCTTGCAGGAGGAGAGTGTACATCCTTCTACTCTGCTACTCTGAACCAATCTTCACCTCTTTTTCTATCTTTAAACTCCTTGATACATCATTTCCCCTACTTTATAAAGTAGCCTAGTCTTTTTCGCTCTACTGCCCTTCTGTTATGCCTGTCAGAGAAAATTGAAACTTTGCTTGATCCAGCTGTCTACCCCTTCCCTAAACCAGCAATGCACAACTGAGCACTCAGAAATACATTATTTCCAATCATGTAGTTTGCTGCTACCATGGATTCATGGTTACCAAATTAATGCAGTCTCATAATGTTACTGATTTATCCTATTTTCCCTAGACACCTCTTTCCATTTCTCCACAACAGAAATTTCAGCCTTTGTACTCTTAAATCTCCAAACTTCTCACCTCCTGTTTAACTTTTAGGAGATAACCTTGCCTCCTAATTCATATGAAAGGAGAACTACCACTTAGAGCTCCCTCTACTTTTATCTGCCAAACCTCAAAACTTACATATAATTTTACTCATTGTTTTTCCTCTTTCCTGCTGAAGTGAAGTAAGTAAGTAAGTATCTGCTATGATTAGTACTTCAGTATACATTGAATTCTGTCCCTTCCTATCCACTTGGCAACCTCCACGATTCTCTAGTGTTTTTCCCCTGTATCTTCACCTCCTTACTTTGTACTAGCTCCTTCTAATTACTGTTAGACCAACTCAAATTTCCATGTGTTCTCAAAAACAAACATCTCAGACTTTCATGGTGGTTTAGTGGTAAAGAATCCACCTACCAATGCAAGGAGCATAGGTCTGATCCTTGGTCTGGGAAGATTCCAGATGTTGTAGGGAGACTAAGCCTATGCACCATGATTACTGAGGTGACATGCTGCAACTACTGAAACCCATATACCCTAGAGGCTGTGCTTTGCAATAAGTGAAGCCACTGCAATGAGAGGCCCATGCATCACAACTAGAGAGTAGCGTCCACTCACAACTAAAGAAAGCCTGTGTGCAGCAAAGATGACCCAGGATAGCCAAAAATAAGTTTGTAAACAAGTATAAAAAATCAAAAAGCAAACCTAAAGAAAAAACAAACATGCTCTGAAATGTAATGAAACAAGACATAACAGAAAATCTCCCTCAACCTTAGTGCCTCTCTACTCACTATCCTATCTCTCTCCTTCCTTTTACTTATTTTGTAATAGAGTTGTCTAGACTTTTTTTGATTTGTGCTTTCTCACCTTGTACATATTTCTTAGCCCACAGAAAGTAGACTTAAGTGTATGTGTCAGAGAAGGAGCGGGGATTACAATTGTTAATTCATGTTATAAGGCCACTTATAATGAAATGGTAAATGCCTATTCAATTTAGGTCCAAAAGAGCCATAGCTTCTTTTGCTCAGCATACTATTTTTGAGATTAATTTCCATTGTTACATATTATTATCAGTAGTTTTTTTCTGGGTAGTATTTCTTTATGTGAATAAACCACAGTTGACCAGTTTTTATATTTATCAACATTGGGGTTGTTTCCATTTTTTGGCTATTATGAATAATAATACTATGAATATCCTTTCATGAAGCTTTTCTTGTGAACATATGTATTTATTTCTCTTAGATAAATGCATAAGAGAAGAATTATTAATAGTTAATTTTATGAGAAATTGCTTAATAAAGTGGCTGTATGATTTTACAGCTTACACATATGAGAGTTTCAGTTGCTCCATATTCTCCCATTGTTCTGTAGAGCAAATCTTTATGTGAATTATTCTAGTGGGTGTATAATGATATCTCAATTCTAATTTTAATATACTTTTTACTGGTGTTGAGAAATTTTTTGTGTGCTTATTTGTCATATGCATATCTTCTTTGGTGAAGTTTCTTTTACCCATTTTTTTTTTTTTTTGGTTTGTATGTCTTACATTATTGAGAGTTCTTTATACAATCTAAATACAAGTTCTGTTTGTCATATGTAGGTATTATGAATATTTACTTCCTATATATAACTCAGCTATTTATTTTCTTACTTGATTAAGTCCAGTACATCCTTTTTTTTCCCTTTGATGCTACATACTATCTGTGTTCTCTCTAAAGTGTTATTTGCCTACCCCAAGGTCATGAAAATAATCTTCATTTTTTTCCCTAACAGCTTTGTTGTTTTATTATTTATATCTTTTTTGAGTTTTGTATGTGATAAGGCATGGTCCTGGGTTGTTTTTTTTTTTTTTTCCTGTAAGGATATACAGTTGTCCCAGCACTATTTGCTGATACTGTAATCACTTTAGTTCTAAGTGTAGTGGAAGGATAATCCCAACCACTAAGATTTCTTTCTTAGAATGTAACTTTTTAGAGTCATATGGAGTACTGTCCTATAGTTACTTTTCTTGTTAATTTTTATGTCAATGTTGGCAAGTGATCACCATTTTAAAAATCACCTTTTCACACATTCAAGTTTTTACATGCTCTTTCTGTGCCTGCAAAGGAAAGTAATTTGGCAAAGAATGACAAAAATGGTCACTTTGATCCCTGAAAACATTAGGAAGACCACTGTTGAGCTCTCCAACTTTATACAGTAGGAATGTGTTCCCTAACAGACCTGTCTCACTATTACGCTTATGTCAAAGTGTAAACTGTCTACTTGAACGCTATGTCACACTTTGATAGTCAGTCTCTAAGTCATGTCTTACTGTTTGTGACCCCCATGGATTACAAGATTCCAGGCTCCTCAGTCCTCTGCTATTTCCCAGATTTTGCTGAATTTCAAGTCCATTGAGTCAGTGATAGTATCTAACCATCTTATCCTCTGTTGCCCCCTTCTCCCTTTGCCTTCAGTCTTCCCCAGTATCAGGACTTTTTCCCAATGAGTCAGCTTTTTTAATCAGGTGGCCAAAGTATTGGAGCTTCATCTTTAGCATCAGTCCTTCCAGTGAATATGCAGTGTTGATTTTCTTTAAGATTGACTGGTTTGATCTCCTTGTTGTCCAGGGGACTCTCAAGATTCTTCTCCAGCATCAAAATTTGAAAGCATCAATTCTTCAGCATGCAGCCTACTTTATGGTCCAACTCTCACATCTGTACATGATTATTGGAAAAACCATAGTTTTGATAGTCTTTTAATTAGCTAATTTTCATTTCCTTAGCATGGCCTTGCCCATCAGAACAAGACCCAGCTTCCCCTTCAGTCAGTGTCTCCCATCAACAAGCGTTTATAAGCTTCTTATCCTTCTCCATTAGAGGGCAGACAGACTGAAAACCACAATCATGGAAAACTAACCAATCTGATCACATGGACCACAGTCTTGTCTAACTCAGTGAAACTATGAGCCATGCTGTGTAGGGCCACCCAAGACAGATGGGTCATGGTGGAGAGTTCTGACAAAACGTGGTCCCTTGGAGAAGGGAATGTCAAACCACTTCAGTATTCTTGCTTTGAGAACCCAATTTACAGTATGGAAAGGCAAAAAGATAGGACACTGAAAGATGAACTCCCTAGGGTCAGTAGGTGCCCAATATGCTACTGGAGATCAGTGAAGAAATAACTCCAGAAAGAATGAAGAGATGAAGCCAAAGCAAAAACAACACGCAGTTGTGGGTGGAACTAGTGATGGAAGTAAAGTCCGATGTTGTAAAGAGCATTATTGCATAACTGGAATGTTAGGTCCATGAATCAAGGCAAATTGAAAGTGGTCAAACATGAGATGGCAGGAGTGAATGTCAACATTTTAGGAATCAGCAAGCTAAAATGGACTAGAATGGGTGAATTTAACTCACATGACCATTATATCTACCACTGTAGGCAAGAATCCCTTAGAAGAAATGGAGTAGCCATCATAGTCAATACTAGGGTGCAATCACAAAAAAGACAGAATGATCTCTGTTCATTACCAGGGATCACCATTCAATATCACGGTAATCCAAGTCTATACCCTGACCATTAATGGTGAAGAAGCTGAAGGTGAATAGTTCTATGAAGACCTACAAGATCTAGAACTAACACGCAAAAACAGATGTCCTTTTCATGATAGGGGACTGGAATGCAAAAGGAGGAAGTCAGGAAACACCTGGAGTAACAGGCAAATTTGGCCTTGGAGAATGAAGCAGGGCAAAGGCTAATAGGGTTTTGCCAAGAGAAGGCATTGGTCATAGCAAACACCCTGTTCCAACAACAAAGAGAAGCCTCTGCACATGGACATCACCAGATGGCCAACACTGAAATCAGATTGATTATATTCTTTGCAGCCAAAGAGGGAAAAGCTCTATACAGTCAGCAAACACAACACTGAGAGCTGACTGTGGCTCAGATCATGAAATCCTTATTGCCAAATTCAGACTTAAATTGAAGAAAGTAGGGAAAACCACTAGACCATTCTGGTATGACCTAAATCAAATCCCTTATGATTATACAGTGGAAATGAGAAATAGATTTAAGGGACTAGATCTGATAGAGTGCCTGATGAACTATGGATGGAAGTTCATGACATTGTACAGGAGAGAGGGATCAAGACCATCCCCAAGAAAAAAATGCAAAAAAGCAAAATGGCTGTCTGAGGAGGCCTAACAAATAGCTATGAAAAGAAGAGAAGTGAAAAGCAAAGGAGAAAAGGAAAGATATACCCAATTGAATGCAGAGTTCCAAAGAATAGCAAGGAGAGATAAGAAAGCCTTCCTCAGTGATCAGTGCAAAGAAATAGAGGAAAACAACAGAATGGGAAAGACTAGAGATCTCTTCAAGAAAATTAGAGATACCAAGGGAACATTTCATGCAAAGATGGGCTCAATAAAGGAAAGAAATGGTATGGATCTGACAAGCAGAAGATGTTAAGAAGAGGTGGCAAGAAGACACAGAAGAACTATTAAAAAAAATCTTCATGACCCAGGTAATAACAATGGTGTGATCACTCACCTAGAGCCAGACATCCTGGAATGTGAAGTCAAGTGGGCCTTAGGAAGCATCACTACAAACAAAGCTAGTGGAGGTGATGGAATTCCAGTTGAGCTATTTCAAATCCTCAAAGATGATGCTGTGAAAGTGCTACACTCAATATGTCAGCAAATTTGGAAACTCTTCAGTGGCCACAAGACTGGAAATGTCAGTTTTCATTCCAGTCCCAAAGAAAGGCAATGCCAAAGAATGATCAAACTACTACAATTGCACTCATCTCACACACTAGTATAGTAATGTTCAAAATTCTCTAAGCCAGGCTTCAACAGTACATGAACCGTGAACTTCCAGATATTCAAGCTGGAATTATAAAAGGCAGAGGAACCAGAGATCAAATTGCCAACATCCGCTGGATCATGGAAAAAGCAAGAGAGTTCCAGAAAAACATCTGTTTCTGCTTTATTGACCATGCCAAAGCCTTTGACTGTGTGAATCACCACACACTGTGGAAAATTCTGAGAGATGGGAATACCAGACCACCTGACCTGCCTGTTGAGAAATCTGTATGCAGGTCAGGAAGCAACAGTTAGAACTGGACATGGAACAACTGACTGGTTCCAAATAGGAAAAGGAGTATGTCAAAGCTGTATATTGTCACCCTGCTTATTTAACTTTTATGCAGAGTACATCATAAGAAACGCTGGGCTGGATGAAGCACAAGCTGGAATTAAGATTGCTTGGGGAAATGTCAATAACCTCAGATATGCAGATGACACCACCCTTACGGCAGAAACCGAAGAACTAAAGAGACTCTTGATGAAAGTGAAAGAGGGAAATGAAAAAGTTGGCTTAAAGCTCAACATTCAGAAAACTAGGATTATGGCATCTGGTCCCAGCACTTCATGGCAAATAGGTGGGAAACAGTGGAAACAGTGAAAACAGTGACAGACTTTATTTTCTTGGGCTCCAAAATCACTGCAGATGGTGACTTCAGCCATGAAATTAAAAGACGCTTACTCCTTGGAAGGAAAGTTATGACCAACCTGGATAGCATATTAAAAAGCAGAGACAATACTTTGCCAACAAAGATCTGTCTAGTGAAGGCTATGGTTTTTCCAGTAGTCATGTATGGATGTGAGAGTTGAACTATAAAGAAAGCTGAGCACCAAAGAATTGATGCTTTTGAACTGTGGTGTTGGAGAAGACTCTCTAGAGTCCCTTGGACTGCAAGGAGATCCAACCAGTTCATCCTAAAGGATATCAAACCTGAATATTCATTGGAAGGACTGATGCTGAGCTGAAACTCAAATACTTTGGCCACCTGATATGAAGAACTCACTCATTGGAAAAGACCCTGGTCCTGAGAAAAACTGAAGGCAGAGGATGTGATGATTGGATGGCATCACCGACTCAATGGACATGAGTTTGAGTAAACTCCGGGAGTTTATGATGGACAGGGAGGCCTGGCGTGCTGCAGTCCATGGGTTCACAGAGTCAGACACAACTAAGTGACTGAACTGAACTGAACTTCATTTCCTTAAGTGTGGAGAATTATCTCCGGAGTTCTGAATCATGTACACTTGTTTGAAATATTAAAATATAGTTTGCATGAATTTGGAGATATGGAACTGACATTTAAAGTAAATTCTAGAGTGAATGACCTTGTCAAAATCATGGGCCTAGAAGCTGAATTTGATAGTGCACAGTAACAAGAGTGGGGAGCAAATGATAACCCTGAATCATTAATAGCTCTTTATAGTAAGGAGTTTTGCTTAATATAGGGAAAAGGGCCATCACTTGGATGACTTAAGCATGTTAATTACATGATCAATTTTGAATTTTTAGAATATTACTCTGGAATGTTAGATCAGAGATGTTTATCTTTCTTCATTTCAGCAGCCAGCATAATATTGTATTTTCATAAGTGGCTCTCAGTTCTGATCAAGTCATAGCCAAACATTTTTGGTTTCTTTATAACTTCATACTTAAATAAGAGCGTTTTTTTTTTTTTTTAAGTTCTATCTTACAGCCTTAATAACTGAGCTGGTTATTTTTTTGTGGTCATGGGTTGAGTATTTTTAATAACCTATGTTTTAATCTGTATTTAAATGTCACAGTCTGGATTAAATTCTTTTTCTGGAAGCAGAGACATATGTGAAGGCTTCATGTTTCTTGTTTATTTACATGTGCTTTCTAGATTTCATAAGAGAGGTATAAATGAGCAATAAAATAAGTTCATTGGAATATGATTGAATATAACACTGTCTTTGTTTTAAAGGTCACATGTTATGCTTAAAATTACAGGTAGCAAATCGCGGTGCAAAATTCAGGTTAAGAAGAGATATTAAAAACTAAGTATTCTTTTTAATTTTAAAAGTCTTAAAGGACATACAGTTTTAATCAAGTAAAGTTAATTATGAATTGTTTTAATATGCAATTTAGGCATTAAATAAAATTAGCATTTTTTTCTTCCTTAAAAATGTGCTATCAAGTTTCAAGAATGTTAAAAACTTCTCTGATGATTTAATCTGAAATCATTCCTACAGCAAAATTCATAAATAATAAATATTATCTTATTAATCCATATTTTAGTTTAGCTGGATCTCAGAGCAAGTTAATTCCTCAGGGAATGTAGTATTCTTTATGAAAGAAGGTGATGAGATGTAATCTCTAAGGAATTAAATTGTGAAAACAATCTTGGTATTGTACATGCTAATATAAATCTGTTATTCCCTTTCCGCATCTATCACAACACATTTTAAACTGTGGCTGATCTGATATGCAAATAGCTGTCTTATTAGAAATTGTGGCTGTATGTGCTAATGTCTCCCTGGATTTCTTGGGAGTTTGCTATCTAACCATCAAAGCAATAGAAATGAATGATGATTACTGCAAGGCTTTGAAGAACAAAGAAAGTCAGAGCATTTTAGAGGTTCTAGATGTGTGAGGTATTGACAGTTTGTACCATAGACATGCATGGGTTTCTCCATAGGTTTTTTAAAATAGCTCAATATGTTTATTAGGAAAGTAAAATATTTCCCATCTTCTTGCATTTTTGCAACCAATATTGATAAAAATCTGAGCCATTTGTACATATGTGTGTCCTCTAGGCATTTTTTGTTTGTTTCAACATTTGTTAAAATGTAACCTTGCTTTAAAAATAGAAGATAATTTGAAATACAAGAATAAAGTTTAAATTTTTGAAATTTTACATAGGAATTACCAGTCACCTAAATAGAAAAACTAGTTCCTCTTTAATGTCTCTCCTAGGTTGAAATCCTCTTAAAGTTTTTATATTCACAGGTTATTATATACCTAAAATGTAGCATAGAGTATAGGACCTTATAGTGATAAAACTTTAGGTTATTTAGCTTTTTAATTTTTGCTATAGTTTTTTATATTTAAAGTATATTTTAAAGTAGATAAAGTTCAATTTACTTTGGTGAAAAGATAGTCTCTGTGAGTTCCTGACATTTTTTAAATTTACTCCAGGTAATAAAAGAATAAAATACTGGTCTCTAAAGTGTTATCTTTATTTGACTCTTTTTGACCCCCATGGACTGTAGCCCACCAGTCTCCTCTATCCATGAATTCTCCAGGTAAGAATACTGGAGTGGGTTGCCATTTCCTTTTCCAGGGCGTCTCCCCAACTCAGGGATGGTAGCTGGGTCTCCTGCATTGCATGTGGCTGCTTTATCGTATGAGCTACTAGGGAAGCCCAAAGTGTTCTGTTTGTTTAGATGTTTGTTTAAATGACCAGGAAAGAATTGAGGGAAACATAGTGAGTGACTGTGTTGGTAAGTAGCCTTAATAACTTGCTTTTTAAACATTTAAGCTATTCCATGAGGGTGAACAACAACAAAAAGAATAAATTAAAGAGGGAATAATATATGGTGCCTCTATTCATTTAAACTAACTTCCTAAAATGTATTGATATCTTGTCTAGTCTCATGCAATCAAGATCAAAATAACTTGAGTCCTATCTACAATTAACAAATGTAAAACACTTGCAAATGGAATTGCTATATGAATAAATTATAAAATTATTGACATTTATGGGTTTTGTATTATTAGAATTATTTTTAATGTTCTGAATTATAACAAGTGAGAATATAGGATTAGGTGATGTTTTGGTTTCAATTCTGAAATTTAAGGATGTGTTATCTTATATGTAATAACTACATGGTTTATGAGATATGAAGACAATTTATTTGACTTTTTGTTTAACTTTGTACATTCCTCAGACTCGGACATGACTGAAGCAACTTAGCAGCAGAAGCAGCAATTACTGTAATATTAAATCAGAAGATTATTATGAATATAAAAGTAATTTTAGGTGAATTTATAATTTTCTTACATATTGGTAGAAATTATTACTTTGGAGATGTCTTTTACTGTATAACATGTGATCATTGTTATTATTGCTCTGTGTGACCATGTGTTAGTCACTCAGTCATGTCCAACTCTGCAACCTCATGGACTGTAGCCTGCCAGACTCTTCTGTCCATGGAATTTTCTAGCCAAGAATACTGGCATGAGTAGCCATTCCCTTCTCCAGGAAATTAATTTATTTATATTCCATTAACTGAAATTCAGTCACAGGCCTACAGGAAGCTGAAATATGTAATTGAGTGTGACCGGGAAAGAAAAAAAGGAGAACATGCAATTTAGTAAATAGCTTTCCCTAAATTCCACATTTCTGATCATGAGTTAGCCACGTGCATCCTTTTCTTGCCTGCCCAGTAGGGAAATCCTAAAGTTCTCCATCTCCAAAGTCATGGTTCTCAAGCCAGTACACAGTCAGTGGTTCCTTGAGGTTTACAGATAATGAAACTTACCTACTATTCCCAGCCTCACCTGGCTTCTAATAAATAATAGTGAAGCAAAGGATAACTGCTTCATATCTCCGATAATTGTTTCCATTTAGAAAGGCAAGATGAGAAACACAGTGGGATCATTGATCCATGTTGTACAGGATACCACTGAGAAGGCCCATTATAGTGACAGTAGGAGTTTCTTGCTTAGCCTCTAATTATGGTCTTTTTGGAGAAATTCCCTTCTCTGCCTTCTGGATGACTCCTCTTCATGGTCACATATGAAGAACGTTGCATATCCACAGTTTGCCTTCTTGGTGGCAACACTCTGTTGGTTTAAGTTTGGAGGGCCAAGGATTGGTTTTCATTCACAGACGCTTTAAAACAAAGTTTCTGGTTTCCCTGTAAATACAATTCCCTCAGATTTTAGTACCATTCTTACCATTTCCAGTTAGTTCCATGTGCCAGTAATCACACCGCAATTTCTTTCCTAGACATGGTTCTCAAGTCTGCTTTCTTTATCAGCATCAGACCTCCTATGTCTCTCTGTAGTGGCTGCCTCCAGGTGATCTGGAACAATAGGTTCGGTGAGAAAGGAGCATTCTTGATCTGCTCTGGGTCCCCTCTTCCATTTTAAAACTGAGAAGTCTTAATGAGCACTTTTTTCTTCAAGATCTCATTAATTTTTTATTTTCTGTTATTTGGTATTTAGAAGTCGCCTTTTCCACACTTGTTCCCAAATTACTGGGCCCTCTAATCCCTCGTGGTTTTGCTTGTTAACTGGCTAGGTCTTGCCTGAATTCATCTCTATCCTGTAGCTCCTTCCTGGAAGCAGGTGGGGGGCAACTTCTAGGCCCCACTCTGGGGAACACTAATGTCTATAATAGACCCCACCAATGTACATGATTCAGTTACAGTAGAATTTCCTTTCTTTTTCAGTAGAGTACAACGAGGGTGAGAACTAAAACGTTGCTTTGCCATGTCAGTGAACAAAGGATATTGCAGCCATCAAGTCATTATGTTACAGCTGCTGGATGGTGAGCCCTGAGGGAACTCAGGATGGAGGCAAATGGGCTGCCTACTGCCAAGCCCACCTAGCAGGCAGCCACGGCAGCCACCCCTGATGGTGTACCTGAGGAAGCTGGGGACGAGAAGGCACAGGGTGCTGGCCCCAGATGGCTGAAGTGCATAACAAAGGAGTGATTTCAGTGAACCCGGGCTCCTGCATCTTCCCCTACATAGAAAAGTGCTAAATTTCTTAAACTTGACATGTCTGGTTTTCTTTTGTTAACAATAATCATGTTATGTTCCAATTTGGTCTTTTGTCACACACACACACACACACACACACACACACAAACTCCTCTTTATCCTGGATTCCCACTTTGCCTTTTTAGAGCAGTCTCTTAGAGTTATTAGGTATGCGTTACTCTCAATTTGTAGATTATGCATTTTTTCAGTCGACACTAGTAGTACGTAAGTGAGACAATACCCTCCTCCATCCCAAGCAGATCAGGATTCTGTGTCCTTACAAATATATCCAAGGATGGGTTTGTCAGGGGATTGTTTGCCTCCTAGCCAACTGGAAGGGAGAAAACCCAGGGAGATTTTTTAGTGTGCAGGTCTGGAGTGGCACACATCACTTCCGTTCATATTCTACTGACAATAATTCAATGAGATGTTTGACTTGAAGCTAGGAAATATAGTGCCAGGAAGAAAAGGAGAATATGGATTTTGGTTGGTAGGTTGCAGTCTGTGCTACAATATTTAAATTCAATAACAAGAATAGGATTTGAAAGATATGTTATGGATTAAATCAAACAGTGCATATAATGTAGTGTACAAGAGGAAGAAATTGTCTTCTACCCTTACAGGTTCTTCTTGCTGGTCTAAGAATTAACATAAGACAGACTGACAGGAGACAATCAAACAAAAGTTTATAGCATGCGTACATGGGAGAGACCCAGGAAAACAGAGTAGCTCATCAAAATGGCTGAAGCTCTCAACTTAAATACCATATTCAGCTCTGTAACAGCGTGGCTTAATTGAGCATTGATAGTTTTTGATAAAATGAATGTTCCAAGAACAAACATTTGGGAAATTTAATTACCAGCAATTGTATTTGAAATAATTTTGTAATTTTTGATAATTTATTTGAAGTAATTTTATGTTTTTTCCCAATATCTAATGGGAATAACATACTTCCCTGTTGGCTCAGATGGGGAAGAATCTGCCTGCAATATGGAAGACCTGTATTTGATCCCTGGGCTGAGAAGATCCCCTAGAGAAGGGAATGGTTACCCACTCCAGTGTTCTGGCCTGGCGAATTCCATGGACAGAGGAGCCTAGCTGGCTACAGTCCGTGGGGTTGCAAAGAGTTGGACATAACTGAGCGACTTTCACTCACTCTGGGAATAATTTTGGGAACAGTTACAGACTTTATTTTCTTGGGCTCCAAAGTCACTGCAGATGGTGACTGCAGCCATGAAATTAAAAGATGCTTGCTTCTTGGAAGCAAAGCTATGACAAGCCTAGACAGTATATTAAAAAGCAGAGACATCACTTTACTGATAAAGGTCCGTCTAGTCAAAGCTATGGTTTTTCCAGTAGTCATATATGGATGTGAGTGAGATTGGATCATAAAGAAGGCTAAGTGCTGAAGAATTGATGCTTTCAAACTGTAGCATTGGAGAAGACTCCTGAGAATCCCCTGGACCGCAGGGGGATAAAACCAGTCAATCCTAAAGGAAATCAATCCTAAATATTCATTGGAAGGACTGATGCTGAAGCTGAAGCTCCTGTACTTTGGCCATCTGATGAGAAGAGCTGACTTGTTGGAAAAGACCCTGATGCTGCTGGGAAAGATTGAAGGCAGGAGGAGAAGGGGACGACAGAAGATGAGATGGTTGGATGACATCACCAACTCAATGGACATGAGTTTGAACAAGTTACAGGAGATAGTGAAGGACAGGGAGGCCTGGTGTGCTGCAGTCCATGGGGTCGCAAAGATTCAGACACAACTGAGCAACTGAACTGAACTGAATGGGAATGAGTCAAATGAACTTTTACCCATTGCTTTAAAAGCAAATTTTATGAAATGAATTATTCCCAAAGTTTTTAAACAGTCCTTTTGATTTTTTTTAGGACTCCATCATAATAATTTTTTTTCTTTGCAGCAGGCATCTTGGAGATCAAAGATGGGCAGAAAAGATGCCTCCACTATAAAACTTCCTGTTGATCAGTACAGAAAGCAAATTGGTAAGCAATGAATCCCCTTTGATACATTCTTGTGAATTGAGATGAAGAAAAAAGCAATTGTTTGTGTGATATTAACAAAACAACTTTCCCCTCATACATATGATGCACAGAATACGACTAACAAGGGAATGCACAGAGGTTTTAAGGAACAAAAATAAGTGCAGCCTTATTTATCTATAAAGAAATACATTTTTGTACTTAGGATTTTTCAAAGCTCTTATAATTTTTATTGATTTGATAAAAGCAAAAAGACTTCTATTTTTATTCTTAAGGCTGTGTGCTTATATGTCGTCAATAATTTTAATATTATCATGTTTATTTCTTGTTATCCTTATGAAATCTTTCAGTTCTGTTGACTCTTAGTGGCAATAATGTGATAGCCTCAAAATTCTCCATTAAAATTTAACCTTAGTAAAATGGTGAACTAGAGAGAAGTCCAGTCATCAGCATAGAAAGATAAAAGGAATCTTCTCTGATTTAGACTGTGCTCTAAGTGCATGATTTCCTACCCAATCTTTTTAATAATGCCTGGAGTATTTACAAAAAATTACCTACATACTAGGTCACAACCAAGTCTCCTCAATTTTATAGAAGCAATATCCTACAACTACAACTTTGAAGAGTGTAGTAAATTAGAAATCAGTTAAAAGTCAAAAAGTTAACTTCTATGCCCACCATCACCCTCTCTTCTTACATGTTCCTTCCTGTTCTCACCTGTTCCCATCCCTTTGGAAATTAGAAAGTAATTATAATAATAATTAGTTAAAAAAACTCTTCTAAATAACTAACATAAAGAAGTTGTAAGTCAAAAAATAAGTATAAGTGATTGGTAGCAAAAGACTATATACCTGTTTTATAAATATGATACATAAAGTATACTCCTAAAGGAGAAGATATTTCTGCAAAACAAAGAAGATGCAGACAAAGGGAAAATATTTAAAATTTATAACCAGTTAAAAATTTACATGTTGAAAGATTAAACCCTGCGTGCATGTACACTAAGTTGCTTCAGTTGTGTCCAACTGTTTGCAACCCTGTGGACCATAGCCTGCGAAGCTTCATGAGATTCTCCAGGCAAGAACACTAGAGTGGGTTGTCATGCCCTTCTCCAGAGGATCTTCCTGACTCAGGGAATGAACCCACCTGTCTTATGTTTCCTGCACTGGCATTTGGGTTCTTTACCACTAACACCACTTGGGGAGCACTAAATAAAGTCCTACTATTAATAAATAAAATAATCTGGAAACCCAATAGTAAAATGGGCAGAAAATATGAGGAGCCAATTCATATAAGTGGAAATTTAAATACACAAATAAAAACAAACAATATACATTAAAAGGGCTTCAGGTGGCCGTAGTGGTAAAGACCCCACTTGTCAATTCAGAAGATGTAAGAGATGAAGGTTTGATCCTTGGGTCAGGAAGATCCCCTGGAAGAGGGCATGGCAACCCACTCCAGTATTCTTGCCTAGAGAAACCCATGGACAGAGGAGCCTAGTGGGCTACAACCCATAGGGTTGTAAAAAGTTGGATGTGACTGAAGTGACTTACTGTTTTGGAGATGCCTTTTACTGTATAATATGTGATCATTGTTATTATTGCTGTGTGTGACCATGGGTTAGTCACTAAGTCATGTCCAAATCTGCAGCCCCATGAACTGTAGCCTGCCAGGTTCCTCTGTCCATGGAATTTTGTATAATTTTACCTACTAAAAAAAAATAAAAAAAATAAAATAAATAAAAAAATATTTTTATGATGATAAAAAAAAAAATAAAACATAAAATCAAAAGTCTTATGAAAAGATCTCATTCATCTAATGGGTAACTGGAAAATAAAAAACTTCTGGCTATATTATTTCTTGAGAGAAGTTTTATGATATTTGATTTTTTATATCCTCCCTTCACTTATGGAATGCTATATCAATAATAGTATAGATTGTTATATTATTTATATATTTAAAGAGAAGGACTGACTTACCAGGTTGGAGTTTGATCAAATGGGATGTGCAAAACCACATGAATAAAGAATAAACATATTTGGGAACAATTCGCATCCAACTCATAAGCAATTTTTAGAATTTTGACAAGTGTATATATCCGTGTAACCATATATGCCAATCAAAATGCAGAACATTTCTATCCTCTCAAATAGTTCCAATGTCTTTATCCCACCCTCCCATATGCAACTACTGTTCTGATTTCTCTCATCATTGATAATAGAAAAAATAAAGCATCTGCTAGGATTTTTATTGAAATTGAATTATATCTAATAATCCATTTTTAAAAATAAACATACCAAGTATCTCTAAAGTATTCTGTTCTATAATCATTGTATATTTTCCTTTGATTTAGTTATATTCATACATATAAGAGCAAAGAAAAAATAAGAGAAAGTAACATAATTGTAAAGTCACATTCCTCTTCTTATACTAAATTGTTCTAAGGATTCTGTTATGCATTATTATTCAGTCGCTCGGTCCTGTCCGACTCTTTATGATTCCATGGACTGCAGCATGCCAGGTTTCCCTGTCCTTCACCATCTCCCAGAGTTGGCTCACACTCATGTCCAGTGAGTTGGTGATGCCATTCAACCATCTCATCCTCTGTCAGCCCCTTCTCCTGTCTTCAGTCTTACTGAGAATCAGGTCTTCTCTAATGAGTCAGCTCTTTGCATCAGGTGGCCAAAGTATTGGAGCTTCAGCTTCAGCATCAGTTCTTCCAATGAATATTCAGGACTGATTTCCTTTAGGATTGACTGGTTGGGTCTCCTTGCAGTCCAAGGGACTCTCAAGAGACTTTTCCAACATGACAGTTTAATACATCAATTCTTTGGCACTCAGCTTTCTTTATAGTCCAATTCTCACATCCATACATGACACCTGGAAAAACGATAGCCTTGACTAGACGAACCTTTGTCAGCAAAGTGATATCTCTGCTTTTGAATATTCTATCTAGGTTTGTCAAGCTTTTCTTCCAGGGAGCAAAGCATCTTTCAATTTCATGGCTTCAGGCACCATTTACAGTGATTTTGGAGCCCAAGAAAATAAAGTCTGTCACTGTTTCTATTGTTTCCCCATCTGTTTGCCAGGAAGTGGTGGGACCAGATGCCATGATCTTACTCTTTTGAATGATGAGTTTTAAGCCAGCTTGTTCACTCTCCTCTTTCACTTTCATTAAGAGGCTCTTTAGTTCCTCTTTGCTTTCTGCCATAAGAGTGATGTCATTTGCATATCTGAGGTTATTGATATTTCTCCCGGCAATCTTCATTCTTGCTTGTGCTTCATCTACCTCAGCATAGAAGTTAAATAAGCAGGGTGATGATATACAGCCTTGACATACTCCTTTCCCAATTTTGAAACAGTCTATTGTTCCATGTCTGGTTCTAACTGTTGCTTCTTGACCTTCATACAAGTTTCTCAGGAGGTAGTAAGGTGGTCTGGTATTCCCATCTCTTTATGAATTTTCCAGTGTGTTATGATCCACACAGTCAGAGGCTTTAGCATAGTCAATGAGTCAGAAGTAGATGTTTTTCTGAAATTCCCTTGCTTTATATTTGATTCAATGGATGTCGGCAATTTGCTCTCTGGTTCTTCTGCCTTTTCTAAATCCAACATGAACATCTTAAAATTCTTATTTCACATACTGTTGAAGCCTAGCTTGAAGGATTTTAAGCATTACCTTACTAGCATTTGAGATGAGTGCTATTGTGTGGTACTTTGAACATTCTTTTGCATTGCTCTTCTTTGGGATTGTAATGAAAACTGAGGAGCGGTGGCTGAGCAGGCACAGGGGGGCTAGAGGAGCTATAACACGTTGAAGGTCAGGAACGGCGGTAAGGAGATACCCCTTGTCCAAGGTAAGGAGCAGCGGCTGTGCTTTGCTGGAGTAGCTGTGAAGAGATACGCCACGCCCAAGGTAAGAGAAACTAAAGTAAGATGGTAGGTGTTTCAAGAGGGCATCAGAGGGCAGAAACACAGAAACCATACTTACAGAAAATTAGTCAATCTAATCACACTAGGACCACAGCATGTCTAACTCAATGAAACCAAGCCATGCCTGCGGGGCAACTCAAGACGGGTGGGTCATGGTGGAGAGATCTGGCAGAATCTGGTCCATTAGAGAAGAGAATGGCAAGCCACTTCAGTATTCTTGCCTTGAAAACCCCATGAACAGTATGAAAACGCAAAATGATAGGATACCGAAAGGAGAACTCCCCAGGTCATTAGGTGCCCAATATGCTACTGGAGATCAGTGGAGAAATAACTCCAGAAAGAATGAAGGGATGGAGCCAAAGCAAAAACAACACCCAGTTGTGGATGTGACTGGTGATAGAAGCAAGATCCGATGCTGTAAAGAGCAATATTGCATAGCAACCTGGAATGTCAGGTCCATGAATCAAGGCAAATTGGAAGTGGTCAAACGGGATGGGAAGCGTGGACATCGACATTCTAGGAATCGGTGAACTAAAATGGACTGGAATGGGTGAATTTAACTCAGATGACCATTATATCTACTACTGCGGGCAGGAATCCCTCAGAAGAAATGGAGTAGCCATCATGGTCAACAAAAGAGTTCGAAATGCAGTACTTGGATGCAGTCTCAAAAACGACAGAATGATCTCTGTTCATCTCCAAGGCAAACCATTCACTATCACAGTTATCCAAGTCTATGCCCCAACCAATAACGCTGAAAAAACTGAAGTTGAATGGTTTTATGAAGACCTACAAGACCTTTTAGAACTAACACCCAAAAAAGATGTCCTTTTCATTATAGGGGACTGGAATGCAAAAGGAGGAAGTCAAGAAACACCTGCAGTAACAGGCAAATTTGGCCTTGGAATGCAGAATGAAGCAGGGCAAAGACTAATAGAGTTTTGCCAAGAAAATGCACTGGTCATAGCAAACACCCTCTTCCAACAACATAAGACACATGGCCATCACCAGATAGTCAACATCGAAATCAGACTGATTATATTCTTTGCAGCCAAAGATGGAGAAGCTCTATTCAGTCAACAAAAACAAGACCAGGAGCTGACTGTGGCTCAGATCAAGAACTCCTTATTTCCAAACTCAGACTCAAATTGAAGAAAGTAGGGAAAACCGCTAGACCATTCAGGTATGACCTAAATCAAATCTCTGATGATTTTACAGTGGAAGTGAGAAATAGATTTAAGGGCCTAGATCTGATAGATAGAGTGCCTGATGAACTATGGACTGAGGTTCGTGACATTGTACAGGAGACAGGGATCAAGACCATCCTCATGGAAAAGAAGTGCAAAAAAGCAAAATGGCTGTCTGAGGAGGTCTTACAAATAGCTGTGAAAAGAAGAAAGGCAAAAAGCAAAGGAGAAAAGGAATGATATAAGCATCTGAATGCAGAGTTCCAAAGAATAGCAAGAAGAGATAAGAAAGCCTTCTTCAGCGATCAATGCAAAAAAATAGAGGAAAACAACAGAATGGGAAAGACTAGAGGTCTCTTCAAGAAAATTAGAGATACCAAGGGAACATTTCATGCAAGATGGGCTTGATAAAGGACAGAAATGGCCTGGACCTAACAGAAGCAGAAGATATTACGAAGACGTGGCAAGAATACACAGAAGAACTTTACAAAAAAGATCTTCATTACCCAGATAATCATCATGATGTGATCACTCATCTAGAGCCAGACATCCTGGAATGTGAAGTCAAGTGGGCCTTAGAAAGCATCACTACGAACAAAGCTAGTGAAGGTGATGGAATTCCAGTGGAGCTGTTTCAAATCCTGAAAGATGATGCTGTGAAAGTGCTGCACTCAATATGCCAGCACATTTGGAAAACTCAGCAGTGGCCACAGGACTGGAAAAGGTCAGTTTTCATTCCAATCCCAAAGAAAGGCAATGCCAAAGAATGCTCCAACTACTGCACAATTGCACTCATCTCACATGCTAGTAAAGTAATGCTCAAAATTCTCCAAGCCAGGCTTCAGCAATACATGAACTGTGAACTCCCTGATGTTCAAGCTGGTTTTAGAAAAGGCAGACGAACCAGAGATCAAATTGCCAACATCCGCTGGATCATGGAAAAAGCAAGAGAGTTCCAGAAAAACATCTATTTTTGCTATATGGACTATGCCAAAACCTTTGACTGTGTGGATCACAATATACTGTGGAAAATTCTGAGAGAGATGGGAATACCAGACCACCTGACCTACCTCTTGAGAAACCTATATGCAGGTCAGGAAGCAACAGTTAGAACTGGACATGAAATAACAGACTGGTTCCAAATAGGAAAAGGAATACGTCAAGGCTGTGTATTGTCACCCTGCTTATTTAACTTTTATGCACAGTACATCATGAGAAGTGCTGGACTGGAAGAAACACAAGCTGGAATCAAGATTGCTGGGAGAAATATCAATAACCTCAGATAAGCAGATGATACCACCCTGATGGCAGAATGTGAAGAGGAACTAAAAAGCCCCTTGATGAAAGTGAAAGAGGAGAGTGGAAAAGTTGGCTTAAAGCTCAACTTTAAGAAAACGAAGATCATGGCATCTGGTCCCATCACTTCATTGGAAATAGATGGGGAAACTGTGGAAGCAGTGTCAGACTTAATTTTTGGGGCTCCAAAATCACTGCAGATGGTGACTGCAGCCATGAAATTCAAAGACACTTACTCCTTGGAAGAAAAGTTATGATCAACCTAGATAGCATATTCAAAAGGAGAGACATTACTTTGCCGACTAAGGTCCGTCTAGTCAGGGCTATGGTTTTTCCAGTGGTCATGTATGGATGTGAGAGTTGGACTGAGAAGAAGGCTTAGTGCCGAAGAATTGATGCTTTTGAACTGTGGTGTTGGAGAAGACTCTTGAGAGTCCCTTGGACTGCAAGGAGATCCAACCAGTCCATTCTGAAGGAGATCAGCCCTGGGATTTCTTTGGAAGGAATGATGCTAAAGCTGAAGCTCCAGTACTTTGGCCACCTCATGCGAAGAGTTTGTTCATTGGAAAAGACTTTGATGCTGGGAGGGATTGGGGGCAGGAGGAGAAGGGGACGACAGAGGATGAGATGGCTGGATGGCATCACTAACTCAATGGACGTGAGTCTGAGTGAACTCCGGGAGTTGGTGATGGACAGGAAGGCCTGGGTTGCTGCGATTCGTGGAGTCACAAAGAGTCGAACACGACTGAGTGACTGAACTGAACAGAACTGATGAAGAACCTACAAGATCTACTAGAACTAACACCAAAAAAGATGTGCTTGTCAACATAGGGAACTGGAATGAAAAGTAGGAAGTCAAGAGATACCTGGAGCAACAGGCAAGTTTGGCCTTGGAATACAAAATGAATCAGGACAAAGGCTAACCAAGTTTAGCCAAGAGAATGCACTGATCATAGCAAACACCCTCTTCCAACAACATGAGAGACAAGTCTACAGATGGTCAATACCAAAATCAGATTGATTATGGAGCTTTTCCACCTTCGGGTGCAGGGCTTCCCTTTTGGCTCAGCTGGTAAAGAATCCAACTACAATGTGGGAGACCTGGGTTCATCCCTAGTTTGGGAAGATCCCCTGGAGAAGGGAAAGGTTACCCTCTCCAGTACTCTGTCCTGTAGAATTCCATGGACTGTATAGTCCAGGGGGGTCACAAGGAGTTGGACACAACTGAGAAACTTTCATTTTCACCTTAAGGTCCAACGAATATAGTCAGCAAATACAAGACCAGAAGCTGACTGTGGCTCAGATCATGAACTCCTTATTGCAAAATTCAGACTTAAAATGAAGAAAGTAGGAAAAACCACTCAGAGAAAGTGATGGCACCCTACTCCAGTACTCTTGCCTGGAGAATCCCATGGACAGAGGAGCCTGGTGGCTACAGCCCATGGGGTTGCAGAGAGTCAAACATGACTGAAGGACTTCACTTTGTTTTTTTTTTTTAAATTAATTAATTAATTAATTTTTTAAAATTTTAAAATCTTAAATTCTTACATGTGTTCCCAAACATGAACCCCCCTCCCACCTCCCTCCCCATAACATCTCTCTGGGTCATCCCCATGCACCAGCCCCAAGCATACTGTATCCTGCGTCAGACATAGACTGGCGATTCAATTCTTACATGATAGTATACATGTTAGAATGCCATTCTCCCAAATCATTCCACCCTCTCCCTCTCCCTCTGAGTCCAAAAGTCCGTTATACACATCTGTGTCTTTTTTGCTGTCTTGCATACAGGGTCGTCATTGCCGTCTTTCTAAATTCCATATATATGTGTTAGTATACTGTATTGGTGTTTTTCTTTCTGGCTTACTTCACTCTGTATAATCGGCTCCAATTTCATCCATCTCATCAGAACTGATTCAAATGAATTCTTTTTAACGGCTGAGTAATACTCCATTGTGTATATGTACCACAGCTTTCTTATCCATTCATCTGCTGATGGACATCTAGGTTGTTTCCATGTCCTGGCTATTATAAACAGTGCTGCGATGAACATTGGGGTACATGTGTCTCTTTCAATTCTGGTTTCCTCGGTGTGTATGCCCAGCAGTGGGATTGCTGGGTCATAAGGTAGTTCTATTTGCAATTTTTTAAGGAATCTCCACACTGTTCTCCATAGTGGCTGTACTAGTTTCCATTCCCACCAACAGTGTAGGAGGGTTCCCTTTTCTCCACACCCTTTCCAGCATTTATTGCTTGCAGATTTTTGGATCGCAGCCATTCTGACTGGTGTGAAGTGGTACCTCATTGTGGTTTTGATTTGCATTTCTCTAATAATGAGTGAAGTTGAGCATCTTTTCATGTGTTTGTTAGCCATCCGTATGTCTTCTTTGGAGAAATGTCTATTTAGTTCTTTGGCCCATTTTTTGATTGGGTCGTTTATTTTTCTGGAATTGAGCTGCATAAGTTGCTTGTATATTTTTGAGATTAGTTGTTTGTCAGTTGCTTCATTTGCTATGATTTTCTCCCATTCAGAAGGCTGTCTTTTCACCTTGCTTATATTTTCCTTTGTTGTGCAGAAGCTTTTAATTTTAATTAGATCCCATTTGTTTATTTTTGCTTTTATTTCCAGAATTCTGGGAGGTGGATCACAGAGGATCCTGCTGTGATTTATATCTGAGAGTGTTTTGCCTATGTTCTCCTCTAGGAGTTTTATAGTTTCTGGTCTTACATTTAGATCTTTAATCCATTTTGAGTTTATTTTTGTGTGCAGTGTTAGAAAGTGATCTAGTTTCATTCTTTTACAAGTGGTTAACCAGTTTTCCCAGCACCACTTGTTAAAGAGATTGTCTTTACTCCATTGTATATTCTTGCCTCCTTTGTCAAAGATAGGACTTCACTTTGACTTTTCACTTTCATGCACTGGAGAAGGAAATGGCAACCCACTCCAGTATTCTTGCCTGGAGAATCCCAGGGACAGAGGAGCCTGGTGGGCTGTCATCTTTGGGGTCGCACACAGTCGGTCACAGCTGAAGTGACTTAGCAGCAGCAGCAGCAGCAGGAAAAACCATTAAGCCATTCAGGTATGACCTAAATCAAATCCCATACAGTGGAAGTGACAAATAGATTCAAGGGATTATATCGACAGAGTGCGTGAATAACTATGGATTGAGGTTCATAATATTGTACATGAGATAGATTAACAGGACAAATATCAAACAAAAGTTTAATAACACATTTACATGGGAGAGACCTGGGAAAAATTAACTCAGCCACATGTCTGAAACCCTCACCTTGAATACAATCTTCAGCTAAAAATAAAGAAGGACTTGGGGATGGTGGTTTGGTATTTCAAAGGAGAGGAAGGCAATTCACATGAAGGTGGAAAGCAAATGTTTGTTAAACAAATGTTTTCTGGGTCCTGCAGAGATAATGTGTGCTTCCCTGTCTCAGAAGGCAGAGTCTGCCTGAGATTCAGAAGACCTGGGTTTGATCCCTGGGTCAGGAAGATCTACTGCAGAAGGGAATGGCAACCCACTCCAGTATTCTTTCCTGGAGAATCCTATGGACAGTGGAACCTGGTGGGCTACAGTCCATGGGGTCGCAAAGAGTTGTGCACAACTGAGCGACTAAGCAGGCAGACAGGCAGAGATGATGGAACACAAGAGTTCACTCTGATCTCCAGGCACTACTGAGTTTCTCCCACCACACTGCCCCATATATTTTGCAGATATCTCTAGTAATAGCTCTATTCTTAGAGCACACCTTCTATCTAAATTTTTTAAGTGGGAGAAGGTACAGGTTTCTTCCTGAGTGTTTCTGGGCCTTGGTGGTTTTCAGCTCAAATGATCTGCATACCAAAAAGACATTTGAGGTGGTAAATTTTGCTCCCCTACACATACATATAAAAATTGTTGCTTGGTTAGTATTTTTAATGCATTTTCTGAGAAGTTTATTTATATAAGCAACTTACTGCATTATCTTTGTAGGAGTCCAAAGTAAAGTGCTTGTTTTTTAGTACTAATGCCATTAAATAATGGTATGTCCTTCGCAACGTAGAATTAATGTCCAGTTATTTTGTCTAAAATTTGAAAAATCATCATTGTTTGAGTTACCTCTGTAATATAATTTCAAAAGTTTTCCTGAGATTTTTGTTTCTGAGGATGAACTCACTAGTTTTCTCTGTATAGCCCAGGTATCCTTCAATAATTTTAAGAAAAATACTTTTTTCAAATATTATTTTTATAGATAATACCTCTTTCTTTTTCTTTAGGTAAGTATGTGGCATCATTTTGTAAGACTAGCCGAGTATAAAGGTATCCAGTGATCATGAAACTCTATTAGATCTGTATTTTATTGTGTTTCTGGTTTTTGTAATAATTTTCTTTTATCAACTTGACTGATTAAAACTATAATGTTATTTTGCTTGTGATCATGTAATTTGTGAGTTTATTAATCTTACAGCTATCAAAATGCAGATGTTTTGTTTACTGGCCTAGCTATTGGAACTTGCTATAGACTCTTGACCCTTGCTTTTGCAAAGAATTTTCTACAGTTATTTGTAATTTATAATATAATAACTAAAAATTGTGTTCATTATAGTAGTTGGAAAATGACTCTATGTCAAATTGTAGTGTTCTTCTATGTATAATTTTGATAATATGAAAAAAATAATGTTCCAAATAGCTTTTTGCTTTTTTAAGGAAGGGAGAAGGGATTTGAAGCAGTGATGAGAAATTATTTTAAAATGTTGAAAGAAATATAAAAGTCTTTATTGTTGATTAGCAAATTTTATTATTTGTCAGTAATTTTGGCATGCTGTAAATAACTCGTCTTCTAATAATTCATTTGAGTAATTAAATTTAGATTGCAAATTTTTCTTTTCAAATATTTTGACTCTTATCTCTTCGCTTTTCTATTGTATCTTAATTGGTGTGGTCTATATAAATGGACAATAAATTATATATCCTTGTTATAGAGATCAGACAGTGAATAGAACTTGGTATTCATCCCAGACAGAATTATGATTGAATGTATTTGCAAGATTAAAGCACTGAATTTACTTTTTTCTAATTAAAGGCAATTAAAGATTTCCAGACACAAATAAAAGACAATGAATTGAGGAATAAGTGTAGGAGCAAGTCCATTTGCAGGTGAAAAGATGTGCCTTTGAAGCAGAACCAGCTGTATTTTCATTGAAAGAATAACAGTTTAGGAAGCTTTTCTGCATGTGCTTGCTTGATAGCATAATGTACTCATAAGCAGCTTATGCAGTATTCAGAAAATAACAGTGCATTAATTTTTAAAGCAGCAAAGGCAGGAGAAGAGCAGTACTGCCACACGATGATAATGAGTGGGGCTAGTGTAAAGTCTACTGTTCTAAGAAAGGAAAAAAATCAGTGAGCTTCTGAAAAATGAACAGTTATAAAACAATAACTGGATATTCAAATGATAATGAGCTTAGACAGCAGTATCAACAAAGGGCAAAGATGCAGTCTTGTTTCTAGGCAAAACGAAGGAATCAAAAAGCAAAAAGCGGTTAATCTATTCTTTTATTAAACTAAGGAGACTGTAAAACTGCGGCATAGTTAACACTGACTATTGCTTTAAGTGTAAAATAATTCACAGCATAAATGTAACTTTTTATGTTGAATTAAATAGAACATATTGATTACTTTGTTCTTTCCTAAATTAATGTAATATGAGGAATAGTAAATGATAATATTGAGGTACCGAAATATTTATGATCTTTATTAAATATATGCTCTTATGATTCTTTACAGAAACAGTGCTTATGCTAAAGTTAAATATATTTTAATTACATGGAATAAGAAAGGAAATTTTACCATACATAGCACCTACTGATTAGAGATTATAAATGAAAATGACTTTTTAAAGTATTCTGTTTAAAAAAACAGATATTACACAGATTATTTGCAAAGTACACATAAATAAAAATTATGAGAATGTATAGTATCATATTTGCTATCAAAACATTCAGGCATACATAATTCAAATATCTTTGGTATAAATGTTTTGTTTTTTAGTTATTATTTTGCTTTTAGTTGATACTTGTGATCCCTATTTAAGACTTAAAGCAGAATATTCTGGTGATTATATATGATGAGTTTTCAAGTATAAGTTTTCAGTATATTTAACAGCAGAAATCAGAGACAGAGTAGTTTGCTTTGTTAAAGTTGCTTGAATTGGAAACTGTACACATATTGAATGAATCTTAGTTTTCCATCATTGGAAGTAACTTGTGAGAGAACCTTTTGGAGCATACAAATTATTAAAATGATCCCAAGGAAAAGTATCCTTTCCACTTTGCTCTTAGTTTTGTGAGAATGTGAGTCAGGGCTGGAGATAGCCATGACTCCAGACTGAAACAAGAAATAAACTTTCTTCTTCTTCTCTTATCTCCTGGAAACAACAGTAATCAATTATCCTCTCTCTCTCCCCTCTGTTTCTTTCTCTCTCTCATTTTCATGTTATTTCAATTTGACTTTCTGTTCCTTATCATGAAATAATCCTAAGACTATCTAAGAAGATTCTCAAAAGCTACCCAGATATTTTCCAACCAAACCAGGGGCTATTGCTTTCCAAGTCTAGGATCTTGAGTTATATTTAGACTTTTATCTTTCTTGTGAGAAAGAAATATTTAAATGTTTATAATGCTGTTTTTCCCTAGAAATTGGTTGTGTAGAGAGGATAGGCATTACACTTTAGGAGAGGAATAAGTAAGGGATTATAGGTTCAGGTTATTATTGTCAGTCTTGTAGCTGGTCATTGTGGTTTTAATTTATGATCTCCATTCTCAAATATTCATTCTAGATCTTCCTATTTTAGCAAGCTTCTTAGTTTGATGAGCCCTTTGCCTTTAGTGAGAAACATAAATCTTCATTCCTGAAGGTTCTAAGTGATTTTTCTTGTTATAAAGACAGATAGTTGGCCTTGCTATCCATGGGAGATTGGTTCTAGAACCCCCATGGATACTCAAGTCCCTTATGTAAATAAAATGGCAAAATACAGTTGACCCTTGGACATCATGTGTTTGAACTGCTCAGGTCCACTTATATGAATTTTTTTTCCTCCAATAAATATATAGTAGAGTACTACAGGATCCTGAGTTGGGTGAATGCATGGATGTGGGACCAGAGATACAGAAGGCTGACTGCTGACAATAAAGTTGTACTATATTTTTGACTGTGCAGAAAGTCAGAGCCCCAACCCCTGCATTGTTCAAGGGTCAGCTGTATTTGTGAATAACCTATGCACATCCTCCTGTATGCTTTAAATCGTCTCTAGCTTACAGTTGTGCAGGAACAAAAACCTGAAACTGAAGTCGCTCAGTCATATCCAACTCAGTGCGGCCCCATGGACTATAGCCTGCCAGGCTTCTCCATCCATGGGATTTCCCAGGCAAGAATACTGGAGTGAGTTGCCATTTCTTTCTCCAGGGTATCTTCCCAACCCAGGGATCGAACCCCCCGGGTCTCCTGCACTGCGGGAGACCATCAGGGTAGCCCTGGTGTTGATGTGTGGCAACACCAATACAATATTGTAAAGTAATTAGCCTCCAATTAAAATAAATAAATTTAAATTTAAAAGAAAAAGGGAAAAAAATGCATGCTAAGTTGCTTCAGTTGTGTTCAACCCTTTGTGACCCTGTGGACTGTAGCCCACCAGGCTCCTCTCTCCATGGGATTCTCCAGGCAAGAATACTGGGGTGGTTGCCATGCCCTCCTTCAGGGGATCTTCCCAACCCAGGGATGGATCCTGTGTCTCTTAAGTCTCCTGCTTTGGCCGATGGGTTCTTTAAAACTAGTGACACCTGAAAAGTCCAAGATTACAGTTGACTGTATAGTTATTCCATTACAGTCTACCATTGGTCATAGCAATACATGGAATTAACCCAGGAGTTCCTTCACAGCTTTCCATATTTCTTTTAGCCCTCACTGTGTATTAACAAATAATTTTTTCCTTGATAACAAACATTATTATAATAATTAATGTTACCCCACCCAACACAATGAATCCCCATTTTACTGTTTACTCATAGGCATGAAGAATCCAAACTGATTAGACAGAAGGCTCAGTTTCCAATTCAGGAAAAAATAATACATATTATCTTAGGTTACCTGTCTTTCTAGGTAAACTATACCACAAAATGTATTACTTAAACTTTGGCCCCTGGGAGGATTTCCCTTATAGATAGTGTTTTAGGGCCACCTCCAAAATAGCAGTTTACTTCCATTGTGCAGCATATTTTAAAGAACCATCCACATACATTTTATAAACTGCTAAAATGGCACACAACTTTATGAATTTGTTGAATTAGATGACTCCCAGTTCATGACTGGTAGCTCAGGCCAGATGGTCCCTGAGTGTCATCATCAGATAGTCGGTCTTCATCAGAGCTTGGTAGCAATCCAGGCGTTGTTTCATAGCAGTTGTTTCCTGTTGAAGGGTGTATGGAATTGTTTCAAAACCCTAGAGGCTGCCACTTCTTGTTTTATGGGGACCTGCTAAGGGCTTATTTCTATGTTTCAGTTAGTTAGATGCACTTAAGGCTGCACTGACTCTGCCCTGTCATAAGCTCTAAGAGGTAGAAGCACTTGCACAGCGATCTGCCAGAGAACTTTCATTGTCCCATGTCTTAGCACCTTTCCACGTTCTCTCCATGCATAAAATATGCGTACAGATTAAAAAGCTTGACAGCTACATAAGCAGCCATGTATCCATTATCTAGGTTAAATACAAGATATATACTTCTTTATGCGCTTTCCCAGTTGCAACACCCTCTATGCCACTGTATTTGTGAGAGAGAACCACTATCTTGAGTTCGTGTTAATTTCATTTATGAAATTTCCACCTAGGTACATTGTAAACAATGTATTTTTTGTTTATGAACTTATATAAATGAAATCATGCTGTATATATTGTCATAAAACTTGCTCTTATTGAACATCATATTTTTGAGTTTTATTCTTATTGATAAATGGTGATATGGTCCATTCATTTTCTATGCCTTATAATAATCCATGATCTGCCTATACCAATATTTTCCAGCCTATTCTCTTGGTTTTGACAATTGCATGGTTCTCAGGTTTTCCTCTATGAATGATATTATAAGGTTTCTATAAATAATTTCAGACATATCTGCTCTTTGGTTCACAGGCACAAGAATTTCTCTGCAATATATACACAGTAGAAAAACATTGGATCAGAGGTATAGATATTTGACATTATCAAGTAATGCCAGTTTTACAAGAAGTTGTGCCTATGTTTCATTCTTAATGATAGATATGGCACAAGTGCAGCAAGTTGACTTATTTTTTGCAGATAATCCTGCTGTGCTCTAAATCAATGCAATTTCATGTATCAAATGTAGTTGACAAGCCTCTGTGTTTTTAACAGAATGCTCTGTGTTCTCTCTCATATATATGATATATATATTATGTATATCAATGCATGCGTGCATGCTAAGGTACTTCAGTCATGTCCAACTCTTTGTGACACTGTGGACTCTAGCCCACCAGGCTACTCTGTCCATGGGATTCTCTAGGCAAGAATACTGGAGTGGGTTGCCATGCTTCCTCCAGGGAATCTTCCCAACTCAGGGATCCAACCTATTTCTCTTATGTTTCCTGCATTGGCCTGTGGCTTCTTTACCACTAGTAAAGAAGCCCATATATGAATTATATATATATATGATATGTATAAAAATGAATGATATATATCTGAATGAGGTATCTCACGAAGTTTTCATATCTTCTCCAAGGCTTATTTCGTACCAGTGCCATGATGTGCTCCAGGTTGGTGAGGCAGTTACTCTCAGAATTAGACTATAGCAGTGAGTGGAGAGCTGATTTAGTACACAAACAGTATACTACTGTTCCTTCCAGTAAAGGTGTATAGTCTCTTATGGTATCTGTGATCAGAATTTAGAAAAACTCATTGGGTAGATTAATTAACAAGTTGTGACCATGTGGAAAAGACATTTATATTTTGCTAGAATAAGAAGGCAAAGTGGTTGTCTGAGGAGGCTTTACAAATAGCTGAAGAAGGAAGAGAAGCAAAAGGAAAGGGGAAAAGGTGAGCACAGAATTCCAGAGACTAGCAAGGAGAGATAAGGACTTCTTAAATTAATAATGCAGAGAAACAGAGGAAAGCAATATAATGCGAAAGACTAGAGATCTCTTCAAGAAAATCTGAGATATCAAGGGGACATTTCATGCAAGAATGGGCACATTAAAGGACAGAAAGAGTAAGAACCTAACAGAAGCAGAAGAGAGTAAGAAGAGGTAGCAAGAATACACAGAAGAACTACAGAAAAGATCTTAAAGACCCAGAAAAACCGTGATGATATGGTCACTCACCTAGAGCCAGACATCCTGCAATGTGAAGTCAGGTGGGCCTTAGGAAACGTTACTACAAACAAAGCTAGTGGAGGTGATGGAATTCCAGTGAGTTATTTCAAATCCTAAAAGATGATGCTGTGAAAGTGCTGCACTCAGTATGTCAGCAAACATAGAAAACTCAGCATTGACCGCAGGACTGGAAAAGGTCAGTTTTTATTCCAGACTGCAAGAAGGACAATGTTAAAAAATGTGCAAACTACCATACAATTGTACTCATTTCACATGCTAGCAAGGTAATGCTTGAAATCCTTCAAGCTAGACTTCAGCAGTATGGGAACTGAGAACTTCCAGATGTACATGCTGGGTTTAAAGAGTCAGAGGAAACAGAACAAATTGCCAACATTCACTGGATCATAGAGAAAGCAAGGGAGTTCAAGGAGAACATCTATTGCTTCATTGACTATGCTAAAGCCTTTGTGTGAATCACAAAAACTGTAGACAATTCTTATACAGAAGAAGTACCAAACCATCTTACTTATCTCTTGAGAAACCTGTATGCGAGTCAGGAATCAACAGTTAGAACTGGTCATGCAACAACTGACTGGTTCCAAATTTGGGAAAGGATTATGACAAGGCTGTATATTTTCACCCTGTGTATTTAACTTATATGCAGAGTACATCATGCGAAATGCCTGGCTAAATGAATCACAAGCTGGAATCAAGATTGTCAGGAGAAATATCAACAACCTCAGATATGCAGATGATACCACTCTAATGGCGAAAGACGAAGAGGAACTAAAGAGCCTCTTGATGAGGATGAAAGAGGAAAGTGGAAAAGCTGGCTTAAAATTCAGCATTTAAAAAGCTAAGTATGACATCCGGTTCCATCACTTCATGGCAAATAGAAGAGGAAAAAGTGGAAGCAGTGACAGATTTTATTTTCTTGGGCTCCAAAACCACTGCAGACGGTGACTGCAGGCATGAAATTAAAAGATGCTTGCTCCTTGGAAGGAAAGCTATAATTAACCTAGACAGCATATCTAGGTTAAAAAGCAGAGACATTCCTTTGCCAACAAAAGTCCATATAGTTAAAGCTATGGTTTTTCCAATAGTTTGTATGGATGTGAGAGTTGGACCATAAAGAAAGCTGACCACTGAAGAATTGATGCTTTCCAACTGGGGTGCTGGTGAAGATTCTTGAGAGTTCCTTCGACTGCAAGGATATCAAACTAGTCAATCCTAAAGTAAATCAAGCTTGAATATTCATTTGAAGGACTGATGCTAAAGCTGAAGCTCCAATACTTTGGCCACCTAATGCAAAGAGCCAATTCACTGGAAAAGTCCCTGTTGCTGGGAAATATTTAAGGCAAAAGCAGAAGGGAGTGGCAGAGGACAAGATGGTTAGATTGTTAGTTATGTTCATCACTGACTCAATGAACATGAATTTGAGTAAACTCTGGGAGATAATAGGGGACAGAGGAACCTGGTGTGCTATAGTCCATGGCATCGCACAGCTTAGCAACTGAACAACAGGTGCATTAAAAAAAAAAATTCTACCATAGTAGATTTAATATTACTCAGTTAGTCTCTAAGACCAACTAGACAGTGAGGAAATAAATAGCTTTGTGAAAATAATCAATGTAAGCACATATTTAGTTTTTCATAATATAATCAGTTTCTGAAACTTCTCCAGGAATATGCATTCCCTTTGATTTACCACTTTAGTAAGCAAGGGGAATAATATTTTTACTTCACTCTTGCTTTCCAAAGCTCTCACATCACATGTCAGGAAACCAAGCTGGAGATTTTGCCTATTTCCAGGTATATTATTTGAGCCCATATACTCAGATATTGACACTTGGTTTCTGAGCAATGAGCCTGACATCAGACACTGAACTTTTAAATTTTATTACCTATTAAGCTCTCTTTCTGACTTGAGAAACTTCAGTGATGTTTTGACCTCCTCCAAAAGTTAGTGTTTTCTGAGTCTTTACAGCTCTATATGCCAGTATTTGGAATCACTTCCAGTAGGTATCCACATGACTTCCTAAATTCTTTCAAGTATCTGATAAGTGACATCAACTGATAATGCCAAGTGCTGTTACCAAGAAGGGCTTTCCTGACCACTCTACTTGAAACAATACGTCTTTTGCTATTACTTTCTGCCCCTTGCCAACTGTGTTTTTCTCTTTAGTGCTTTCCATTACCTGGCAAATTGAACTATTCTTTTTATGTGCTTATTATCCATCTTTTTATAATGTTCAAGATAACAGGCATTTGGTCTGTTTTGCCTAAATTTTATTTTCAGTTCTTTGAACACTGTTTATATCTAGTATAAGTGCTCAATAAATAATTTTTAATGAATGAATGAAAGCATAATTTAAGAAAATAGGAGTTCTTGTGACCAATTGTGAATATTGTCAGTTATTCTTTGACATAAGATTAACTAAAAAAATTGTGATATGTTCTGATGTTACAGTGTTTACAACACTGTTCTCAGAGAATCTAGCAACTCTGTCTGCTAACCATAAAAATAATGTTTCATGTAATTAAGAGCTTGAATCCAGGTGAAAAATTTTTTAAAAATATTATAGATATATAGACATACAGATATAACTTTTGTATTTCCTTATAGATAATAATATTTTGTTACTTGCTAGCCAGAATAAGCTATTTAATATATATGTGTACAGTCACAGTGATTTGATAATCAGTTGCTAATATTTGTTCAAAGAGAAATTTTATAATACAGATTTCCTGTGTGAAAATGAAAATTTTAATGTTACTCATTCGAAATGTCCATTTTTCAGCATTAAATGCAGATTGTAGTTTAGTCACTAAATTGTGTCCGACTCTTTGCAACCCCATGGACTGCAACAGACCAGGCTTCCCTGCCCTTCACCATCTCTTGGAGTTTGCTCAAACTCATGTCCATTGTTTCAGTGATGCCTCTAACCATCTCGTCCTCTGTCATTCCTTTCTCCTCCTGCCTTCAATCTTTCCCAGCATCAGGGTCTTTTCTAATATATCCGCTCTTCTAATCAGGTGGCCAAAGTATTGGAGCTTCAGCTTCAGCATCAGTCCTTCCAATGAATTATTCAGGACTGATCTCCTTTAGGATTGACTGGTTTGACCTCCTTGCAGTCCAAGGAACTCTCAAGAGTCTTCTCCAGCACTGCAGTTCAAAAGCATCAATTCTTCAGCACTCAGCCTTCTTTATGGTCCAGCTCTCACATCTGTACATGATTGCTGGAAAAGCCATAGCTTTTACTATATGGACCTTTGTTGGCAAAGTGCTGTCTCTGCTTTTTAATACACTGTCAAGTTTAGTCATAGCTTTTCTTCCAAGGAACAAAATCTTTTAATTTCATTTGTACAGTCACTGTCCACAGTGATTTTCGAGCCCAAGAAAATAAAAGCTGCCACTATTTCCATTGTTTCCCTGTATATTTGCCATGAAGTGATGGAACCAGATGCCATGATCTTAGTTTTGTGGATTTTGAGGGTTTTTAAAAAAATAATTATTTATTTTTAAATTGATGATGATTGCTTTACAATATTGGTTTCTGTCATACATCAATATGAATTAACAATGGGTGGATATATGTCCCGTCCCTCTTCTGTCATACATCAATATGAATTAACAATGGGTGGATATATGTCCCGTCCCTCTTCAATCTCCCTCCCACCTCCCACATATTCCCACCCCTCTAGGTTATTACAGAGCCGCAGTTTGAGTTCCCCGAGTCATAGAGCAAATTCCCATTGGCTCTCTACTTACATATGTCAGTGTGTACCGTTCCGTGCTACTCTGCATTCATCTCACCCTCTGCCTCTCCTCCTCCACACTTGTCCGTAAGTCTGTTCTCCATGTCTGCATCTCCTTGGCTGGTCTGAGAACAGGTTCAGCAGTACCATCCTTCTAGATCTTATATATATATCTATATATATATACACACATTAATATATGATATTTGTTTGTTGGGTTTTAAGCCAGCTTTTCACTCTCTTTCACCTTCAAGAGGCTCTTCAGTTCCTCTTTGCTTTCTGCCATTAGGGTGATATCATTTGTATATCTGAGGTTGTTGATATTTCTCCTGGCAATCTTGATTCCACCTTATGCTTCATACAGCCTGGCATTATGCATGATGTACTCTACATATAACTTAAATAAGCAGGGTGATAATATACAACCTTGCCATACTCCTTTGCCAATTTTGAGCCAGTCTGTTGTTCAATGTTGGGTTCTAACTGTTACTTCTTGACCTGCATACAGGTTTCTAGGGAAGCAGGTAAGGTGGTCTGGTATTCCCAGATTAATTTTTAAAATGCAGATTATTTTGAATTTTGAAGAAAGCTGTTAAATTATATTATGTAACACAAATAGCAAAATTTACATATTCTAAGTGTTTTTTCCCTTATATAGTTACTATAAGTCCAGTGATTAACATGAAATTTAATGTTTTATTGCTCCAAGTACATTACTTATCATTAGCATATTTGGGGAAGGCTTTTTAAATTTTTTCCTAATAATTATCTTAGATTCTACATACAAAAGGAGAACCTTTCTAATGAGATATTGACAGAAACACTCTATTTCACATAGTACTGAAGGAATTTTAACTTTCAATGTCAGGATTTCAGAGAAATTTTCTTTTTTTATTGGCAATATAATATAGTCATCTAAAGATATATTAATATTTATTTTTAAGAATTGTACATAATGGATAATAGAATCTATATTCTTACTAAGGCATAAAAACTGTTTTCCATGTCACAGAATTTTTATTAGAATTTTGATTTTGCAACTTTATTTTAAACATACAAAGATGACATTTCATTAGTATACATAAATCTCATAAGTTTAAGTTTTAATATATAGTTATTTTAGAGAAAATCAGAGAGAGTGTTATGGCTGTTTTGATGAAGGTGATTGAGATTGAGGTTTAAGAGTGGTATTTGTCATCATTTATCAACCTGAACATTGCATTTATTCCTGCCATTTGTTTGTTTTATTATATCAAGGAAATCTTTTAATATGAATAAATAGTTAACATAATAATGTAACTTTAAAAAATGAATGTTTATTTTTAATTGGAGGATAATTGCTTTACATATTGTGTCAGTTTCTGCCAACAATCAGCATGAATCAGCCATAGGTATACATACGTCACCTTCCTCTTGAACCTCCCTCCCTCAGAGGGAACCACCCGATCCCACCCCTCAAGGTCGCCACAGAGAAAAATTTAACTTTTTAATAGTACAGATCTACCTAAAGCTATTCTTCAACAAAACTGAGTACAACACTTGACAGAGGAGTAGTTAGAAATTTTACTCCAGAATGAAACTACGAGTATTATCTAAGGACAACTTGGAGTTTTTATCACGAATATAAAATTTCAGTAACCAAGTATAATAGTCCTTCTGACTATGCATGTGCCTTTCACTTTTTACTGCAAAACAGTTAAGCTATAATAAGCGCATGCATCAAACAGGGACGCCAGTCTCTTGCCTAGCATTTTTAAGGAAAATACATCTGTTCTGCAATAGTATATTCACTTGTATGACTCTTTGCAGACATTTAGAGGCTTGAATTATTAAAAGTCATTTACATATAATGGAAACAACTTTCCTGACCTATGACATATGTCCAAGACAATAAAATATAGGCCCAGGAAAGTCCAAAGTGGGGACAACTAATAAATCTCGCACTACAAAGCAGTGTGTTGCTTGTTGACATTTTATTACAATGTGGAATGTATTGCATTGCATGTTAAAATTTTTTAATGATATAGAATATGTTTAAAATATGAAATTGTATAAAATATTGATTTGAATTAGACTCCTAAAAGTTAAGTGTATATTTTATAATCTCTAAGGAGGGTATTACAACATTATTTTAAGAGATATATCAAAATACAAAACATATGATTTGAATGTAATATTGAAAAATATTCAAATAATTCAAAAAAAGGTATGAGCAGTCCAACAGAAGGAAATCAAAGAAAAAAAAAAGAAAACAAAAATAAAATGGTAGGCCTAAATAAAAATGCGTCAATAGTTTCATTAAACGCTCACCCTCATGCTCAGTCGCTTCAGTCATGCCCGACTCTTCGCAATCCCATGGCCTGCCCTCTAGGCTACTCTGCCCTTGGGATTTTTCAGGCAAGAATACTGGAGTGGGTTGTCATTCCCTCCTCCAGGGGATCTTCCTGCCCAGGGATGAAATATGTATCTCCTGTGTCTCCTGCATTGCAGGCAGATTCTTTACTGCCGAGCCGCTGGGGAAGCCCTCCATTAACTATGTATAGTCTAAACATACCAATGAAAGGACAGGGGGTTTTCAGATGGAAATTTTATAAACTGACCTAAATATAGGCTGGAGATAAGAAACTCACTTCAAATATAATGATATTAAAGGTAACAGGATGGAAGAGAAGTACTTCTTGGATGGCAAGTAAGGACCTCAAAAGTGTGTTTTTCTAGACAAATGGATGGCTGATAAACACATAAAAAGATGCTGAATATCACTAATTATTAGACAAATGCATATCAAAACTATAATGAGGTATCACCTCAGACTGGTTAGAGTGGCCATCATCAAAAAATCTACAGACAATAAATCCTGGAGAGGATGTGGAGAAAAGGGAACCCTCCTTTTCCAATGATTTGTCCACAGTTGGTGGAATTTTAAACTGATACATTTAGTATCCTACAGTTGAAAGAAATGTAAACTGATAGTTATTATGGAGAACAGTATAGAGATCCCTTGAAAACTGGGAATAAATCTACCATGTGACCCAGCAACCCCACTACTGGGCATATACCATGAGGAAACAGTAATTGAAAAAGTCACAGGTACCCCAGTGTTCATGGCAGTAGCATTTACAATAGCTAGGACATGGAAGCAACCTAGATGTCCACTGGCAAACGAATGGGTGAAGAAGTTGTGCCTATATACAATGAAATATTGCTCAGTCATAAAAAAAAAGAATACATTTGAGTCCGTTTTAGTGAAGTAGATGAACCAAGAGCCTGTTATACAAAGTGAAGTAAGTCAGAAAGAGAAAAACAAATATATATATATATATGAACCTAATTGAACTCATCTCACATGCTAGTAAAATAATGCTCAAAATACTCCAAGCCAGGCTTTAGCAATACGTGAACCGTGAAATTCCTGATGTTCAAGCTGGCTTTAGAAAAGGCAGAGGAACCAGAGATCAAATTGCCCACATCCGCTGGATCATGGAAAAAGCAAGAGAGTTCCAGAAAAACACCTATTTCTGCTTTATTGACTATGCCAAAGCCTTTGACTGTGTGCATCACAATAAACCGTGGAAAATTCTGGGAGAGATGGGAATACCAGACCACCTGACCGGCCTCTTGAGAAACCTATATGCAGGTCAGGAAGCAACAGTTAGAACTGGAACATGGAACAACAGACTGGTTCCAAATAGGAAAAGGAGTACGTCAAGGCTGTATATTGTCACCCTGCTTATTTAACTTCTATGCAGAGTACATCATGAGAAATGCTGGGCTGGAAGAAGCACAAGCTGGAATCAAGATTGCTGGGAGAAATATCAATAACCTCAGATATGCAGATGACACCACCCTTATGGAAGATAGTGAAGAGGAACTAAAAAGCCTCTTGATGAAAGTGAAAGAGGAGAGCAAAAAAGTTGGCTTAAAGCTCAACATTCAGAAAAGTAAGATCATGGCATCTGGTCCCATCACTTCATAGGAAATAGATGGGGAAACAGTGGAAACAGTGTCAGACTTTATTTTGGGGGGCTCCAAAATCAGCCATGAAATTAAAAAAACGCTTACTACTTGGAAGAAAAATTATGACCAACCTAGACAGCAGAGACATTACTTTGCCAACAAAGTCCTGTCTAGTCAAGGCTTTTTTTTTTTCCCAGTAGTGATGTATGGAGCTGAGCACTGATAAATTGATGCTTTTGAACTATGATGTTGAGAAAACTCTTGAGAGTCCCTTGGACTGCAAGGAGATCCAACCAGTCCATCCTAAAGGAAATCAGTCCTGAATGTTCATTGGAAGGACTGATGTTGAAGCTGAAACTCCAATTGTTTGGCCACCTGATGCAAAGAGCTGACTCATTTGAAAAGATCCTGATCCTGGGAAAGATTGAAGGTGGGAGGAGAAGGGGATGACTGAGGATGAGATGGTTAGATGGTGTCACCAACTCAATGGACTTGAATTTGAGTAAACTCCGGGAGTTGGTGGACAAGGAGGCCTGGCGTGCTATAGTCCATGGGGTTGCAAAGAGTCAGACATGACTGAGTGACTGAACTGAACTGCAGAAACCAACAAAACATCATAAAAATGTTTAAAAATTAAATTAAAAAGTCTACTCTTCTATAAAAGCAAGAACAATGGCAAAAAAACTGTCAAAATTAACTTTTTGAAAAATGTATAAATTAATGCAAATTTTAAAACAGTGCAAGTATATTTATTTGAGAAATACAGCTAACTCTGAGTAAAAACATCAAGCTTTGTTTTGTTCGTCTCACCTTAGTCCCTCCTTCCTCTCCTGAACCTTACAATGATAACAGTCATGAATGACAGCAGCCTGCAGTCACTGGAGAAGGTGGTTACCCTTTAGAGGTAACCACGGGCTGCCCCAAATCCCATCCTCTGAGAAATGTCACTATTTGACCCATCCAGCAACTCACTGAATATCCCCATTCTCAGAACTTGTCTTTATTTGACCTGCCTTATAGCTCATTCTGTGTGAAGGGTCCTTTCCTGATGGCGTGTGGCAAATACAATCCATGGCAAACATTTAATATCACAACCCCCTGAGGCAGCATTACTAGCATGAGGCTGACCTAAAAAAACTTTTTTTCTTTTTAGACTGGGCAATGAGATGTTCATAGTGCCTTTGAAAATCCCTGATATAGTTTCTTGGGGATCTAGAAAGTCATGAACCTGTGGAGGGCTATGTCATGTCCGGTAAAGACCTGGGAAAGCTATAAACTCTCACTTCTTGCTGATCTTGAGGAAGCTAGCAGGAAGTTAAGGCTAAGGCAGAAGTATAAACTCTTGTTAAAGCATGAAACATCTCTTCAGCAAACTGGTTCAAGACATTTAAGATAATATCTATCCAGTTTCTAGATGAACATTAAGTGACTCCATATGACAAAGAATACAGACTCTATAGAATTAGCCCATTAAAGTCACTAAACAAACAAACAGGCAAACACTAACACCAACAAAAGAAGAACAAAGACCAGTAACAACGAATTCTAGGGGAAATCTGTTTTGCAGAGTTGCCGTTTTACATTATTTAACTGTTGCCACATAACATTATTTTGTAGAAAACTGTTTTCCACAAAAAGTATGAAAAAAAAATTAGCAAATTATGGTCCATGCACAGAAAAAGGATAGAAACTGTCCCTAAAGCTCAAACTTTGGACTTACTAGACAAAGACTTTAAATCAGTCATTTTAAATATGTTCAAAAAACTAAAGAAAACCATGTCTAAAGATATATGAGACTGATGTCTCAACAAATAGAGAATAATATTCAGTTCAGTTCAGTTCAGTCTCTCAGTCATGTCTGACTCTTTGCGACTCCATGAATCGCAGCATGCCAGGCCTCCCTGTCCATCACCAACTCCCGGAGTTCACTCAGACTCACGTCCATTGAGTTGGTGATGCCATCCAGCCATCTCATCCTGGGTCGTCCCCTTCTCCTCCTGCCCCCAATCCCTCCCAGCATCAGAGTCTTTTCCAATGAGTCAACTCTTCCCATGAGGTGGCCAAAGTACTGGAGTTTCAGCTTTAGCATCATTCCTTCCAAAGAAATCCCAGGGCTGATCTCCTTCAGAATGGACTGGTTGGATCTCCTTGCAGTCCAAGGGACTCTCAAGAGTCTTCTCCAACACCACAGTTCAAAAGCATCAAGTCTTCGGCGCTCAGCTTTCTTGACAGTCCAATTCTCACATCCATACATGACCACTGGAAAAACCATAGCCTTGACTAGACGGACCTTTGTTGGCAAAGTAATATTATAGTAATGTAAATTGTGTATAGAAGGAAATAGAAATTCTAAAGTTGAAAAAATATAATAATATTTCACTTAAAGAGTTTCACAGTAAGTTTAACCTTATAGGAGAAACAGGGAACATGAAGAGAGGTTATTGAGATTATCCAGTCTGAAAAACATTACATAAAAATAATGAATAAGATGTAGTTAAATAGGAACAGAGCCATACATACCTGCAGGACTCTATCTAGCCTACAAGTCTATGCATAATAATAGTTCTAGAATAAGAGGAAGAAGAGAGAGGGTCAAAAATAATATTTGAAAAAATAATGTCAAAACCTTCTCTGATATGAAAAACTTTTAATTTGTATATTCAAGAACCTCACAAAATTTTGAGTAAGATAAACTGAAAGAGATCCACACCTGACCACATGATAATAAAACTGTTGAGAGTCAGACATAAAGAGTGAATTGATGTGATGAAAGCAAAGGAGTGCCAATCAAGAATTCTGTACCAAGCAAAGCTATCCTTTAAAAAAGGGAGAAATTAATGTGTTCTTGGATAAACAACCCCAGAAAATCCATCAGTAGCACACTTTCCCTACGAGAAACACTCAAGGATGTTCTGTAGGCTGAAGTCAATATACATAAGACAGTAATTAGAATCCACAAAGAAAAAATAAGCTAACATCAATAAAAGTGACTGCATAGGTAAATATATCTACAAGTGTTTTTGTATATAATATTTTCTTCTCCTTTCTGACTTACGAGATGCTGATAAAGCAGTCTTTAGATGTAAATTTATACCTGTTAATGACTTTATTAATAAAAAAGATTTAAAATAATAACCTTTATCTCTATCTACAAAAATAGAAAAAGAAGAGCAAACTGAACTCAAAGCAATGTGAAGGAAGGAAATAAGATTAGAGTGGAAATATAATATGAAAAGGAAAATCAGTAGAAAGAAATCAATAAAACCCAAATCTTGTTATTTAGAAAGACAGATGAAGTTTAAAAATCTTTAGTTAGACTATATAAGGGAGGAAAAAAGAAAAATAGTACTAATACCAGTGATAAACCAGTATACTATCAATCTTACAAATATATCATGGATTATAAGCGAATATGGGCTTCCCTGATAGTTCAGTTGGTAAAGAACCCACCTGCAAATGCAGGAGACCACAGTTCAATTCAGAGAAGGTGATGGCACCCCACTCCAGTACTCTTGCCTGGAAAATCCCATGGACGGAGGAGCCTGGTAGGCTGCAGTCCATGGGCTCACTAAGAGTCAGACATGACTGAGCGACTTCTCTTTCACTTTTCACTTTCATGCACTGGAGAAGGAAATGGCAACCAACTCCAGCGTTCTTGCCTGGAGAATCCCAGGGATGGTGGAGCCTGGTGGGCTGCCGTCTATGGGATCGCACAGAGTCGGACACAACTGAAGCGACTTAGCAGCAGCACAGTTCAGTTCTTGGGTTGGGAAGCTCCCCAACAAGCTTGGAGACCTGAAGAAGGGAAAGGCTACCCATTCCTGTATTCTAGCCTGGAAAATACCATGGTCTATATAGTCCATGGAGTCACAAAGAGTCGGACACGACTGATTGACTTTCACTTTAATAAGGGAATACTATGGACAATTATGGAGAAGGCAATGGCCATCCACTCCAGTACTCTTGCCTGGAAACTTCCATGGATGGAGGAGCCTGGTAGGCTACAGTCCATGGGGTCGCGAAGAGTCAGACATGACTGAGTGACTTCACTTTCACTTTCATGCACTGGAGAAGGAAATGGCAACCTACTCCAGTGTTATTGCCTGGAGAATCCCAGGGACCGGGGAGCCTGGTGAGCTGCTGTCTATGGGGTCTCACAGAGTCAGACATGACTGATGCAACTTAGCAGCAGCAGCAGCATGGATAACTATACACTGAAAAATTAGATAACCTAAATAAAATAATACCAAGGGCTAGTGGTGATGAAAAACTATCAGAACTCTAATTTGTTGCTAGTGCAAATGCAACCACACTGGAAGATGATTTGGCAATTTTTTCAAAAGGTAGATATGATCACTCACCTAGAGCCAGACATCCTGGAATGCGAAGTCAAGTGGGCCTTAGGAAGCATCTCTACAAACAAAGCTAGTGGAGGTGATGGAATTCCAGTTGAGCTATTTCAAATCCTCAAAGATGATGCTTTGAAAGTGCTGTGCTCAATATGCCAGCAAATTTGGAAAACTCAGGACTGGAAAAGGTCAGTTTTCATTCCAATCCCAAAAAAAGGCAATGCCAAAGAATGTTCAAACTACTGCACAATTGCACTCATCTCACATGCTAGCAAAATAATGCTCAAAATTCTCCAAGCCAGGCTTCAGCAGTACGAGAACCGTGAAGTTCCAGATGTGCAGGGTGGTTTTAGAAAAGCAGAGGATCCAGAGATCAGATTGGCAACATCCGCTGGATCATTGAAAAAGCAATAGAGTTCCAGAAAAACATCTATTTCTGTTTTATTGACTATGCCAAAGCCTTTGACTATGTGCATCACAATAAACTGTGGAAAATTCTTCAAGAGATGGGAATACCAGACCACCTGACCTGCCTCTTGAGAAATCTGTATGCAGGTCAGGAAGCAACAGTTAGAACTGGACATGGAACAACAGACTGGTTCCAAATCAGGAAAGAAGTATGTCAAGACTGTATATTGTCACCCTGCTTATTTAACTTTTATGCAGAGTATATCATGAGAAACTCTGGGCCGGAAGAAGCACAAGCTGGAATCAAGACTGCTGGGAGAAATATCAATAACCTCAGATATGCAGATGACACCACCCTTAAGGCAGATAATGAAGAAGAACTAAAGAGCCTTTTGATGAAAGTGAAAGAGGAGAGTGAAAAAGCTGGCTTAAAGCTCAACATTCAGAAAAGGAAGATCATGGCATCTGGTCCCATCACTTCATGGGAAATATATGGGGAAACAATGGAAACAGTGAAAAACTTTATTTTCTTTGACTCCAGAATCACTGCAAGCCATGAAATTAAAAGACGGTTACTCCTTGGAGGAAAAGCTGTGACCAACCTAGACAGCATATTAAAAAGCAGAGGCTTGACTTTGCCAACAAAGATCTGTCTGGTCAAAGCCATAGCTTTTCCAGTAGTCTTGCATGAATGTGCAAGTTGGACCATAAAGAATGCTGAGCGCTTAAGAATTCATGCTTTTGAACTCTGGTTTTCAGAAGACTCTTGAGAGTACCTTGGACTGCAAGGAGATAAAACCTGTCAATTTTAAAGGAAATCAGTCCTGAATATTCATTGGAAGGACTGATGCAGAATCTGAAACTCCAATACTTTGGCCACCTGATGAGAAGAATGACTCATTAGGAAGACTGTAATGCTGGGAAGGGTGAAGGTAGGAGGAGAAGAGGATGACAGAGGATGAGATGGTTGGATGGCATCACCAACTAGGTGGACATGAGTTTGAGTAAGCTCCAGGAGTAAGTGATGGACAGGGGAGCCTGGTGTGCTGCAGTCCATGGGGTCACAGAGAATTGGACATGACTGAGGAACTGAACTGAACTTATGCTGAATAAAAGCCCTTGTCACATTATTGCCACATTATTGAAAAGACAAGGCTAGAGAAATAGACGATAGATCAGTGGTTGCAAGGAATTACGGGTCGGAGGGAGGTTGAGTGTAGAAGGATAGTGCCGAGATTCTGTAAGATGTTATAGAAAAATACAAATGAAGGTTTTGGCCAACCCAATATAAACTTTCTATATCCAGACTGTAGTAGTAATTACATAAATCTGTATATAAGCATTAAAACTGATATAACTGTACACCAAAAGAAAAAAATGTTGACTTTATGAGAATTTAAAAATAAAATGAAATAATAGGCTTGTATTGGAGAAAGGCATAAATCAGTCCATCAGAAATTAAGGAGATGCCTTTGTTGGGGGAGAAAACTTTTGCTACTTAAACTATATCATGGGAAATTCAAATACGGAAATGTGATGAATAGTGAAAATGAGGGGGAAAAAGTGAGATGATTGAGTCCCTGTATTAGCTTCATGGGCTCAAATTTCTCCCATGTAAAATATAATGAGCAATTGCTAAACTGTTACTGTGATTATTGTGTTACTGATAGAATCAGATCCAATTGGATTTCAGAATTGCCTACATATAAAATCTAGATTATATAGGAGTGTTTTTTCCTAGGTGTAAGTAAGTAAAGTCAAGAGCTTCTTTTTTATATTTTTATCATGTGGGCATAGGTATTTTTTGAAACCATAAAAAATTAAAATGTTAAAATGCTCATTGGGTATAAAGGAAAGATCTGGTTTTAGTTACAAAGAACTTAGCAGATGTCCCTGTAAATGTTTTCCCTCAGTAGAATGAAACCACATTTTGCAGTATATACTTTTGGATATCATAGTCGGCAAAGAGAATGCTACATTAATGACAGACGCACTTTTTGAGGTATGAGGTGTGCAATAATTTTAAAAACTATTTATTATTAATATAGCTTCAAATGTTTGTATCAACATTAATATAAATCTATAAATATTATTCTTTAAGAGGTTATAGGAGTTGAATTGAAATAGAATGCATTATTTAGCCAACGGCAAGTGAAGTAGAATGATAAAATCCCACTTTAACACTGACTCTTTTAGGCATTTTTGTATCTGTTTTATGACAAACACATCATCCAAAATACTGTATGTCTCTGAAAGGCAAATGGGTTAAGGTAATTCTTTTTTGTTTATTTATTTTGTCGCTCTGGCACCGAGAGTTTATTATAGGGCATATATAAGATAATATAAGAAATGACTCCTTGGCTTCATATACATAATAATGAAATTTCTCTTTAGATTCTCACTAGAAATTTGCTTTGTAACCATGAGTGGAGACATTTGGTGTGTCACCAGTTTCATTGTTCTGACCTGTTTATAGCTCAGCAGGAATAATGACATGAATAGTTTGACCATTGAGAATGTGAAATCAGAGTGAACATTTGTCAAGGATTTTTTTTTTCAGCAAAATTAAATGTTGCTAATTTAAAATGGGTCAGAGTAATATTTTTCTGTATTTTATTCATTGTGTAATTTAAATTTAGATCATTTGATATATATTCTTACAGTTGGCTCATTTCTGGATCATTAAGCTCTACCATCAAATAATACTTATTAGACTTCTGCATGCTTATAGATCCAGAATGAGTGCAGTTAAGGAAATAGCATACATTCTTCTTTAATAAAAACATAATTCTTCAGCCAAACAAATACTTTGATGTGTCTAGCAAACACAAATACGGCATTTCTTCATTATTCCAATCTATTTGTCTCACTTCTCCCTGCCATTTCTAATTCTAAAAATCTAATAGAATTTTAAAGATACTCTTGAATCATTAGCAAACACGTTAAGAAATATATTGCACATTGCACTTTGATGATATACTTTAGATACACTGCTTTCAGGTTTACTTCAGTGTGGCCAAATAAGAGAATATAAAATACTCAAAGAGATTATTTGGTCACATGTTACTTCCCACTCAGAATGACATATGCTTATATTTGACACTCATTTGACTCAATTATTGGCTAAGAGTTTGGTTAACAAAAAAGTGTACATTATTCTAGTCAGTGTTTTTGTTGTTATTGTTGTTAAATCTATTTTCCTCACAGGCTGTGAAGTAGCTCTTTTGTTACTCATTAGTGGGGTCACCAGATGGTACGCAGAAAAAAGCAAATTTTGTGACTCTAACTCAATTTTGTTCATTTCTGGTTGTTAAATTTGGAAAAGAAGATTGAAATTAATATTTCAATATAGCTGCTGCTGCTAAGTTGCTTCAGTCGTGTCAGACTCTGTGCGACCCCATAGACGGCAGCCCACCAGGCTCCCCTGTCCCTGGGATTCTCTAGGCAAGAACACTGGAGTGGGTTGCCATTTCCTTCTCCGATGCATGAAAGTGAAAAGTGAAAGTGAAGTCGCTCAGTCATGTCTGACTCTTCGGGACCCCATGGACTGCAGCCTCCAGGCTCTTCTGTCCTTGGGCATTCTCCAGGCAAGAATTCTGGAGTGGGTTGCCATGTTCCTTTCCAGGATGAAGACAGTTAACCTTACCTATTTAATGGGATCTTATGTATATTCATTTATTTCCAAATTTGTCTCCAAATGCTCCAGATGCTCTTTGCTTTAAACATCTTATTCTCTAAAGGAATTTTTTTTCTTTTAAATCTTTGTTGATGTTCATTTCACAGGAAACTGAATATGTCTGTCAAGTCTTCTTCCTAAAAAAGTAGGAGAAAGAAAAGTTGACCTTTTAGGGTGGCCAGTTTATGGTGTCTGTAACTGGGAGTTACTTTGCAACTTTGTGTTCCAGATTTACTCTATTTAAAAGTTATTTGACGTTTCAGATGGCTATTACACTTGAATTATAGCTCATTGTCTGAAATTATTTCTTTTTAGGTAAACAGGATTATAAAAAAACCAAACCTATTTTACGAGCAACTAAATTAAAAGCAGAAGCAAAGAAAACAGCAATTGGCATAAAGGTACCTGTATTTGCTAACTTTAAAATTTGATATATTGCCTGCCACTTCATTTTCTAAAATGGATTGCATAAATGTTGAATTCTAAATGTTTTTTGACGTTTTAAAATCTAAGTCAAATGCCAGAATTAGAGGCTTTTGAAAAGAATTTACTTAATGAGAAACATCCTTCCCATTCTAAGATTTTATCAGGTCTTAGATTAAGACCCAATATCACTTAAGAGAACCAATTACACTTAAAGTTGCAACTTTAAGTTCTGTAGCTTCTGTTTCAGTTCAGTGATATATGTGGCCTGGATCAAAAACTTTTCTCATTTGCAAAACATTTCACTTTATGGTTGTTTATATTTTAATTATAATTGTATATACTCAGATCACTTCATGTATTAGTTTAGTTGTCAGTACTCTCGATGATGAAATTCTAATGATGTTCCCAGACGATGTTCTTTTAAAAAACCAGTGTTTTTACTGCTTAAGAAGGATAAAAGCTATTGAGAATGATGTTAACAGATAATCCAATGTGCTATCACAATGAAGTTCAACAAAATTACATTTACGTTATTACTCATGTCAACTCTGCCAAATATTTAGAGTAAAATTAAACTATAAATAGAAAAATTATTTTGGTGGCTCCAGTGTCAAATGTGTAAAGTTAAAGTGGCTAGTACATATATTTTATTTAAGTATTAAAATGTTAAAAGGAGATTTTGGTTTTTATCTGGCAGATGAAAAATCAATTTTTCTAAGTTATAGCTTATAGCAAATGCCAAGGTATTACTACCAAGCTGCAACAGCTGTTGAACTGCCAGATGATATATTTGGTTGTCTTCCAGAATTTGCTATTATGATCACAAAACACTGCCTTCTTTTTACTCCTGATTGCTGATTTTGATCAAGCATTGCCGTGTTCACAATAGCCTCCTCAGTTAGTTCTGTGTGTCGGTTTTTAATGAAGAAAATAGAAATAGTGAATTACCTTTTTGTTTAAAAGAGAGATGATTGATCTTTTGAAGTTTTCTTCTAATTTCACATGAAATTTCATTCATCTTTAAAATTATTTCTATGACGTGAACTTTCTAAAACCAGTGCTTATTTCCTTACTTTGCGGTTAGTTACCCGATGACTGTCTTTTGTAGTGAGAGCATTGTCTTGTCATTTTCCAGGAAAGCAATGTGTCATTTACTTTTATCTTTCACAATATAGTACTTTGCTTTTGTTTTGTCAGAAAAATATTGGGGTAGTACACTCTACTTGCGGCACAATATAATGAGAAACTATAAGTTAGAATTTGAAAACCAGTGCCGCCGCGCATTTATTGATGTATACCACTTTCCCATACACTTCCTTTTTCATTTGGTCTTGTAAGTTTTGCTGTGGTTTTACTTGGAGGAAATAACCATGTTTCTAGTATAAGTCTACTTTACAGTGCAGTCATTTAATGTATTTTTTCAAAACAATGTAAAATTTATCTCTTACGAGAAAAAAAATTGTTCTTAGATTTCATTTATGATTTAAAGCACGTACAGAAAAATTTTTGACCTCAAAAACGTAGCTCCTTTTTAATAAACTAGCATACCATTTTGATTTGTAAACCTGTGAAAAACAAAAACCTTAGCCTTAAACATCATTTACTTTGTTTGAAAATTTATGTGAAATGCCCATTAAAATGATAGGAAACTTTTTAGAATCAGAACCATGGAGGTGTTTTACATTTCAAATCTAGCGTACTAATTAGCTTGCCCTGTCAAACTTTGATTGCCTTCTCATTTTTAGCATAGTATTTTAAATAACGAAGTTTCTTTCAGGATTTCCATTTAATGCTATTTAATTTCCCTGGTGAGTGATTTTATCCATACCGATAATGTCAGAGAAGCAACTAAGAACTAACGAACATCAGACATGTTTGACTCTTACCTAGTTAATACAGGATGACCGTAATGTTATCTTTTATCACTTGACTACTTAGTTTTTAGAGGGAATCATAGTTACACTCTTCAAATAATGTAAATATATAGAAAATGTGAACAGCTGCATGGAATAGAAAAATAACAGCAATGATGACATTGAACACAAAATAAAGAGGCCTAGAATCACTTGCTTCTTTCCTCTAATGTTATAATGATGCAGAGTCTAAGATAGCACATTGTAAAATGGATTTTATGCCATTTACCTCACAGAATATTTGGGAGAGTTAAGTAATACAATGATACAATTAAAACACTTAACATAAATATGTGCTTGAACTAGGTATTACTGGTTTGCATAAATAAGACTTTCCTTGGATGCTTGTCATTGGCCTAAACATCCCCTACTTCAACTAAGTCTGCCTTGTGTGACTATACTACGTATTACAAAACGTTCTTAGTTTTGTTGTGAAGATAGTATTGTGGATGTTATTGCAGTAAAGTTTTCAAAGCAGTCTATAATTTTAATATATACCTTACTTATGAATTATATAAATCTGACTCAATCCTTCATTATCTATTTAGAAATTGTATTACCATATTGTAGAACCTGTGAAAGGAAAGAAAAGACATAATTATTTTGGAGAAATTTTTATAAGAAACCACTTGCAGATTTCAGTAGCATCTAAAATCAATTGATTGAGGAATCATGGATATGAGATATAAAAATTGCACAGTAGGGTACCTTACCCTCAGGGGCTTCCAGTGCATTTTAATAAATGAATGTTTAGCAACAGAAAAATTCAAGGAACAGTAATGATTCAGAATAAGACACGAATATGGCTGCTTCAAAATGTGAATTAATTTCTATTGTGAAGCTATTTTTGGTTCCTGTGTCTTACCAATGTAAACAAAATAATTTATGACCCAGTAAAGTGTACCACCTACAAAATATTTGCATGACTAATATTTGCTGTTTGGTTGCTGTTCAGTTTGAAAGCTTTTTTCAAGAATTGCAAATTAGTAAAAAAATAATTTTAGAATGTAAATACCTGTTTCCTAGTATTTACAAGGAAAAAATAATCTTTATTTATTAAGTAGTTTATTAAGTTTAAGAAAATAATAATAAAATAATAAGGATCAAAATTTGATTTATCTGTTATATAAATGACATATTCAAATGTCAACCACATCTTGCTAACATGAGCCACCTGGAATTATTATTTTTGTTCTTTTTTGTTATTTCTGATCTAAAGCTAAAAATGGCCAAGGGCAAGGAGTGTCGTCTTAGGGATATAAGTTATGATTTGCATAACCAGCATTCTGAAGGCAGTGTTTTCCAATTTTACCAGTTTTAACCTTCCAAACATGCAGTCCCCACAGTAATAATCTCTTTAACAGAAAAGGGACATTTTGATGAAAATGATTTGCTGTACCTCCTCATCTAATACTTCTTGAGCCTCACCTGCATAACGTAGTATAGTGAATAGACTTAATTGAATTAATAGATCCTCTGAAGTTGTATTCTATGAATGGTCTCCACTTTTACCCTTAAACCTCTTTTTTATGCCTCTGGATATTCTAAAAATGTACAATGAAGGTGAAACAATGTTGCTTGAAAGGATAAGAAGGAGTTGAAAAGCAGCAATTAGAGGTGATTATTAGTGAGAATGAGAATCATGGCCTCCAATCAAGAGTAAAAACTTTATTCTTGTGTTAAGCTAATGTGAACGGTGACTGCTGTTGAACAGTTTTGTTGTCCACTACATAGAACAGATGGAGTTTGCAGTTGTGTGTCACTTGTTCATTACATCCTCTTAAAATTAGTAGCTGTGTAACCAGATGGGTCTGGGAGCACAGCTGTGGATACAAGAAAATAAATGAAACCTGTCTGATGCTGCCGTGCCCTTTTGAGATGCCAAAGTATTCCAACTGCAACAGAGAAAAATTCACTTTAATTTGACATTATATTGATAGAGTAATTTTTGTTTTGTTTTGATTTCATTAAAGTAGATTTAGAAATCGAATCTTACAAAAATAGTTGACACTAAATCTTTCAACCCCATGATTTTCATTAATATTAATTTTTATAGTTTTCAGATCCAAAAATGTAATTTTTTGGAAAGCTAAAAATCTGTATAAAATATCCACTTGTAATTTCAAAATTCAGGTAAAAATGACATGTTTATTATAAACCAAATTGATTTTATTGTCTTTAAAGTTTATTAAGTGGCATATGAAAAGCTATATTTGTTTTAAGTGCAAGTAAATGGTTTCTCCATAAAATAGTATCAGGAAGGGGTGTGATATGAAAGTGAAAATTAGAAGGGAATATTTAAGCCCTTTAAGATACTGTACTAGCACTATTTGTTCTTTTTCCTGTTTAGCCAAGTGATATGCTAACATTGAGAAAATTCCTTCATGGTATGTCTCTATATCAATACAAAAAGTTTATAGATTTTCTAAAAAATAATATGATTTTGCTGTTGTGTATGTGGTAAACTTCCTGGCGATTATTTCAACATAATCAATATAATCTGCATCAGATCACTAAGTGAAGTACCCAGGACCATCCTTCATAGTTGTGATAATTCTATCGTATCATATCATGCTTCATGATCCAAGAGTATTGAGTTTGGTTCTGCCACATTGTAAACTATAGAATTTAGAGTTAAAAATAAGAGTTTTAACAAAATAATATTTAATAAGGATGTTTATGGGCTTCCCAGGTGGCGCTAGTGCAGGGACATAATCTAGAAACTTGTTATAGTTGTTTCTTCCCTTTAGAAAAGGAATGATCATTTTAGAATCTGTGTCCAATTGCTATAACTAATAATTAATGTGTTGAAGCAAGAAATACAGAGAAAGATAAACTGTGTAGGCAGAAACTATACTGCTTGCATCCAACATTTTGATATCTAAGCTATGAAAATATATTAAAATTATAAATGTTAATGTTACTATTAGAAAGATACAAGCTAAATAAAAGTAATAACAGGTATAAATATACTTCTGTTATTATACCCACTGATGTTGTTGTTTAGTCACTAAGTCATATCTGACTCTTTTGCGACCCCATGGCCTGTAGCCCACCAGGCTCCTCTGTCCGTGGGATTTTCCAGGCCACCAGGGAAGCCCACGCACTGTTGTACTTGCCATTATAATAGGTGTCCTCAACCGCAAAATAAGTTTCTTTGCTTAATGACAGAAAATGTTAAACAAAAACAATGTGATTATTGTAGACTTTTTTTTTAATGTCATGAAACTGTAAACATTAACCAATCGCATTTCATGAATTTCAAATCTACTTTTTTTTTTTCCTTCCTCAGGAAGTTGGCCTTGTGCTTGCAGCTATACTGGCCCTCCTGCTGGCTTTCTATGCTTTCTTTTATCTCAGACTGTCCACAGATGTTGACCCTGATCTGGAACCAGATGAAGATTAGTTGAGCAGCAATCAATGCATGAAAAGGAAATAATTTTATAAAAGCACCTCTAGGGACCAATACTTTCTGAAATACTGAGACAGCAAGATCTTGAATTTTTTTCTGCTGGTATTTTCAGTTTGCAGATTTTAAAATTTAAAAAAAATAAAAAAATTAAGTAGTTGCATAGGATATCAAGAAAAGAACCTTGCCTAGCAATGTAGTAGTGCTACCAGATACTTTTATAAATCTTTCTACTTTGACAGGCAACCTATTCATGGTGCATTTTGATAAAATGGGAAACAGATCCTAAATTCTTCGGATGTCTTAGGCAATTTATGTGTATAACTCCATCACTTGCAGATTACCAAATCTGTTTTGTTCGTATACATCATGAGTGGAAGTATATATCCTCATTTCCAGAAGCATTCTTTAGTCACATTGAGCGCCTAAGAAGGAATGAAAAGTCATGGGAAATTTTTCATTTCACAAAGAAGCCGTGCTTTCTTTCCAGACATATTTTATATCATTAGACTATCTGCACATGCATCTACAGTAATCTTTTTCCTTCTTTGCCAACTGTTCATTGCACATGTGCTCCATCAGAAATGGCACCTGGATGACAGAAGCTCAAAGAGTCACATATGTCTCTAAAGTAGAGTTCCTTTCCTCTTGGGCTGTCTGAACTGGTGTAAACAGAAAGTTCAGTGGATCTTGATTTTAATTAACTTATTACTCTACTAATATAAACTTGGAATCCTTTTTTAATTATGTTGTTCTGGCTGCTTGCTGTATCAGTTTGCCCCTCTTGTTAGAGAGTAACAATCTGTCATCTAACTGTGCAGTCTTTTTCATACAACAGTAATAGCAGAAGTCCTACCTACTCAGAGGCAGTTTCTTGGGTTGTCTCATATCTGAACAATACAGACTTGTTTTACAAAACTGTACTTTGCCTCTAGGGAATTAAATCAATTAAGACTCTCTTGTGAAAAGCAAGTAATAGAAGGAAATATGTGTCTTATATTACCTGCATATGGAGTTTTTTGTTTATATGATTTTTCAAGGTATTTTACATTTGTTGGGTTATAATGACTAATGTATTCAATATTTTTTACTGGTAGTGGATTTTTAAAATATTTTTACAGCACACAAATACATTAAGCTTAGAAAATGGAAAAATATGTGTCCACAGCAGAGTCGTTAGTTACTACCTTATATAAGTATGTGTAGAAAATGAATAGTTTGCAACGTGTTCTTAAGGCGTTTTATAGTGTATTTATAAAGACTGAATAAAATGTTAAGATTGTTTCCATACTCACATACTCACCAAGAGAACAAAGTTTTGATAAATATCTTTGTGACTTTTGCAGATAGTTGAATATGGCTGTATAGCATTTTGTTCTATAGAATTTTTTCAAGTCGTTTAATTTACTTCATTAGCATGCAAACAGCCAAAAGATCCAGTATCCTCATAGATACTTTTTGTCAAACAGCTGAGGGCAGAATTTAGCCAATGCTATTTACTGGATTCTTCGCCTTGAAATCACAAACTTAAGAGACAGACCAAGAGTTCCTATACACTCACCATAGTGGACCAATCCAAGTGGCATTTTTAGGAAAGGTTGCAGCATTTAATGCCATGTGGTATGTCTGTTTGTGAAGTGGGTGGCAAGGGAATATCCAAGCTGGCATTTTGGATATGATGGGTCTTTTACTTTCCTGAGTGACATGCCACATGTCAAGAAATACTGTTTTCCCTTACTCCTATCACATTTACGTGAACAATTTTCATTTAGTTATTTTCCCTCCCATCTGGTGCTAAATGCAGTCGTATTAAATAAAGATTATATCTAATTTCAGTGGTAATTTAAATGCAAGGATATGTAATACTTGTTTATTAGATACCTATCCAAGTGAGATATAACAGAATCTATAGTATTTAAAATACATGATTATGCTCTTAGAAATGTTTGAAAATTCATTATTACTCTGAAAAAATAATTTATTATCCTGTTCTACCTTTGAGGTATTCTTTGGGAGAAAATGTTGTTTTTGATAATAATGAATATTAGGCTAAACACAGTATGATTATAGGCAAGTTTCATTACATAGTTGTACCAATACTCTGAATCTATGGCTGGTCTGTTTGTATGACTGACTGACTTATGGTAAGTTCTAAGAGCTAAATTCTGATTTTAATAAATAGCAGGTAAAGTGAGACAGTGTATGTTTACAATACACTATTTTTGTGAAGTCCACATTTTTCAAACTTGCCTTAGTTATAAAGCAGCAGTTTTTTTATAAAGAAATCCCAAGTTGAAGTCTAGTTTGAATCTTTGAGGTCAGAGAGGTGTTATCCAGCCTGTGGTTTCAGGGCACTACACTTTTGAATAGTGAGGGGTATTTGGTGTAAGTCTGAGACTGGCACCAGACAAATTTTAGGAGTCGGTTTTTCCCCTGCAATAATTCATCGCTCAGAATAATTCAGAAGACAAAAACAGAAAAATTTAATTACTTTTCAGAATGTTAGAATCTGTTAACATGCTGTTTCTGCGGGAAAAATTAATTTCAACTAATGCAGCTGGACTTAATGTACAACCTAGGAAATGTTATGAATGAAGTGAAAATGGTTATTGCATCTTACCTTGCATGCAAGATAAAGAAAATGTAAATTCATCTGAGAGGAGATGTAAAAATATTACCTCAACTAGAATTTCTTTTGAAACAAATGTACTAAAAGCCTATTTTAGTACAGAGTTGGACACGACTGAGCGACTGAACTGAACTGAACTGATGAGGTTTGTTGTTTTAAGGTGACAAAATACTTGAAGATTTTCTAATCTTTTTCAATTTTTCATAAAATAGAAATATTTCCATTTCAACTGATGATTACAAAGTCCTGAGAATATATTCTTATTTTTCTGTAATTTCGGTAGTGTAGTGATCTGCATATATTTAATAAATGCATGTTAAAATTAATCTCTTTTAGTCTTCTCAGAGCCTGGCACAATTTTTGCATGTGATATATGGTCAAAAATTATTTGCATTTAATAAATAAAACTTAAAATCACAATATTTTTCAACTCAGCACTTAGCATTTATGATCTTTGCTTGTATTGGGGCACATATACATTTAATCCTGGTTTTCTTGATGATCAAGACAACTAGCATTAGATCTATTATAAAACAGAAATATTGCTCTTTTTTAGGAAGTCAAATATATTATTCTGATCTTAATCATCATTCAAAATCATACTCATTGTTTTAAATTTAACTTGGTCTAAATCTTCACTCTTACTGAAAATAAAACTAAATTTTCATTATAATGCTTATATTTATGTGAAAATGAACATGCTTTATTTTTCCAGATTCTGAAATTATATAGTCATGATAATTGAGTAGAACAAGTTATACTTTAGATAGGCTTCAGAAATAAACTTCTGGAAATTAAACAGATTTTAAATGTTAATATATTTCCTCCATAAATAAGGTTGTTGAGCCAGAGGCTAATCTAAGATAAGCTTTTATTTTCTTGTTACCAACAATTAGGCTTCTTTACACTTACCTGAGGCTTCTCTGGGGAGATTCGCACCACTTCTCCCTTAGCAGCACTGCCTTCTTTTATTAGAATTGCTCCAGTGCAGTCTGGTTAGGATGTTTGCTAGATTTTGTTCCACTGACACCGTATCTAAAATCAGTACAACCTACAGAAAATATTGTAGCGGATGAATCCAGTGCCTACAGAGACACTTTGCTATTTTGTATAGGTTGTAGCTATACAGGTAAATATAGAGGGAACTGGGAGAGTTGCTTAAAGAACTATACCAGTGTGGAAATATCTATAGTGGGTCAGTAAATGTATTTAATACAATTGAACTGCTGTCATATTCAGCACTGTGCCTCCTTGTTAAACAAAATTTTTTTATCCCTAGCAACAGACATGAGATCCGTATTTCAAGAAAAATAAGATACTTCACTTGCCAGAAGATTTTTTGATGACAGTACCCCCTCCTATTCTTCATTTTTTAAAACAACAACCAAATTGGTGGGGAGGCAGCCAAAATTTGAGGTACCAATGCCTCTCGAACAGATGTCGCACCATTATTTTTTAGCTCGTTTAGATGAATAAACATGTTAAACTGTGAAGTATTACATTTTAGATTTTTTCATTAAAAAAAGAGACAATCTGTTTACTGTCCTAATTGAGACAACAATCCTTGTGGTTGCCAGTTTTGGCAGTCATAACAATGAACTATAAATATTTGGACCCACCAAGTAAATGGTGGCTATAAAGGCTATAGCATGTGTAAAGTTCTGTTTTCATGGGCACCCATCTTAGTATGGCATTTTTTTTCTGACTTCTTCAAATACAATTGTTTGTGTAAATGTGAAGTTTCATGGTAAGCCTAAAAGAAATTGATTTCAATATCTAATTTTGTTCTAGTTTATCATCCTTTTCAGTGTTCAGCTATCCATCTGCTTGTAACAAATTGCTTCTGCAGTTGCTCTGTTGAATGTGACAAGGCAGGTCTTCATTGGCTTGTCTTCTCTGTACATCCTAGGATAACACAAAATTCAGAGGTCTTTTTTCTCCCCCTATTTTCATATTTATAAAGTGAAGGTAAAGGCATTTTTAAAACTCTCTTAAATTGTAGCAGTTTTTAAAAAGAAAGTTTTATAAATAAAACATGACCAAATATAACTCTTGGTATAGTGACCTATGATGGAGGTCATAGTGTTAGCCCATATTGGTATGCTGTACATAAAACAACAGGTGTGAGAAGTTGGTGGACCAAAGAGAAATAACCCAGACATTAAAAACTTACTTATTGCACTAGCGCCTACACATCTGTGATCAAGACAGTGCCCTTCTCGGCATCTTACTTGAGTTATCTTGTTTGCTTACTCTTTACCATCTCCCCTATCTGCCTCAGTTCTAAATTCTCAGCAATCTTCTCTGTTTGTATGAACCTCACATGTACTTTGTCATGCTTAACTGGTGCATACTATATTAACTACCTCTACATATCTACCATTTTACTTAGAAATATCACTGATCCTTCACTTTTTTTTTTCGATTGTCTTTCTTCTTACCTGCTTTCTTTATCTGTCACTAAATACAGGTATTACACAAAGCTAGAGAGAAGAGTACAGTGAACCTCAAGCCACCCATCACCTAGTTTCAACAACTACCAATGTTTTGCCACTCTTTTTATATACTCCACCCATTTTCTTCTGTAACCTGAGGTATTTTAAAGCAAATTTCAAAAATGCTGACATTTTTGTCTGCAAATACCTCACTGTGCGTTCCTGAAAGTACTTTGGTATTTTGCTTTTGTTTTCTGTTAGGTATTTTTTTTCTTTAGTTACTAAGCTAATCAAATTAAATAATTAGTTCCTCATATGACTTAATACCAAGGCGAGAGTCAAATGTCCTTAATTGTCTCTAAGATATCTATTTGATAGGTTTTGAATCAAGATCTGTACTACCTTTGTTTGTATGTCTCTTAAATTCTTTTAAAGCTGACCCTTGAACAATATGAGGACTAATCTGCCTCTAACTTATAGTCAGCCCTCCATATTCCTGGTTCCTCCATCCACATCTAAAGATTCAGCCAACCATAGATCGTGTAGTAGTATTTACTATTGAAAAATATTCCACATGTAAGTGGGCGCCTGCAGTTCAAACCCACGTTGTTCAGGAGTCAACTGTATTCAGCAACAAACCTCTCTTTCTTTCATGCCATTGGTTCTTGAAAAAACCAAGTTATTAGTCTTTCTGAATGTTCAACTTTCTAGATTTGGCCTTTTTCATTTTATTATTCATTGTTTTCCCTTTATTTTTCCTATTTTCTGAAAAATAGAAGTTAAGTTTTAAGTTAGATTAGATCCAGACAATTTTGTTGTCATTTGTTTTTAAAGCAAGGGTACTTCATAATTCCTCATGAGACACATGATATCTGCTTGTCTCACGGCAATGCCAAAATTTGTTGCTGGATTCATGTGCTAGTAGCCTGATTCCCTCCAAAATAAGGTTTCACATCAAGGTTTTACCTAAAGCTTTTTAATCCATTCATAATTGTTTCCTAGGTTATTAATCTCATTAGGCATTTCAAACTGGTGATTTTCCATCATTCCTTTAGCATATGTTAAGTGAAATTACAAACAATTCCTACCAATTATTTGGTTAACTTAAACAGCTTAAAGAAATCCAAATGTAAGAGTAATGACTTAGTACTCTTAACTATGGCCAATGGAGATGTACCATTGTTGTTCCAGTTGTTTTTTATTATCATTATAAAGGCATAGATTTTACATATGTGATATGATTCAATCCATTGCAATCTTTGTTCTTTTCAGTACTGAAATGAGAATTATGTTATCATGCTTCATATTATTAAAATCATGAAAGCTTCATGTTTTTACACTATTTTAAGTTATTCTGAAAGTGACAGCCAGTTAGTCAGATTTTTAAAATAGCAGGAATAAGTAGTAAATGTGGGGAAAAGTATTATATTTGCATATTATATGATTGACTAGAAAACTGAGAAAATATTAAGATTTATGTAGCATGCTCTTTTAGAAAAATATTTGTGAAATCAATAGCTTTATCTATCTATACAATAATTAGCTAAATATAATAGCATGAAAATATCTTTTACAATTGCAATCAAAACTATAGAATTATCTAGAAGAAAATCAGCAAAAGTATGAAGAGAATTCATTGGATAAAACAATGTAACAGGGTGACATAATGAAACTTTAAAAAAAGAATTAATAAAAATAGTCTTCTGCTCTGGAAATAGAAAAGAGAACCTTAACCCATCAGATATGAAAGTGTATTATAAAGTTATAATACATAAAATAATATCATTGTCAAGGAAAAGTAGACAAACCAATAGAAAAAGTGCAATGTCCAGAAATAGATCAAAATATGAATATTCATTGAATGTTTTCTATAAGTCAGGAGGATATAAATGTTATTTATTAAATACACTAACTGAATATCCATCTGGAAATTAAAAGATGCCTAAACCATGACTTAAAATTAATTTCTGATTTAATTTGATTTCTGTATGAAAATGAAATGATAAAAAGTATTAGAAGAAATTATAGATATTTTTAGAAGCTCTTAGTAGGGAAATTATTTCTGGGCATTGATTCATGAGTCAGAAGCCATAAAGGAAATACTGCTGGTTTATAACACATTAAATTAAAATCTAACACACAAGCCAGTACCCAGTGTTAATTAAAGATGTGAAGAAACAGTCTCTTTCATACACTGCTTCGGGGAATAGTAATCTCACACACTTTCTGGAAGAGACTTTTGCAGTGTACTTTAAAACTTCTTAAATTTGATGTATACTTTAAGCATTCTTCATAATGTTAAAAAACAAACAATTAAAGCTATGTAAATGTCCAATACAGGAGTCTTTTTAAATGTCTTTTTACTTCTATAAAATAAAATGTGATGGATTCACTAAAATAGCATGTATTTATATTTAACTGACATGGAGGGAGGTCAGAAAAGTTATAAAGGATTACAAGTGATTATGATACAGTTCTCTCTTTTTTTAATGTATATATGTCTTGGGCTTCCCTGGTGGATCAGTAGTAAAGAATCTGCCTGCAACGTGGGAGACACAGGAGACGCGGGTTGGATCCCTGCGTTGGAAAATCCCCTGGCAGAGCCTGGGGGACTGTGGTTCAAGAGCCTGAGGGACTGGGGTTGCAAAGAGTCGGACGCGACCTAAGCAACTGAGCACGGAACATGTCTCTGTGTTGTAAATGTGTTTGTGTGTTGGAAGAATATTTAGCAAGAATTAAAGAGTATTTCAGAAAAGAACTGATATTGTAATAGGGAAGAACCTTTTGTATCCTATTACCAGTCAATAACTAGAGATATTGCCTATAAGGTTAAGTTATACATAATGACTCATCTCTGGGAATCCTGCCTCCCCAGGTATTGAGTGTTAAGCTAAATTAACCTTTGTTTAGCTCATGGCTTCCTTGGTGGCTGAGATGGAAAAGAGTCTGCCTGCAATGCGGGAGATACAAGAGAGGCAGGTTCAATCCCTGGGTTGGGAATATCCCCTGGAGAAGGAAATGGCAACCCACTCCAGTATTCTTGCCTGGAGAACTCCGTGGACAGAAGAGCCTGGTGGGCTACAGTCCATGGGGTCACAAAGAGTCAGACAGGACTGAGTGGAAAGATTTTAGTTCAACAAGAAACATCCTGACCAGACCCAACCTGTGAATGACTAGACAGAAGAAGAAATTAACACATCTCTTCTGGAGGCTGATGAAAAAATCAGGAAATACTGCATTTTACTCCTTCCCATTTTGGTATAAAAGAAGCCTAAATTCTAACTCAGGCAATGTGGTTCTTTGAGGCATGAGCCCACCATCTTGGTTTGCTGGCTTTCCAGATAAAGTTGTTATTCCTTGCTCCAACAACTTGAATCTCCATTATTGGCCTGTCACGTGTCAAGTGGCATGAGCTTAGACGTGGTAACGATTTGGGGTTTATTCACTTGTTCATTTGAAAAAAATGAACGTTTGCTACATGCCAGAATTGTTTTTGTGCTTTCAACATATCCATAAACATTAAAGAGCAAAAAGGAACAAACAAAAGCAATACTCTTGCTTTCGTGACATGATCTTGAGAGATGGAGATGGCGATGGTTTCATCAAACAGACAGTGTGAAGTGTATTCTAAAGCGAGAGAAAACCAATGAAGGAGGATAAAGGCATACTAGCGCTTGGCCTGTTGCAGCCAAGAGTGGCTGGAACAAAGAGGGCATGAGGTAGATGGAGTGAGAAGGTCATTTGTTAATGTCCCTTTGTACTCACTGTCACCTTCTTTCTTTCCTCTGCCTAAAACTATTTCCTTATATTTAATCTTGGAAAATGCCTACCTATCTATCCGTGAAGACCTCTCTGTTCCCCGATTTTCCTTGCCTTTCCCCTTCCAGTCCCCATCCCTTCCAACTCAAGGCTAGGTGAGGTGATGATTCTTTGTCTTTCAGAGAATTTATTCCATGACAATTATTCATTTATATAATTCTCCAACTGGACTCTGAGGTTGTTCAGTGAGGATTCTGAGTTTTATTGCTGTAACTCAAATGCCAAGAATGCCTCTAGACCCATGGTTTTTGCCGCAGTAAATATTTTTGAATAAATAAATACTACACCCCGTTCTGTAAAACAGGGTTTCTCAGTGTTGGCACTGTTGACATTTTGGGCCAGATAATTCTGTTGTGGGGCCCTGTCCTGTGCATTGGAGGATGCTTAGCCCTATTCTCTACCCTGTATGCAAGTCTATGCCAGTAGGACCTCCTCCTGCCATTGTTTTATTGGAGGTCATCAAGAAGGTGTGAGCACCCATTGATCCATCAATTAGACTAGGGCAACTTTGTATTTTCTGTTGTTTTTGCTTTTTGAGCATGGTTGCTCTGTTATCTGGAGAAGGCAATGGCAACCCACTCCAGTACTCTTGCCTGGAAAATCCCATGGATGAAGGAGCCTGGGTAGGCTGCAGTCCATGGGGTCGCTAAGAGTCAGGCACGACTGAGCGACTTCACTTTCACTTTTCTCTTTCATGCATTGGAAAAGGAAACGGCAACCCACTCCAATGTTCTTGCCTGGAGAATCCCAGGGGTAGGGGAGCCTGATGGGCTGCCGTCTATGGGGTCACACAGAGTCAGACAGGACTGAAGTGACTTAGCAGCAGCTCTGTTATCTGGTGTCTTGTTATTTGGTGTATTGATATTCAAAGTTATTAAATCTTGATTATGAGTTTTGGCTTTTAGCATTGTAGAATGTCTTTGATGCTTTTATATCTGAGTTCTGTGGGGTTTTTAAAATAAAAATGTCACAATTCTTGCAAACTTAGTTTTTTTGATAAATTCTTTCTGTAGCTATAATTTCAACCTTCTGAATCACTGTATGTTAGGTGTGCCTTTACATAGAATTAACAATAGCAGAGTTCAGATTTTTTTATGAGCTGATTTGAAATCTTTTTGGAAATAGCTAAGTGAAACCCATTCACATTTTTCAATATTATTATCAATTCTGCAAATAATTTTATAATTTTATTTTACAGTCATCAAATGTATTGACATATATATGTTTCTGTATTTGATGTGTCTTTGCTTCTAAACATTTTGGTATTTTTGAACACTGGTATTTTTATTTAGAGATTTCACTTATATTCATACATTTTTAATATACTTAATATACATTTTCACAAATAATCTGTTACTCAGTGGATTGTCAAGCTTACATGATACCCTGACCTTCGTCTGTTACCTATAAAGCAGTCAATAATCTTAGACTGCTTTCTCCTTTGTCTTTCGCTTCATCCATCTCTAGTTGTTTTCTCTCTACTTTTCTAGAGCATATTCTTCTACCCTTTTTGGTATTTTACTCTGAAATTTAACTCTAGAATTAAAAATATATGAAATGCTTATCATCAGTTATTTTGCCAAAATTTTCCAGGTTATTTCCTAGTTGAATGAAGCTCAGCCAGCTAAGGAAGGGCTCATCTATAAAGTATTCCCTGGATCCATGAACCTTTTAAGTATTTTTTTTTTCTATTGTCTTTATACTTGAGGCAATATGGTTATTATAAAATACTTGCAATTTTTTTCCTTCAATTCAAAATGTTGCCCCAACATTGCTTTGTTTTTGTTGTTGCTGCCCTTGAAAAGCTTAATGCTAGTCTTTCCCAATTCCCCCTCTATAAGCAAGTAACTTGGTCTTATTGCCTGTATACGGAAAAGGCAATGGCACTCCACTCCAGTACTCTTGCCTGGAAAATCCCATGGGCGGAGAAGCCCGGAAGGCTGCAGTCCATGGGGTCGCTGAGGTTCGGACATGACTGAGCGACTTCACTTTCACTTTTCACTTTCATGCATTGGAGAAGGAAATGGCACCCCACTCCAATGTTCTTGCCTGGAGAATCCCAGGGACGGCGGAGCCTGGTGTGCTGCCATCTATGGGGTCACACAGAGTCAGACATGACTGAAGCGACTTAGCAGCACCCTGAATTCTAATTGTTTTTCTAGGATATGTCCCTCTCTTTTTTTTTTTTTTTCAGTTTCCTAGGCACACAGTGGGCCCTTTAAATATGTAAAAATAATATTTTCTTTGTTCTGAAAAGTTTTCTTCAATTATACTTTCATGTCAGTTATAGAATGTTTTGTTTTTCTTCTTCAGAGACTTCAACTATATATATTTTGAATTCTCTTTTCACGTCTTCCATTTCAAAAGATTTTCCTTGACCCTTTTACTTACTACTTTATTTCACTTTTATCTTCTTGGTTTTCCTGTTTTTCTTGAGTCTCAGTAAATTTTGCTACAATCTATTATATACCTTGGGTATCTTTCAGTGTATTCTCTGTGAGTTGGGCTTTTTTTTTCCAGTTTCTTTCTGCTGAGATCAATCAGCTGCTATGCATTATTCCACATTTTGTCACTGTGGTCTTAAGCTTTAAATTTTCTATTTCTAGTTTATATCTGTAACTACATTTACATCTGCATCTCTATCTACATATCTGCATCTAATTTCCAAATGTTTATTTGAGGATTTTTAGTTCAGTTAAAAATTTGTGTTTTTTGTTGTTGTTGTTTTTTGCTATGAAAATTCTTTAGCAGAAGTGTTTTGATTTGAATTTTCTGTTTTATTCTTCCATTAGCTTTGTATGTAGTTGGCTTGATTTTTTTTCTCTATTTCTAGTCATTTTAGGAATTGAGTCTGTAGTCCAGGATTATCTCTTTACAACAACCTGCTGAAGACAGTTTCTTTAATGAATGTTCTCAGTGGTAGGGGAGACAGGCAGGATTGGCATGCCTTATTTCTTTTTCATTTCTGAAAGATCCTCGGTTTTTCTTTTACCTTCTTTCTCATTTCTGCTACTTCCTCAAAAGCATAATGTTTTCTCTGCTTTTATGATTCTTTATAGGAAGCTATGCTCTTTTCATGCTGCTAACTTCTTCAGTATTACTCAATTTCAAACCTTTCTCCTATAGCTGGTACTGTGAAGTGCCAAATACCAGACCTCAAATGTTGGCACTTAGTATTATTTCCCTTCTCTGGGGTCCATGACTTGTTGATGTGCTCCACTTTTTAATGGTGTGTCTTAAGCAATCCTGAAGGAAATCAGTCCTGAATATTCATTGGGAGGACTTACGCTGAAGCTGAAACTCCACTACTTTGGCCACCTGATGGGAAGGACTGACTCATTGGAAAAGATCCTGATGCTGGGAAAGATTGAAAACAGGAGAAAGGAACGACAGAGGATGAGATGGTTGGATGGCATCACTGACTCAATGGACTTGAGTCTGAGCAAGCTCCAGGAGTTGGTGACGGACAGGGAGGCCTGAAGTGCTGCAGTCCATGGGGTTGCAGAGTCAGACATGACCAAGTGACTGAACTGAAGCTTCCTAATTTTGGAACCCACAGGTTTATATTAGTCTTTTTAAAAATATTTATTTATTCGACTGCATTGGGTCTTACTTGTAGCATGTGAGATCTTTCATTGTGGTACACAGACTCTAGTTGTAACGTGCAGGCTCAGTAATTTAGTAGAGATTTAGTTATTCCGCAATATGTGAAATCTTAGTTCCCTGACCAGGGATCAACCTTCATCCCCTGTAGTGCAAGGCAGATTCTTAACCACTGTATCACTAGGGCAATCTCTTACAGTAGTCGTAAGATGCCTGTTGAAATGTGGTATTTATGTTTCTGTTTACAGCTAACTTTGATTTTGGTATTTTCTCCTTCCTAGTAAGGCTCAATACTTGAGCCATTTATGATTGTATTTGCACTCATATTTTGGTATCATTGGATGGAAAACTTGAGAGATTTCACTTCAGGGGGATATCATTATCTCAATTCCCGTGGTTTTTAAATGAATCTTGAAATTGCTCATTTTCTAGGTTAAATGTACAAAGCCACCTTTGATTTGGTTTCTATAGACCTTATTATATTTTGATTTTTAAAATATTTTTGTGTCTTCTAACTGTATACCCCTAAATGGACTCTATAATTTGAGGGGGGAGATCTTGTAATTTTGATATTCATCCTAGTACCTGCTATACTTTTCGTACACACGATAGTTTCTCTATTAACTGTTTAGTTATTGCAACTCTCATTTATCAATATAAGAAAACTTTTTTATATAAGAAATTCTTGGCAAAATATTTGGGTTCCCTATACATCTTTTCAAAAAGATGTCTTAGGTAAACCTGAGAAATATCTTCTAAAAGCTATTTCTTAAAGTATCTTGAGAATTTCTCTAAAAGAAGCCATGTTTTAAAAGAAACACAAATATGTGAACATATTCTCATGAAAAAGATGGAAATAATACAGACTAAGTAGTTTCTCCAATTCATTTTTTTCAATAATTTCTCTGTGAAAAATAAGTGGAAACCTATAAATTTTGTTCATTTTAACATGTGTAAAAATTAAAGCAGCAAGCAATAAGAAAATATAACACATTTTTGTAATCTCTGCTATTTATTAATTCATTTAATTTAAATGCAAATTATATGTTTTAATAATCATAAATTGCTTGGCATCAGGTTGTTCCTAGTAATGAGCAGTGCAAGAGATGGCACTTTTTTGAAATTCTAATAAAGCATTCCACGGAGCCCTTTTCCTTTGTGAGCATGGTTGCCCCCTTGAAACATCCTGCAATACAGAGCTGAAATGATTTAAAACCTCAGAAGAAGGTTTTTAAGGTTGGAATAGGAAGCCACTCTTGGCTTCATGGCCATATCTGAACCACTGAAGTTAAGAAGTAATTTCAAATCAATCTGTAGAAAGATTTTACCTCTGATCATGAGCAAACAGAAGCCTTCTCTCCAGTAGGTGTCAGGAGTCATGTGATGGACACTAATGATGTCTGCTGCCTTTTATCATCTGTCAGGAACGACACACATTTATTTCCACACAGGCAGTGAGAACATTTAATGAAACAAAACAGCATTATCGAGCTCCAGGTTTTCCAATTCTCTTTGGTGCTAGAAATGAAGCTCTAGGTTCATTAAATTGTGGCTTGTGGAGGTATACTACAATTATAATCCACCGAACCAAAAATTATAATAAGATCCCAAAGTGAGGCTTTAATATATACAGACCTCCTCTCTCTATTTCAAAAGTTCAAGTTAATTCAGCAAATATCACAGGCTTAGAATATATATATATATAATAATTATAGGAAAAATACAAAAATAAATTTAAAAATAACCAGAATCATATTGTCCATAACTATACCCTAATAATATCTATACATTAATTAGTTTGCTTTTAGCCTTCTAGACTTTATACTTTCATATTATAAAATATGCAATATATTTGTTCACAGATCTCAATAGCCTGTGACTACAGTAATACCCAAATTTTTGCTGTCTTTAATGAAAAGATACACAAATGTAGACGTATACAGGCCTATCATATTGCTTTATTCTTATTTATTCATTCTTTCAACAAATATTTACTACATTTCTGCTAGAAGTAAGGCATTTTTTAACAACTGGAAATATAGCAGCCAAAAATAATAAAATCGAGGTCCACATAGAGCTCATATTCTGGAGGAGTAAGTGAGCAGAAATAGACAATGAACAAATTAAAAAATATGTACAAATATATAAACATAATATGCCAGGTGATAAGAAGTGCTGTGGAGAAGAAGAAGGTCAGGGGCTTGGAAAGGAGTGTCTCTTCACTCAACTTGCTCTACCAGAGCCACGATTCAGGCTCTTCCTGATTTGGCCAAATACACTTCCACCAGAGGGCCTTTGCACTGACTTACGTCTGTTTGACTTCTTCCTTCATCTCTAATCTTTGCTCAAGTGACACCTTCTGAATGAGGCAAACCCTAACTAGTCTGCTTAAAATTGCAACCTGATGCCATATCCTCTCCCCAACGCTTCTAAACTTACTGTATTTGGTCACTCCCTTGCCTACTTTTTCACTTCTCCTGATGCTTTGCAGCCTCCCTTTTCTCTCTCTGCCCTTAACTTGCCAGTGTTCCTCAGAGGTCCATTTGTGATCCTCTCAGCACAACTCTGTCTTTAATCTGAGTCCCTGGTTCCAGTCTAATTAAATTGAATGAAATTCATTCATTCCCCAGTGCTCACCTATGTTTTTCTTCTCTTTGGCCACACTGTCCTTACTCTCTGGATTCTTTTTGTGCTTTCACCATCAACCCACTGTCAGATCTGTAGTACTAGTCCTTTCAGACTCAACTGGAATAGCCTGTCCCTTCCTCCCCAGAGCATCTCAGCTTCAGTAAGGGGCTGACCACAGCCCAGCAAGCATTAGCATTCATCATATGCTCTATTATCCCCCTGTAGGCTGGCCCCATGTCTGATTCATCTTTTCCTGCACTGGCCTTAGATAGCTAAGATTCAGTAAATGGGCTATTATACTGGCACAATAATAATCACTAGGAAAATGCCACTTAGTTAGCAACTTCCTGAATACCTAGCAGACTCTGAAATTAAGAAGTGAGCACACTAATTCCTGTCCTGTTGAAAACATTGTGCTTGATGAAACCACTCAGTGAGTGATGGGTATGGCACAGCATCACTGAGAAGCAGGTATCTTTTTCATATTCTGAATAACCAGACATGAAAATATAGGAACATATATATATATATATAAAATATATAAAACAAATTTACAAATATGCAAATTAGTTATCTTTTCTTCAATTACTTTCAATGAACTATTTATATGTACATCAATACTGTTTTTTCACATGTTTTTATAATGTTTCACACATCTATTATGTATGACTTCACAGTTCTGTGAGTACCTTGGAAGAGCTCACTCTGAAATAAAATTAACATTAATGATGACTAATAACAATTTAATGAGGCATTATATTAACATGAGAAGATTAGGACTTATTACTAATATTCCTCATATGATAATTTCTTTGATGATTTTAAAATTTGTCATGTTATTGTATTGGCCCCTTTTCCTTAAGCATTGCTTTGTCTTGCAACTACCAAGACTACAACATTTTATTAGCTAGTTATAATAGTAACAATAAAAGCTACCATTTACTGAGCACTGTGCCAGTGAAGTCTACTGGTAGGCACTTCATGTGTATCATTTTCTTTGATCCTTACAGAACCCCAGGAAGTAAACCATATTGTTATCCCCATCTTGCATTGAAACTGAGGCTTAGAAAAGTGAAGTGATTTTTCAAGGTCGTGATCTGGAAGCAATGAATCTAAGTTTTCAAAATAAAAATGTCTGATTTTAGAGCCAGTCTTTAAACCATGCTTTTCAGCTTCTAAATATCTTTGCTGTCAGTAAGACATATTTGTATAAACAATGCCACTCCTATTGAGTCTGCCAGTTTCGTATTTAACATCTGTAAGGTCATGCTGTACTTTGCTCTAGGAAAAACACAAGTGTTCCCAGATAAGGAACTTATTAAACACATTATGGTATGAGATATGATTACTGCATTTCCATAATATTTTATAAATGAAAATAAACCAGATATACGTTCTTATCGTACAATGTTGCCTTCACTTTAAGTGCTCACAAAAGACATTTTTAATCAGCACATCCTAGACTCTTGACTGGATTCAAGTTCTCTGACCTGCTTTGCAAGAGCAGAGCTAAGTTTGTCCACCTCAAGTCTCTCAAAATTTCACATCTTCATGATTCCGTGTGTGTGTGTATGGTCAGTTGCTCAGTCGTGTCCAGCTCTTTGTGACCCCCATGAACTGTAGCCTGCTAGTCTCCTTTATTAATGGAATTGTCCAAGCAAGAATACTGGAGAAGATTGCCATTTCCTACTTCAAGGGATCTTCCACACCCAGGGGTGGAACCTGAGTCTCTTGTGTCTCCTGCATAGGCAAGTGGATTCCTTCCCACTGTGCCACCTGGGAAGTCTTCATGAGTCCATTGTGTGTGTGTGTATGTTAGCCACTCAGTAATGTCCAGCTCTTTATGACCTCATGGACTACAGCCCACCAGGCTCCTCTGTCCATGGAATTCTCCAGGCAAGAATACTAGAGTGGGTAGCTATTCCCTTCCCTGGGGAATTTTTCTAGACCCAGGGATTGAACCCAGGTCTCCTACACTGAAGGCAGATTATTTACCATCTGAGCCACCAGAGAAGCCCCATGATTCCATAAGGATATCCAAACTAGACTGATGAATTCACACTACATTTCCTTAAAGTTCTAAATAAGTGGTACATGAAAGCAGACATGTAGAGACAAAAATTCTTCATATGGATCGAAGGCTTTGATTTCCTCTTAAACAAGCATTTGCCCCAGCTTTCCTATCTGAGGATCATCTTCCTTCTACAACCAGGGCAGAAAGAAATGGTCAGCCTTTACCAGGTCTGTTCTCTACTTGTTATCTGTCAGTACTGATACAATAGGACCCGAGCAGCAGGCAATGTGGAACATCCTTGCTCATATTTGGAATATAAGTGACACTTTTTTTGTATTTGTCTTTATCAATTTGCTCTCACTTCAATTCATTTAGGAACTTAGAAACTTAAACTTCTTGATGGCATTCTTTAAAGTCTCTGCTACTTTTTTGGTATCTGTTCTTTATTTGTGGTAGCAAATTTTTTCTTTAAATTTTTTGTTGTATTTTTGTTTGCTTTGCTTTTATTGTCAAAACCTGTTTATATTTACAGTGTTTTAAGAAGAAAGATGATGGCAGCATTTTTTCAAGTGAAGATGGTTAAACTGTTTGATGCTGCTAAGTCACTTCAGTCGTGTCTGACTCTGTGTGACCCCATAGACAGCAGCCCATCAGGCTCCCCCGTCCCTGGGATTCTCCAGGCAAGAACACTGGAGTGGGTTGCCATTTCCTTCTCCAATGCATGAAAGTGAAAAGTGAAAGTGAAGTTGCTCAGTCGTGTCTGACCCTCAGCGACCCCATGGACTGCAGCCTACCAGGCTCCTCTGTCCATGGGATTTTCCAGGCAAGAGTACTGGAGTGGGGTGCCATCGCCTTCTCCAGTTAAACTGTTTAGTAAACAACAAAAGAAAAAACCTATGGCTTAACAAATCCAACCAGTGAATGATATAAAATATCTTTAGTTTCTCTGGCAATAATATTTCATACTGACAATATTCACTTTAGACAGCCTTCTGGCACATCCATGGGGTTGCTAAGGGTCAGACATGACTGAGTGACTTCACTTTCACTTTCACTTTCTGGCACATCAAAGAGTAAGGTTGGTCCTATTTGAAGGGCAGCAATGGAGATGCAGACCTAGAGAAAGACTTGTGGAGGCTTTGGTATAAAAGACGGTGGGAAGGACAGAGAAAGTAGCATTGAAGCTTGATCATTCAGCTGGTCTAGAACCATCACTTTAGAAGTTACATATGCCTCTAAAGAGAGCTTTCAAGATGTGTTAAAGAAGAACAAATATTATTCTAAATTTGTTCTTCTTTAATACACCTTTTTACATTGAAATCCACCAGAAAGCATCCATTAGAGGTATATGTAACCTCTAAAGTGATGGTTCTAGACCAGTTGAATGAACAAGCTTTGGGGACATGATGAAAGCTCAAGGCACCCACCCTCCTTGAGTAATGCACCTACAGATTCAAATCTGTAAAGACTTTCTCATTTTTATGTTTATTAGGATTATCGTAATTGTATTGAGGCAATGAAAATTTAATATAAATAATTTAACTTTTTCACTTTTTTCCTTCTAATTAACATACAGCGCTGTGTAAGTTTGTGTACAGCATAATAATTTAACTTACATACATCATGAAATAATTATCACAGTAAGTTTAAATACCCATCATCTTATACAGATATGAAATTAAGGAAAAAGTTTTTTCTAGTGATGAAAAGTCAAGATTTTCTCTCTAAACTACTTTTACATTTAAAACATATAGCAGTGTTAATTATATCAACTACATTGTATATACCTCTTAGTATGTATTTATCTTATAATTGGAAGTTTGTACTTTTTGACCTTCAATATTATGTTAATTCCTGTTATATAAATAGTGATTCAATATTTCTATTCTATGCATTATAAATGATAACCATGCGAAGTCTAGTTACCATGCAAAATGTTAAATTATTTTGGTTCTGTTCCCCACATCATGTATTTCATACTCCTGACTTATTTATTTCGTAACTGGAAGTTTGTCTCTCTTAATCTACCTAATCTATTTCATCTCCTTCAGTCCCTTCCCCTCTGGCAACCACCTGTTTTATTCTCTGTATTAATGAGTGTTTCCATTTTGTTATGTTCGCTCATTTATTTTTCAGATACCATATATTAGTGAAATCATTCAGTACCCATTTTCCTCTGTCTGACTTACATTATTTAGCATAATACACTCTCGATCCATGCATGTTGTCACAAATGGCAAATTTCATTATTTTTTTTATGTCTGAACAATACTACATTGTATCTATCTATCTATCTATCTATCTATATATATCATATCTTCTTTATCCATTTATCTATTGATGGGTGCTTTGGAGAAGGATATGGCAACCCACTCCAGTCTTCTTGCCTGGAGAATTCCTTTGACAGAGGAGCCTGGTAGGCTACAGTCCATGGGACCGCAGAGTCAGACACGACTAGGTGACTGACACTTGGTTGTTTCCATATCTTGGCTAGTGTAAATAGTGCTGTCACGAATATAGGTGTGCATATATCTTTTTGAATTAGTGTTTTTGTTTTCCTCAGACAAATGCATAGGAGTAGAATTGCCACATTATACGGTAGTTCTGTTTTTATTTTTTTTAGGAGCCTCTGTATTGTTTCCCATAGTGGCTGCACTAAATTTGTATGCCCATCAAACAGCGCAGTAGTGACACCTTCGGTTTACATCCTCACTAACACTTGCTTTTTGATGAGAGCCATTTTGATAGGTGTGAGTCGATGTCTCATGGTGGCTTTGATTTGCATTTCCCTGATGATTGTGACATTGAGGATCTTTTCATGTACCTGTTGGCCATCTGTATGTCTTCTCTGAGATAAAAAAAAAAAGTCTATTCAGTTCCTTTACCCATTTTTTTAATCAGTTTGTCTGTTTGATATTGACTTGTACACATTCTTTGTACAATTGGATTTTAACCCTGTATCAGATATATTATTTGCATATATCTTTTCCCATTCAGTAGATGACCTTTGGGCTTCCCTGGTGGCTCAGCTGATAAAGAATCCGCCTGCAATGCGGGAGACCTGGGTTTGATCCCTGGGTTGGGAAGATCCCCTGGAGGAGGGCTTGGCAACCCACTCCAGTATTCTTGCCTGGAGAATCCCCATGTACAGAGGAGCGTGGTGGTCTGCAGCCCATGGGGTCACAAAGAGTCGGACATGACTGACCAACTAAGCACAGATGGCCTTTGTGTTTTGCTGTTATTTTCCTTTGCTGTTCAAAAGATTTTTTGTTTGATGTAGTCCTATTTATTTTTGTTTTTGTTTCCCTTGCCTGAGGAGACAGAGCGAAAAAGCAAATATTGCTAAGGCCAATGTCAAACAGCATGCTGCGTGTGTTTTTTTCCTAGGAGTTTTAAGATTTCATGTTTTATGTTTGAGTCTTTAATCCATTTTAGTTTATTTTTTTATGTAGTGTGAGAAAGTAGTCTAGTTAGATTTTGACAGCATGTAGCTGTCCAGTTTTCCCCAAACCATTTGTTGGGGAGACTATCTTTCCCTCACTGTGTATATTTGCCTCCTTTCTTGTAGGTTAATTGGCCACATAATTTTGGATTTAGCTCTGGGCCCTCTATTCTGTTCCATTGATTATTGTGTCTGCTTTTGTCCTCGTGCCATATTGTTTAGATTATTGTGGCTTGGTAGTATAATTTGAAGTCAGTGTGCATGATACATCCAGCTTTATCCTTCTCACTCAAGATCGTTTTGGCAGCTGAGGGGCTTTTGTGCTTCCATACAAATTTTACAGTTATTTGTTCAAGTTGTGTGAAAAATGCCATTTGTGTTTTGATAGAGATTTCTTGAATCTGCAAATGGCCTTGGAGAGTATGATCATAATAATATTAATTTTTCCCAATCACAAGCAGGACGTATCTTCATATTATTTGTGTCATCTTCAGTTCCTTACATCAGTGTCTCATAGTTTTCCAAGTACAAGTTTCTTCCTCCTCAGATTTATTCCTCTGTATTTTGTTCTTTTTGATGCAGCTATAAGTAGAATTATTTTCTTAATTTCTCTTTCTTATAGTTTCACCATTTGTGTATAGAAATGCAACAGATTTACAGATATAAATTTTGTATTCTACAACTTTTTCTGTATTCTTTGATGAGTTCTAATAGTCTTGTTGCCTCATTAAGGTTTTCTATATAATGTACCATGTCATCTGCAAATAGTGACAGTTTTTCTTCCTTTTCAATTTGGAATTCTTTTGTCAACTAAAAAAACACACAATGTGTTAGTCATGAGTCAAGTTTTATTTGGGACAAAATTGGGACTATAGCCTAAGACATAGCATTTCAGTTAGCTCTTAGAAACTGCTCCAAAAAGGTAAGGAGGTAGGTCAGTGCACATGTGATTTTGGTAAAGGGGAAATATATGAAATTAAGCACATATATATTTTGCAGAAGTCTGCTGCTTGTCTTATGACAGTTACTGCTAATCTCAAGAAATAGACATCACCATTAAAGATTTTAGTACTTTTCTAGATATGAGGAGATGTAAGAATTGGGCTCATGAAATCTCCTGAAAACATCTATCTGAATTCTCTTCTGTAAGCTTTCTCCAAGGCACAGTGATCTCCACCCTCTCCTCCTCTCAGTCTATGTTGAATCAGGTCAGCAGTCATAGAAGCTTATGACTTGATCCTTGTAGAGGTAAATGGCAAGTGCCAATTTGTAGTTGATATTTTTATTTCTTTCTCTATTTTTTGTCTGACTGTTGTTGCTAGGACAACATCAATGTGTTATTAGATAACATATTAAATAAAAGTGACAAGAGTGGGCATCCTTGACTTGTTTCTGTTTTCACCATTAAATACAATGTTAACTGTGGGTCTGTCATATATGACTATTATTATGTTGAGGTATATTCCCTCTATATCCATTTAGCTGACACTTAAAAAAAATTCACAAATAGATGAATTTTGTCAAAAGCTTTTTCCAAATCTATTAAGACAAGCATGTAATTTTTATTCTTCAATTTTTAATGTGATGTATCACATTGATTGATTTGCAGATATTGAAACATTCTTTCATCCCTGGGATAAATACCACTTGGTTATGGTGGATGATCCTTTTAATGTATTGTTGAAGTTGGTTTTCTGATGTTTTCTTAGGAATTCTTGAATCTATGTTCATCAGTGGTATTGGACTATAATTTTTTTTCAAGTATTTTTTTCTGGATTGGATATCCGAGTGATGCTGGCCTTGTAGAATGAATTAGGAAATCTTCCTTCCTCTGCAATGGTTTAGTATAGTTTGAGAAGGATAGGTATTATCTCTACTCTAAATATTTGGTAGAATTCACCTGTGAGACTGCCTTTCCTAGACTTGCTTGTTGGAAGTTTTTAGAGATACTGATTCAGTTTCATTACTGATCTGTTCATGTTTTCTATTTCTTCCTGATTAAGTCATAGGGAATTGTATATTTCTAGGATCTGGTGAGTTTTTCCAGGTTGTTCATTTTTTTAGTATATAGTTGTTTGTATTGGTCTTTGTCTTTCTGTGGTGTCAGTTGTAAGTTTTCTGTTTTAAATAATTTGATTTTAAAAATATTTATTTTAGGGTCTGACACCACCAGTTTACAGATGTCTTTACTGTGAATATTTTGAAGACTGTTCTCATAAGATTTGTTTACCACCTTAATTTTCTCCCAGAGCTATTTTTTTTTATTTATTCAACTAAGGCAATGTATGTGATAGAAAACTACAAGGCTTTGATATGTAACATTAATCAAGGTATTTCATATCTCTAAGCTCCAGTATTTCCATGTGCTAAACGTGATTAGCATCTCCTTCATTGATTGTTTGCTTTTTGTTGGGTGAGAAATAGATGAGAATGTCAGCTCCTCGACAGAAAAAGTGTTACTGGTTTTGTTAATTGTGGTTCCTCAGCACTGGTTCAGAACACTGCCTGGCACATAATACTTGCTTAATGAATATTTACTTAAAGACTCAATAAAGTATGCAATATTGGAGTTACGTTGTAATGATGTCATTCTGAAATTTAAAAATAAGTACTAAGGACATACCATCTGCTAAGAATATGAGAAAACAAAAGTGAAGGAAAAGAGAAACAAGAATAAGAAATTAATGAGAGAGACAGAAGCTACAAAAGAGACTATGAGAGAATAAAAAGGCATCCAGAAATAAGAGAGAGGAGTGTGTATATAAAGTTAGTCACTCGTGCCCGACTCTCTGACCCCATGGACTGTAGCCCACCAGGCTCCTCTGTCCATGGAATTGTCCAGGCAAGAATACTGGAGTTGGTTGCCATTCCCTTCTCCAGGAGATCTTCCCAACCCAAGGATCAAACCGAGGTCTCCTGCATTGCAGGCAGACTCTTTACTGACTGCGCCACAGGGAAGCCAGTGTGTACATAAAGGCTAGTTAACTGAAAAGGCCAATCTCTATACTATTTTAAAAGCAGATGAATTTTTAAAAATTACTCTCCTTTGGCAGCAGGAAGCTTCCTGCAGAAGCAGTACATTCGAAGCAAATTTTTATACCTGCTGCTTAGCATTGACTGGATATATAATACAGGTTTATTCAATTTCTTAGACTATTTTGGAGTCCCTAAGTATGTCTTCAATTATTTATTGATAGAATTTAACCAACAAGCTAGTATCCTAGAGCTTCCGTAGCATTTTCTTTGGTTGTTCTCAGCATCTATTTGCATGACATCATTATACATTCCCTGTGAAGAATGCCAAGGAATGGCCACAGGTGTCTGGCACATTCTGACTATGTCCAGGAGACCCATATCATTAGGATAATGACCACGAGTCATCCTGCCTGGATATGTGTTGGAAATCAAAACAAGAGGAAAAATCAACATAAGTGCAGTTAATTTAAGGTACTTTCTCTCTCTTTATTAAAGCTAATTTCAAGTCTGTTTCACATACAACGATTGCCCAAGGGACTAAAATGCCCACATCATATAACAGAGTTGCTCTCACACTGCCCCTGGCTTTAATACTTCCAGGAACGGATTTCACTGCTTATGACGTTATTGCTGGAAAGAGTCCTACTGTAAAATAAGTTTCAATGATATCTTGGCAATGCCAAAGCAATTTATGATTTTTATGACCATCTATACTGGTGTCTAGTATTAAAGCAATACAGCTGGAGGCTAATTAATGGGTACAGGTAGGATGCTCCATCCTGTAAGAGGGAGGCCGCCTGTTCCCTCACCGGCTGCTGGCTGCAGCTCTCATACTGATAGCATGTTGTTGCCAGTGTTGCCACCTCATTAGAAAATTAGCTTTTAATTAACTTTGAAAGCTGTTGCATGGGTTTCAATAGGAGGCATACATTTGTACACATCTTGTTGCAGAATTAAACCGCCCCTCCATGCTTCTAATGGGCCTCTCCTGCCTCGCAGAAAACCAGCAGTCTAGCCGCTTGCAGGCAGCAGCTCCGTGGGTTGCAGTGGCCACGCAGCTCCAGCTTGCTCCCAATTACAAAGAGATGTTCCTTAGTGCCCTCGTGAGCAGCCCCTTACACCAAGGCCACTTGAGACATTAAGCGGCAACAGAGAGGACCGCGATCCCAGATGCTCCCCTTTCATGCTTCTGACCCCCAACCTGGCTTTAATGGCACATAGTCTGGCAAAAATGTGCCTTACCTCATTTTTATATTTAAGCATCTCTGCCTGAGCACAGTGGTGATAAACCTACAGACAAGATAAATAGCTAGATGATCACTCTTCTCCCCAGGGGAAAGTCATGCTGTCAATTAGGCTAATGGGGGTTCCAGGTTCAGCTTTGGCATGCCCTAACACTAGGGAAGGCTATTTGCCCTGCATCGCTGCAAAGCCCAAAGATGGATTTGAAGCGTAGCTACAACCCTAGGGTGGCCAGTCAGCAAAGAGAGAAGTCAAGAATCTGATGATTAATCATCTGCTGCAACAATAGCAGAGCAGAGAGGATGAGGCCCACGAGACCAGATCTTTTGAGCTCTATTATAATTATACATCGCCTCTTTCAATTCTGTTTGGTGGCTTAAAAGGAGATATGGGTGTTTTCTCTTGAAGAAGTGAGGCTCCATCCTTTACTAAAAATAAGTGTTCTTTTGTCATACTTTTTCAAAGCACTTACTCTGACATCTCATTTGATCTTATTACCAATCTTGGAAGGACTTAGGGCAAGTGGCATTTTTCTCATTTTCCAGCTGATGGAACTGTGCAACACAGCAGAGTTTAGTGATTTCCCTGTGATCACATAGCCAGCCGGTGATGGCGTCAGGATGACAACCCAAATAATCTAGCTCTCCTAAATTTTTATAATGGTTCTCCACTGCATCATACCTCATTCTCCAGTCACAGAAATTAAATTATGAACTGCTGACAAATGATTTTTTCAATTGTATCTGTTACATTATTTGTCATGCATTGAAGTATAACCTAAAAAGTAGCACCTCTTGGCAAATACAGTCTGCTAAACAAAGAAATAATTTATTTAATCCAGAATTAGAAAGCATGGGGTTAGCACTGATTTATTGAACAATTGGGGGAAATTGAGATCATTTTTTTTTCAGATACTAGCAGAAAATGACAGACTGTACAATATTGGGATTTTCCATTCCAAAGACTGCCTTTTTGCAGTATTAATGTTAAATTATAAGCAGGCGACCATGTAGTCTCCTGATTTACCTGGGCAGATCCCAGTTTTCAGCTGATATCTAGGCATTCAATTGGTTTTAGAATTTGTCCTGGAAAAAAAATTTGACAACTTGATAGCAAATTCTGTGGCACCCAATTTGAAGTCGAAGATTTATCTTGTAGTTATATTGTCCCAGTGAGGAAATGATGCTTCCACAGCTTAGCTGCTGGAAATTTTTTAGGAAATGCTTTTTCAGTGTATACTGCCTGTGCTTTCCCGGGAGCAGATAATAGTTGTGAAGATGGAAAACCACTCACTGGTCAGTTTCTCTAGGCGAGGTGTTATACTTTACCTACGTCATTATTGCCTTTAATCATCCCCAAGTGCCTCTGGGCTTCCCGGGTGGCGCTAGTGGTAAAGAACCCGCCTGCCAGTTCAGGAGACATAAGAGACTCAGGTTTGATCCCTGGGTTGGGAAGATTCCCTGGAGGAGGGCATGGAAACCCATTCCAGTATTCTCACCTGGAGAATCGCATGGACAGAGGAACTACAGTCCACAGCGTTGCATAGAGCTGAACACGACTGAAGCGACTGAGCACGCTCGGCACGCAAGCCCTCTGAAACAGTTAACATTATTACACATAGTTCACGTAGGAAGACACTGAGGCTCACAGTAACCAAGTGACCAGCTCCAGATCCAACAGTAAGTAAGGGGCAAAGCCAGGACTTGAGTTCAAGTCTTCCTGGCTTCAAAGCCCAGACTTGAAACAGCAATGATCTTTCAGAGTAGGCATAGTCTCAGTCCAGGTCTGTCCACCAGTGTGTTTGACTCCTAAACAGGGGAAAGCCCACAGCACTGTCTTATGTTTCCCAAGTCCTTTACATTAATTTAACCTAAATATTTTCTTCTTATGCTTTAACAGGAACAAGAATCACATGAGGTGCTTTGTTGAAATGTTGGGCCTTTTTTCAGAGATTGACTTGGTAGACTATAGGAATTTCCCTTTTTATTAAACTCTTCGGGTAATTCTTATGCTCAGTGACTTTTTCAACTACACTTTGGGTAACACTGATCTATATATTTTTAATTATTGGAAAGTTTGGATATGAAGAGGGATCACCAGATATGCTGGGAGAAGCAAAGGTAGACCATCTATTTCACTGAAAATCCCTGAAAAGGAGAACAACTATAATGGTGAATATTAGCTACTGGCTCTGCATCAGACACTTTGACATTTTATTGCATTTAACCTTTATACCAATCTGGTTGTGTGTGCAAACATTGTTTACCAATAATAAAATTAAGATGGCTAAAGGTGAAATGTCTAGTACTAAATTGTGCATCTTGGTGATGGTAGTGTCAGTATACAAACTTGAATGGTTAATACAACTCTAATACTTTACATTTTTTATATGGACTGAAATGCATCAAAATTTTAAAAAATGTAATATTATCTACTATATTTACATTCTGACAGTTTTTGTCTTTTTTTTTTTGGTAGCTTATATTTTCTAAGTTACTTTCAGCAGGCAAGTGTGACTTTTATAATCAGTAAAAAAAAGAAAACAGTAGCAAAATAAAAATATTCTTATTTTTCACTGGTTGGCTTTCCCACCAGTACACTTTAAAACAAGGATTTGAACACACGTAGTTTATTTAAGAAGTGACCACGAGAAACACTAGCAGGGAGTGCAGAAAGGAGGCAGGAAAGATACTGATGCCCACACAGGGTATGCATGGATAGATAACCACGTGTGCAACTGGGACTCAGTCCTCCTGGGGACAGCTGGAAAACTGCACAGAGGATTACTCTGGCTATCCCACCAGGGGACTGAGAAAATGAGGACTTTCATCTTCCAACTGCTGTCCATCATTATTACTCAGCATTTCCAATCTGCCCTGTCCATGGTATGAGAATGCTCCTGTGGTCAGGGAAACTGTTGGGCAAGGAGCTGCAAGTGTTTCCACTAAAAGGTCATTGGGCTCAGGGAAACTGACTGAGGAGGCTACATTATGGAAGCAAAGCAGATGAAGCTCCAGTACACAAACAAACAAGTAGTGTGTCTCCAGAAAGAATTATAGTTTGACTTATTCAGGGTGTTTCAGAAGTATACAGCCCTCCTGATCATTCACTTTTCCTATTAAAAAATGCATAGATAACATAAGCTTTGACTTTTATCTAGATTATAGCCTACACATAGGTTTATTTTTCTGTTAGTAAGATTTTTATTTTCACTATCTTGTTAAAAAGATATGCCATCATTTTAAGAAAGGAATCAGCTTCTATTCATTGTGTTAGCTTTCTGCACTGCACAGGATGTTTGAATTCCCAGATTTCTGAGGACCATGAACAAATGAAGCAAGGGAGACCTGGAATGTTGCATGTGATATTTCTTCCTCATAGAACAGGATGGAAGGTCTATGCCACACCCACTGTTTTGGACACCCCAAAGGAGAGCTCAATATTATTGATCCAAGGAACTGACAGTTAGAACCTGACAATCCCCATCCGTCATAACCTAAATCAGCTGAAATGCTGCCACTGCTCTTTGGGGAACAGTAGTCCAGCAGAGAAAATCACCTTTGCTAATTGAGCCTCTTCTGGGGGAATTGCCAAGTTTGTGCTAAAAGCAGCTGTCCCTGTTCTTCACTCCAGAAAAGGACAAAGGAGATGGATCAAAAGGACAATACATATTGGGTTACCATCATGTCCCTTATGTTTCTATTGCCTGCACAAATTCACATCAAAGTAAACTCTGGGCTGTATAATAAGAAATAAAACTCCATCTCTTCATTCTTCTGTTTCTAGCTATAGAAATTCAAAGACAAGCAAATGTTAAAAACTAGCACACACTAACAATATTTTTGAAAATTTGTCTAATATGGAGAAATGAAAGTAGGACCAAGAGAATGTGAGGTAGTTTGCTTCAAGAAACTGCTATTATTTTCAGCTGTGCAACAGGAAACGTCTACATCTCTTCCTTCACTTTCTATTCTGGTCAAAGGCATTGCTATAAAAGAATACTCCTCTTTGCTCCTGTCCAACATATCCATTGCTTGAGATCTCTGAGACTGTTAACTAAAACATTTTCTTCTTCAGATTCATTCTCTTTTTCTAAATTTCTCAGATGATCTGCTATAAGGAGGAGGTGTGGGTCCTAAATACCAGATCCTTAAGGCAACATACATACAACTGGTCCTAGATAGAAGATTACATATAAATGCTTAAAGAATAATAATTAAGTGTAAGGGGAAAGTCCAAAGACAAAAGAATATGGAGATGGAGATCAACACTTCACATTTGTCCAAGTTTCTCAGTTGTTTTTTCTGGGCTGGGCTCCTCAACAGCATCACTACTGCTCTTGTTTGGGAGGACCAGAGGTTTTTCAGAGAGAAGCCTCCTCTGTTGGCCCTATATTTAATTCTCCCCATGTGGATTTTTGTCTCTGATTTGTTGTTGTTGCTTTAATTTTTCTGGAGTATAGTTGATTAACAATATGTCTGATTCACCTTGTGTACACCTGAAATTTCAGTTCAGTTCAGTCGCTCAGTGGTGTCCGACTCTTTGCGACCCCACGAACCGCAGCAGGCCAGGCCTCCCTGTCCATCACCAACGCCCGGAGTCCACCCAAACTCATGTGCATTGAGTCAGTGATGCCATCCAGCCATCTCATCCTTTGTCGTCCCCTTCTCCTCCTGCCCCCAATCCCTCCCAGCATCAGGGTCTTTTCCAATGAGTCAACTCTTCGCATGAGGTGGCCAAAGTATTGGAGTTTCAGCTTCAGTATCAGTCCTTCCAAAGAACACCCAGGACTGATCTCCTTTAGGATGGACTGGTTGGATCTCTTTGCAGTCCTAGGAACTCTCAAGAGTCTTCTCCAACACCACAGTTCAAAAGTATCAATTCTTTGATGCTCAGCTTTCTTCACAGTCCAACTCTCACATTCATGCATGACCACTGGAAAAAACATAGCTTTGACTAAGATGGACCTTTGTTGGCAAAGTAATATCTCTGTGTTTTAATATGCTATCTAAGTTGATCATAGCTTTTCTTCCAAGGAATAAATGTCTTTTAATTTAGTGGCTGAAATCACCATCTGCAGTGATTTTGGAGCCCCAAAAATAGTCTCTCATTGTTTCCACTGTTTCCACATCTATTTGCCATGAAGTGATGAGACTGGATGCCATGATCTTCGTTTTCTGAATGCTGAGTTTTAAGCCAACTTTTTCCACTCTCCTCTTTCACTTTCATCAAGAGGCTCTTTAGTTCTTCAGTTTCTGCCATAAGGGTGGTGTCAATCTGCATATCTGAGGTTATTGATATTTCTCCCGGAAATCTTGATTCCTGCTTGTGCTTCATCCAGCCTGGCATTTTGCATGATGTACTCTGCATATAATAAGCAGGATGACAACATGCAGCCTTGATATACTCCTTTTTCTATTTGGAACCAGCCTGTTGTTCCATGTCCAGTTCTTTCGAATAATTACGTAAGTGAATAAATCTAGAGTTTCACATCTGATAAGTCAGTAAGTTGAGTGATTCTGTCTCTTCAGTGCCTCTAGTGCGTATTTCACAAACTTTCATCCTTATTGCTTCTTCCTGTCATCAGACCCTCTTCCTCTCTCTTCAGCTTCTTGAGTCCTTGCCCTCAAATACAGCCCTGGTCCATCACTTATTCTTCATATAGTTATGGAGTTATCTTTCCAAAGCATAAGAGTAAACATTATATTATCTTGCTTCAAAAACCTTGCCAAAAATGAAAGCATAGGAGCATATAATTAAAGGCAAAAAAGACATTATGCAACTTCCATGAACATAACTAAGGGGTCATGGAGCCTGAGGCATGATTATGCCAAGGGAAGGTGGCGGATTGGGATCAATAGAACAATAGAAGTTCACAGTTGAACTCAAGACTTTATGTCCAAACACGTGTAAGGAGTCTGATCCAGACACAAGTCAGCTATGGGGTTCTCAGAGGAAGTGGTGGAGCCCATTCAGCTAAATGGAGGTGAGTAAATAATTGGGCTTCACAGGTGGCTCAGTGGTAAAGAATCTGCCTGCCAAACAGGAGACATGGGTTCAATCCCTGGGATGAGAAGATCCCTTGGAGGAGAAAGTGGCAACCCACTGCAGTATCCTTGCCTGGACAATCCCATGGACAGAGGAACCTGGTGGGCTATAGTCCATGGGGTCAGAAAGAGTCAGACATGCCTGAGCACACATGCAGTAACATAACTAACTAGCAGTTCTGTCCAGCTACCAATTTACTTCTAGCTAGTGTCATTGGCTTCCCTGGTGGCTCAGACAGTAAATCGTCTGCCTGTAATGCAGGAGACCTGGGTTTGATCCCTGGGTCGGGAAGATGCCCTGGAGAATGGACTGACTACCCACTCCATTATTCTTGCTTGGAGAATCTCATAGACAGAGGAGCCTGGCAGGGTTTAGTCCATGGTGTCACAAAGTGTTGGACGCCACTGAAGCAACTTAGCATACATCCATGTAATATCAATAAACATCGTTGTAAGTAGAAATTTTAAGTGATATTCAAAGATACGAGCTCTAAAATGTCACAGATAATTAAATGCTCTTAAACACAGTATACATGGAAAGATGGAATAAAAATGTACAAAAGATAAGATAAGTATTATATTTCCTCCAAATTTGTAATAATAGGGCAAACTAACAAAGACTATAAAAGATGACTTTTTAAACTTTAACTACACACAAAAAGTAATTTAAATAATGAGAAAAATTTCATTTAACAGACCAATTTCTTCAATAAAGCACAAACTTCACAAGCAATAAAATAAGTGCTAGGTGTATCATACATTTGCTTTTCACTTCTCTTCTTTTCACAGCTATTTGTAAGGCCTCCTCAGACAGCCATTTTGCTTTTTTGCATTTCTTTTCCATGAGGATGGTCTTGATCCCTGTCTCCTGTACAATGTCACGAACCTCCGTCCATAGTTCATCAGGCACTCTGTCTATCAGATCTAGTCCCTTAAATCTATTTCTCACTTCCATTGTATAATCATAAGGGATTTGATTTAGGTCATACCTGGTCTGGTGGTTTTCCCTACTTTCTTCAATTTAAGTCTGATTTTGGCAATAAGGAGTTCATGATCTGAGCCACAGTCAGCTCCCGATCTTGTTTTTGCTACTGTATAGAGCTTCTCCATCTTTGGCTGCAAAGAATATAATCAATCTGATTTTGGTGATGTCCATGTGTAGAGTCTTCTCTTTTGTTGTTGGAAGAGGGTGTTTGCTATGACCAGTGCTTTCTCTTGGCAAAACTCTATTAGCCTTTGCCCTGCTTCATTCCATACTCCAAGGCCAAATTGGCCTGTTACTCCAGGTGTTTCTTGATTTCCTACTTTTGCATTCCAATCCCCTATAATGAAAGGACATCTTTTTTGGGTGTTAGTTCTAGAAGGTCTTGGAGGTCTTCATAGAACCATTCAACTTCAACTTCTTCAGCGTTACTGGTTGGGGCATAGGCTTGGATTACCATGATATTGAATAGTTTGTTTGCCTTGGAAACAAACACAGATCATTCTGTTGTTTTTGAGATTGCATCCAAGTACTGCATTTTGGACTCTTTTGTTGACCATGATGGCTACTCCATTTGTTCTAAGGCATTCCTGCCCACAGTAATAGATATAATGGTCATCTGAGTTAAATTCACGCATTCCAGTCCAGTTTACTTTGCTCATTCCTAGAATGTTGACAATCATTCTTGCCATCTCCTGTTTGACCACTTCCAATTTGCCTAGATTCATAGACCTAACCCAGGTTCCTATGCAATATTGCTCTTTACAGCATCAGACCCTTGCTTCTATCACCAGTCACATCCACAGCTGGGTATTGTTTTTGCTTTCATTCCATCCCTTCATTCTTTCTGGAGTTATTTCTCCACTGATCTCTAGTAGCATATTGGGCACCTACTGACCTGGGGAGTTCCTCTTTCAGTATCCTATCATTTTGCCTTTTATACTGTTCATGGGCTTCTCAAGGCAAGAATACTGAAGTGGTTTGCCATTTCCTTCTCCAGTGTACCACATTCTGTCAAATCTCTCCACCATGACTGTCTGTCTTGGTTGACCCCACATGGCATGGCTTGGTTTCATTGAGTTAGACAAGGCTGTGGTCCATGTGATCAGATTGGCTAGCTTTCTGTGATTATGGTTTCAGTGTGTCTGCCCTTTGATGCCCTCTCGCAAAATCTACAGTCTTACTTGGGTTTCTCTTACCTTGGATGTGTGAAAAGAAGAGAAGCGAAAAGCAAAGGAGCAAAGGAAAGATATAAGCATCTGAATGCAGAGTTCCAAAGAATAGCAAGAAGAGATAAGAAAGTCTTCATCAGCAATCAATGCAAGGAAATAGAGGAAAACAACAGAATGGGAAAGACTAGAGATCTCTTCAAGACAATTTGAGATATCAAGGGAACATTTCATGCAAAGATGGGCTCAATAAAGGACAGAAACGGTATGTACCTAACAGAAGCAGAAGATATTAAGAGGTGGCAAGAAGAACTGTACAAAAAAGATCTTCATGACCCAGAAAATCATGATGGTGTGATCACTCACCTAGAACCAGACATCCTGGAATGTGAAGTCAAGCGGGCCTTAGAAAGCATCACTATGAACAAAGCTAGTGGAGGTGATGGAATTCCAGTTGAGCTGTTTCAAATCCTGAAAGATGATGCTGTGAAAGTGCTGCACTCAATAGGACAGCAAATTTGGAAAACTCAGTAGTTGTGCCAGGAGTGGAAAAGTCAGTTTTCATTCCAATCCCAAAGAAAGGCAATGCCAAACAATGTTCAAATGACCACACAATTGCATTCATCTCATATGTTAAAGTAATGCTCAAAATTCTCCAAGTCAGGCTTCTCCAATACATAAACTGTGAACTTCCAGATGTTCAAGCCAGAATTATTAAAGGCAGAGGAACCAGAGAGCAAATTGCCCACATCCCCTGGATATTCAAAAAAACAAGAGAGTTCCAGAAAAACATCTATTTCTGCGTTATTGACTATGCCAAAGCCTTTGACTGTGTGGATCACAATAAACTGTGGAAAATTCTGAAAGAGATGGGAATACTAGACCACCTGACCTGCCCTTTGAGAAACCTATATGCAGGTCAGGAAGCAACAGTTAGAACTGGACATGGAACAACAGACTGGTTCCAAATAGGAAAAGGAGTACGTCAAGGCTGTATATTGTCACCCTGCTTATTTAACTTCTATGCAGAGTACATCATGAGAAACGCTGGACTGGAAGAAGCACAGGCTGGAATCAAGATTGCCAGGAGAAATATCAGTAACCTCAGATATGCAGATGACACCACCCTTATGGCAGAAAGTGAAGAGGAACTAAAAAGCCTCTTGAGGAAAGTGAAAGAGGAGAGTGAAAAAGTTGGCTTAAAGGTCAACATTCAGAAAACGAAGATCATGGCGTCTGGTCCCATCACTTCATGGGAAATAGATGGGGAAACAGTGGAAACAGTGTCAGACTTTATTTTTTGGGTGGGCTCCAGAATCACTGCAGATGGTGACTGCAGCCATGAAATTAAAAGATGCTTACTCCTTGTAAGGAAAGTTATGACCAACCTAGATAGTATATTCAAAAGCAGAGACATTACTTTTCCAACAAATGTCCATCTAGTCAAGGCTATGGTTTTTCCAGTGGTCATGTATGGATGTGAGAGTTGGACTGTGAAGAAAGCTGAGTGCCGAAGAATTGATGCTTTTGAACTGTGGTGTTGGAGAAGACTCTTTAGAGTCCCTTGGACTGCAAGGAGATCCAACCAGTCCATTCTAAAGATCAGTCCTGGGTGTTCATTGGAAGGACTGATGCTAAAGCTGAAGCTCCAATACTTTGGCCACCTCATGCAAAGAGTTGACTCATTGGAAAATACCCTGATGCTGGGAGGGATGAGGGGCAGGAGGAGAAGGGGACAGCAGAGGATGAGATGGCTGGATGGCATCACCAACTCGATGGACATGAGTTTGGGTGAACTCCAGGTGTTGGTGATGGACAGGGAGGCCTGGTGTGCTGCAATTTATGGGGTCACAAAGAGTTGGACACGATTGAGAGACTGAACTGAATATCATACTTTTATGGGCTTCCCTGGTAGCTCAGCTGTAGAGAATCCACTTGCAATTAGGATATGCAGGAGACGTGGGTTTGATCCCTAGATTGGGAAGATCCCCTGAGGGAGAGCTTGGCAACCCACTCCAGTATCCTTGCTGAGAAAATTCCAGGAACAGAGAATCCTGGCGGACTATGGTTCACAGGACTGCAGTGTTGGACATGTCTGAGCAACAAGCACACACAGTTTACTACGTTAAAAAAAATTAAGCTTCTGATCAAGCAAGACGCTATAAACAAAATGGAAATTCAACACATAGATTGGGAGAAGATGTTCATGATTCATATAATATGCAAAAGATTAGAATTTGTAAATTACTTCTACAAATGATTAAGGAAGGAAGGGAAGGAGGCAGGGAGAGTCAGAGGGAGAAAGGGAGGAAGGAAGGAGGAAAAGAGAAAAAGGAAAGAAGGGAAGAACAGATGGAGAAGGAATGAAGAAGAGAGAAAAAAGAAAAGTTCAATATAAAAATGATCAAAGTACATTAAGAAAACAGTTTAAACTAGAAACCCAAATGTTTACTGTTGTAAGGTGATAAACTTCACTAATAATGAGGAAAATTAATAAGGACCCAAGTTACCATCATTACTTATCTGGCTACCCGAATTTAAAATTTTGACAATTCAATTGCTGAAGAAGGATTGAAAACTAAAATTTAAACTATAAAAACTAAATTATTTTATTCATAAAAATCAATAAAACCAGTTCAAAAATATATTTGGTGGTTGGTGGTGGTTTATTCGCTAAGTTGTGTCCAACTCTTGCGACCCCATGGACTGTAGCCTGCCAGGCTCCGCTGTCCATGGGATTCTCCAGGCAAGAATACTGGAGTAGGTTGCCATTTCCTTCTCCAGAGGATCTTCCCAACTTGGGGATCGAACCTGGGTCTCCTGCATGGCAGGCAGATTCTTGACTGACTGAGCTATGAGGGAAGCCTTGTATAATGATGTACATGGGTGTGATATCTTTTGAACCAGCCATTCTAGACTGACATGTACATCTAGACCCATGCTGTACAACACAGTAGCCACTAACCACATGGAGTTATTTTAATTTAAATTAATTTAAATTGAATTAAAACTTAAAATTATCTTCTTGCACTACCTGCATTTCAAATGCTAGTGGCAAATGTCTATCATATCATGGTGACTAGTGACTTTCATGTTAGACAGAGAAGAAATAGAATATTTCCATCACTGTAGTGAGTTCTATAAGACAGAGGCCCTAAGATGTCTTTAATAATAATTTCTGCAAAGAAATATTTCTTTTCTTTCTCACTCCCCCATTGCACCCCAATCTTGCAGAACTGCCACCACTGTATCTAATAGCCATTGATCTAAGATGATTTGTCTCAAAGACATTTTCTATCTAGTTTAGTTCAAGCACTTCAAAAATATTAGAGAAATAACTTACTCATGTCTGAGTATATAAATGAATGAAAATAAATATTCAGTTTTAGGAAAGAAGCTGAAAAATAGCCCATCTGCCTAAAACAAGTTTACCAAACTGGAGACACGTTAGCCTCCAGATATATTTTGTTTGGCCCATAGTTTGCTTTTATTTTTGTGTTTTTAATTGCACTAGTGTCCAACATTTAAAAACAGATTTTGTTTTAAAAATTGCCTGGATTCTCTTTAAAAAGTAGAAAAATCCCATTCAGAAGGCTGTCTTTTCACCTTGCTTATATTTTCCTTTGTTGTGCAGAAGCTTTTAATTTTAATTAGATCCCATTTGTTTATTTTTGCTTTTATTTCCAGAATTCTGGGAGGTGGATCATAGAGGATCCTGCTGTGATTTATGTCGGAGAGTGTTTTGCCTATGTTCTCCTCTAGGAGTTTTATAGTTTCTGATCTTACATTTAGATCTTTAATCCATTTTGAGTTTATTTTTGTGTGCGGTGTTAGAAAGTGATCTAATTTCATTCTTTTACAAGTGGTTGACCAGTTTTCCCAGCACCACTTGTTAAAGAGATTGTCTTTACTCCATTGTATATTCTTGCCTCCTTTGTCAAAGATAAGGTGTCCATATGTGTACAACTAATCTCAAAACTATACAAGCAACTTATGCAGCTCAATTCCAGAAAAATAAACGACCCAATCAAAAAATGGGCCAAAGAACTAAATAGACATTTCTCCAAAGAAGACATATGGATGGCTAACAAACACATGAAAAGATGCTCAACATCACTCATTATTAGAGAAATGCAAATCAAAACCACAATGAGGTACCACTTCACACCAGTCAGAATGGCTGCGATCCAAAAATCTGCAAGCAATAAATGCTGGAGAGGGTGTGGAGAAAAGGGAACCCTCCTACACTGTTGGTGGGAATGGAAACTAGTACAGCCACTATGGAGAACAGTGTGGAGATTCCTTAAAAAATTGCAAATAGAACTACCTTATGACCCAGCAATCCCACTGCTGGGCATACACACCGAGGAAACCAGAATTGAAAGAGACACATGTACCCCAATGTTCATCGCAGCACTGTTTATAATAGCCAGGACATGGAAACAACCTAGATGTCCATCAGCAGATGAATGGATAAGAAAGCTGTGGTACATATACACAATGGAGTATTACTCAGCCATTAAAAAGAATTCATTTGAATCAGTTCTGATGAGATGGATGAAACTGGAGCCAATTATACAGAGTGAAGTAAGCCAGAAAGAAAAACACCAATACAGTATACTAACACATATATATGGAATTTAGGGAGATAGCAATGACGACCCTGTATGCAAGACAGGAAAAAAAGACACAGATGTGTATAACGGACTTTTGGACTCAAAGGGAGAGGGAGAGGGTGGGATGATTTGGGAGAATGACATTCTAACATGTATACTATCATGTAAGAATTGAATCGCCAGTCTATGTCTGACGCAGGGTGCAGCATGCTTGGGGCTGGTGCATGGGGATGACCCAGAGAGATGTTGTGGGGAGGGAGGTGGGAGGGGGGTTCATGGTTGGGAACGCATGTAAGAAATAAAGATTTAAAAAAAAAATAAAATTAATTTAAAAAAAAAGTAGAAAAATCTAGAGAACTAAGGTGACACTTTTGATTGAAAACCCTTGCTTGTGCTGAGTAGTAGGGACTTCCTCAAGATGGACACAGGTTCCCAGGAGTTCCATATTGTTCACCGCTTCACTCATTTCTGTTATCTGTAAGCTTCTGAGTTTGTAACTCCTGCTCCAAATCTAGAAAAATGAGTTTATATGTTTCTAGCATACCAAAACACGCAAAGGCTCCCAGCAATGTTGTAGTTGCATGAGGTTGACCACATGAACTGACCTCAGTTCAGTTCAGTTCAGTTCAGTCGCTCAGTCGTGTCCAACTCTTTGCGACCCCATGAATCACAGCATGCCAGGCCTCCTTGTTCATCACCATCTCCTGGAGTTCACTCAGACTCACGTCCATCGAGTCAGTGATGCCATCCAGCCATCTCATCCTCGGTCGTCCCCTTCTCCTCCTGCCCCCAATCCCTCCCACCATCAGAGTCTTTTCCAATGAGTCAACTCTTCGCATGAGGTGGCCAAAGTACTGGAGTTTCAGCTTCAGCATCATTCCTTCCAAAGAAATCCCAGGGCTGATCTCCTTCAGAATGGACTGGTTGGATCTCCTTGCAGTCCAAGGGACTCTCAAAGTCTTCTCCAACACCACAGTTCAAAAGCATCAATTCTTTGGTGCTCAGCCTTCTTCACAGTCCAACTCTCACATCCATACATGGCCACAGGAAAAACCATAGCCTTGATTAGTCGGACCTTAGTCGGCAAAGTAATGTCTCTGCTTTTGAATATACTATCTAGGTTGGTCATAACTTTTCTTCCAAGGAGTAAGTGTCTTTTAATTTCATGGCTGCAGTCACCATCCCCATTGATTTTGGAGCCCCCCGAAATAAAGTCTGACGCTGTTTCCACTGTTTCCCCGTCTATTTCCCATGAAATGATGGGACCGGATGCCATGATCTTCATTTTCTGAATGTTGAGCTTTAAGCCAACTTTTTCGCTCTCCTCTTTCCCTTTCATCAAGAGGCTTTTTAGCTCCTCTTCACTTTCTGCCATAAGGGTGGTATCATGTGCATATCTGAGGTTATTGATATTTCTCCCGGCAATCTTGATTCCAGCTTGTGTTTCTTCCAGTCCAGCGTTTCTCATGATGTACTCTGCATAGAAGTTAAATAAGCAGGGTGACAATATACAGCCTTGACGTACTCCTTTTCCTATTTGGAACCAGTCTCTTGTTCCATGTTCCAGTTCTAACTGTTGCTTCCTGACCTGCATACAGATTTCTCAAGAGCCAGGTTAGATGGTCTGGTATTCCCATCTCTTTCAGAGTTTTCCACAGTTTATTGGGATCCACACAGTCAAAGGCTTTGGCATAGTCAATAAAGCAGAAATAGCTGTTTTTCTGGAACTCTCTTGCTTTTTCCATGATCCAGGGGATGTTGGCAATTTGATCTCTGGTGCCTCTGCCTTTTCTAAGACCAGCTTGAACATCAGGGAGTTCACGGTTCACATATTGCTGAAGCCTGGCTTGGAGAATTTTGAGCATTACTTTACTAGCATGTGAGATGAGTGCAATTGTGTGGTAGGTTGAGCATTCTTTTGCATTGCCTTTCTTTGGAATTGGAATGAAAATGGACCTTTTCCAGTCCTGTGGCCACTGCTGAGTTTTCCAAATTTGTTGACATATTGAGTGTAGCACTTTCACAGCATCATCTTTCAGGATTTGAAACAGCTCCACTGGAATTCCATCACCTCCACCTGCTTTGTTCGTAGTGATGCTGTCTAAGGCCCACTTGACTTCACTTTCCAAGATGTCTGGCTCTAGATTAGTGATCACATCATCATGATATCTGGATTGTGAAGATCTTTTTTGTACAGTTCTTCAGTTCAAATCAGTCACTCACTCTTGTCCAGTTCTTTGCGACCTCATGGACTGCAGCACGCCAGGCCTCCCTGTTCATCACCAACTCCCGAAGTTCACCCAAGCTCATGTCCTTTGTGTCAGTGATGCCATCCAACCGTCTCATCCTCTGTCATCCTCTTCGCTTCCTGCCTTCAATCTTTCCCAGCATCAGGGTCTTTTCAAATGAGTCAGCTCTTTGCATCAGGTGGCCAAAGTATTGGAGTTTCAGCTTCAACATCAGTCATTCCAATGAATATTCAGGACCAATTTCCTTTAGGATGGAGTGGTTGAATCTCCTTGCAGTCCAAGGGACTCTCAAGAGTCTTCTCCACAGTTCAAAAGCATCAATTCTTCGGCACTCAGCTTTTTTTATAGTCCAACTTTCACATCCATCCATAACTACTGGAGAAACAATAACCTTGACTAGATGGACCTTTGTTGAGAAAGTAATGTCTTTGCTTTTTAATATGCTGTCTAGGTTGGTCATAACTTTCCTTCCAAGGAGCAAGCGTCTTGTAAGTTCACAGCTGCAGTCACCATCCCCAGTGATTTTGGAGCCCCCCAAAATAAAGTCAGCCACTGTTTCCACTGTTTCCCCATATGGGACCAGATGCCATGATCTTACTTTTCTGAATGTTGAGCTTAAATCCACCTTTTTCACTCTCCTCTTTCACTTTCCTCAAGAGGCTCTTTAGTCCTTCACATTCTTCCTAAGGGTGGTGTCATCTGCATATCTGATATAAATCTTTGATCATCACTTGAACTTGAAAAGACTAAAACATCATTTGATTGAGTGATATTAAGAAATTTTAGTTTGAGCATATGATTCTCTGCAAATGTTTATTTCTGAGGTTTTATTTATATAGTCATGTCTGTATGTATGCATCTGACAACTGTTATTTTGAGGAAATAAAGTAGAGGTTAAGGTCCAGCCATCCTCAGCTGTTCAAAGCTAATATTATGTTAACAGATGCACCGGGAAACACTTTATCACTTTGTTTACACCTGAATTGGGGAGGGAGATAAAGAAGCACAATGTAAATAAGCATAATGTTTTCAAGGAGCATAAACGTTAAAACCAAGTGGTTAATTGCTTTTAGGGAAGAATACCTGACTATTTTTCACATCTGACCTGAATTCCTTCTCTTAATTAATTAGGCAACAAAAGCATTAACATAACTGTTCAGGCAGAGGTTTAATGGCTATTCTTCAGGGATATTGTGAAAAGAATTGCTGCTTTATTGAGTCTGGACACAGTTTAGTTTAATAATTTGGTTTCCTGAAATCTTGGGGGTAAGTGAAAGTCAACAAGTTTAAACGGTTGGGTAGTTTGGAGATAGAGCTGGGAAGACGGGTTGAGTTTATCGGCAAAACTCTAACTACTAGAACACAATTAAGACTGCCTCTTGGTGGGGGGGGGGGGGGGGGAGTGGAAGACTAGAAAGGCAGAAAATGGAAAGAGAAAGATCTCCCAAGACAGTGGAAGAATTGGAATTCCTTGGGACACAATCTCTTTAGACCCGTGTGTTCTAAACTTCAGTTCATAATCCATGTGTAAATCTTGAGCTAACATCAAGAGATAATTTTTAAACAATATTTAACCTTTCTAGGTGATGTATCTAATACTTCCTGATGGCATTTTTCTTTTCTTTATTTTTGTTCTGTTTAAGAAACTTTGTCCAGGACTTCCCCATTCTCTTCCTTAGTCTTTCTCTTTTAGTTTCTCTTTCACACACATGGCAAAGAGATGAAACAAAGTAAGAAGAGAAATGGCTGCAGATAATCCGATAATCTTATCCTGGGCTGCGGCATCTGTTCCCTTGTTTTTTTTCCCCCTTTAGCCCTATCTCTTACCAGATTTTCTGCCTTTAAAGAAAAGTCAAACCCTCTGGCCCTCCATTAAACCAACAATCTGGTTATACATTTTCATGAATTGTAATGCCTAAAGTCTAAAATATTAAGTAGTAAGGGTATAAATGTTGTCTGGTTCACAAATCCTACTAACCCATTGTATTTGCATGAATATTGATGAGAATTCTCTCACAGAGCACCAATCCACTTGATTTTTGTCAAGCAGGAAGGGACTTTCTACAGGGAGTAGATGGGTTACAAAGGCATTCTGAGAGCTGAGGAAACAGACTCGGTAGAGCTCTCAAGAATGATTCTGAAAAGCCATACCACAGAAGTAGGTCATCAAAGAAACTACTACCCATAAGCAAAATAAATGAGAGAAATTTAGTCTTTCTTGATACCCCTATGCCTAGTCCAGAGGCTGGCAAGGTTATGGTTAGGAACAGTGCCAGGACTGGAGCCTAGGTCTGTCTCATTCGTTCCCACCATTCTGTGTTCAGGACAGCTGGATACTGGCCTTCTCTGTGTTCTTTGTCAACTGACATGTTCTCTGTAAGACTTAAATTCCTCATCCATAAAACGGACCTAATATGCCCTCCTATAAAGTTCTTTTAGAATCATGAAAGCAAGCTCTTGCACAAGACCTGGCATAATGAATGTTAATTCAATTTCTTTGTTAAAAAGCTTATTATCAGCATGCAACACCTTATATAGGAAGTAGTCAACTTGATGGATTGGAAAAAAATGGAAGAACTGTTGCCTTTTTGAATCACAGAGGTATTTGTAATCATAAACCCATGCATGCCTTTGAGTCAGCATGATTGAACTGAAATTAGCATGATCCCTTCCTACAGATATAATGCTGATAGGTGGCAGTGGACTAGAATCTGAATAGCTTAGACTTTCTGCACAAATGAAACACAAATAATAGTTCGATGAGTGTAGCTTTTTTCTTACATGATAATAGTTTAGTGTAAAAATCATAGACTGAGTTGGCTTGAGTCCCTGCAGCATGTTCTATGAACTACCTGATCTTTCTGTTAGGTAGTTAGAATAGGAAAAGGGAGTTCAGAATGGTGGTGGCTAAAACACAAAGAAGGGAAAAGCCCATGAAAATAGAACAAAGGAAGGTCCAAGAACTAGAGTGAGGACCTCAGATAAAACAAACAACCCTCCTGGCCAGCCCAATTACAATTTACATATGGCAGGCTCGGGGAAGGAGAAAAAACAGATAAAAAGAGGAGCCAAAATTGGGCCGGGGGCTCCTCTTCTCTTCGGTCTTTGGGTCAGCCTGCCCTCATACCTCGAGGATGTATTTTCCTTTGCTTGCCAATAAAACTGAGCTGTAACACTGGTCCATCCAAGGAAATTACATGGGGCTGTAACACTGGTCCATCCATTGCTTCAAGTTTTTGTTGCAATGAGATAGAACCAAGGAAACTGCAAACTCCCCTGACATTGCTAATGTCCTTAACCTCTAGCAGCTTTGGTTTATTTATTTGCTAAAGCATTTGGGTGAGTCTGTAAAGCACCTGACACATAATGGCAGCACATTTTGGTGGAGAAAGTACAACTCTGAAATGCGTGCTGTTCCTTTTGGAAAGGGTTGAACCTTATATAGTCGTTATCTTTCTTCTTTGCTTAGAATCTGACCTTTGGTCAATAGATCCTTAAGTGCTGCACTCTCCTCTAAGAAATAGTCTTTTTGACATCTCTAAGTTCCCAACTACTGAACATCATTCCATTTTCCCAAGTAAAAGCAAAAGAAAGTGCTTATCTTTTGTTATTTCTGAGAGAAAAAAACTGGTGTGTTACATAGCCCTAGGAAATAATATTGCTAATTGACCTTCACTATTGTTGCTTTAAGAAAAGAATACCTCAAAGAAAGGAATACTTAAATGTTCCATAAGCAAAACATTAACTTTTGAAATTAATGAGGAAATCAGAATCCACTTGTTCCAAATAGGTGCAGGTGAACTGGATAAATAATCCACGCACTTGATTGCTTTGATGGTAAATTTGATAAGGCAAAAAAAGAAAGAAGGGGAAAAAAAAGAAACAAGAGTTTTTAAATTGGAAGTTGGTTGGAGATAAAACAAATCCTGGCAAGTCGTTTTACTATGTAAAAGAGATTGTTATGTCGTATTCACTGCTGATAGATATTCTAGGTACTTCACACATGCTAAATAATAACATCTCACAGTATACATCGATTACAAAATTAGTCTTGGCTTGCTTTTGAATGGTAAAAATCCCTTTTCAAAATATAAGTATTGTGACAAAATCTGTGGGTGTAGTAAGCCCTTGGGTATCAGTGTGTCTGAACTATCAAGGGAACAAAAGACACACAGCCTATATTTTCCCAGGGAGTGAATAGTGCCAAACATAAATATTGCAGCATTTAACATAAAACACTCTATGCAAAAATATAGACCTTGTTTGTTTGATTCCCCTAATGCTTTAAAAAAGCTTACATCAAGGGTACTATAAGTACTATATTTAAGAATCTAATTCAACTTAAGGGGTTCTACACAGCCTATAAATTTTTTTTCTATTGAATTACTGCCTATTTTCAATTCAAGGCAATGCATTGTTCTATGCCAACAAACCTTGTTAGGTACTTAATAACAGCAATAATATACAAGGAGTGACTAAAGTGCTTGTGGAAAAATTAGTCATTATTAGTAATTACTGGCAACTTCTTCCCATTGGAGTTCAGATATATAGCTCAAGGACTATTCTGACTTTTTCAGCTAATTTTATGAAATACCTACTATGTATATAAGCATGTTTAGGAGATTTCCATGTTCACGTCCTTTGATCATTTTACCAGTCCTGCCAGGTGGTTTTTTCAGGGAGGAATCCTTCTCCTCTATTTTTATATTCCTATGGAATTGGCCTTTAAGGGGAACTTTAAAGGGGGGCATTTCTGGCTTTATTCTCTCCTCTCCATACTTGCTCCTCCCAGGCCTGTGGAGAGCATACCAGTCAGTGCTTCTCATCCCAACTGTCTCCCACACGGTTGCCCCTCAGTCGTGGGTAGAGACTCCATCTTGGTTCTCTTGAGCTCTTTGTTTAGCTGAAGAGAATTAAGATGAGGCTTTTCCTCAGCTCCCTCTGCCCTTGAACTCACAGACCCAGGACGTGTTACAGAGCTCACGGTGCTCCGCTGAGCCCACTGGGGCTCCTCTATAGGCACATAGTGAGCATCGCTGCTGTCACCCTGAGGCAGAGATGCTCTCCAAGCCGCAGACACAGAGCAGGTATCTGAGGCTCTTTGCAGACCACACTCTTCCCCATTTCTGAGGTCTAGACCTGGGCAGGGAGTCAGCTGGGGAGAGGGCAGGAGACAGCCATGTTGATCTCAGTTATCAATTGTATATCTTTGTTATGAATTATTGTACTTTTGAAGTGATGCACATCCCTAAATAGGCCGAGGCTTTGATTTTTCAACCATCTCCCTGTTCTACTCCTTACCATTAGGCTTATGACCAACCTAGACAGCATATTAAAAAGCAGAGACATTACTTTGCCAACAAAGGTCCGTCTAGTCAAGGCTATGGTTTTTCCAGTGGTCATGTATGGATGTGAGAGTTGGACTGTGAAGAAAGCTGAGTGCCAAAGAACTGATGCTTTTGAACTGTGATGTTGGAGAACACTCTTGAGAGTCCCTTGGACTGCAAGGAGACCCAACCAGTCCATCCTAAAGGAAATCAGTCCTGGGTGTTCATCAGAAGGACTGATGCTGAAGCTGAAACTCCAATACTTTGGCCACCTGATGCGAAGAGCTGACTCATTTGAAAAGACCCTGATGCTGGGAAAGATAGAAGGTGGGAGGAGAAGGGGACGACAGAGGATGAGATGGTTGGATGGCATCACCAACTCAATGGACAAGAGTTTGAGTAGGCTCCAGGAGTTAGTGATGGACAGGGAAGCCTGGCGTGCTGCAGTCCATGGGGTCACAAAGAGTCAGACATGACTGAATGACTGAACTGAACTGATTAGGCTTTGAAGGAGAAGAGGACTGTGCAATTTGGACCCTAAACTACAACAGGAGTGACTATCTTTATTTTTAACTGGGAGATGACTGAGATGCAGAGAGGTGAATAAGTTGCCCTAATTGACCGTATAATTTGGTGTGATTTAGAGTAGTGGTCATCAAAGTGTGGTGCACAAGACGATTCGCTGGGTTTGCAAAGAAAATGTTATAAGCTATCTTTGTATTTTTTATATTAAAATGATCAAGATATTAAACTCTATTAATATTTAACATGGGGCTTAAAAATAACACCTCTGTTCAGTGTATTGTATATCAGGCAGTCATTTATCTGTAAATATACAGGGTTCATCTACAACACAGAGAGGCATGCAGTCTTGCCCTCGCTCTCTCATTTGCTTTCAAGGTATTGCAATGTGTTGGGCTGCTATGTGCCTCATTAGACAGATTTAAAGAATACGTTATCTTGTTTTAAGTAGATGAGCATTGCCCAAAACAGATAAATGCCGTATAAAGATTCCTGGTTGTGCTATTGTTTAGTTGCTACATTGTGTCTGATTCTTTTGTGACCCCATGGATAGCAGGCCCCTAGGCTCCTCTGTCCATGTAATTCCCCAGGCTAGAATACTGGAGTGGGCTGCCATTTCCTTCTCTAGGAATTCTTCCTGACCCAGGAATCCAATAAGCATCTCCTGCATCTCCTGCATTGCAGGTTTGGATTCTTTATCACTGAGTCACTGGGGAAGCCCAGAAATAAAAAAACAAAGACAAAAAAACAACACTGAAGGTAATACTAATAGCATAAATACATGTGAACATTAGGAAAATGGCAAAGCTGAAATTTCTTAATATTAGGACAGGATTTTGTTGGTCATATTTGAAAGAATAATCATGGTAAGCTAATCAAATTCTCAAAGAATTTGAAAAATATTTAGAAACTATTATGAACAATATTTAATATGTAGATTTCATTCACTATGTTTAACTAATAAACCTTATCTTGCCTTGAGATATTAATGATAATATAAACTAATAATTAGAAAGACTTTTAAAATTAAGGCATCTAACCCATGGACTGAAGTTCATGATATTGTACACAGGGATCAAGACCATCCCCATGGAAAAGAAATGCAAAAAAGCAAAATGGCTGTCTGGAGAAGCCTTTCAAATAGCTGTGAAAAGAAGAGAAGCGAAAAGCAAAGGAGAAAAGGAAAGTATAAGCATCTCAAAGCAGAGTTCCAAAGAATAGCAAGAAAAGATAAGAAAGCCTTCCTCAGCAATCAATGAAAAGAAATAGAGGAAAACAACAAAATGGGGAAGACTAGAGATCTCTTCAAGAAAATTAGAGATACCAAGGAAACATTTCATGCAAAGATGGGCTCAATAAAGGACAGAAATGGTATGGACCTAACAAAAGCAGAAGATATTAAGAAGAGGTGGAAGGAATACACAGAAAAACTGTACAAAAAAGTTCTTCATGACCCAGATAATCACGATGGTGTGATCACTCACCTAGAGCCAGACATCCTGGAATGTGAAGTCAAGTGGGCCTTAGAAAGCATCACTACGAACAAAGCAAGTGGAGGTGATAGAATTCCAGTTGAGTTATTTCAAATCCTGAAAGATGATGCTGTGAAAGGACTGCACTCAATATGCCAGCAAATTTGGAAAACTCAGCAATGGCCACAGGACTGGAAAAGGTCAGTTTTCATTCCAATCCCAAAGAAAGGCAATGCCAAAGAATGCTCAAACTACTACACAATTGCATACATCTCAAATGCTAGTAAAGTAATGCTCAAAATTCTCCTAGCCAGGCTTCAGCAATATGTGAATCATGAACTTCCAGATGTTTAAGCTGGTTTTAGAAAAGGCAAAGGAGCCAGAGATCAAATTGCCAACATCCTCTGGATCATGGAAAAAGCAAGAGAGTTCCAGAAAAACATCTATTTCTGCTTTATTGACTATGCCAAAGCCTTTGACTGTGTGGATCACAATAAACTGTGGAAAATTCTTCAAGAGATGGGAATACCAGACCACCTGACCTGCCCTTTGAGAAAACCTATATGCTGGTCAGGAAGCAATAGTTAGAACCGGACATGGAACAACACACTGGTTCCAAATATGAAAGGGAGTACATCAAGGCTGTATATTGTCACCCTGCTAATTTAACTTCTATGCAGAGTACATCATGAGAAATGCTGGGGTGGAAGAAGCACAAGCTGGAATCAAGATTGCTGGGAGAAATATCAATAACCTCAGATATGCAGATGACACCACCCTTATGGCAGAAAGTGAAGAGGAGCTAAAAAGCCTCTTGATGAAAGTGACAGTGGAGAGTGAAAAAGTTGGCATATAGGTCAACATTCAGAAAAGTAAGATCATGGCATCTGGTCCCATCACTTCATGGCAAATAGATGGGGAAACAATGGAAACAGTGTCAGACTTTATTTTTTGGGGGGCTCGAAAATCACTGCAGATGGTGACTGCAGCCATGAAATTAAAAGACGCTTATTCCTTGGAAGAAAAGCTATGACCAACCTAGATAGCATATTCAAAAGCAGAGACATTTCTTTGCCAACAAAGGTCTGTCTGGTTAAGGCTATAGTTTTTCCAGTGGTCATGTATGGATTTGAGAGTTGGACTGTGAAGAAAGCTGAGCACTGAAGAATTGATGCTTTTGAACTGTGGTGTTGGAGAAGACTCTTGAGAGTCCCTTGGACTACAAGGAGATCCAGCCAGTCCATTCTAAAGGAGATCAGCCCTGGGATTTCTTTGGAAGGAATGATGCTAAAGCTCAAAGTCCAATACTTTAGCCACCTCATGGGAAGAGCTGACTCATTGGAAAAGACCCTGATGCTGGGAGGTATTGAGGGAAGGAGGAGAAGGGAACGACAGAGGATGAGACGGCTGGATGGCATCACTGACTCGATGGACTTGAATCTGAGTGAACTCCAGGAGTTGGTGATGGACAGGGAGGCCTGGTGTGCTGCGATTCATGGGGTCGCAAAGAGTTGTACATGACTGAGCGACTGAACTGAACTGAACCCATGAAGAAAGCCTATTTTTTTCCTTAATACTTAAATTTATTTGAAACTCATCTTAGTATTATACCTAATTTCATTAAAGGTGATGATAAATATTTAAATAATTTTTGAGTTTGTTAATGAAGTAATGCCATAGTAATGTATGTAATGGAGAAGGAAATGGAAACCCATTCCAGTATTCTTGCCTGGAAAATCGCATGAATGAAGGAGCCTGGTGGGCTACCACCCACTCAGTCACAAAGAGTCAATTATAATTGAAGTGACTTCATTTCATTTATATATATATATATATATATTGGTGGAGTTTGTAATTTCCTCAGTTCTGTCTCATTGCAACAAAAATTTGAAGCGAGGGACAGACCAGTGTTACAGCTCTGTTACAGTTCAGTTTTATTTAGAAAGCAAGGGAAAATACATCTTTGAGAAAGGAGGGTGGGCTGACCCAAAAGACACAAAAGAGAAGAGAATCCCCCAGCCCAACTTTGGCTCCTCCCCCTGCACCTGCCCTATGTAAATCAAGCTGGCCAGGAGCGCTGTTTGTTCTACCTGAGGTCCTCACTCTGGTACTTGGACCTTCCTTTGTTCTTTTTTCATGGGTTTTTCCCTTCTTTGTCTTTTAGCCACCTCCATTGTGAACTCCTTTTTCCTATTCTAACTACCTAAGTTATGTATACACCTAATATACATATAGTACTTTCAGTCTTTCAATTATATTTTTATTATGGTGGTGGGATTTCAAAAACATCTGGAGACTGCTGGACCAGAGAATTAGTTCAAGCCTACAGGGAGATTTTAGGAGGCATACTAGAAAATGAGTTAGACAGCATATTTTGCAAATGGGCTTCCCTCATAGCTCAGTTGGTAAAGAATCTGCCTACAGTGCGGCAGACCTGGGTCCAATCCCTGGGTTGGAAAGATCCACTGGAGAAGGGAAAGGCTGCCCACTCCAGTATTCTGGCCTGAAGAATTCCATGGACTATATAGTCCATGGGGTTGCAAAGAGTTGGACACAACTGAGCGACTTTCACTTCACTTCACTTCAAGCAACATAAATCTGAAAGGTTCTCATTCTCATTGAGATAGTGGGATAAACCAGTTGATTGAAGAATGGATTCAGTTCAACTAGAATATATTTAAAAAGATAAAGTTTAAGTGCTACTCTTTGAACTTTATCTTTTTAAATGTATATTTGATAATGAAAATTTCCAGTCTTCAACTGCAGGATGGGTAAACAGCCGTGTAAGAAAAGAAACAACTCAGCAGTTTCTCAAGACAGAATGTGATACATGTGCCATACAAGACAATTTTTTGGCAGTATGGACGGAATCCTTTATCTAGAATGTAGAACAGTCTAGTCAGACACCAGGGATACAGTCTGTAGTAAGAGAAGTCATTTTTTTACGTACCTCCTTAAAAACATTTTTTTTTTATATTGGGATATAGTTGATTTCCGGTGTCATGTTAGTTTCAGGTGTACAGCAAGGTGAATCAGTTATACATATACATGTATCCTTTTTAAATAGACCAGAAGTAAATATTAATAGAAGAGCTACCAAAGGAGAGGCAGACAAAAGGATTCAGTGCTAGGAATTGAGGGTGTCAACTTTAAAAAGCCTCAAAGATGTCACGAGCCTACTAATATTAAAGGGTGACTATATGAAAAGAGAATCACAGTCAGCATGATCCCAAGGCTGTCCTGTGCCATTCAATTCCACAGCCCAGCAGCTGCTTCCACCACACCACGCTCTGTGAGCTGGCTAGAGTCCGGGTTGACACCTGGGACCTGGTGGCCTTTACACCCCACAGGTGGACCTGCCCTTGAGGACGCACCCCTCTATTTTCAGATTCAAATTAGGGATTGGAATCTGACTCCCCAGGGGACCATCTGAGGGCCAACCATGGCAACCTGAGGATAGAGGAGAGTTAGGATAGGTCATCCCTGACCTGTAAATAAAGGTGGTCTGAGGAAGTCTGGCAGATAACTTCCCTTCCTCTATCGCCTGTGTGACCCACTCATTTTGAGTGGAGGTGTGACTCTGCTCTATCTCTGTCTGGCTCCCTGTAAAGTGGCAGCCGACGCATTCCACCTGTGTCTGCTTCACATCCTCTTTCATGTCCTGTGGGCTTGTGAAAGTGAAGTCGTTCAGTCGTGTCCAACTCTCTGCAGCCCCGTGGACTGTAGCTCACCAGGCTCCTCTGTCCATGGGATTTTCCAGGCAAGAGTACTGGAGAGGGTTGCCGATTGCTTCTCTGGGCTTGTACCCTCTAAATATATTACCTCCACTTTTTCCTTGACTCAAGCTTTCATTTTTAGAGGATCTACACAAAGACAACCAGTTCCTAGCATGTTAACTCGCAATGGGATGATAATCAACATAGACAAACACTTAGGGGTCAAGTATATTTGGAGAACTTTGCATTAAATAAAAATAGATTCACTTACTACAAAACTTCTTTAATGAGGTGGATATTATGCACACCTTTTTTTTTTTTCATATTTCTTGGAAATCTCTTTCCAGAGAGCACGTGTAATGTCAGCATAATATAGAAAGAATTGGGGGAGTGCTGTTTTAGTTGGCAAAGTAAGGAGCTATTTTCTAGCTCAACTTCAGGCACAGAGTTGTCTTATTGTCAAAGACAAAGAATTGTTCAAAGGTAGAATCAAGGAGCCTTGGAAGATTGTTAGTTCTGATTGTTATATTCCCTGTATGCACAGGGAATACTGTGATGGTAAAGAGATGAAGAGGCATCAACCCGTCAGATGATTTCTGAGGCTCATTCTAGTATTCCGAGCCTACTGCTTTACTTTATTATCTGGCATTTTTAGTTTAAAGACAGGAATGTCTTTGCCATTATTTATAGTAGATCATATGGATCCATTTACAATTAGTATTTGGGTGTTTCTCTGAAAGAGTTGTTCACCTCCTCCGCCTGAGCTTGCCCACCTCAGTAAACTGCATAGCCGTCACACACCAAAAGCAGCTAGAACAATTTCTCATACATAACTGGTGTCAAATAGATCAGAGTTTTCATATTTTTCGTGAGAAGGAAATTTGACCATATTTGGTAAATAATTCAAAATCCTTTAGAGCTGCTGCTGTTTAGTCGCTAAGCTGTGTCTGATTTTTTGTGACCCCATGGACTGTAGCCCACCAGGTACTCCTGTCCGTGGGATTGCCGAGGCAAGAATACTGGAGTGGGTTTCTATTTCTTTCTCCAGGGGATCTTCCTGACCCAGGAATCAAACTCATGTCTCCTGTTTGGCAGGCAGCTGGGGAAGCCCAAAATCCTTTAGTGAGGATCAGCTAAATAAATGTCAAAGATTTAATGCTTGGTGACCAGGGCCTTTCTCTTCACACTTGGAAATATTGAGTTGTTTATAATTCATGTCATGTTCATGCCAGGTTCTTACATACTCTGCTCTACGGTAGGTCCAGTCTCTTCTCTCTGTAATCTCTCGACCTGCCATACTGTCTAGGAATAACTACTTATCTTTTAGGTATCAATGCAAAACACACTTCTCTAACTTCCCCAGACAGAACTAGCAGCCTTCTCTTATGCTTCTACAACAAGGCAGGGTCTTGGCAGAAAGCCCTCCAGCTGGTTCAAATAAACTGTTTACAAAGGACCAAGCCAATGCATTCAGAGACTAGAAATGAAAATTCATTACCAACTCTAGAGATGAAAGAGTAAGGGGAGAAAGGAGGGTTACTAGACCAGTGAGAGTGGAGCTCTGGAGGAGGAGCACTTCCATTCTGGAGGAGCTCTGCTATATATTGCCAAGGATGTGCCCCTTAGCAGCCTCTCACTGGCCAGAATAAACTGCAAGTCAGGTGGCAAGAGAATCTGAAGGATGAATTTTCAGAGGTATGCCCATCCGCTGTGGTATAGGGAGAAGGATGGATATAGGAGAAAGGAGGGATAAGTGGAGAATAACCTTTCTGACATTTTAGCCAACTCATCAATTAGATTTCCTTTGTTCATGTGTCTGTCTTTCCTCTGCTTCGACAAAGAGACAAGTATGCTTTGTTCTGTTCTGTTGTATTGTGTACATATCCTTAGTAGGCAACAGTGCAGGGGTAAATGTAAGTTGGAAGAAAGGAAGAGAGGGAGGGAGAGAGAAAGAGAGGAAGGGAAGAGTGATTTGTGTTTATATTAAGCATGTTTAATACAAAGCAGCAGTTCAATTCCAGTGAGACGTTCTAAGAGGCAGCAGGAATGGAAAGTCTAGAAGCAAGCGGCTCCAAGCAGTGACTCAGAAAACAAACGGTGCATCACTTGCACTGTGTGCTCCCAGATTAGCAGACTTCCTTTTGGCTTTGCACCACCCTGGATTTTAACTTTGTGTGTTAGCTTTAAATCTTAAGGGATAATGGTCCTTCACACAGGTCATTTATATTAGAGGTACCACAACTTTATCATCATATCACAATACATTAGAGGTATTTTTGAACTGAGATTGCTTATTACTTTATACTGATTTTACTATCTCAATATCCTGATTTAGTCATTTTAAACATTTTAAAGCATTTGCTTTTCTGTTCATTATCAAATTCTCCTACCAGTTACTATTAAAAAGTTTTTTTTTTTTTTTTACCAGATCTAAAGATGGAGATAAGCCTTCTGGAAATATCAATATTTGTTATTGTTCAGTTGCTCAGTCAAGTCCGACTCTTCACGACCCCATGCATGGACTGCAGCACACCAGGCCTCCCTGTCCATCACCAGCTTTCAGAGCTTGCTCAAATTCATGTCCATTGAGTCAGTGATGCCATCCAAACATCTCCCTTCTGTTGTCCCCCTCTCCTCCTGCCTTCAGTCTTTCCCAGTATCAGGGTCTTTTCCAGTGAGTCTGCTCTTTGCATCAGTTGACCAAAGTATGGAGTTTCAACTTCAGCCTCAGTCCTTCCAATGAATATTCGGGACTGATTTCCTTTAGGATGGACCGGTTGGGTCTCCTTGCAGTCCAAGAGACTCTCAAGAGTCTTCTCCAGCTCCACAGTTCAAAAGCATCAATTCTTTGGCACTCAGCCTTTTTCATTGTTCAGCTCCCACATCCATACATGACTACTGGAAAAAATCATAGCTTCCACTAGACGGACTTTTGTTGGCAAAATAATTTCTTTGCTTTTTAATATGCTGTCTAGGTTGGTCATAGTTTTTCTTCCAAAGAGCAAACGTCGTTTAGTTTCATGACTGCAGTCACCATCTGCACAGATTTTGGAGCCCAAGAAAATAAAGTCTTTAACTGTTTCCATTGTTTCCCCATCTATTTGCCATGAAGTGATGGGACCAGATGCCATGGTCTTCGTTTTTTGAATGTCGAGTTTTAAGCCAGCTTTTTCACTCTCCTCCTTCACCTTCATCAAGAGGCTCTTTAATTCCTCTTTGCTTGAGGGTGGTGTCATTTGCATATCTGAGGTTATTGATATTTCTCCCTGCAGTCTTGATTCCAACTTGTTCTCCATCCAGCCCGGCATTTCAAATGATGTATTCTGCATACAAGTTAAATTTCAGGGTGACAATATACAGCCTGGACATGATCCTTTCCCCATGTTGAATCAGTCCATTTTCCAATGTCTGGTTGCTTCTTGACCTGTATACAGGTTTTGTATATGATGATGGCTAAATATTGTGTTCCTGAAGAGTTGCAGTATTCAGTGCAAATACTGAACATTTATGTAAGTGGTTTAAAAAATAGCTTTCAGTGTTTAGAAAATACCCTTAAGCTATAAGGAGGTAAAGGAGGATGGAGAAGAAAGGGAGATAGATGGATGGGGTAAGGATAGATTCTAAGTATGTGTTTATTTTCTACTTTGCCTCAAGTGTTTCTGAAATATTGAAATTATGAGAAATTTTTAAGATAATCAAATTTTTAGCTTTTGAAAGGAAAATATGCAAACTTGTTTCATGAAATTTGATCTTCTTTATTTGGTAATATTCAATTACTAGGCATTCATTCTGCTTTAAGGGTAAATGCTCTTAGTAACTTTCCATTTCTAATCTGACACTTTCCCTGGGGCTTCCCAGGTGGCACAGTTGGTAAAGAATCCGCCTGCCAATGCAGGAGACACGAGAGACGCAGGTTCAATCACTGGTCAGCAAGATCCCCTGGAGGAGGAAATGGCAACCTGCTCCAGTATTCTTGCCTGGAGAATTCCATGGGCAGAGAAGCCTGGCGAGCTATGGTCCACGGGGTTGCAAAGAGTCGGACATGACTGAGCTACTAACACACACACACACTCCCTATTACTTATTCTTGGTTCCTACCACTAATATCTTCTTACCACCATCTCTGAATGTCTTACATATGTTATTTGGCCTCATAAATATTTATCAGCTTATGTAGTGGGTGGGATGTACCAATATAAATATGAACAATAAGGCCCTGCAATGTAAGAGTGCCTACTCTTTCTTACTTGTGGAAAGGACATGACGATAAATAACTACTGTATATCCCTGTGAGCAGTAAGTGGAGCTATTTACAAAATGCTAGGTGAGCAGCAGAAGATGGTAGTATTGATATTAGTTGTGAAAAATAAAAACCAACTTGTTGCAGCTGAGTCTTGAAGAATTAAATAAATCATTGCCAAAAGTATTACCAGGAGGTGGGAAGAAAAATATACCAGAGTCACTGGTACAATTAATAATCCTAAAAAGAGTTTTCCATAATGTTTTATGATGCCCAAGTTGCCACACCACTGAGGCCCACTCTACAGTAATTTCTCAGGGGAACTTTCTATGACACGAAAGGGAGAAATAGTGACTTAGACACCCAGTGACTTAGACAACTTCTAAAGTCCCCACGTACTAGCTATAAAAGCTTGTAAAAATATTTCATAAACTTTTCCCCAAATAATCACTTACTTTCTAAAGGAAATGAGTATCATCATGTAGGTATAGCCATTGCTTCAATTTTTCAGAAAGCTAGAAAAGAGTATTTTCTTCCCAGGAAGGAAAAATAATAAATATGTTAAGGCAAAAGTCAAACAATAGACATTTAAAATTAATGTATTTAAAGTGTTAGCATTGAGATAATTTGATTTCTTTATTGGAAAGAGCAAACATTAATTTAATTTAATCTACATAATTAGTATTATGTAGTTAACACTGGGGTAACAAAGACCAGATTTGCCATACTGACTCATACAACTGAAAAACAGGCAAAATATAACAATGGTTTTAAGATACTGGATATCATAACTGGATAACCAAGGGCAGCACTCCTGATGAGAAACAGAAGTAAGCCCTATAATTGTCCTAACTGGTTGCCTTGAGAGAGCTTCCAGGCCACCGTAGTGCATGCATGCTAAGTCTCTTCTGCTGCTGCTGCTGATAAGTCACTTCAGTTGTGTCTGGCTCTGTGTGACCCCATAGACAGCAGCCCACCAGGCTCCCCCATCCCTGGGATTCTCCAGGCAAGAACACTGGAGTGGGTTGCCATTTCCTTCTCCAATGCATGAAAGTGAAAAGTGAAAGGGAAGTCGCTCAGTCGTGTCCGACCCTCAGCGTCCCCATGGACCGCAGCCTGCCAGGCTCCTCTGTCCATGGGATTTTCCAGGCAAGAGTACTGGAGTGGGGTGCCATCGCCTTCTCCGTAAGTCGCTTCAGTCATGTCCAACTCTGTGACCCTATGGGCTGTAGCCTGCCACGCTTCTCTGACCATGGGATTCTCCAGGCAAGAGTATTGGAGTGGGTTGGTGTGCACACCTTAAGGGGATCTTCTTGACCCAGGGGTCGAATCCAAGTCTCTTACATCTCCTGTGTTGGTAGGTGAGTTCTTTACCACTAGGGACACTTGGGAAGCCCAGTACAGGGAAAGGAAGTCCAAGCAAAATGTACAGGTTCTTTGAATTGAGGAGACAGAATTGAGATTCTGAAGAGACCGACACAGCCAGCATTTTCAAGATAGAGAACCACGGAGGAAGCAAGGAACTGCACACAGAGAGAGCTCCAGGGACCTGCAGAAACTCCCTCTCAAGTACTCAGCTGAGTACTGATCAGCACATCCCCGTGAGAAAATTCACTACTCAGAGCGGGGGAAAAAAACCACTCGAATGCCTGAGAGGCAACAGTGCAAGGAGCTCACACAGGCCGAGGAACAGAGCTTATTCCCAAGAGTCGGAGTAGAAAAACTTCTAATTCACAGGTCAGAGACTAGGATTCCAATAAGCCTAGACTAAAAACTGCCTTGGTTCCAACCTAATAAATCTTAAAAACAAGACCCAGCATAATCATACTGTTTCCAAGTAGCTCCACCTGTTCCAGAATGCAACTCGAGTATATTTGTAGCAATATATAAATATCCAACAAGACATCCAATAAAAAAATTACCAGACATGCAAAGTAGCAGGAAAATACAATCCATAATGAGGAAAAAATCAGTCAAAATTGACTTACACAGATGTTAGAATTGGCAGACAAATTATAACAGCATTCCATATTTTCAAAATTTAGAGGTACGATCGGACATGTTAAGCCAAGACATGCAAGATATAAAAAGGACCCAAATCCTTCTTCTACCAATTAAAACTATAATGTGTGAGATGATAAAATAAATTTCAAAGCAAATATAAAAGACTGGATTAGATACTTGTTGAAGAAAAGATTAATGAACTTGAAGACAACAGTGGAAATTACTCAAAACACAGAGAAAAAAAGAAGCTAAAATAAATGAATATAGCATCGGAAGCTTTGGAAAATTTCAAACAGCCTAACAATAAGCCTATTGTTTATTAAGGAATGTCTAAGGGAGGGGCAGAGTAAAGAGCTCAAGAAATAAGAGTCAAATTATTGCAAATTGGATGACATTGTAAACCTACAGATCTAAGAAGCTCAACAAGTTGAGCTCAAGAAATGAAGAAAGCTATACTACAGACCATCATAATCAAATTGCTTCAAACCACTAAAGAAAAGTCTTTAAAAGAGTCAGGGGGAAAATTGGATAATAGCAGAGCTCTTTTTGGAAAGAAGGCAGGTGAGGAGACAATGGCTGCCATCTTTAGCAAAGAAAAAGAAAAAAATTTAACCTGTCAACTTAAATTTTCTAGCCGGTGAAAATGTCTTCCTCAGTGAAGACAAAATAAAGACTTTCAGACATGCAAATACTAAACGGATCCATCCCCAGCGTACCCATACTGTGAACAGTGTTAAAGGAAAGCATTTAGGCAGATTGAAAATGGTACCGGAAGCAAATGTGGCCATACACAAGGAGGGGAAAGTATGGGAAACGGCGGCTATACTGGGTTAATGCACAAGATTATTTTCTTCGTTTCAAACCTCTTAAAAAAAAAAAAAAAGTTGGCTGAATAAAAATAAAAAGTGTAGGAAGAGGCTCATAGTACACGGACAGCTAAAATCTGTGATAACAATAACACAAAGACCAGGAAGGAAGAAATAGAAGCACACTGTTGCAAGGCTATTATGCTGTTAAGTGAAGCATTATTTACTTGCAGATGGAGTGATATGGTAAAGATGTAGGCTGAAACCCTAAAACCACCACTCAAGCAGCAAAAGAGAGTTACAGCTATATATTAAACCAACAAAAGAGTTAAAGTGGAATCATAAAAATACCCAATCTAAAATTAATGTATTTTATAAGACAACAACATTTTTATTACCCCATATGAAAGCAAAAGGCTTCAGATACATTGCAGAAATATTTTCACCAAGGGAAATTAATGTCATTTATGTTGTTTCCCTCTGGTGTCTTAGCTCGATAAAGGTATAGATATAGACTGAGAGAATAACACAGTAAATATATTTTCTGTGCCAGAAATCCTTTACCACTTTTTGCCACAATGCACAGAAAGGATGTTTTTAACAACGGTGATGCATTTCCATGGCCAGAGAAATGCATGTATTCAGTTCAGTTCAGTTCAGTTGCTCAGTCGTGTCTGACTCTTTGCGACCCCATGAATCGCAGCACGCCAGGACTCCCTGTCCATCACCAACTCCCAGAGTTCACTCAGACTCATGTCCATCCAGTCAGTGATGCCATCCAGCCATCTCATCCTCTGTCGTCCCCTTCTCCTCCTGCCCCCAATCCCTTCCAGCATCCGAGTCTTTTCCAATGAGTCAACTCTTCGCATGAGGTGGCCAAAGTACTGGAGTTTCAGCTTTAGCATCATTCCTTCCAAAGAAATCCCGGGGTTGATCTCCTTCAGAATGGACTGGTTGGATCTCCTTGCAGTCCAAGGGACTGTCAAGAGTCTTCTCCAACACCACAGTTCAAAAGCATCAATTCTTCGGCGCTCAGCCTTCTTCACAGTCCAACTCTCACGCCCATACAGGACTACTGGAAAAACCATAGCCTTGACTAGACAGACCTTAGTCGGCAAAGTAAGGTCTCTGCTTTTGAATAAGCTATCTAGGTTGGTCATAACTTTTCTTCCAAGGAGTAAGTGTCTTTTAATTTCATGGCTGCAGTCACTATCTGCAGTGATTTTGGAGCCCCCCAAAATAAAGTTTGACACTGTTTCCAGTTTCCCCATCTATTTCCCATAGATGTGTTGCTAAAACACCTGTCCTTTCTCTACCATATAAGAAAGAATTTAAAAACATGTGTGAGTGAGAACTACAATATTGACCTCCAGTCTTCTTTAGTTCATATAAAAATCATATTCACATATTCCAGTTATTTCTTACTAGTAGTAAATGACCAATGATACATCTCATAGCCTACGTAGAACCCAGTCTGTCTATCTATAGTTAAGAATAGCTGTCTCGAACCTAATTCCCAAACTGAAACCCAACTCTGGCAAGAACACTCTTACTACAAAATGGTTGCTTCCCCTCAGCCCCATCCTCAGTAACTTGATTACTTCTCTCCTGTTCCCTCTTTTGCCTAAATCATTGTGTCCATGTAAAAATTTGCGAAGTTGGCAAGTTTATAGAATAATTCAAGTTAGAAAACATTGCCTTAGGCACTGTTTTTCAAATATAATTTTTTAACTATCTTTTCAATGGGAATGGATGGCAGCCAGGACAAGATGTAATTTACTAATGAGACTAAATTTCAGGTCAGTTCAGTTCAGTCTCTCAGTCCTGTCTGACTCTTTGCGACCCCACGGACTGCAGCAAGCCAGGCCTCCATGTCCATCACCAACTCCTGGAGCTTACTCAAACTCATCTCCATTGAATTGGTGATGCCATCCAACCATCTCATCCTCTGTCATCCCTTTCTCCTCCTGCCTTTAATCTTTCCCAGCATCAGGGTATTTTCAAATGAGTCCTCTCTTCACATCAGGTGGCCAAAGTATCGGAGCTTCAACTTCAGCATCGGTCCCTCCAGTGAATATATAGGACTGATTTCCTTTCAAATGGACTGGTTGGATCTCCTTGCAGTCCAAGGGACTCTCAAGAGCCTTCTCCAACACCACAGTTCAAAAACATCAATTCTTCAGCACTCAGCTTTCTTCACAGTCCAACTCTCACATCCATACATGACCACTGGGAAAAACAGCAAAGTACAGGCATGTCGTGTTCTTGATTGAGAAGAGATCAACCTTTCAGGTTCTCAATAGTTCAGTACCGGTGAAAGACTGACTTTATGTGAAGGGGTGTAAATTCCATGAAGATATTGAATGACTGCTCTTACCACACACTGGGCTCAACTCTGGTGAGCTAGACAAACAGCAGACTCTTACACAGCAGTGTCTGTCACACAGGTGCTCTATGTACTGTGCTCAGTACATGTTCAGTTGTTCAGTCATGTCTGACTTTGCACCCCCATGCACTCCAGGCTCCTCTGTCCATGGGATTCTCCAGGCGAGAATGCTGGAGTGGCAAGAATGCCTCCAGGCAAGAATGCCGTTTCCTCCTCTAGGGGATCTTCTTGACTCAGGGGTTGCATCTGCAGCTCCTGCATTGGCAGGTGGATTCTTTATCACTGAGCCACCAGGGAAGCCCCCAGCAAACGCTGGTTGAGGTGAAATCCTAGCGGGGAAAGACACCACTGAGCAAATGTGCTGTTAAAAAGTCATGTTGTGGGAATTTCTGGAAGTAGTTGGGGAAGAGAATACATGAAAGTGAAAGAAAGTGAAGTCGCTCAGTCGTGTCCGACTCTTTGCGACCCCGTGGACTGCAGCCCACCAGGCTTCTCCGTCCATGAGATTCTCCAGGCAAGAACACTGGAGTGGGTTGCCATTTCCTTCTCCAAGGGATCTTCCTGACCCAGGGATCGAACCCAGGTCTCCTGCATTGCAGGCAGAGGCTTTAACCTCTGAGCCACCAGGGAATCCCTAAATGTTGACTTCCCATAGTCAGCAGGATTCAAACCTGCACGGGGAGACCCCAGTGGATTTCTAGTCCATCGCCTTAAACACTCGGCCATGACTACTGCTGGTGCATAAATGTTCCATTTCACACTATTCTAAGTTTTGAATTTTAAGTCCGTGAATTACTGTTGTAACAAAAACTGTGTATTTTGAAATTACTATTTTTGTCTCTCTTCTTTTTGTTGCTCTGCTTGTGTTACTCTGATATTTGGTAATTGCTACTTTATTTCTAATTTTAGGAAGTTGGTATTTGAAAGAGCTTTTCTGAAAGGGTAATTTTTTCCCCCCAAATAAGAAAGACTTTGGGAATATGGAAATGGCAACCTACTCCAGTATTCTTGCCTGGAAAATTATGTAGACAGAGGTGCCTGGTGTGTCGAATGAGGACCCAGCAGTCCATGGGGTTGCAAAGAGTCAGATATGTCTGAGGGACTAACACACACAATTGTTTTTTTACCCAAAATAAGAAAGACTTCGGGGATATACTCAATAACTGTGTCATATCTTTGTATTGTGACATAATGTAACTAAACTTATCGTGATCATTTAAAAATGTCTAGAAATATAAAATCATTATGTTTTGTAACAGGAACTAACATAGTGTTGTAGATCCATTATACTTCAGAAAAAAAAATAGATAAACTCATGGAGAAAAAAACTAGACTTGTATATAAGAGCAGTGGGAGACAAAGAACAGAGAAAAGTGATGAAGGAGGTCAAATAGTAAAAACTGCCAGATATAAGACAGGTCAGTCCACGGGGTGCAGTGGACAACATGATAAATGTGATTACTACTGCTGTATGCTTTCTCTGACAGTGTTAGTAAATCCTGTTCCTGGAAAAAGAAAAAAAAAGTTGAGTTCTTTAATTTTGTATTAATATCTCTATGAGATAATAGACATTTACTAAACGTATTGTGATAATCATTGAATGTTGTATGAAACTCAAACCACTGTACTGTATACCTTAAACTTATACAGTGTGTATGTCAAATATATCTCAATAAAACTGGAAGAAAAATCCTGTGTATGTGTTGTGTGCGTGTGTGCACATAATGGTGTGTGCGCATGTCTCTGTGTGTGTGTGTTAGTGTATGTTGATAGCAGAAGAGATGAAATTGTCATACTGTGTATACTCTGTAGCCTCAATAGAATTAAACTGGTGGTTACATCTAAGGGGCAGTGATAGGGGTGGTTCTTTAATATCATTTACTGTTTGTTTGTTTGTTTGTTTTTTCCAAAGATGTTGCCCTTCAGTTGGATGCTTAGGGCAAACCACTGATTTTATGCAGCTCACTGTTTCATGTTTAGAACTAGGCCTCCAAACTCAGAAAGACTGGCTGAAGGCCAGCTGACAGGTGGAGCCCACCATGTACTCATGGCAGCCAGACCCTGAGCCTGGCCTGTCACCTGCCAGGTGGAATCTGCTGATGAATTTGGGGTCTTTTTACCAGCACACCCCACTTTGTCAGCCAGCCAGCCAGCCTCACAACCTTCTGTGTGACTCCAAAGTACTGTGGAATAAGCCATTTCTAAAGGTTCTCCCTGAAAGCAATGCAGTTCTCAGAAACACCACCCACAAGCTAGTAAAAGAACAGCCATAACTTCATTTGTACTTCCTAACTCCAGACTTCCTCTCCTGAATGACAGATCACCTTTCCTGGAGTGGAGCAGTGTAAAGAGAGCGACAGTGACAGCTGACAGGTGAGGTGGGTCCTTTTGCAAGGCAAGCAAGCATTCTGATCTTGGGCCAGTGGGGCTCACCTGTCAGCAACTGCTGACAGTTCAGGGCTCCCTGCCAAGAGCAGGAGCCCTGTGATTTTGACATGGCAGATGGGAGTCAAATATAATAGCTGACAAGTGAGATGGGCAACCCAGGGATTGTTCTCCTGCATGTTCCAGGGTCAGAGTCTATGCAAAAGATCTGTGGTATTGCCCAGCTTGCTCAGTGGCTAGACCACCTTCTGTAGCCCACCGAAAGGGCAGGAACGGAACCTCTCAAGTAATAATAAGAAGGTAGTGCCTATTGTGTTGCTGCTGCTGCTGCTGCTAAGTCGCTTCAGTCGTGTCCAACTCTGTGCAACGCCATAGACAGCAGCCCACCAGGCTCCCATGTCCCTGGGATTCTCCAGGCAAGAACACTGGAGTGGGTTGCCATTTCCTTCTCCAATGCAGGAAAGTGAAAAGTGAAAGTGAAGTCGCTCAGTCGTGTCTGACCCTCAGCATCCCCATGGACTGCAGCCCACCAGGCTCCTCTGTCCATAGGACTTTCCAGGCAAGAGTACTGGAGTGGGGTACCATCTATTTACAAATATTTTCTGTCTCCAGAACAACCATCCAAGGGGACGGTCACTGTGTTACAGATGAGAAACCAAAAATCAGTTGAATGAGCATCTCAGGGCCACACAACTTGGTGTGAGAAGAGCTGGGATCAGAGAGAGATGAGCCCAGGTTCCAGGCTGGGCCATTTCCAAAATTCTGTTGCTGGTTTCCCAGCAATTTCCTGTTTCTGTAGCCCAGTCAGACATTTCTATTTCACTTTTGTAGTGAAAAGGAGGAATGAATATTAATAGGAAGAAAGTATAAGTGAAAAAACATTAGCAAGAATACAATACATTCATTTTACTGTGGACAACGATTGGCTTATTACAAAGTTAAATGTTTTTTCTAAACCTAACACATCCCAGGAAACTGGCACAGTGCTTGCAAATACCAGACCTGAACATGAACAGGAATAAGTTTAGGAATCCCCTTAGAAGTATATGTAATTCATAAGCAATAGGAATATAGTTATAACAAAGGACAGTGCAGAATTTTTTACATTCGCGGGACTGGCAGAATTTATTCTGGGATGAAAATCTGCTCTTTTGTTTAGTAAAGCATCTTATTAGAACTTTTGAATATACCATGATACTGTATGGAATGAGGAAGTAAATTTTGTGATTTAAAAAGATAGGCTCCTCGAGGCTGTGGAAGGTATGAGGTGAAGGGCTGGGCAGGGAGCAGAGAGGACTGAGGAATGGAGATAAGGTTTTGGAGCAACTGGTAGAGAGCAGTATCTGTTACCCTTGCTCAGGAGGGAGGAAAGTTCCAGAAGACTCAGATGATGTCCTTTGGAAGTGATGATCGTGGACATTGATTTTTGTTTCCTTTTTCTGTAACATAATTTCCTAATGATGAGTGCTGGTGTTTGACAATCCTCTTAACATGCAACCACAGTGTGTTACCAGGGCCTTTGACTCAAATTAGGAAGGAAGGAGGTTGTATTCATGCTCAGAAAAAGCCAGTAAATGGAGGGCCAACACAACTCACACTCTGAGACTAACATGATGCCAGTGGCTTCTGTGCAAGCAAATCCTGGAATCCTTTGTGAGTTTCAGGAAGTGACCGGTTGTCAGGATCACCACCCTCCATAGTGGAGCTGAGATCAAAGTTACTGCTGTGAAGCAAGACACCCTGTCATTACATCGTCTCTTCTGTATGTAAATTACTCCCCTGGTGATCTCATCCTGTCTCATGACCTTAAATGTCATCCTCACACTGATGATACTTAAAGCTAATGTTTATCTCCATCCTCTCCCCCACCCACCTAACCTCCCCACTTGGCCATCCAACTAACATCTCAAACTTGATGTGTCCAATGCTCACCTCTGATTTACTAATTCTGCCCCAGCCCATCTCTCTCTCAATGTCCCTCATCCCAGTAAATGATACCACCACTCATCCTCAAGCCAACCAAAACACCCTATTTTCATCCTCAACTCCTTGTTAGAATATGGACCCCACTTCTGTCTCAAATGTGACTACTTCTCATAATCTTACAAATAATGCTCTAGCCAAGTGACTGACCTAACCCCTGGCACAGTGGACACTGAGAGAGTCTCTGACCTCATTCTTGCCCCCTGTCCTGGCCATCTGTCCTCTGAGTCTATTCTTCACACAGCAGAGAATGAGCCCATTACAGTGTGACTCAGAGCAGTTCTCCTGTACTCGTTGCCCTTTGATAACCTTCTTGAGCGGATGCGGTCAGCTCTTGTCTTGTGTCTCAGTGGCTAATACAGTGCCTGGCACAGAGTGTTTAAGAATGCCAGTTTCTTCACAGACTAGAGAAATACAGAGTGCTTCTACCCAAATAGGAAAGCAGTGGGGATTGGGGAGGTGTGTACTACTGAAGAAGGTGCTATGTACTCTTCAGCAGCTTTCTTTTCAAGGCTAATTTCACAGCAAACATGGGATTATGTTTTAACAGTTTCTGAGAAATGATAGCAAATGGCAGGAAATCTGTACATTAGCAACATAGACAACTTCATGGCTCAGAAAATGAGAAAATGCAAAATTGTGATAGCATAAATAGGGGGTTTTCTGTATATATAGCTTCCTCTTAGCCCAATCTTGTGTTTATTGAATATTCATTGGGGTATGTTAGAACAGTGAACAATATTTTATGAGCTTGGCAAAAGGATAAATTGCTGAATGGCTTACATTTTTTTTTGCTACCATGAAAGCCCCACAGAATCTGCCCAAAGTGGATTTTTACCAGTCAAAGGTAACTGAAAAGTAAATTTATTTCATTGCTCCCATCAGTTCAGCCTCCTGTATTTGCTGAATCCTCTTATTTTGTACTCCTCAATGACTATCAACATCACTTTTATAAAAAGGTTTGTCCCTTTATATATGTCTTCAATCTCTTTCTTTACATAGGCATCCTGATCTCTTCTAATAACCACATTTCCCTCAACAGCCTATGTTTTCAATGATTTCAATAGTCTCATTTATTTCAGAACATTATGGAAAAAGTCTAAATCTCTTTATTGTTGTACAAAATCTTGAGCAGTGTTCTCCTGATGTTCTTATGCTTCATTCTGAATTAAGACCTAAGGGACTTTTCTTGATATCCTTAATCTAGTGGAATTTATTTGTTGTACTAAAAGAAAAGTGAATAGTTACTATTCCTATCTGTTAACAATTTGTTGAAGGATTTTTAAAGATATGATAACAGCCCCTGTGAAAACAGTGAAGCAAAGTTTCTAGCACATAGCAGGCACATAAAAATTTTCTTTAGAATGAACAAAATGACTGTGAGTGAATAAGCGATTAAGTATGTTATTTATTAGCATTTAGACTTCATATACTAGTTCACAGGCAGATGTGAAATTTGAATGCAATTTGAATATGATGTTTTAAGTAGCCAATAATTTTAATATTGTAATACATTTCAGAATGGTTTATGATGCAGGCTATAATACTGTTATAAACATATGATCATCACCTAATATAGTGCTTGAAATCTTGCCAGCCAAAATTATCAATAAATAATTTTTATCCTAATTAAAAGCTAACTTTATTTTTATAACCATTGTATCATAATTACTTAAAGAGATGTTAACAGATTTAATCATTTATCTAAAAATATTATCCTACATTTCTGAATAGAATAAAATTCAGGAGAGAAATCTTTTAAATTTGCAAACATGTATTTTTTTTCTCAGTTAATTGAATAGCTGAATGTCATGATCAAACCAGAGACATTACTTTGCTGACAAAAGTCCATCTAGTCAAAGCTATGGTTTTTCCAGTAGTATGGATATGAGAGTTGTATGTATGGATGTGAGAGTCAGACCATAAAGAAAGCTGAGCACTGAAGAATTGATGCTTTTGAACTGCTGTTGGAGAAGACTCTTGAGAGTCCCTTGGACTGCAAGGAGATCCAACCAGTCCATCCTAGAGGAGATCAGTCCTTACTATTCATTGGAAGGACTGATGCTGAAGCTGAAACTCCAATACTTTGGCCACCTGATGTGAAGAACTGACTCATTGGAAGAGACCCTGATGCTGGAAAAGATTGAAGGTGGGAGGAGAAGGGAATGACAGATGATGAGATGGTTGGGTGGCATCACTGACTCAAAGGACATGAGTTTGAGTAAACTCCTGGAGTTGGTGATGGACAGGGAGGCCTGGTGTGCTGCGGTCCATGGGATTGCAAAGAGTCAGACATGACTGAGAAACTGAACTGCACTCAATTGATGTCATGATCAACGTATGCTCAAATTAGTTTGGGAAGAATTTTCTTGTTTTCTCTTTCTCCTCTCTCAGTCCTCACCCCTGGCTGTTAAAACTTCTTTCCCAAAGACTTTCACTTTTGTTTCCCCACCTATTACTTTATTTCATATCTTTCATTTTCCTTTAATAAAGTCTGCTGTTTAGTCAGTATATCACTCCTGTTATCATGTTTTTGCTTCTTTTTAATAATAACTGTGGGCCACATGGTGCCTGAAAAAACATGATATAAATGTGCATAGCTCCCTGTGGCAGATTTCGTTACTGGCCCAGATGCTTCACTCCTCCCTGTACCCACCTCCGGGACCTCAGGCAAATTGAAGTGTGTAGCTCCTTGTTAAAAAGTGATTAAAATTTTCAAGATAGCAACAGCAAAACATTAAACTTACCATGGATCCTTAGAAGCTTGTGGCTCTGTCTGTACAAATAACATGAAGGCAGTCCTGTTCCAGCCTTTGCCAGGTGACCTTGCAGTTTCTTCCCCTAAAGTCACTGTGTCTCCATCCTGTGGATATTGGGTGCAGTGGTCTGAAGTCTGTGTCCCCCAAAAAAGTTCATATGCTGATATCTTAGCCTCCAAGATAGTGGTATTAGGAGGCGAGGGCTTTGGAAAGTGAGGGATCATGAGGGTGTATCCCACATGGATGGGATTAGTGACCTTATAAAGTGAAAGTCACTCAGTTGTGTCCGACTCTGCAACCCCATGGACTGGGGCCCTCCAGGCTCCTCTGTCCATAGCGTTCTCCAGGCAAAAATGCTGGAGTAGGTAGCTGTCCCCTTTAGCAGAGAATCTTGTCTTTACTGCCTGAGCTACCAGGGAAACCCTTATAAAAGAGGTTCGCAAAACATCTCTGTGCCTTCTTCCATGTGAGGTCATAGTGGGAAAATGGTTTTCAACGAGGAAGCAGGCTCTCATCAGATACGGAATCTGGCAGTGCCATCACCTTGCACTTCTCAACCTTTAGAACTCTGAGGAATACACTTTTGTTGCTTATAAGCCACCTGGCTCGTTGTATTTTTGTGACGGCAGCCCGAGTGGGCTAAGACGCTGGGCTTGGCCAGGCGCTCTGCTTCGGCCAGTAGAATGTGGGCAGGAACAAAGCACACCAGGTCTGCCTTGGACCTTGGAAGGCATCAGGCGTCTCTGCTTGCCCCTTTGCCTTTTGGTGATAGCCACACGAGGGGTATGTCTCAACCAACCCATCAGGATATGAGAGAATCAACCGACCTCACAAAGTTAAGCCCATCTGAGCCCAACCTCTTTCAGTTAACTTCAGCCAGCCTTCAAGCCCATCAGTGAGAATAAATGATAAGCAGTTTGATCTCGTGAATCTTGGAGTAATTTGTTACACAGCAGAAACCAACTAATACACTAAACGAAACCAGTTCATCTAAGAGGCCCTAGCGGGCAAACTGGGTTTAGTTGTTGATCCTGACTCCTTCTCTCTAACACCTCACTGGCCCAGCTCAGACTGTGACCCAGTTGGTTGCCATATCAAGACCCTGATTGTGCTTTTCCCTCCAAACCAACCCCTTTAACTGCACTCAAAACTCTACACAAACTGCCTCCCCAGCTCCACACTTGGCTCTGACAGGGCTTTGCACCCCCTCCTGCTAGGGATGCCATATCACACATACAAAAAGCACCATTAACTCAAGGAATTTGTTGTGATTGTGCCTTTTATCTGATATCCCTACTTTCCCTTTCAGTGGTTTTTGAACTATTTTCCATCCTGATTTCACAGTGACCTTTGGAAAGCAAAAATCAGTGCACACCATCCCATGCTTACACCTTCTCTGGCAACATTTGATATTGGAGTAAAATCTAAACTTTTTATACTGCCTACATACTTGATTTCACTTCCCACCATTCCTCCAACTGCAATAGCTTTCCTGAAAACTGCCATAACTGTTTCCATCTCAGAACCTTTAGTCGTTCTAATAAAACCCCTCTCGCTACCCCATCTTCAAGTCCTCCCTAAGTGCAGAGTGCTCCTACCAGTCGAGTCTCATTACTGTCCTATAATATTCTGGAAGATGTTTGTCTGGAAGGATACTGAAAATCAGATGAAAAGGGAATAGAATGATGCACAACTTACAAAAAATAATAATATCAGAGAAAAGAGATCTGTGACCAGATTAGGGGTCATTATATGCTCTGAGCTTTGAACCAAGGAAACAAATTTCCTTTCCACACACTCTCAAATAGAAGAATCCTAAGAAGGACTTCCATTGTTTCCTGCACTTTTTAATGAGATCAAACATGAGATGTCTATTAACAAGTTTTTTTATATTCCTGCCACCTTATATTTGTATTTGATGAAATATTCCTGAACTCCACATATCTTGATTTGGGATAATAGTACTAATTATAAAAAAAAAATTCTATCTTCATATATTTTAAAGGCAATTTTAGGAAGACTTTATCAAAAGCTATTAAGCAGATACTTTTAAACTGGAATTTAACTGCATTCTTTGTCATTTCATTGACTTTATCTTTCCAAAATTGACCTCATGTCTCCATTTTTCATTCACAAATCAGCATGCATGAAGATAAATTCTTATAAAAATTTCTGTTAGATTTTTTTATATTCTTCACCAAGGAAGAATAATTATGAACCTTAATTGTCATTTGAAAGGGAACAACCAATAATATCATTGCTTATAGCATTTCCCTGGTCGCTCAGATGGCAAAGACTCTGCCTTCAGTGGGCAAGACCTGGGTTTGATCCTTGGGTCAGGAAGATCTCCTAGGGAAGGGAATGGCTCCTCACTCCAGTATTCTTGCCTGGAGAATTCCATGGACAGAGGAACCTGGCAGGCTTACAATTCATGGGGTCACAAAGAGTCAGACACAACTGAGCAACTAATACTTTCACTGTTAATATGAAAAATGTAAGGATATGTAAAGGATAAAGAAATATTATCCAAAACAATGATCATGAGAGACTTATGTGCAAAGCATATGAGCCACAACAAGGTCAACAGAAATAATGTTTAGAGCTGTGAGTTTGACCAAAGCAAGGGACTGCTATGTGAAAATGCAATAAAGCTTTGTTAAGCTTAGGGAAGATTATAATAGAGAAGGGAAACAGAGTGAAGTGGAAATGGGTCCCATCCATTGATGGCCAAGGATGAGACTGAAAGATTCCATGTGCAATTATAAGCAGTTGGGAAGAATTGAACTGTACATTCATCATATGATATATTAGGAAAGAATGATGTCCTCCAACAGAGTGGGGAAGTAGAAGCTTGACAGAAGCTGTGTCTGAGTAGGATTAGAGCACTGAAAATATTCCCAGTAAAAAAAAAGGAGAACAAGTCAGAAAACACAGGAGAGGAAATGAACATTGTAGTAATAACTTGAGAGTATATTGTTACCCAGAAGATGCTGGGATATAGCTGGGGAGCAATGCTACTTTCACGGATAAATGTGGAATACATTGTTTGCTGTGGCTTTTATACATTTAAAGAGTACACCGTATTAACCCTAATAAAAGATATTAACATTCAATACAAAAACATGTAAATTAATAATAAATTTTTCCATTTATAATTTTATTAATTTGGCTCTCTGACATGAAGAGTGGACTCACTGGAAAACACCCTGATACTGGTAAAGATTGAAGGTAAAAAGAGAAGGGGGTGGCAGAAGATGAGATAGTTAGACAGGTGGTTAGATAGCATCCATCACGTGGCTGGATAGTCCATCCATGACTGAATGGACATGAATTTGAGCGAACTTCAGGAGGTAGAGCAGGACAAGGAAGCCTCAGGTGCTGTAGTGCATGGGGGGGTGAAGACTCAGACAGGACTTAGTGACTGAACAACGTAAAATTATTATGCTATGCATGACAACCCACTCCAGTATCCTTGCTTGGAGAACCTCATGGACAGAGGAGCCTGGCGGGCTACAGTCCATAATGTTGCAAAACGTTGGACTCAACTACAGCAACTGAGCACACCTGCATTAATGCCAGCACGTGCATTTTGTTTAAATGGGTGAAATATTCTTCTTGGAGAAAATTTGGGAAATGGAAAGAAAGAAGAGAAAAAAAGATGCCGCTTGTGCTTCCCCCAAACTGATTTTGTATGTATAACTCTTGTTTGTGTACTCTGAAATTTTGAGTTGGTCATTGGTTAATTTTCAGTTCAGCCGCTCAGTCGTGTCTGACTCTGAGACCCCATGGACTGCAGCACACCAGGTTTCCCTGTCCATCATCAACTCTTGGAGCTTGCTCAAACTGAAGTCCATCGAGCTGGATGAAGTCCATCCAACTATCTCATCCTCCATTGTTCTCTTCTTCTCCTACCTTCAATCTTTCCCAGCATCAGGGTCTTTTCCAATGAGTCCTCTCTTCACATCAGGTGGCCAAAGTACTGGAGCTTCAGCTTCAGCATCAGTCCCTCCAGTGAATATGCAGGACTGATTTCCTTTAGGATGGACTGGTTTGATTTCCTTGCCGTCCAAGGGACTCTCAAGAGTCTTCTCCAACATCACAGTTCAAAAGAATTTTACTATAAATTATATCTTATCTAACAAGATTTTCTCATTAATGACTCTGCCTTGTGTTTTATAATCACATTAATCATAAATTTTATATATAAAATAGCATATTTTAAAACTTATCATTTTTCTTAAGTAAATCAACCTTATTTTTGAATTCTATACTTCTGTTCATTTTTTGATTACATCAATAACATATTTGAGAAATTTTTTTCAGGGAACTATTTTTAGTAATAAACTTTGTAAATCATTAATTATTTGAGATTATCTCTCATGACAACTTGGATGGATATAAAACTCTTCATTACATCTTTTGCCTTTAAGTACTATAGAAGGATTGTTTCAAACTTTAAAAATCATGGAGAAATTGGAAATTTGTCTGATGTCTTCCTTTGGCTTGTGACCTATTTTTTTCATGGATACTTGCAGGAGTATTTATTCTTAAAAATTATTTCTCATCAGGAAATAACTTGATCTTATCTCTTCACATTAACCTATCTGTATACATGCTAACTGTCCTTGGGGTTCTCCAGGCAAGCATACTGGAGTGAACTGGCATTTCCTCTTCCAGTTACCACTCTGGTGGCAGAAAATAAAGAGGAACTAAAGAGCCTCTTGATGAAGGCCAAAGAGGAGAGTGAAAAAGCTGAAATTAAAAGACTCTTTCTCCTTGGGAGGAAAGCTATGACAAACCTAGACAACATATTGAAAAGCAGACGCATCACTATGATGCCAAAGGTCCATACAGTCAGAGCTACAGTTTTTCCTGTAGGCATGTATGGCTGTAAGAGTTGGACCATAAAGAAGGCAGAGCGCTGAAAAAACTGATGCTTTCAAATTGTGGTGCTGGAGAAACCTCTGTGAGTCCCTTGGACTGCAAGGAGATCAAACCATTCCATCCTAAAGGAAGTCAACTCTGAATATTCATTGGAAGGACTGAAGTTGAAGCTGAAGCTCCATTCTTTGGCCACTTGATGTGAAGAGCTGACTTCTTGGAAAAGAACTTGATGCTGAGAAAGACTGAAGGCAAAAGAAAAGGGTGGCAGAGGATGAAAAAGTTAGATAGCATCACTGACTCAGTGGGCATGAATTTGAGCAAACTCCAGGAGGTGGTGGAGAACAGAGCAGCCTGGCATGCTACAGACCTTGGGGGCACAAAGAGGGAGACACACCTTAGTGACTGAACAACAGTAACAATACATGTGAACCTAGTTAATTAAAGCCTGCTTTTAAATCTGTTGCTTTTAAGACTAAGTTGCCATATGTTTATGGAATATTTCTTTCTCAGGAAAATTAGTATATTTGACATATTAAGTCATTTTATCTGTCATAAGAATGTGAGAGACTCAAACTAGTCCCGATATCCTCTGCTTGTTGCTAATGTTGATTGCCAACCCCATGGACTGCAGCATGCCAGGCTTCCCTGTCCTTTACTATCTCCTGGAATTTGCTCAGACTCAAACGCATTGAGTTGATGATAACATCCAACAATCTCAGCCTCTGTCATCCCCTGTTCCTCATGCCCTCTATCGTTCCCAGTACCAGGGTCTTTTCTAATGAGCCAACTCTTCACATCAAGTGGCCAATGAATTGGAGCTTCAGCTTCACCATCAGTTCCTCCAGTGAATATTTAAGGTTGATTTCCTTTCAGTTCAGCTCAGTTCAGTCACTCAGTCGTGTCCAACTCTTTGTGACCCCATGAATCGCAGCACACCAGGCCTCCCTGTCCATCACCAGCTCCCGGAGTTCACTCAGACTCACGTCCATCGAGTCAGTGATGCCATCCAGCCATTTCATCCTCAGTCGTCCCCTTCTCCTCCTGCCCCCAATCCCTCCCAGCATCAGAGTCTTTTCCAGTGAGTCAGCTCTTCGCATGAGGTGGCCAAAGTACTGGAGTTTCAGCTTCAGCATCATTCCTTCCAAAGAACACCCAGGACTGATCGCCTTAGTAATCATAAATTATGATTTTGTAATAGAGATCAATTTTCTGTACTTTTCATTTTTAACTACAATCTTAAACTTAATTAGACATAAAATGCACATGAAATATTGATAAAAATGTCTCAGGGATGAAAACCCAAATTTGAACTCCCTTAAGATTTTGATACCAAGTAACCAATAATACAATTAATAAAAGCTAGAGGAAAGCTTTAAATCACAATTAGATCTGTAAATTTATATTTAAATATAAAAGCTATTAATGGGCTTTAAAAATATATTTTGGAAGAGTATCCTGTATTTGGATTGATGCAATTGCTCTTAATTTATACATGAAAAGACATGACAGAAAAAGAAAATTAGCCATCTAAGTTGCCTCTATACACAATGAATCAGACACTGTGACAGGGACAGCATTCAGTGCAAAAAAAGCTTCTTATGAAACTGGTTTACGTAAAGTAATTATTTTTCAATTTCAAAATGTGATCAGCTGTATGTACTTTTGCTGCTTCAGTCGTGTCCGACTCTGTGTGACCCCATAGACCGCAGCCCACCAGGCTCCCCCGTCCCTGGGCTTCTCCAGGCAAGAACACTGGAGTGGGTCGCCACTTCCTGCTCCAATGCATGAAAGAGAAAAGTGAAAGTGAAGTCGCTCAGTCGTGTCTGACTCCTAGTGACCCCATGGACTGCAGCCCACCAGGCTCCCCCATCCCTGGGGTTCTCCAGGCAAGAACACTGGAGTGGGTTGCCATTTCCTTTAAATTTATCTAAATAATTTAAGTATATAATACTTTACCTCATAAATTTACTTAATACATGCACAATATAAGTAATGTATTATTTCTGCTAACAAAATAACAACTTCTTGTGGAAAGTTTCAACACAGAAAATACAAGAAGAAATCAATGTGACTCATTATCCCATTTCCCCTTAGATAACAACTGTTGACATTTTTTATGATGTCTTGATTCATTAAACACCTAGCATTCAGTGGTGGATGCTAGCACAAGTCATTAGTAATGTAGCTGGACAGTTTGATTACTACACTGACTACTATCCATGAATAAAAGAAAAGTTTAATTTACACAATTTTTTTTTTCAGTCTGTTTCTTCTGAGTGTTCTCTGTATTTGAAATATAGTAAGTAGTATTATAGATATAATTTACAAAGATTCTACAAAGTATAAGGAGTAAAGAAAAAATTAAATTAGAAGGAAAAAACAAGCCAGTACACTCATGTGATGTAAAGAATCCATATTATTTTTGAAAGCTTCTGAATAACAGTAGGAAAAAAAATGAATATGCTACACATTTGGGCCAATACAGGAATTCCCACATTTCTTACTTGAGACAATTCATTATATGGGCCTCTAAGGAGCCTTAGTATAAAAACAAAGATCTAATTGTTTGCCTTAAAAACTGGTTACACAGTTTACCTAGCTTAATAATCTTGAACAACAAAGGAAGAATTTTTCAGGGTGAATGAGGCCTGCGGTTTGGTTGACCATCCATGGCTTGAGGCATGGGAAAGAAGGGTTCAGTTAGGAAGGACTGCGCTTATGGTGGGAGTAGGTTACTAAGTGGATAATTGATGGAGGCACAGACAGGAGATAGTCCTTTCCTCCTTGAGCTCAGGCTCACACCGAGGCTATAGCCCTGAGCAAGGTTGTTGGCTTTCAAGATCATTCTTTCTGAAACTTTTGGTCTTTCCGGGGTTTATTGAGCTGCTCTCTAAGGTTCAACAGGGGTCAAAACAGAAGACATCTTCTCCAAGGCATTAAACCGACATTAAAAGAACAAAGTCTGAAGAGTTTTCACAGGATCTTCTTCAAAGGTTTAATCTACAAAGGAGCTTTTTCTCCCGGACATAAGACATTTACTTAATGACCTTAGGAGTCTTAATTTATATCTTTATCCCTTTCAGTAAAAGTTTAAAACTGATCAAATTTAAGCACATAAATTAACAGTGTAGATAACTCTAAAGACTAAATCAAAAGTTTGAAGCTAGGAGATTGAGATAGATTTCTGTCTTGATTCCTCTCACATATTGGAATATTTTGGATGTATTAATATTATTAAACACTGTATAAACATACATAAGGGTATATATATATATATATATATATATATACATGATTTTCCAAATTTGAATGACCTATGCATTACATACATACACAAACTTGTAAATGTTATTTTTAGATTATTTAAAATATCATAATTTTAGTACATCATTTTGTGTGTACAAGCAGCAAAAAACAAAAGACACATGAATTATCAAAGCTTTTTTATTGATGTCATTGCTATAAATAAATAAAGCCAATAAAGAGCAGGTAACATTAACAATAAGTGTATATTGATAAATATCTATCAATTATCATGGTACGGTCTTATAGCTACACATATCACAGGAATAAAAACAGCCTTGAAACCATTTGAGTGCCACCAGGTCTTGTGTTTTTGAATTATAATGTAAATAATGACAGAAGAATACCTTTTTGAATGTCCTATTTTTACTGCACGTGTGTGTATGTTCACACATGCACACAGATCATGTGTCTTCATTTAAAAGATGTGGCATCTATAAAATTTAATTACATTTCCCTGCAGCTTTAAATTGTGAGTGGCTTTAAATCAAATGTGTCTTCAAACCAGAGGTAACTTCTATTAAATTTAATTATGTTTCCCTGCATACTGTACAGTGGAGGTGTTGCAGCTAAATGAGGGCACCGTCTATTAAAATGGCACAGGGAAGATGTAGGAGCAAGTGGGATGGCCCTAATATCTTTTTGAAATGAATACAAATCCTGTTGTCTTGCCATAGTCAAAACTCTCTGGGACCAGCTTTGGTAATATAAAACAAAGCCAAGAAGATTGAATTTTTCATGCTATTTTCACGTGTGATATATACATTTTTGGAAATGTTCCATTTATGCTAATTTTTCAATACGTTAAATTTGAATTTAAATGATTGAAATGTAAAAAGTCTTTTGCATTATATTTGAATTTCAAAACCATATGCATCACTAATTTCCAGTCATAGAAAGGGACTAAAGAAGCAAAGCAACCTTGAAGGCAAAGAAATTATGCTTTCTTTTGTTAAAAAATAAACAAAAAGGAATACTAGGGATGCTCTTCTGTTATCTCCAAAGATGAAAACATTTTTCTTTTCAAAATAAAAAAAAAATCATGATCTGATAGCTCTTAATAGTTGCTCAAGTATATGACTAATTCATATGAGGGTCAGTATTTGATTATACATATATTAAATATTAAAAAACTAGTAAAAACAGAGAACTCATGAATAGTTCATCTGTAAAATGATATTGACTCAGAGTACCTGCTTTATTAGGTACTTATTGATTGATACTATAAATCAGGGTTATATACATTGTAAACATAAAGTCTCCACAGGTGCAAGCAAAGTAAAATGGGTAACTACTTCTATATGTGTCTCACAATATTTAATAATATATTTTTATATAATTTATTATGCTACTATTATTGTAAAATTGCTTCTGGGAGGGTGGCAAGAAGTCGATTATCTCAATATTCCTCTTCATCAAGGACATAGATTTTTAAAACGGGTATCCATCTCAGGGGTGTGATACTTAGAGAAGGAGATCTAATTAAACCAAGTATTACAGTAGGTCATATTCCGAAACTCAATATAATGTTCTTTTTTTTTTTTTGCTTTTCCTTCTTCCATAAACCGGGATCTTTTCCTAGAATGGAAGCAGAAATAGACTTTTATTCTTGAGCAAAGGAAAATCATGGCAAAACATTTTCCTAACTTGTCTAGAAATAAAATTAACACACCCAGCTGGCACTTCTTTTGACTTGTAGACCTCTGTGCTGTTATGATCTGGTCCTGAGAATAGCTATAGACTGGAGCAGACATTTTTAGGTATGAAAAAGCACAACCTGTGATAATAGAGGAAGTACTATTGTAACCCGCTAATTTTCTAAACTGCCTAGAGATGTATTGGAGCCAAACACTACAGGTGCTGGTGCTCCTGATATGTCGCTTCAGTCGTGTCCGACTCTGTGCGACCCCATGGATGGCAGCCCACCAGGCTATGCCGTCCCTGGGATTCTCCAGGCAAGAACACTGGAGTGGGTTGCCATTTCCTTCTCCAATGCATGAAAGTGAAAAGTGAAAGTGAAGTCGCTCAGTCGTGTCGGACTGTTCGCGACCCCATGGACTGCAGCCCACCAGGCTCCTCCGTCCATGGGATTTTCCTGGCAAGAGTACTGGGGTGGGGTGCCACTGCCGTAAAGTTGTGCATGTAACGTTCTAACTCAGTTTAAAAGAATAAATGTAGAAATCTTCCCAGGTATTGAAGGTATGCCTGTGCTGTGCTGTGCTTAGTCGCATAGTTGTGTCCGACTCTTTGCAACACCATGGACTGTAGCCAGGCACCTCTGTCCATGGGATTCTCCAGGCAAGAATACTGGCGTGGGCTGCCATGCCCTCCTCAGAGGATTGTCCCAACCCAGGGATCAAACCCACGTCTCCCATACTGCCCGCAAATTCTTTACCATTCAAGCCACCAGGGAAGTCCCTCTAACCATATAGAAGTGAAATTTGAAATGCTCATCTTCTAATTTAGGTGGAAATGTCAAAAAGTAAGGGAAAATTTCTATAAAGGCCAAATTTTTATTTTAGCCCATCTTCAAATGCTGAAAAGAAGAATGTTTCCAACACTAGAGATTCTATTTCGCACTTTAGCTCAGGTTGAGAATTCTCTGAAAATTATTTAATCAGTTGATTTTGTATTATTCAGGATGCATTGTTTATTAGGGCCCCTCACATGCCTTTATATTTTCTGTTAAATTTATCTATACACCACAACCTAATAGGCATAGCCTGTAAAAATGATTTGTAGATTATTTGTTTAAATGATGGTCATTGAGCTGATTGCCTGGCTGTTCTAGAATAAATGTGCCCAAATAAATTACAAACTGAGATGTTCATTAGTAGATTGGGGGCATGAGCATAGAAGTAAAATCAGCTGGGTGCAAAGAGCTTAGCTGAGTTTGACTGTACTCAGGTACCAACATCTGTTACCTACTCACCAGTGTTTGATGAGTATCCTTTTTCACGATATCTCAGTAGAAAAAGTTCTATTTTTATGGCATGTAAGTGTATGCTATGTACATAATGCTATATATGTGCATTAAATTGCAAAGCTTTTCCCATTCCATTTCCACTATTCCTAAATACTGTATAAAATAAAATGATTAAAATGTCGCTGGATCCACATGCATTCCACTTTTGCAATAAGCATTCTGTGCTACAAAAGAGAAATGCTGTTTAATTTCAATATGATTGTGAATTTTGTAAAATGAGGATGTAATAGCATTTTACTTAAACTTATAGCATCTTCTACTCATATTGTGTTTCAGAATAGTTCCTTCATAATTAAAGTGTCAAAAAACACATTTGTAACAAGAATGATGAAATTCATTCTGAATAATCTGTCAGCAAATAATAACCTGCATTTCCTGCTCTCAAACAGAATCATTTAGTACCTTTCAATCATTTGGTTCTTCCCTGTTTTTCTTTCTTTTTTCTTGTTACTCTTAGAAAATAACTTCCTATAAAGCTTAAAAACTATTTTATGGGCTTAATGGAGGTTTTTCTTTAGCGGGAATGTTATATGGTTAGCAAATGTTTCCATAAATATGTAAAATGCTTCTCCCCCTCCCCAGTTCCCACTGGATGCCACCCAACTAGAGCATTTCCAAAACAATAAACAAGGCAAACAACGAATGCTTTAAAATAACCACAACTTATTTCCTCCCAAACATTGTCCATTTATTTTTCATTTTATTGATAAAAACAGAAATCATACTAGGTGGAGAATTCCCTCTTATCCAAAGATGAAGTCAGATTGACATTTAGGTGCTTCAGCGTATTATGTTTCTGGAATATTGAAGGGTCAGTTCAGATTATTCAAGCAGACTTTCTCCATCCAAATCTTTAAAAATGGTGCTGTCTTTAAAAAAGTGGCATTCATTTTACAGCTACAACTTTTAAAATTTTAAATTAAAAAATGTATTATTTACATATGTGTACTTACCAGGGATTGTAATCAAATGCAACTATAAATAAGCAACTAACATCTATGTAAATAAATTAGCTTATATCATGAGGATCAACATTTTGTTTGGTGTAATATTTTAATGCTTAAGATCCCATACCTAATATTTTCATGGTCTTCCTTACTGTTTCCTTACTATCCATGGTTAAAACTTAGCTTTGGGAGAATTGTTGGATTAGACAGGATGGTACACATATTTATATAGTCCAACATGCTGAATTTTCCCATTTCTCTCTTTTGTGTGAAGTTTAGGACAATATTCAGACTGTGGAGAGCATGGAACTGGAACTATAAATTATTTTAAAGCATATCTTATGATTTGAGCCCAACACAGGTCAAGCATAATTGTAAGAGGGAAAAAGAAAATCTCTTTAAATAATTTATTCTTTTAAAAATGCTTGTACTGTCCACTGCAGCTGCAGAACCATAATGCTTTCATTAAGGATCACATCTGGGCTGAATTAAAACAGGAGCCTTTCCCAGCCCTGGAGTGCTTGTCAGGTTGAAAGTTTTTCTCATAGCTCCTGAAGCTTTTCCAAAAATCTAGGGCTAAGACAGAGAACAGACCTTGTCACGAGCTGGTACCAGGCTTTAAGTACATTCTTGTTCTCTTATTCACCGTCTGGCTCTCATTTGCAGGTACATCTCCCTTGTGTTCACTTTATTAACTTACATATGACTAGCTCTTTTGTTTAATATGGAAATAAAGAAAACAGGGTTTGTTGAAGAATAGTGCTATACATTGAGGCTTATTTTTCCACAAGCTGGTTTTTTCCCCCCATATTTGCTCTTTAAGGCAATTTCCCCATATGTTTAAATATACTTGCATAATAAAAAAAAAGGTAGACAATATAGGGAATTCATAATAGACTTTGTTTTCTCCTTCACTTCATGAAAAAGGAAGGGGGAAATAGTACATAGGCTTAAATACACTGCTTTTTTTCCATGCTAACCATAAATTTTATGTTAGAACTACAAGGAAAAAAAATTCTATCAGTGTTACCCACAGATGCAATGATATTGATCTCCAGTGGCCTCGATCTGCAATAGCTTGGAACATGGCTTGGGTTCCTAGCCAGAGACTGGGCTGGGTCATGGAGATGAAAGCCCCAGATCCGAGCCACCAGGTCAGTGGTCAGTGACAAGGGTCCTGGCAGGCCCTTCGGCTTTGCAGAAAGGAATTCCCATAAAGACAAAAAGTAGTGAAACAAGTCAAGCAATTATTAGGAGGAAAGAGTACAGTCCTTGTGGATAGACACATAGGTAGACTCAGGGAGAGAGAGAGTTGCTGAGTCGCAGCCTCGTGGCAGTTTGGATTCCTTTTTGGGAGTATTTCTTTCTGGTTTCCTTTGGCCAATCATTTTGACTTACCTGGTTCATGGTTCAAATTTGGTGTATCTCAGGATCCTCCTATGTGTGCACATGCACCTCTTAGCCAAGATAGATTTTACCAAAAAGGCATCTGGGTAAAGCATCTCTTGACATTGCTCCCCTTTGGCCTGAAAAGAGCCTTTTCTGTGCATGTGCGGTCAGGGAGGTCTCCTGATTTCGAGCACGAGAAATGTGTGGTTTGGACAGGGCCCAGCTTCCTTGCCTTAGTTGTCCTGCTATTCTCCTCTTGGAGTTTCGATCAGCAGGGAATAAATCTCTAATTGCTTTACCCTAGGGGGAACCATATGCCTCCTGTCTCAATCTGAAAGTAAAATTATGTAAATTTTGGAGAAATTATTTCAATAATAGATTGCAAAGTCAAATAGAATGTCAGCTAAATGTTGAGATGTCATGACATTAAATAAAGATTAGAAATATTTTCAAAACTTTCAAAAAATCCTAAGCCATATTAGGATGAAATAAACCACCAACCAAAGAGAAAGGGAGCTTTTAAAAATTATTGGAAATGTTTTTCTGATGACTGGAATATGTTATCAACTTTACAGCATATACATGCTTACTAAAATTCCAAATCTTGGGGCAAAAGAAAACACAAACTCTGGAAAGTTTAATATATCAAAAAGGAGATAGGTGAAGAAATAATTATAATACGATATGACATGTATTGGTGTACAGGTAAATGCATAGCAGCGGAGGTGATTAACTGTGCCTGAGGAGGTCAGCTTTGAGCTGGTCTTTGAAGGATGAATAGAAGTCCACCAGACCTTCGAATACAGATTTTAGCAAATTTTTAACATTCAATCTTTACCTGAAACTGCCAACTGATATTCTTTCTGAGATTAAAAAAAATGCACCTCACTATCACATTAATTTATTTCTATATTTATTATTATTCCAAAACTAACATTATCATGACAGATCTTTTTTTCAAAGTGCTTTAATAGTACTACAAGTTTTAAATGTGCTTTTTGTCCCCCTGTTTAAGTAGAGCTTACTTTTAGCACATACAACAGGAAAATAAACTACAAGAGTGAAGTTGATCCAGAAGATATATGAAAATGACAGTTTAACTTCTTTGAACCTTACCTTTCTCATTACAAAAAGATGTGACTAATACCTGTCTTATGAAATGATAAGGATATAATGAGATGATGCATTTTGTGAGCTTTGACAGCAGCTAGTTCATATAAACTAACAATAAGTAAATAGTATTTCTCTTCCCTAGCTTTTATCTCTAAATAAGATAAACATGCCTTGGCTCAAATTTGGTCTTTATTCTAGTTTGCTAATGCCGTAACAGTAATGTTCACATTCTTGTACAAATGAATGAAAATTGTTTGATGATTAGCTTGGTATAAAGTAGATTAATGGAAGAACACAAAATATAAAGCCTTCTCTAATTTCACTACCTTTGTATTTAGAGCTAATTTCTTGATGGGCAAAACAATTTGTACATTTTTATGATATAGTCCATTTAGTGAAAAATCTTTCCCAAGAACAAATACGAAGGTTATCTCTTCCATTGTTTCCATAGACCCTCTCTTACTGCCCATTAAAATATTTCATCCAAGCCTCCAAATTCAATAGGCGTTTGCTGTTTTATTGCCTCTTGTTCTTAAAACTTAGACTCATGATTTCCCAGAGAGCTAATCAGTAGTTTAGTCCAGTATGAAAGATGAGACCAGAGCTTCTAAGTCAGGTCAAGTCACCTATGTCTACATGTAAAAGCAATATGGCTTATAAAATGTTCAACCAATAAACAAAAATTTTCAAATTGAAGGAAAATTAAAGGCTATAGTACCACTGAGTACTATATGAAATGATATAGTTGATTTCCTAGCCATACGAAATATAAACATTTAAGAGGACTTAGGGCTTCCCTGGTGGCTCAGATGGTAAAGAATCTGCCTGCAATGCAGACTCAAGTTCAGTCCCTGGGTTGGGATGAGCCCCTGGAGGAGGGAATGTTAATCCACTCCAGTATTCTTACCTGGAGAATTCTATGGACAGAGGAGCCTGGTGGGCTACAGTCCATGGGGTTGCAAAGAGTCAGACACGAATGAGCAACTAACACACGCAGGTTGGAAAACAGATTCCTTCCTATTCACTGATTTTTACTTGTAGCATTAGACTGTGAAGGTAAATGAACCTATTTTGCTTAACAAAACTGGCTAGCTATTTTTGTGGAAATCCTTTTTCAGTTTGTAACTCATGTTAATGTCAATGTCAAAGTAACAACAGCACCACTGGGATGAAATGGATAAAAGACTACTTGGTCGGATGAAGTTCTCTTTCCATTAAGATTTAACCTTCACATTTTCCATTAAGCCATGTTGTCAGCTCAGCTTCTTTCTTCTTTGAGAATGGGCTGCTGATGGATGTTTATGTATAGTGTAGCTCAAGACAGAAACATGCTTCTATTTCTATTTTTTAAAAAAATGCTTTAAAAATCTTTGTATGAAAAACAAAATTTGGCTATTTCTAAGTGATATTGTTTTACATGTAAATTGTCAAATATTTCATACATTAGTCGTAACTTTTGATGCTATATGTGTGTGTATGCACACCCACAAGGACATTTTAATCTTTCTAATACTTTACCTTGTTCTTTTTAAATTTTATATTTCATTCAGGTTTATCTTGTGTGAAGTGTTTGGTATATACAACTGGACACATGTCATCAACTTATAAAACCAGGTTTAGAAAGTACACTTTTAAGGTGGAATTTGGAAACTAAAGCTACAAGCCCAGAATTTAGCACAATTTATTCACATGTATACTTCAAAGTTGTTTCCAGCCTGTGATTGTTACTTAAAATGAACTACTAAAAATGATTAAATGTCATGTTCTTGAAAATTAATTTACCTTTGGCGTGAGGGCAGTGGCCCTGCAGTTCCTGTCATCCTCATTACTAATAATCAAGTTTAGAACTCGGCTTCTAGAAATAAAATTTTAGTATAATTGAAATTATAAGAAAAATTTTATTTCATTTCATAGCCAAGCATTAGATTTTTCCTTTTAAAAAGGAACATCTTAAATACTCTCTCTGATTGTGCTGGATAGGTTTTTGGCCTCAAAAATTTGTCAAATGTTGTTTAAATGATTTTCTGTGGACAGGTTGGAGATATATATCATCAGGAGTTCCTATATTTAAGAATTAAGAAATATCGTAATCCCATACTGTTTTTTTTTGCTATATGTGTGCTATATGGTAGATTCACAAGTGTTAAGTCCACCTGTGAAATCATCTCCATGCACTTAAATAAAGTCAAGGAGGCATGTTTCCTACCTTCAATATTTTAGAAAAAGTTACCAAGAAAATATTATTTTGTCCTTTCTTTCTTTCTCTCTTTTTTCCTTTCTTCTACCCTCTCTCCCTCCCTCTCTTCCTTCTTTCTTTCTTCTTTAAATTATCTCTAGGATAAATGACATACTTAGAATGAAGCATGTGTGCGCGTGTGCTCAGCCGCTTAAGCTGGGTCTGACTCTTTGCGACCCCATGGACTGTAGCCCGCCAGGCTCCTCTATGGGATTCTCCAGGCAAGAATACTGGAGTGGGTCTCCATGTCCTCCTCCAGGGGGTCTTCCTGACTCAGGCATTGAACCCATGACGCTTGCATCTTCTGCACTGGCAGGCGGGTTCTTTATGACCAGTGCCAGCTGGGAAGCCCTGGAATGAAGTATGCCGCTGCTGCTAAGTCGCTTCAGTCATGTCCGACTCTGTGCGACCCCATGGACAGCAGCCCACCAGGCTCCTCCGTCCCTGGGATTCTCCAGGCAAGAGTACTGGAGTGGGTTGCCATTTCCTTCTCCCAGAATGAAGTATACTTAACCCTAAAAAGAAGACAATTAAAAAAACGAGCACATCAAAGTAAGGAATATGCGGGCAGGTCAAGGAGAATGTTGTAGCAAATTTGTCATGACAAAGTGGCAGTTGGAGGCCTATCTAAGAAATACACTGAAGTAAAGAAATCAGTGAATTTTGTGATGTACTGGGTTTGAGGAGCCAAAGGATGAGTGTAAAGCAATACATGAAGCACGGGGTGTTTGGGAAACACTATTATTGAGGGCGTATTCACTGCATGTGTATCAGGTAGCAATACTGTGATTTCTCCATGTTTAGTCAGTCACCAAGCCAGGCTAATTTAAATACCAGCATATTTCTCAAATCTGTCCCTAACTTTCTACACCTACAAGCACCACCTGAAATGGCCTTTGAAACAATCTCCCCACTTCTAGACTGGCCCAAGGTTAAGTAACCACACTATTGGAGATATTCCAATTTAGAAAATATAGACATGTCAAGTAATTTCAATAGCTTCTCATGACTATCGGGACAGAATCAGTCTCTTTTCCCTGACCAATATATAGATTCTAATACATGTGTATCTCCTCCAGGGTCTCTACTTCTGATTTCATTCCTCTTTCCCTTTTCGTATGCTGCTACCCCTTAACACTCCCGCTTGCATTCAAGCCTCGCCTTTTCTTGGGAGTCCTTCCTAGGGCTGATTTAGACACACTCCTCTCTGCTTCTGTGTATATTACCGCTGACACTGCATTGAATACAGATAAAGAGTCTAAGGATTTTTAAGACAATGAGGTTCTTGGAAGGAAGAAACTATCTTTTGCATTTTGTAAACTCATGCAGGACCAATGCTAAGATTTTGCCAATAATGAGTGTTCAAAATACTTATTTAATTAATGAATGAGTGAATTCATAATTAATTATAAAAAGTATAAATCAGGGTTTATGCTTTTGATTTTCTTCATGAGGCCTGTAGGCAGTATTATAAAAAACCAACAGTGTTCAGTATTCAAGAGGCACGAGTTCCACGAGGCATTTTCATTTTGAAAGTTTAGATTCTGTCTAAGAAAAAAGACATTGTCCATTTGTGCTGTGACTAGCTCTTTTATTTATTATGTTACTATGAGAAGGCTACTTAATCTGACTTTTTATTTTCCTTCTTGAAAAAGTGTATTATTAATTCCAGATCTCTACTTCCTTAAAAAAGAGGTCAACAAATTATGCAGTCTGGATTTCTGGGAAAAAAAGAAAGAAATCATGCATATATGTGTGGTCTGTATATATCTGGGGGCTTCCCAAATGGCTCAGTGGTAAAGAATCCGCCTGCAAGCAAGAGATATGGGTTTGATCCCGGGGTTGAGATGATCTCTTGGAGAAGGGAACAGCAATCCACTCCAGTATTCTTGCCTGGAGAATCCCATGGACAGAGGAGCTTGATGGGTTACAGTCCATAGAGTCACAAAAAACTGGACGTGACTGAAGCGACTTAGCATGCATGTATATCCACATATATCTAAATATATACATATATACATTTGTTGTTTTAGTCACTAAGTCATGTGCAATTCTGTGACCCCATGGACCGTAGCCCACCAGGCTCCTCTGTCCATGGGGTTCTCCAGACAAGAATACTGGAGTGGGTTGCCGTTTCCTTCTCCAGGGGGATCTTCCCGACCCAAGGACCGAACCTGCATCTCTTACGTCTCCTGCACTGGGAGGTGGGTTCTTTACCAGTAGCGCCACCTGGGAAGCCATATGTATATATGCTACAGAATTTCAATCAATCTTTATTTCTTTCCAATTACTTTTTCTTTTGGCCATGCTGCATGGGGTGTGTCTGACCAGAGATTGAACTTCTGCCCCCTGAGTTGGAAGTGCAGAGACTTAACCACTGAACTGCCAGGGAAGTCCCTCTAGCCCAGTAGAAAGCACCCCACCAAGTTGGGGGAAAAAAACCCCACAGAATTCTTATTCCTCTTTCTTCATCATGTTATATTTATTTGCCGTTTCATATCCTAAACCATGCCCATTCCTAACTTGCTAGCCCAGGCCACCACTGGTTCTCAGCTGAACTGTTGCAGTAGCTTTCTAAGTGATTCTCATGCACCCAAGTCTTGCTTTTTCTAAAATATTCTTGAAACTGTAGTCAGAATGATATCCCAATGCTCACATCTTATGTTACTCTTCTACAAAGTTTCAATGAGACCAGCGGCTTCTGATTTCTACGTAGATAACTCTCTAGCTTTCCAGGGTTTGGGCAGCTTTTGATTCTTTATCCTAACGCTGTCTTCCCCGGTCTCTCTATTAAGCTAAATTTCATTCATCCCTTAGTTAGGAATTTTAATTTTAATTCTTTCATGAGGTCTACCTGATTCCCGGACCTTTAGACACCCAATCTCAGGAAACATACTCTCGTTTTTAACACCATAGCACACTTTGTCATTATTTCTTGCTTGATGTTTCTTTCTAGACAGACAAAATGGTCCGTGAGAACAATACTCTTTGCCTTTTGCCTGGAAAAATGCCTGACACACAGGTTGTACCCAGTAACTATTTGTAGAATATAGTAAATTAACTACATATATACATGACATTCTTTCCTTGTATTTAATGTCACTCTAAGCAAATTTTTAGATATTACTTGAAGTATAAGGAAAATAAAACAATTAAATCTCTGAAAAAGTTGTTGCTGCTTAGGATTTTTTTTTTAATGGTATTTAAGGAAACTAAAAATCAAGCTACAAATACTGCTTCATTTGAAAGTAACCCAGCCCTCCTTAAATTTAGCAGATCAACATGTCATATATAAAATCATTTATCCCTTTCATCTTAAGAGTAGCCTGTATTTTCTTACTGACTTTTACATCTCAGTACAGTGAGCTTGTTTAATTTCTCTGACTTAAGGCTGCTTAGGTGAACTAAAATATCAGATTATGGTATGATGCTTGACTACTTTCCAGTAGTCTCCTTAAAATCCCTTCTTACTTGGTTTCAATCTTGTTGCCATCCCTTTGACTGGAGTGACTGCAAATTACAGTTTGAAAATGACCGACCTCTTCCTCTTTGCTAATATTGTTAGAATGAAGCTACAATGGCACCTATCAGGATAACCGAATTAGAGCGGTTCACATAAGGCAGACACGCATACAAATGTACTTATGTACCAGATGTACCCCTCAACAGGAAAATGACAGCCATTCAGATAAAATGCTTTTATTATTTACTTTCAACAAGTATCTATAGCTGTGGCATGACTATTGTCAAATCATTTCAATAATCTTGTTATAGGGTTGGTAATAAAAGAAAACAGCACTTCAGCAGAGAGAAATGACCTGCCTCCTGACATCTTCAGAGGTACCAGATGACAGTGATAGGTAGATTACTTTTCTGTTCAAACACACAAGAGCATTGCCAGACCTTTTTTAGCCTAGTTTATTTCCTCAAAGCACTGATGTAGGTTTGACAGGAAAGATGCGTGGCGACCCCTGCAATTTCACCATTGCCAGTAGGTGTAGCAGTTGGTGTAGTTTGGCAAGTGAAGCAGAAGATGGAGGCATCCTTGGAAAAAGTTGTATCGTTACCAGAAGATGTAATGACTTCTGCAAAAACTGTAACTTTGACACATAAGCAAGCACTGAATGAATAACGATACTTGGAAACATTAAGGAATTTTGACCTTATTAAGCAGGGGCAGATATCTCACAATTTTTATGTATGCTTTGCCTTTCAAAGCCATATATGTAGGTAATACCTAAGTATTTTGTCCTAAAGTAGTAGTAGCTAGAAAACAGATATTTCTTTGAAATTAATATATATTCATACACAGCTAGGAAGTTTGAAGAAAATTAGCGAAATTTGACCTTTACAAATTATACTGTGTTCCTTCCTTTCCATTGGATTCATACTTTATCCAATAATCTTGATATCATGAAAAGGAGAGAAGCATTTCATCACCTTTTGTCTCATCTTTTTCCAGTAATATCACACTTTCCTACTTGACACATGAAATATCATCACATTGAAAAAATTAAGAGTCAAGAACCAGCAAAAATAAAAGCAGTATATCGGGGGGAAAAAAAAATCAGTGATTTTAAGCTTGTATGAAAATGTGGTTTATCTCTTCATCTTTAAAACATTATGATTACCAACTTAACACCAATATCTCAAATCTAAAATTTCCAATTGAATTGGCCCTTTGATCATGTATACTGCACAACAGGCTCTATTCCCCTTTCAGTGCCCAAGAAGAAAGAAATGAATAGTTGGCAAATTAACGGAAGTCTTCCAAGGCCCTTTGTCACTGAATGCGTGTCTGACTAGATTCAGGCATACATTCAGTCTGTGTCTGTTATTATAATGCATTAGGATTTTGGGATGAATATAATTTAATTCTATCTAGTAAATCAATAATTCCTAAGACAATCTATTTCTCCAGATATGAAAATTTGAGAAATGTTATTAGGCCTTAAGAGACTAGATTACAGGATCACCATACTTTGTCAGAAGACTTGGGTTCAGTTCCAAAACATGCTGTTAACTGACTACATGATTTTAGGCAGTTTCTTCAGGCTCTCTGGGCCTCATTATTTTTCAATGGTAAGATGAAGAAAACAGTATTTTATGAGGATTAAGTGCTATTATTAAGTCAGTCGTAGCCTAAGTTTATGCAGAAGGTGCTTTTTATTGTTCTTACCAAAGTAACTGTGGGAATTTTAATACTATTGATAAGGCTTCCCTGGTAGCTCAGCTGGTAAAGAATCTGCCTGCAATGTAGGAGACCCTGATTCGACTCCTGGGTCGGGAAGATCTGGTGGAGAAGGGGTAGGCTACCCACTCCAGTACTCTTGGGCTTCCCTGGTGGCTCAGCTGGTGAAGAATCTGTCTGCAATGTGGGAGACCTGGGTTGGATCCCTGGGTTGGGAATATCCCTGGAGGAGGGCATGGCAACCCACTCCAGTATTCTGGCCTGGAGAATTCCATGGACTGTATAGCCCATGGGGTCACAAAGAGTTGGACACACTTGAGTGACTTTCACTGTCATTGATAAAGCTGCTGCTAACCATCTCCCTCAATGATACTTGCTTTTTAAATTTATTTATTTACTTTAAATGAAGCAAAGATGAATATTTTTTAATGATAAAAAGTACAGTTCACAAAGAAGATAGACACCATAAACCATTAGACACCTTAACAACAAAGAAATAAAGATACATAAAGCAAAAATCAGAAGAAATATAAGGGAAAAGAAAAAATACATAATCATAGTGAGACATACTAACATTTTTCTGAGAATATTTTATCAAGTGAAGAAAAAATAAGAATAGGAGCATCTTGAATGATGTCATTAATAATTTAAATAATTTGATTTATATTTAATTAATTTATATTAATCATATCCTACACAAATATATTTAAAATTTTGTATCTCATACATTGTTATTAGATGTCCATAGGACATTTAGAAAAACTGGCAAAAAGAGAAACATTACTAAATTTCAAAAAATATGATTCTTTATTTTTGGTGTGTGATTCAGTTACACATGTACAAATATTTTATTTTTGAAATTACTTTCCATTATAGGTTATTACGAGATAGTGACTACAATTTCATGTGCAATCCAGTAAACCTTTGTTGCAAATCTATTTTTTAAAATTAGAAATCTGACATTCTATCCATACTAGTCAAACAAGTGGAATCAAAATGTCATAAATTTTTTAGTTAAGCAAAAATTCATAAGTTTTCTAAAATATATATATTATATATTGTTTATATACATGTACACAAAGCTCTTCTACTACGCTTGATAAAGGCTTGAGAGAGAACATCAAAAAAACAAAAAGAAGAGATGGAAAATTGGAAAACATAAACTAAATGAAACTGGAGCACTGAATATGAAATGGAAAAAATGAAACAAACTAGACAAAAATGAAAGATCCTCATATAATCTAGTTGTTATAAACATGGCTACTCATTAGAAACATATCTAGAGCTCTGGCAAAAAAAAAAAAAAAAAAGGAATACCTACACATTTGTAGTTTTCAAAAAATTCCAAGATAATTATGATGCATCTGGATTTTAAAGAGTGATTACAGGATTTTCTATTAATGGTAGTTTTGGTGATATATAATTTTTTTTTTCTGTTGCTCAATCATGATACAATGGTATTAAGTAAGTAATAGGTACATAGTCATAATAGTAAAAGATATTTATCAGTTTTCACAATCAACAGCCACAAAAAATGAAAGATAATCACTATTGCAAGCCATAATGCGGACATGATTAACCTAACAATATAAAATAATTACACACAATCTGGGGGTGGTGGGGTCAAGCAGAGTGACATGTTAAGTGGAAATGCACACATGCACATGTTTTCATCTGCTCAGCTAGACTATGTCTTTTGGTTGGTGCATTTAATCCATTTACATTTAAGGAAACTGTTGATATGTATGATCCTAGCTTCCCTCCTAGCTCAGCTGGTAAAGAATCTATCTGCCTGCAATGCAGGAGACCTGGGTTCGATTCCTGGGTCAGGCAGATCCCCTGGAGAAGAAACTGGCAACCCATTCCAGTATTCTTGCCTAGAGAATCCCCATGGACAGAGGAGGCTGGCAGGCTACAGCCCATGGGGTTGCAAGAGTCAGACACGACTTAGCAACTAAACCAGCACCACCTATATCAAGGTGACATCAAGATGAACTGAATTGCCTATCTGAATTTCAAAACCCTGGCATAACTGGTGTCTGGGAGTGAACATGATAATCCTATAACAGTTTTCTTGATTGTTTTGGGTTTATTTTCTGTAGGTAGGTCTTTTCCTCCTCTTTTTCTGCCTAGAGAAGTTCCTTTAGTATTTGTTGTAAAGCTGGTTTGATGGTGCTGAATTCTCTTAACTTATGCTTGTCTGGAAAGCTTTTGGTTTCTCCATCAAATCTGAAGGAGAGTCTTGCTGGGTAGGGTATTCTTGGTTGTAGTTTCTTCCCTTTCATCACTTTAAGTATGTGTCCGAATTTTGCGACCCCATGGACACCAGGCTCCGCCGCCCATGGGATTTTCTAGGGAAGAGTACTGGAGTGGGTTGCCATTTCCTTCTCCAGGGAATCTTCCCAACCCAGGGATCGAACCCAGGTCTCCTGCGTTGCAGACAGACGCTTTACTGTCTGAGCCACCGGGGAAGTCCTTTTAAGTATGTCACATTATTCCATTCTGGCTTGTAGAGTTTCTGCTGAGAAACCAGCTGCTAGTCTAATGGGAGTTCCTTTGTATATTATTTGTCATTTTTCCCTTGTTGCTTTTAATATTTTATCTCTGTCTAGTTTTTGCCAGCTTGATTACTATGTGTCTTGGTGTGTTTCTCCTTGGGTTTATCCTGCTTGGTACTCTCTGTGCCTCCTGAACCTGGTTGATTATTTCCTTTCCTACTTAGGGAAATTTTCAGCTATTATCTCTTCAAATATTTTCTCAGGTTCTTTCTCTCTCTAATCTGTTTCTGGGATCCTATAATGTGATTTTTGATGCATTTAGTGTTATCCCAGATGTCTCTTACGCTGTCTTCATTTCTTTTCATCCTTTTTTCTATTTTCTGTTCTGTGGCAGTGATTTCCACCATTCTGTCCTCCTGGTCATTTATCTGTTGATGGGTGGGGATGCCCTCCCTCCCTGGTAGCTTTTTACCCTGATCCAACCCAATCCTGGGGCCTAAGGGTGCTATGGTTGGGATAATGGCAGCCTCCAAGAGGGTTTACACCGAGGGGGACCTTCTCAAACAGCTGCTGGCAGTCCGCCGTCCCCGTGGTGAGTCCCTGCCAATGCATGACTCCACCAGAGAGCCTCCAACACTAGCAGGCAGCTTTGGCTCAGTCTCCTGTGGGGTCCCTGCTCCTTCCTCTGAGTCTTGCTGCATGCAAGGTTTTGTTTGTGCCCTCCGAGACTGGAGTCTCTGTTTTCCCCAGTCCTGTGGAAGTCTTGGTAATCAAATCCCACTAGCCTTCAAAGTCAGATTCCCTGGGGAGTCCCAGTGCCTTTGAGGGGTCCCCAGGCTTGGAAGCCTAACCTTCACAACCTTGGGAGAATTTCTTTGGTATTATTCTCCAATTTGTTGGCCACACACCCAGCAGATATGGGATTTGATTTTATCATGACTGTGCCTCTCCTACCATCTCACGGTGGCTTCTTATTTGTTTCTGGACATGGGACATCTTTCTTTGATAGGTTCCAGAGACCTCCTCTCCATGGTTGTTCAACAGCTGGTTGTGATTATGATGCTCTCACAGGAGGAGATGAGCCTCCTTCTACTCTGCCTTCTTGAACCCGAAGTACTCCCTCTGTAGTGCTCGTGATTCCAGGAACAAGGAGAAGAGATTAAGGGTTTCTGAGTATCTCCTTGTTACACAGAACTGTTGCTTTAGTTCCCCTGTCTTTCTCACAATGCCTACCTGAGGTATATTTCTTTATCTTGTATTTATAGGAGAAACCAAGACCTGGAGTGTTCAGTTGCTTTCTAGTCATTGAGTATCTGGCAGAGTCAAATTTAGGCCTCTTCCAAGCTAGCTATCTTTATTGTACTAATCTACTTAGTTAGTTAGTTCAGTCGCTCAGTCATGTCCGACTCTGTGACCCCGTGAATTGCAGCATGCCAGGCCTCCCTGTCCATCACCAACTCCCGGAGTTCACTCAGACTCACGTCCATCGAATCCGTGATGCCATCCAGCCATCTCATCCTCCGTCGTCCCCTTCTCCTCCTGCCCCTAATCCCTCCCAGCATCAGAGTCTTTTCCAATGAGTCAGCTCTTCGCATGAGGTGGCCAAAGTACTGGAGTTTCAGCTTTAGCTTCATTCCTTCCAAAGAAATCCCAGGGTTGATCTCCTTCAGAATGGACTGGTTGGATCTCCTTGCAGTCCCAGGGACTCTTAAGAGTCTTCTCCAACACCAGAGTTCAAAAGTATCAATTCTTCAGCACTCAGCCTTCTTCACAGTCCAACTCTCACATCCATACATGACCACAGGAAAAACCATAGCCTTGACTAGACGGACCTTAATCAGCAAAGTAATGTCTCTGCTTCTGAATATACTATCTAGGTTGGTCATAACTTTTCTTCCAAGGAGTAAGCGTCTTTTAATTTCATGGCTGCAGCCACCATCTGCAGTGATTTTGGAGCCCAAAAAAATCTACATAAGAGCTATTCAAATAGTTGGTATAAAGTAACATGAACTAACATGGGCTTAAGTAGAAGAGGCATGTGGATGGTCTTTATTGTGGTAGCAACAAACCCACCAAAAGATGTAGCAGATCTTTGACAAATCTAATACACAGTGGAGAGTTCATAGCCTAACACTATGTTCTAAAATATGGTATTATATAAAATCGGCTAGCTTATATATAAGCTATTTTGTAGTATGAAATAGAACATTTTGCCTCAATTATATTAACATATATTTATAAATCCAAAGGGCTTTCCCAGTGGCTCAGTGGTAAAGAATCTGCCTGCCAATGCAGGAGACACAAGTTTGATCCCTGGGTTAGGAAGATCCCCTGGAGAAGGAAATGGCAACCCACTCCAGTATTCTTGCCTGGAAAATCCCATGGACAGAGGAGCCTGGCAGGCTACACAGTCCATGGGGTCACAAGATTCAGACACAACTTAGTGACTAAAGAACAACATAAAGCTAAAATGTTCAACACGTCTAAGATAGTTTATTATTTATACATGCTACTGATAGGTGTTAACATAGTTTATTGCCATTGAGTTATATTAAAATTAAGACGAGATGTTTGACATTTCTTTCCGTTATCTTTCAAGCCTTGAAATGACCTTATGGTGAAGCTGAACAATATACATGGAGAACAAACAATCTTATTTGATTTGAAACATACTGAGGAATGATTTGTGAAGGAACAGGAGCTCTGAGATTATTGTGAGACTCATGGCAATTTTCTTAGAAGGTGTTGTGGTCTTTCAATTGAACAGCAAGAAAATTGATCAAATTCATATCCTGACCTCATTAGTCTTTCTCTAGGGAGATGACATCTCATAGGAACTGTAGCAGACAGCACTCTCATCTCCACAGAGTAAACAGAATTACAGCATTAAGGCTTATAATTATCCAGGCAGCTTCCAGGAGTTGGGGGATCAAAAGGCAAAAGGCCTTTCCCCAGTGGCCAGTCGTTATGGCTGGAGGCACTGTGTGTTGAGTCAAAACTCTCTAAACCTAGGGCTGGAGCTCTATCAGTGATGTTGCCATTTGGAAGTTGTCCATGCCATCCCATGTTGAGGTTTCAGAGTCTTTCTTAACTCACTCTCCTCTATGACCATGACTACACCCTGACTTTTTAGATATACCTGGATTTAATATTTGAATTGTTCAACTTTGGCTTAGTGGCCAGATTCTGGAACAAAATAATGAACTCCCAGACTCAACCCCTGGCACCCACACTCACTGCATGCTTATACTTGACCTTGTTTCTGAACTGTTTTTTCTTGAATCAGGCGTCCACTCCAGACTTATAGAACAGGTAGTTCTGTCTCTACTAGGGTTACTGCTTAGTAATTTCTCACCTGGTCCCATCAGGTAAAAAATGAGATGATATAGAAAGAGCATTAGAATGCCAATTACCATACTATACGTCTCCCTTCACAAGAACCAAGCCTTGATAATTATATTTTATATTAGCATTTATGTGCATGTAATTAACATGTTTCAGCCACTGTGTTGAGTGGTTTATCTACATCAATTTATTTAATCCTTCTTATAGTCCTATGATATGAGTTTTATTATTAGAAAAATATTAAATAGCTGATGTTTGACATTTTATCTTAAAAATTGACATTTTCCATATGTTTCATGCAAATGATATTAACCCCATTTGACAGATGAGAAATCTGAGGCATGAAGACATTAACTTTCTGTAGGTCACAGTTGGAACTGTGACAAACAAAATGAAGTATAAATGGCTGTAGCCTCTTCTTTCCTGTCCATTCCATGGTTTTGCCATACGTTGGTTTCTCAGTCTTATGAAGGATTCCATACATCCTTACCCAATTTGAAATTACTGTTTTGATCAACTGCCTAGAGCCAACAGCCAGCTGTCAAACACATAATTCCAAACTTTCACATTGATTAGAATAACTTACGTGAGAAAGAACCATGTAAGATGTCGAGTGGGGCAATTTAATCAACTCCACTATAAACAAGCCGGAGTGCTGTATATGTCAATTTAAACTATTTCAAATATTCAACACATGGGCCATAAATATAGCACTTATCCAAAAATAAGGAAAAGGATCTATATAAACACACTATAGATTAGCTAAGTTAGACCATCCCTAATGAGCGAAATGAAAGAACTCTCAGCTATTCTTACATGTTTACAGCAGACTGGAAAGTAATTTCCTCTTTGTTGAGAAGTTTGAGCACACATTTTCCTGTCAGACTTCCTGACTGTACAGGTTGGAAGTGGAGTCCGACTGAGAATTCTGCAGGTGATGCAATTAGTGCGGGGGCACTGTGGAATCCTTGCAGAACCACCAATTAGCATTTTAAAAAACATGATTTGCTTCAATACAAAGAGAAAGGAATAGATAATAAATTTGGCAAATCTGTTTTTACATTTGAGAATCTCACAGTTTCAGGACAAATGATATTTTCAGTTTCTCAGTGCTGGTCCTGCTAAGTTGTCAATTCAGTCAAGTCTAGATGTACCTTTGGATGGAACTCATTTGATGCAAGGCGTGCTTTTGTTTGAGGATTATTTTCAAATCTACCTGGGCTATCATTTTTACCCTTTATACACTTATGAAGTAGAGCCTGTAATCACTTAGGAAAGTCACAGCTATATCTTTTGATATGAAAATAAACAATTCTAGTCCCTTTATTACACTTTATCTTTCAGCTGCAAAATACTTTACTTCTTCCCAAGAAAGCCCGAGCCATTCATGCTCTTAAAAATCTGATCTCCATGATAAACCTAAATATAAAAACAAGGCTATCATCATTCTTCAGTCACCTGGAAATCCAGTGACTGAAGTATAGATCTAAAAGTCAGATTATGTGGACTGGATCATCATTTGCTCTCATTTCATTCTTTAGAAAGGATTCGGAATCTTTCATGTAAGAATCGGGCTTTGACCTCTCCTCTTCTTCAGTCGCTCAGTTGTGTCCAGCTCTTTGCGACCCCAGGACGTGGACCGCAGCGTGGACTGCTGCTTGCCAGGCTTCCCTGTCTTTCACTGTCTCCTGGAGCTTGCTCAGACTCATGTCCATTGAGTCAGTGATGCCATCCAATCATCTTGTCCTCTGTTGTCCCCTTCTCTCCTGCCTATAGTCTTTCCCAGCATCAGGATCTTTTGCAGTGAGTCACTTCTTTGCATCATGTGGCCAAAGTATTGGCGCTTCAGCTTCCACATCAGTCCAATTCAGGGTTGATTTCTTTTACGATCGACTGGTTTGATCTCCTTGTTGTCCAAGGGACTCTTCAGCACTATAGTTTGAAACCATCAATTCTTCAGTGCTCAGCCTTATTGTCCAGCTCTCACATCTGTACATGTCTACTAGAACAAAGCATAGTTTTGACTAAATGTACCTTTGTTGGCAAAGTGTAGTCCCTGCAATTTAATATGCTGATTATGTTTGTCATATCTTTTCTTTCAAGGAGCAAGTGTCTTTTAATGTCACGGCTGCAGTCAATGTCCACAGTCACTTTCTGCCATTAGGGTGGTGTCATCTGCATATCTGAGATTATTGATATTTCTCCTGGCAATCTTAATTCCTGCTTATGCTTCGTCTAGCCCAGTATTTTGCATGATGTACTCTGCATATCAGTTAAATAAGCAGGGTGACAATATACAGCCTTGACATACTCCTTTCCCAAGTTGAAACCAGTTCATTGTTTCATGTATGGTTCTAACTTTTGCTTCTTGATCTGCAACAGATTTCTCAGGAGGCAGGTCAGGTGGTCTGGTGTTTCCCATCTCTGTAAGAATTTTCCACAGTTTGTTGTGATCCAGACAATCAAAGGCTTTAGCATAGTCGATGAAGCAGAAGTAGATGTTTTTCTGGGATTTACTTGCTTTTTCTATGATCCAGAGGATGTTGCAGAGAAGGCAATGGCAACCCACTCCAGTACTCTTGTCTGGAAAATCCCATGGATGGAGGAGCCTCATGGGCTGCAGTCTATGGGGTCGCTACAAGTCGGGCACGACTAAGCGAATTCACTTTCACTTTTGACTTTCCTGAATTGGAGAAGGAAATGGCAACCCACTCCAGTGTTCTTGCCTGGAGAATCCCAGGGACCAGGGAACCTGGTGGGCTGCTGTCTATGGGGTCTCACAGAGTTGGACACGACTGAGGTGACTTAGCAGCAGCAGTGAATGTTGGCAATTTGATCTCTGGTTCCTCTGCCTTTTCTAAATCCAGATTGTACATATGAAAGTTCTTGGTTCATGTACTATTGAAGGCTATCCTGAATGATTTTGAGCATTATCTTGCTAGTATGTGAAATGAGTGCAATTGTGTGGTAGTTTGAGCATTCTTTGGCATTGCCCTTCTTTGGGATTGGACACCTCCCCTCTTAGAGGAAGGAATACACTGTAACTTTATCCATTGGTTGAAAAATGTGCTAATGAGGTTAGGGTCATTGACTTGATCTCACATGAGTGAGTGAAAGTATGCTTCACTCTAGCTCTAGGCTTTTAACGGCCTTGGTACCCAAAGTCCATTCATAAATATGTGCAGCCAGTTGTCCAGAAATTTGGAGAGATTTCACACTTATCAGAAAACACTCTCAATGCTAAAACAAAAGTCATTCAAAAAACACGTCTTACTGGTCATGGGTCAATGATATCATCTTTGCTTCAGAAGCACCACAGCTCATAAATTTCCAAAAAGTGTCCTTTATTAAAAAAAATTCGTATCATTTAAAACTTATGGGAATGCAGTGAAGTTAAGCCAAATGAAGAATTTTATAAATTAAATTTTTTTTGAATAATCTATTAAATAATTCTATTTGAAAGATGCATTAATTTATAATCCATTTTAATCTATGTATATGTAAGCTATATATAATTGTTCCATCATTGTTTCCATTTACTCTGTTTTTTGAAAAACAAAACCAAATTTCCTTCTTCAATCTCAAAGAACCCATATTTCACATCAACTTTGTATTATTTTCAGTTGAAGTAAACTCAAGAAAATGCTTTATATTTCACATTTTTTAAAAAAACCATCATCACTCATTATCAGAGAAATGCAAATCAAAACCACAATGAAGTACCATCTCACACTAGTCAGAATGGCTGCGATCCAAAAGTCTACAAGCAATAAATCCTGGAGAGGGTGTGGAGAAAAGGGAATCCTCCTACACTGTTGGTGGGAATGCAAGCTAGTACAGCCACTATGGAGAACAGTGTGGAGATTCCTTAAAAAACTGGAAATAGAACTGCCTTATGACCCAACAATCCCACTGCTGGGTATACACACTGAGGAAACCAGAACTGAAAGATACATGTGTACCCCCAATGTTCATCGCAGCACTGTTTATAATAGCCAGGACATGGAAGCAACCTAGATGTCTATCAGCAGATGAATGGATAAGAAAGCTGTGATACATATACACAATGGAGTATTACTCAGCCATTAAAAAGAATACATTTGAATCACTTCTAATGAGGTGCATGAAACTGGAGCCTATTATACAGAGTGAAGTAAGCCAGAAAGAAAAACACCAATACAGTATACTAACGCATATATATGGAATTTAGGAAGATGGCAATGATATGCAAGAAGCAAAAGAGATAGCAAAAGAGACACAGATGTGTAGAACAGTCTTTTGGACTCTGTGGGAGAGGGAGAGGGTGGGATGATTTGGGACAATGGCATTGAAACATGTATAATATCATATGAGAAACAAATCGCCAGTCTAGGTTCGATGCAGGATACAGGATGCTTGGGGCTGGTGCACGGGGATGACCCAGAGGGATGGTATGGGGAGGGAGGAGGGTTCAGGATGGGGAACAGGTGTACACCAGTGGTGGATTCATGTTGATGTATGGCAAAACCAATACAGTATTGTAGAGTAAAATAAAATAGATAAATAAATAATAATAATTTTAAAAATCACAAAAAAAGAAAAAGAAAAAAAAAAGTTATGTATTTTTAAAAAAATACCAAAGAATTGCCTTGAAATGTGAATACTACTAATATATTCTTGGAAGTGAGAAGCTCTGCCTGAAAGACTGATATATCCCAATATGCTGATTCAAAATTTGCATCCCAAAAGTTTGACAAAGAAAGCCAATTAGAACTATATCAAATGTAGCTTAATATGTGTTAAATGTCAGGGTACAGGCCAGCCCTTTAGGATAGTTATCTGTATTTCTAATAGATAACATATCTTTCTTTGGATGAAGCCAAGTGTTTCTGAAATCTATTGTAGTTCATTGTGTAGACAGGAAACCTAAGGAATCTAGAGAACTGGACTTCTAATCAAGTGACTACTTTAACAAACCAAACTGCTATGGTCTGAACATTTGTGCTTCCACAAAATCCATATGTTGAAACCTAACCTCTAAGGTGATTAGGAGGTGGGATGTTTGAGAGGTGACTATGTCATGAGCAGAAAGCCCTCATAAGTGGACTTAGTGCTACTATAAATGGGACCTGAGAAAACTCCCCTCCCCTTCTGCCAGGTGAAGACATGGCAAAAAAGACAGCCATGAACCAGCAAGCTCTCATCGGGCACTGAATTTGCCACCGTCATGAACTTGGACTTGCAGCCTTCAGAACGAAATACGTTTTCACTATTTATATGCCACCTTTTCTGTGGTATTTTTTCTATTGCAGCTCAAAAGAACTAAGACACAAACCACTCTTTTTTTTTCTATCCTTTAAATTTGACTCAATATCTACTTCAAAAATGTAGCATGTAATTTATACTAGCCAATAGCAATGCCGGTTACCGTATAGTCCAATTTTCTTCAAACCCTACCAAGCAATGAGAAATATTTTTCCTGCTAGATATTGAAGCAAGCATTTTATTTACATATGTCCTCTTATGATTCGATTTGTTGGAGAGATATCACATTAGTCACATTGTAAAGATGAGGAAGTGAGTGAAAAAACACACAGGTGACCAGTGGTCAAGCTTCAGGCTGAAAGTGCCTTCCCCAGCCCCACACTCATCTCTTCTACTGCACTGCCCTCCCTCCTCGATTGCTCTGGAAGTTTGTCCAGAACTAAGCAAAGCCTTGGCACCGTCCAGTTCCTATCAACACGCTGCTCGTTGGGCCTGGATCCTACCACCTGTTTCCACAGTCCTGGACTACGAGTGGTAAAGCAGAGGAAAACTTATGACACAGACGGGAAAATCTTTAACTAGGAGTCAGAAATATTTGAGTTTGAATCTTGTGTTTGCCACTTTTTCTCTGTTTGATCTCAGACAATCTACATAACCTCTATTATTTCAGATTTTTCATGTATAAAATGGAAAAAAATAAAGTCTGTTTGATAGATTGGTGGTAGTTCAAAACCTTGCAAACTGAGTTTCCAGTTATTATTCTCTTCTATTAATATCTGTAATTAGCAAATCACAATTAAGGGACATGACCTTGGGCAAACTCCGGGAGATGGCGAGGGACAGCGAAGCCTGGTGTGCTGCAGTCGGACATGACTTGGCGATTGAACAGTAACAATCACAATCAATACTCGTGACCACTGACGCTAGTTTCTTTTTCCTCTTTCTGCCGCCTGAATTACTGCTACCATTTCCTCCTCATTATTTTTAGCTCCCTCAAATATTGGTGCTTGCCTGGGTCACACTCGGTTTGCTGTTTCTCTCTGTACAGAATACCTACTCTCCTGTAGCTGCTGTAACAAATTACCACAATCTGGGTGGCTTAACAAAACAGAAGCATACTCTGTCATAGTCCTGGAGGCCATAAGGCTGAAATCGAGGTATTGGCAGGGCTGCAGCGTCCCCAGAGACTCTGAAGGAGAGTGGGCTCCTTGCCTTTTCTCATTTCCAACAGTTGCCTGGCATTTTAGTTGGTTTGTGGTTATATCATTCCAGACTCTGCCTCTGTGGTCATATTGCCTCCTTCTCCTTTGTGAGAGTCTCAGTACCCCCTCTGCCTCACTCTAAAGACACAGATGATTGTATTTAGGGTATATGGGATAATCCAGAATAAGCCCCTTCTGATCTTAATCATATATTTTGCCATATAAGGTAATATTCACTCTTGCTGTATAGGGTAATATTCACAGGTTCTGGTGATTAGGAAACTGATATATTTCAGGGAAGCCACTGTTGAACCCACTATAGTCAGGCTTGGAAAGTTAAAAAAAAAAATCCAAATACCCACAATTCAGTTGGATAAATAGTTACAGACCAGCTCCTAAGCACTATCACACACAGCACATAAATTCCCTCATGTACCCAAATAAGAGAATTCAAAACACAGACATTCACATTTGTATTCATTTCTCACAACCACATGGGACAGTGTATTAGAAGTAAAGGGGAGTCTGTCACAGATTGAGAGAGAGACACACAGATAGAGGGGGAGAGACAAAGGGAGAGAAGCCAAACCTGTTCTGTGCCCTTAGACTGACGCTCATTTATTACCAGCACTGGACACATATCATCTCAGTTATCAGAGTGATGCATACTTGAGAACCGTTTTGGTTTAAAAAATGGACACTCTATTAATCCATGTGGACAGCATATGTACACATGGGAAGCCCGTGGATTTGGGAATAGAACCCCCTTAACACATTGAATAGTGTAGTCCTGATCATTCATTAAGTACGCTTTTGACAACTGATTGTAAATCAAAGCAAGGACCATGAATTATAAATGTGGAAGTTGATGCTGTATCAGAAGGCTCTGGCAAGTGAAAAAAAAAAAAAAGGTTTATTCATTCTGCCTATGAGAATTATGTAAAGAAAAAAAACAAAGCTCCCCCCAACCCCCACCCTGCATCCCCAGAAGAGAGAGCAGAGAGAACTGGCAAAGAAACAGCAGTGTGATGGAGGCGATTTCCAGGCCGCCCAGCTGCCTAATCACTGGCAGCCTCTCTGGATTTTACAGCTTGCCTCTTGCACCACCACCCTTTGAAAAGCGATAATCCACCATTGTCACAAAAACAAATAAAAAATATATACGCCGACGCAAAAAAAGCAGCCCTAAACCTTCTAAGGAGAATAATTCAGCAAAGGATTTCATGTCATGAAAGACAAAGCAAGAGAATAAATAATGACTTTGCAAGTTTCCCTTCTAGTGTTTTGAAAAGCCTATCCCATGTGTTGAGTTGAAACATCACTTTTAAAATTTTAAACTTATTACAATTTAATCCAGCAAAATGAAACATCAAATTTCTTTGGACATTTTATCTAGAAGGACAACAGTGGTGATATTGACACTGTTTCATGCAAAGCGGGAAAGAGAGCACAGTGAGAAGCCAGCCGTCTCACACAGCCTGGCACATAGGATGTTTACGCAGAACTACTATGAAATTATCTAGCAATTCCCTTAAGTGTTCTCAATAATCTCTTATAACGGATTCTTTAGCAATATTATTCAAATTTGAGAGGAAGTATATGGGCTTAGCTGTGTCCCGGTGGGAGCGTCTCTGAAAAGACAAAACAATGGCATATGCAGCTTAGGGATAGGTAGGGTGCTTTAGGCTGACTTCTTCCAATTTGCAGAGCCTGCTGATTATTGGAGAGTGATGCTCTTCAATGGGGCTTATACACTAGTGAATACGCAACTAGTGAAACAGATGTGTTCCATTAAGAAAGCATCTTTCAAAAATGTTTTTAGAATTGCTGGATGCGGTCTTATCTCTTCTTTGGAGGTTAACAATCCTTGATCTGTTGATTGGAGGAAATACTGATTCATGAGTTCATTTAAGCATTCATCAGGTATTTGTGTTCCTTCTGCAGCAGACCCTGTGAAGATGCTGGAGACAAAGGTAAGTCTCCTTTATGCTTCCTGTCCCTGAGGAGCCCACAGCCCAGAGAAAATGACAAATATAAAAGCAAGTTATTACTACCCAGTGTGCCCAATGTGATCAGTGCTCTAAGAGCAGTAGGAAAAAGGTGCTCAGGAGGCACTGAAAAGAAACTGATCTGTTTCCAGGAGAGTGAGAAGAAAGTTTGAAAGAGTTTGGAAAAATCTACAGGTAAGTTTGTCTTAGTCTGTTTAGGCTTCTATAACAAATTACCACAGATTGGGTGGCTTAAACAACAAAAATTTATTTCTTCCCATTCTGGAGTCTAGGAAGTTCAAGTACATAATGCTAACAAGTTCAGTGCCTGATAAGAACTCACTTCCTGGTTCATAGATAGCCATCTTCTCCTGTGTCCTCACATGGCAGAAGGGGTTAGAAAGCTTTCTTTTATAATGGCACTAATCCTGTTCATGAGGGCTCCATCCTCATCACTTAATCACCTCTCAAAGATTTGCGTCCTAATACCATGACGCTAGGGGCTGGGATTTCTACATGTAAATTTGGAGAGCACAAGAATATTCAGTCCACATCAAAGTTGTTCTAGACAAAAGGAAAATGTCTTTTCTTTGGTAACATATCATATTTAGTTACAATTAGGCAAGCATAGGGGACTTCCCTGATGGCTCAGATGGTAAAGAATCTGCCTGCAATGCAGGACACCCAGGTTTGATCCCTGGGTTGGGAAGATCCCCTGAAGCAGGAAATGGCAACCCACTCCAGTACTCTTGCCTGGACAATCTCATGGACAGAGGATCCTGGAGTGCTACAGTCCATGGGGTTGCAAAGAATGGGACATGACAGAGCAGCTAACATATCTTCTGTGCAAACGTAGCAAGAAGTTATCTTTTGTATTGCTTTGTAGCATCAAATCTCTTACTTTTGGTCATTGAAAAGGTAAATAACCCAAAGACTAATTTTAGATCCCACATACAGTATGATACTGAATATGCAGTCTGAGAAAAAGAGGCATAAATGATGTAGTTTCCTTAGGATAGGCATGTTATTTAAAGACAAGGACTCAAAGAAGACTGCCTTGGTTTGAATACTTACTAGCTGTTTGCTTTTGTGGAAGCTACTTTACTTCTCTGTGTCTTTGTTTCCTTTAATCTATAAAATAGGGTGATAATTATATTTACCCTGATAGAGGTGTTATGACTAATTTCTTGCCAGACACACAACATGTTTTTAATTAGTGGTAGCTCTTAAATGACAAACCTAGACAGTGTGTTAAAAAGCAGAGACATTACTCTGCCAACAAAGATCTGTAGAGCCGAGGCTATGGTCTTCCCAGTGGTCACAGACAGTTGTGAGAGTTGGACTGTAAGAAGGCAGGACACTGAAGAATTAATGCCTTTGAACTATGGGGCTTCAGAAAACTCCTGAGAGTCCCTTGGACAGCAAGGAGATCAAAGCAGTCAATTTTAAGGGAAATCAACCCTAAATACTTAGAATGACTGATGCTGAAGCTGAAGCTTCAGTATTTTGGTCATTGATGTGAACAGCTGACTTGTTGGAAAAGTCCCTGAGGCTGGGAAAGATTGAGGGCAGAAGGAGAAGAGGGTGTCAGAGGACGAGATGGCTGGGATCACCAACGCAATGGACATGAACTTGGACAAACTTCAGTAGATAACAAGGGACAGAAAGGCCTGTTGTGCTGCAGTCCATGGGGTCACAAAGATTCGGACACAATGGGCCACTGAACAACAACAAGCTCTTAAATATTTTGAAATCTTTTTCTATTTTCCCAATTATTCACTGGGACTATGACCAGCACACAGCTAGTAAGCATTCAAACCAAGGCAGTCTTCTTTGAGTCCTTGTCTTTAAACAACATGCTTATCCTAAGGAAACTACATCATTTATGCCTCTTTTTCTCAGACTGCATATTCAGTATCATACTGTATGTGGGATCTAACATTAGTCTTTGATAGGACTGGATACCATGATCTTAGTTTTTTGAAGCTAAGAGAAAATTCTGAAGTGAGAAGTCAAATAGGCCTTAGAAAGCATTACTATGAACAAAGCTAATGGAGGTGATGGAATTCCAGCTGAGCTATTTCAAATTCTAAAATATGATGCTGTTAAAGTGCTGCACTCAATATGCCAGCAAATTTGGAAAACTCAGCAGTGGCCACAGGACTGGAGAAAGTCAATTTCATTCCAATACCAAAGAAGAGCAATGCCAATGAATGTTCAAACTCCTGCACAATTGCATTCATTTCACATGCTAGCAAGGTAATGCTCAAAATCCTTCTGGCTAGGATTCAATAATAGATGAACTGAGAACTTCCAGATATACAAGCTGGGTTTAGAAAAGTCAGAGGAACCAGAGATCAAATTGCCAACATTCTTTGGATCAGGGAAAAAGCAAGAGAATTCCAGAAAAATATCTACTTCTGCTTCATTGACTACACTAAAGCCTTTGACTATCTGGATCATAACAAACTGGAAAATTCTTTAAAAAATGAAAATATCAGACCACCTTACCTGCCTCCTGAAAAGCCATATGCAGGTCAAGAAGCAACAGTTAGAAGCAGCCATTGAACAACAGACTGTTTCAAAGTTGGGAAAGGCAAAAAAAAAAGAAAAATTGGGAAAGAACTATGTCAGGGCTGTATATTGTCACCCTACTTATTTAACTTCTATGCAGAGTACACCAAGTGAAATTCCAGGCTGGATGAAGCTCAAGCTGGATTCAAGATTGCCAGGAGAAATATCAATAACCTCAGGTATGCAGATAACACCACCCTAATGGCAGAAAGTGAAGAGGAACTAAAGAGCCTGTTGATAAAGGTGAAAGAGGAGAGAGAAAAAGCTGGCTTAAAACTCAACCTTCAAAAAACTAAGATCATGGCATCCAGTCCTATCATTTCATGCCATGTAGATGGGAAAACAACGGAAACAGTGACAGACATTATTTTCTTGGGCTCCAAAATCGCTGCAGATGGTGACCACAGCCATGAAATTAAAGACATTTGCTCCTTTGAAGAAAAGCTATGGGAAATCTAGACAGCATATTAAAAAGCAGAAACATCACTTTGCTGACAAAGGTCCGTGTAGTCAAAGCTATGGCTTTTCCATGTATGGATGTGAAGTTGGGCCATAAAGAAGGCTGAGCACCAAAAAAATGGATGCTTTTGAACTGTGGTGCTGGAGAAGACTCTCATTGAGAGTCTTTTGGACAACAGGGAGATCAAAGCAGTCAATCCTAAAAGAAATAAAGCCTGAATATTTATTGGAAGGACTGTTTCTGAATTGAAGCTCTAATTCTTTGGCCACTTAATGCAAAGAGCCAACCCATCAAGGTCCGTTGAAAAAGATCCTGATGCTGGTAAAGCCTGAGGGCAGGAGAAGAAGAGGGCAACAGAGGATGAGACGGTTGGATGGGCTCACTGACTCAGTGGACATGAGTCTGAGCAAACTCCAAGAGATAGTAAAGGACCGCGAATCATGTCGTGCTGCAGTCCATGGGATCGCAAACAGACAGACATGACTGAGCAACTAAACCGCCACCACCACCTCCACCACCATAAGATAATTGATACTCACTTACACTAATAGATTTTCTATAGATTATTTAACTCTGAAAAAGTTTCATGCCTTAGTTCACTGGTCTACAAATTATAGCCGTTGGACACAATCAGATCTACAGCCTGTCCTTGTAAATAAAGTTTGATTGAAACACAGTCTCACTCATTTTTTTATATATTGCCTGGGGCTGCTTTTACACTACAAAGGCAGAGTCAAGTAGTTGAGAAAGAAATCTTATGGCCCACAAAGCTTACCATTTTTTATTAACTGGACTTTTACTAAAAGTTTCCTTATCTCGTCAAAAGTTCTAGAGCTGATCTTTGAAAGGAAACAAATGATGAATTGGACATTGACTTTCCTATCTGTCCTTAAAAGATTTCTCTTTCCTTATACTTGTATGTGTGCAAACACACACACACGTGTTTTACCTGATCATAAACTATAAATCTTGGGCTTAACTAAAGAGTTGTTATCAACCAACTAGCCAACTGAATACCTTGACAATCACCTCATTTATTGTTATAAAATATACTACAAATGCACTGATCCCATTTTGACTTTCTATTTTAGCACAAAATTAGTCTTATCTTTTATATTTTACACTAATTCTGTATTCTTTAGTCTGTGATCCCTCCAGGATGTGTAGGGACCATTTTGTTTTCATCTTTCAATGTAGAGCTCCCAAAAGGTAGTAACAGAAGAGATGTAATAAGAAAATGTATGAAATAAAAACTAAGCATAATCTTTATCATATTATCCAACTTCTTCAAAAATTTCTGAAAGTGGGAAAACACTAAATGTAGATAAAGATGTGAACCAAATGTGACCCTCTTTCACTATTGCTGTGAAAGTCGCTTCAGTCGTGTCCGACTCTTTGTGACCCTATGAACTGTAGCCCACCAAGTTCCTCTGTCCATGGGATTCTCTGGGCAAGAATACTGGAGTGGGTTGCCATGCTCTTCTCCAGGGGATCTTCCCGACCTGGGATCGAACCCAGGTCTCTTGCACCTCCTGCATTGGCAGGGGGCTCCTTTACCACCAGTGCCACCTGGGAATGGGGTTGGAGTATATGTTGTGATGCAGACTTCAGGCATAATCTAGTATATTGAAGTTACATATACCACATGCCTCAGGAATTGTACTCCTAAATATTTGCCATGAAAGGAATGTGTCCACGTGCACCAGGAACCGCAAACAGAAATATTCATCATTTTAGAAATTAATAGCCAAAAAAACTAGAAAAAATGTTCATAAAAGGTAGAATAGGTATACAAATTGTGTCATATTCCCAAGTGTTTGTGATATGACTTGTTTTGCTTTTATTATTTCTTCACTTATCTACTATGAGTAGATAAATCTATAGAATTTTACCACTTTATGATGACATTAATGGCTGAGTATAACGGTTTAAAAGCTTGGATTTTTGTGATAACTACAGACGTTCTCTCTGGTCTGAATAGATTCAGTTTTCATATAATCTGGAAAGATTCAGCTTCCCTTGAAAATTTGAAAAGTATAATTTTATAATGTCTGCTTTTTGAAGGAAACTATTAAAACAATTAAAGGACAACTAACAGATTGGTACAAAATGTTTATAAACCACATATTTGACAAAAGACTGATATCTAACATATATAAAGAGCTCTACAATTCAATAGTAAGAAAATACCCAGTTTTTAAAAAAAGGGGAAAATATATGAACATATAATTTACCAAAGATGCTATGTTTATGGCAAATAAACACATAAAATAGTGTTCAACATTATTAGTCACTAGAAAAAAGAAAGAAAGAAAATGAAGTCACTCAGTCGTGTCCAATTCTTTGCAACCCCGTGAACTGTAGCCTGCCAGGCTCCTCTGTCTGTGGGATTTTCCAGGCAAGGATACTGGAGTGGGTTGCCATTTCCTTCTCCAGGGGATCTTCCTGACCCAGGGATGGAACCCGGGTCTCCTGCACTGCAGGCAGACTCTTTACCATGTGAGCCACCAGGTAAGAGCAAACTAAGACAAAAATGATATGCCAGTACACTACCTACTAGAATCACTAAAATGAAAAAGAGTGGACATACCAAGAGCTGGCAAGGATAGTAACTGGGATTCTCATACATTGCTAGTGGGAATGTAAAATAGAACAAATTCTTTAGAAGGAAAATAGAGAGTTTCTAAAAAATTAGCATACATCCAGTCATTTGTTCCTGTGCAGTGACCCAAGTCAAATGAAAACATATGTTCACATAAAGGCTGGACATGAAGTTCACAGTCATTTAGTTGTCTGTAATAGTTCCAAACTGGAGGCAGCAAAAATGTCCATCAACAAGTGAATGAGAGGTTAAAGCCTCTGCCTGCAATGCAGGAGACCTGGGTTCAATCCCTGGGTCAGGAAGATCCCCTGGAGAATAAAATGGCAACCCACTCCAGTATTGTTGCCTGGAGAATCCTATGGACGTAGGAGCCTGGTGGGCTACAGTCCACAGGGTCACAAAGAGTCGGACACGACTGAGTGACTTCACCTTCACTCAGCAACAAAAGAGAAAGAACAACTGATACAAACTAAAACATGGACGAATTTCAAAATAACTATGCTGAGCAACAGAAGCTGAAGAACAAATAGAACGTATTGTATGATTTCATCTACTGAAGTTTCTAGAAAATGTAAACTAATTATTAACAGAAAGCAGACCAGCAGTAGCCTGGCAATGGACGGGGATGACTGGAGAAGGGAAGAGAATGAGAAATTATAAAATGCCCATTGCCTTGATGCGATGGATTCACAGTGTATTCATATGTCAGATTTACCAAATTTAATACTTTGAATATATGTTGTTTATTATATGATAATTGTATGTCAATTAAGTTACTATATAAATATAAAAAATAAAAGTGCTTACTTGAAATGGGTTGGACTTTAATATTAATAACCTGAAAATCAATACATAACATACACATAGATATACTTACTTTAGCACATTTTCTGTCAAAAATGGACTCTTGCTGGTATCACTGGAAACAGAGTAGATTGAGGGAATAAATTTACCTTGCGATCCTGACACATTTCCTTAAAATATTTATCTGCAACTTAAAAATAGCTGTAGGATCAGATGATATGGTAGTTGCTATGGAAACTGCGCATTTGCGGTAAAATCACAGCATGTGGAAGTTGTAAGCTATAAACACCTTACGGTACCTGTTGCCCTGTAGTTCTGTCACCCATCCTCCTGCTTTGGGGAGAAAAAATAATTGAACTTAATGAAATTTATAATCTTTTAGAATTTTTTTCCCAAAACATTCTTATCTACTGTGTCCATTACTTAACACCCCTGTGGTTCATAAATAAAAGTTGACATTTCAAGTGACAGAGAATGAAGAGTTTGCCATCAAGAATCATTGACAAGGAACTAGTGTGGAAAACTGCAGGCAACCTGACCAACAAGTAAAAGACGATTTATATGGGAGATCAGTTTACACTAGTGAATGAGAAGGCAATGGGAAAGAGTTTGAGGGCTTCCATAGTTTTCCTGTTAAACTTAATACTGGACTCAATTATTTTCAACACATGTTTAAGAACTAGTTTTCCTCTGGATAAATGTAGGAGAGTTACATAGGTTTGAAGAAAAGTTATGACCAACCTAGACAGCATATTAAAAAGCAGAGACATTACTTTGCCAACAAGTCATGTATGGATGTGAGAGTTGGACTATAAAGAATTGATGCTTTTGAACTGTGGTGTTAGAGAAGACTCGTGAGAGTTCCTTGGACTGCAAGGAGATCCAACCAGTCCATCCTAAAGGAAATCAGTCCTGAATATTCATTTGAAGGACCAATGCTGAAGCTGAAACTCCAGTACTTTGGCCACTTGATGCGAAGAGCTAACTCATTTGAAAAGACCTTGATGCTGGGAAAGATTGAAGATGGGAGGAGAAGGGGATGACAGAGGATGAGATGGTTGGATGGCATCACCGACTCAATGGACATGGGTTTGAGTGGACTTCGGGAGTTGGTGATGGACAGGGAGGCCTGATGTGCTGCAGTCCACAGGGACACAAAGAGTCAGACACAACTGAGTGACTGAACTGACTGACTGACATAAGTTTGGACTACCTAAGGAGACAGTGAAAAACCTGCTTGTATTCTTAGCCCTTTATAGGTGGTGACTTTATGGCCCACAAGAAGCAGTCATTATATTTCTGCTCTATCCACAATGCAACTGATATATTTTTTTCTGACTCTAGAATCGCAGAATCTGTAGTCTTTCTGGCTGAACATCAAACGTAGCCTCCATCAAAGATATTTTTACCACTTGGTTCACTTGCTTTAATTATACCAGGTGTCTGGGATATTTTATTTTATTGAATCAACTAGATTTTCTGAAACCCACATAAAAAGACTATAAAATTGAGCTTAAACATGAGCTCATTTCTAATTTTAACGGTTTGAAATTGTCTCTGTTTTGCTAGTTAGTTTTGTTTCATTTTTAGGGGGCAATTAAACTAGAATTGTGTTTAGAGTACTCTGTCTTTAAGTTATTGCTCATGGTTAAGGCGACACGAATTAATATCTTTATCTTTCCTCTAAGGAAATTTCATCCTTATGCTTTCAGTGTTGAAGTCACCCTTTGGAAAAAAAATTCAGGCTAGGAAGAGTGTATATTCTTTCTCAGACCACACCCTGTCTAAAAGACTATAATTTAGCAGAGCTACTTCAAACTCCCTTCTGGCTTCCCCATCCCTGATAGGACAAAGTCCAAACAGATGCAGCCTTCCGTGACCCCTGTAACCATTGTCTACTTTTCCAGGGTCACCAATAGCCAGATCCTTCATGGCCCTCTTTCCCAAAGAAAAATAGATTGCTTCTATTTCCCAAAACCCATCTTGCTGTTTAATCTTTCTGTGATTTGCCCATGATTTCTCTAACATTTAACCCCCCCTTTTTTTTTAGATCTAAACAACTCCTGTTTCTTCCTGTAAAGTTTCTTCTGACTTCATCAAGGAGAGCTGACCATTCCCTCTTACCTCTCTGTCTATGCAAGTGTCTCTATGAAAACCTCCTCTATAGTGTGTTGCATACAACCACCCACCTTATGAGATTGCTCACCCTCTTAAGAGCAGGGTCGTCCAACTTACTTTTGTATTCTTTCTACTTATTTATTTAAATTGGATGATAATTGCTTATCATCACTTTTGCATTCTTTACGTATAAAATAACACCCAACCCCAGGTCATCTGCAAGTCTGAGTCTGGCGCCCCTGGTGGACATTATTGTGTATTCAAAATATAATTGTTATTTTTCTACTTTATGACAGAGTTTCAGTCAAAATCGTGGGAATGCTAGACTCTTGTCATATTGATTTCCCAAGTCATTCTGTATGATGCAGAAAAAGGTGCAGAACATGAATCAGAGAACCTTAATTGTTACGCATGTACCTTATTCTCAAAAAAGGAATTCTGGTTCTCAGCTACTTGGAATGCATGGTTTATATTCAAAGTCTGAGTGAGATCTTCTTTCATTCCGTCTATTCAGTTGGAGGAAGACAATTTCAGAGAGTGGATGCTAAAAATTCAGAGCATGTCTCCTCATCTAATTTTATGAAATGATTGAGAGCCCTACAGAGTAAATGTGGTTTAGTCATACACAGAGTCTGACCAATCAGGTCTTTCCTTGCAAAATATAGAAGGGTCTAAGCAGGTAAAGCACTAAAGAGGCTGTAAAACTGATTCCCCTAACTCTTTGTGCCTTATAAGGTGGCTGATGTTGTCAGCAATAACTTCTAGCTACCAGTAGTCATGTATGGATGTGAGAGTTGGACTAAAAAGAAAGCTGAGTGCTGAAGAATTTATGCTTTTGAACTGTGGTGTTGGAGAAGACTCTTGAGAGTCCCTTGGACCGCAAGGAGATCCAACTAGTCCATCCCAAAAGAGATCAGTCCTGGGTGTTCATTGGAAGAACTGATGTTGAAGCTGAAACTCCAATACTCGGGCCACCTGATGTGAAGAGCTGACTCTCTTTGAAAAGACCCTGATGCTGGGAGGGGTTGGGGGCAGGAGGAGAAGGGGGTGACAGAGGATGAGATGGTTGGATGGCATCACCAACTCAATGGACATGAGTTTGACTAAACTCCCTGAGTTGGGGAGGGACAGGGAGGCCTGGTGTCGCAGAGTCGGACACGACTGAGCGACTGAACTTAACTGAGAGCACACTGTCTTCCCAGGCCACACGATTCCAATGCTCTGCATTAAAGTTTTTTGTGATGAATTTGTTGCTTAATAGGGACAGCAAAAACACTATGCAAGTAATTTTCAGCTGGAAATAATAGCTAATATTTGTTCAGCACTTCTTACATGTCAGACACTACTTTTGTACACTTCATAAAGATTAGCTCATTTAATTCTCTCAATAATTTCATAAACACAGTTATACACAGTCTTGATACCAAGATGTTCAATAGTTTGTGCAAAGTTACATAGAACTAGGACTTTAATCCAGGCAATTTGCTTTGGCATCTTAGCCTCTAACCGCTGTACTACCTTGTGCCTATTAGAACAGCTTCTATGTACCAGCTACTGCGTCAGGTTGTGGAGACAGAATGGGAAGTAGTATTGATATAGCACTTCCTCTCATAAATCCCACGGTCTAATGAAAGGCAGGCATTGTGATACAGTGTGATGGCAGTACCTGGGAGGATTCCAAAACCGTACTTGGTGGCCATTGATTGCGAAAACTGATAAACCCCTTTTATGATTGTGGTTATGTAACTAGTGCTCACTTAATACCATTATATCATGATTGGTATACAACAGAAAAATTGTAGAATTCTATGTTACCAACACTATCATTTAATAGACAAACCTGTAATCACTTTTTATGGATGTGAATTCATATGCATATCAGAATTATCTTGGAATTTTTTGAAAAATATAAATGCCCAGGTGATTGAGTTTTTTTCCTTTCTTTCTTTTTTTTACTTTTATCTAGTTTGTTTTACTTTTTCTATTTCATATTCAGGGCTCCAGTTTCATTTAGTTTCTGTTTTCCAATTTCTCCTTCTCTTCTTTTTTTTTTTTTTTTTGGATGTTCTTTCTCGAGAATAGTAGAAAAGCTTTTGTATGCATATATATAATATGCATAATATATATATTTTTGAAAACATGAATTTTTGCCTAACTAAAAGATTTATGACATTTTGATTCTACTAGTTGGACTTAGTATGAATTGAATGCTAGATTTGTAATTTTAAAAAATAGATACACTACATGCACCAAGGGTTTATTGTATAGCACAGGGAACTATAATCAATAGCTTATAATAACATATACTGGAAAATAATTTCAAAAATAACATATATATACATGTATAGGTGAATCATATGCAAAAAAAGAATTCTATTTTTTGAAGTTTAGTTGCATTTATCTTTTTGCCAATTTTTCTGAATGTCCTATGGACATCTAATAACAAAGTATGGGATATAAAATTTTAAGCATGTTTGTGTAGGATATCAGAGAAGGCAATGGCACTCCACTCCAGTACTCCTGCCTGGAAAATCTTATGGATAGAGGAGCCTGGTAGGCTGCAGTCCATGGGGTTGCTAAGAGTCGGACACGACTGAGTGACTTCACTTTCACTTTTCTCTTTCCTGCATTGAAGAAGGAAATGGCAACCTACTCCAGTGTTCTTTCCTGGAGAATCCCAGGGACGGGGTCACACAGAGTCGGACACAACTGAAGTGACCTAGCAGCAGCAGCAGTGTAGGATATGGTTAATATAAATTAAATATAAATATATTTAAATTATTAATTACATCATTCCATTCAAGATGTTTCTATTCTTATCTTTTCTACACTCCATAAAATATTCTGAGAAATGTTAATATGTATCAATATGATTATATATTTTTTCTTTTCCCTTTTATTTTTTCTGAGTTTTGCTTTATATATCTTTGTTTCTTTGTTGTTAATGTGACTGATGGCTTATGATGTCTATCTTCTTTGTAAATTGTAGATTTTATCATTAAAATATTCATCTTTGTTTCATTTAAAATAAATAAATAAATAGGACAAGGTCATAAAAAAGAGAAATATCTGTCATATATGGTCAGCATTTGTACCGCAGATTCATACCAATCTTCTATATATTCTAGTGTACATAACCAATAGTAGTTAATATTGATGATATCCCTATGTCAAGAAAAGAAGCAAAGACTTTAAAAAGAACAAAATAAAATATACCCATTATTGGAGTTAAGAATTATATTTCATTCTATTTTTCAGATGATAATTTTGTATGTAATACTTGAGTCAATTAACTGACGTCGCATAAAACAGGATATTTAATTTCCTATCCTTTCTTAAGGAATGAGAATTTATTCATACATAAGATTTTATATTATGAGAAATTGCCAATAGTAAATTTTAGTCAACATAATATAGTTTTGATATATATGTGACTTGAGAAATTTCAATGTGTAAGAAGAATCCAACTTACATACATCTCAAATTTAAATTGGGAGATTTTAACATTTTATTTACACAGTGTTGTTTTTATTAGAAACTTTTGATGATCTTTATAAATATAATGGAATCATATTTATTTATAGTGATGGTCAATTGCTATTGTTGCTGATGTTTAGTCTCTAAGTATGTCTGACTATTTGAGACCCCCTGGATTGCAGCTTGCCAAACCTCCCTGTCCCTCACTATCTCCCTGAGTTTGCCCAAGTTCATGTCCATTGAGTTGGTGATGTCATCCAACCATCTCATCCTCTGCCACCATATCCTCCTTTTACTGTCAATCGTTTCCAGCATTAGGGTGTTTTCCAGTGAGTTGGCTCAGGTGGCTCAAGTTTTAGAGCTTCAGTGTCAGTCCTTCCAGTGAGTATTAAGGGTTCGTTTGCTTTATGACTGATTGGTTTGATCTTCTCTCTGTCCAAGGGACTCTCAAGAGTCTTCTCCAGTACCACAATTCAAAAGCATCAATTCTTCAGTTCTCAGCCTTCTCTATGGTCCAACTCTCACATGAGTTCATGACTGCTGGAAAGACCATAGCTTTGACTATATGGACCTTTGTTGGCAAAGTGCTGTCTCTGCTTTTTAATATACTGTCTAGGTTTGTCATAGCTTTTCTTCCAAAGAAACGAGTGTCTTCTGTTTCATGGCTGCAATCACCACCCACAGTGATTTAAGCTCCCAAGAAGAGGAAATGCCTCACTGCTTCCACTATTTCCCCTTCTATCTGCCATGATAGAAGTGATGGGACCAGATGCCATGATCTTCATTTTCCTGAAAGTTGAGTTTTAAGCCAGCTTTTTCACTCTCCTCCTTCACCCTAATAAAGAGGCTCTTTAGTTCCCCTTTACGTTTTGCCATTCAGTTCAGTTCAGTTCAGTCACTCAGTCGTGTCCAACTCTTTGCGACCCCATGAATCGCAGCACGCCAGGCCTCCCTGTCCATCACCAACTCCCGGAGTTCACTCAGACTCACGTCCATCTAGGCAGTGATGCCATCCAGCCATCTCATCCTCTGTCATCCCCTTCTCCTCCTGCCCCCAATCCCTCTCAGCAGCAGAGTCTTTTCCAATGAGTCAACTCTTCATGTGAGGTGGCCAAAGTACTGGAGTTTCAGCTTTAGCATCAGTCCTTCCAAAGAACGCCCAGGACTGATCTCCTTTAGAATGGACTGATGGGATCTCCTTGCAGTCCAGGGGACTCTCAAGAGTCTTCTCCAACATCACAGTTCAAAGGCATCAATTTTTCAGTGCTCAGCTTTCTTCACAGTTCAACTCTCACATCCATACATGACCAGTGGAAAAACCATAGCCTTGACTAGATGGACTGCCATTAGAATGATATTACATGCATAATGTGAGGTTGTTGATATTTCTTCTAGCAATCTTGATTCCAGTTTGTAACTCAACCTGCTCAGCATTTTGCATGATGTATGCTGCATATAAGTTAAATAAATAAGGTTACAGTATATAGTCTTGTCATACTTCTTTCCCTTTTTTGAACCAGTCAGTTGTTCCATGTATGATTCTAACTGTTGCTTCTTGACTTGCATACAGGTTTCTCAGGAGACAGTTAAGATGGTCTGGTATTCCCATTTCTTTGAGAATCCTCCACAGTTCATTGTGATCCACACAGTCAAAGTATTCTTGCCTGGAGAATCCCATGGAGAGAGGAGCGTGGGGGGCTACAGTCCACGGGGTCGCAAAGAGTTGTACACGACTGAGTAGCTAACACTTTCACACAGTCAAATCTTTTGCATAGTCAATAAAACAGAAGTAGATGTTTTTTTCTGGAATCCTGTTCCTTTCTCTATGATCCAACAAATGTTGGCAACTTGATCTCTGGTTCCTCTGCTTTTTCAAAACTCCAAAAATACTTGTACATCTGGAAGTTCTCAATTCAAGTACTGCTAAAACCTAGCTTGAAGGGTTTTGAGTATACATTACTATCATGGGAAGTGAGTGCAACTGTCTGGAAGTTTGAACATTCTTTAGCAGTGCCCTTCTTTAGAATTGGTGTGAAAACTGATCTTTTCCAGTCCTCTGGCCACTGCTGGGTTTTCCAAATTTGCTGATATATTGAGTGTAGCACGTTAACAGAATCATCTTTTAGTATTTTAAATGATGGTCAAGTGGGCAGTTTACTTAATAGAGTTTCTATGACTTCAAACTGAGCTTTTTTTTTGTCGTTTTACCCACATATTGCAATTTTATTCATTTATGTTTTATTCTATCTCTTTTAAAATTAAAAAGAATTAAAAATCAAAGATATGATTCTACAGTTTTTGAGGATATTATTTTATCACTTATGAAACTAGGAAATTGCATTTCAGGCAACTATCTGCTTATTGGAAATTATCCAATAGAAACAATAGCTCTGATTTGAATGCTCATACATTGTGTTGTCTAGTATGATGATATGCTTGTAATTACACTGAGTCAGTTGTTTATGATTTTCTGGATCACAGAATAACTTGTAAAATTTTACCAGCTAATTAGCTATATTTTTTAATAGAATATTTTGATCATATATAGGGAATGTTGATTTTTAGAGAACAAAAGTAGCTAAAGCAAAAAGAGAAATTTATTGGAACATTACAGGGGTTCTAAGGAAGTATTATAGCAAATATTCACTGAGTACATGCTGTGTGCCAAGAGCTATTCAAAACATTCCCCTAATTAAAGTATTTCCATAATAGCCAGTTTTTGCCAAGTTCTGCTTTGGTAACAAATAACTCCAAATCTAAGTAGCTTACAACACCAAAGATTTACTTTTTGCTCCATTACATGTTGCATATGTCTTTTTATTTAGGGGCCCAACTTTGTTTTAGATTCAAGGCAGAGAAATAAACAGAAATAGCCAAACCATGCAAGAGCTCCTACAACTTCCATGAGGCCACAGTAGTGAACAGAACAGATACCATGGCCACGTTTAGCAGTCAGTGGGGTGGGGAAATAAACTCTTCCCAAAGATGGCACTGTAATCAGATGTCAACAAATGAGGATGCATGAGAGGGCAGAAACTATTTGAAAACAATTACAATCATCCTCTGCCCTTTATCACAACGTCCGCTTCTCTGCATTCTGGTATTCTTCTCACATCATTTCATACAATAGTGCATGTCTTGAATCAGAAATATTTTTTCTCTTAATCACACACAATCTGAGTATGTCAGGCTTTTGTAGTAAGTCACAGCTTTAGTTAGACTTTTATCCTGAGGTGTTTTTTTTTTTTTTTTTTTAAATTTACTGAGTTTCACCTTGGAAAATTCAGAAATTCCAACCAAAGGTTGGTTAACCAGGACAATATTTTATTTCTTGCCAAGGATTGTCTTAAACTCTGTCATTGAGAATGTTATATAGTGTTATCTTTTATCTAAGTATTTCCATTTGCAAGGCCACAAATTCTGGAATTTCTGAACTTTCTGTATTCTTCAATTCCACTTTGAAAACTGATATTATATTTTGGAGCCTTTGCAGTTGCAATACTTTTTGAGCTTAAGCATTTCTATTCTTATATTGTCCAAAGCATCCCAAAATATCTGATTGACACTATCAACATTCTAATGTTTCATGTTTTTATCTAAAGGCAAAGTTCCTATTATATTATCTGTCTTTCAAATTATACAGGCAATATTTTTACCAAATATATTAAATGTTTAACAGTGGTCACAGGGCTGGAAAAGGTCAGTTTTCATTCCTATCTCAAAGAAGGGCAATGCCAATGTTCAAACTACCATACTATTACACTCATTTCACATGCTAGTGAACAATGCTCAAAACCCTTCAATCTAGGCTTCAACAGTATGTGAACCATAACGTTCAGATATACAAGTTGGGTTTAGAAAAGGCAGAAGAACCAGAGATCAAATTGCTAACATTCCTTGGGTCATAGGGACTTCCCTGGTGACTCAGATGGTAAAGAGTCTGCCCACAATGCAGGAGATCTGGGTTCTATCTTTGAGCTGGGAAGATCCCCTAGAGAAGGAAATGGCAACCCACTCCACTATTCTTGCCTGGAAAATCCCATGGATGAAGAAGTCTGGAGGGATACAGTTCATGGGGTCACAAAGAGTTGGTCACGACTGAGTGACTAACACTTTCACTTTCACTTTTCAGTTCGATCATAGAGAAAGCAAGAGAATTTAAGAAAAACATCTACTTCAGTTTCATTGAGTATGATAAGGCCTTCGACTGTGTGGATCACACCAAACTGCGGAAAATTCTTAGAGATGGGAGTATCAGACCACCTGACCTGTCTTCTGAGAAACATGTATACAGGTCAAGAATCAAGAATTAGAACAGGAAATGCAACAACTGACTGGTCAAAAATTGGAAAAGGAGCAGCAAAAGGCTGTGAATTGCCACCGTGGTTATTTGGCATAGAAGTTGGCCATAGAAGTTAAATAACCAGGGTGACAACATGCAGCCTTGACCTACTCTGTTCCCAATTTTTGACCATCAGTTGTTCCATTTCCAGTTCTAACTCTTGCTTCTTGACCTGCATGCAGGTTTCTCAGAAGACAGGTAAGGCCATCTGGTATTCCCATCTCTTTAAGAATTTTCCAGTTTTTTGTGGCCCACACAGTTCAAGGTTTACCATAGTCAGTGAGGCAGAAGTAGATATTTTTCTGGGATTCCCTTGCTTTCTCTATGAACCAAAAAAGAGTACATCATGTGAAATATCAGTCTGATGAATCACAAGTTGAAATCAAGACTGCCAGAAGAAATATCAACAACAGATATACAGATGATATCACTCTAATGGAGGAAAGTGAAGAGGAACTAAAGAACCTCTTGATGAGGGTGAAGGAGAAGAGTGAAGCAGCTGGCTTGAAACTCAACATTCAAAAGATGAAGATCATGGCATCCGGGCCCATCAGTTCAGTTCAGTCGCTCACTTGTGTCCGACTCTTTGTGACCCCCATGAACTGCAGCACACCAGGCCTCCCTGTCCATCACCAACTCCCGGAGTAACTCATGTCCATTGAGTAGGTGATACCATCCAACCATCTCATCCTCAGTCATCTCCTTCTCCTCCCACCTTCAATCTTTCCCAGCATCAAGGTCTTTTCTAATAAGTCAGTTCTTCATATCAGGTGGCCAAAGTATTGGAGTTTCAGCTTCAGTATGAGTCCCTCCAGTGAATATTCAGGACTGATTTCCTTTAGGATGGACTGGTTGGATCTCCTTGCAGTCCAAGGGACTCTCAAGAGTCTTCTCCAACACCGCAGTTCAAAAGCATTGATTCTTCAGTGCTTAGCTTTCTTCATAGTCCAGTTCACACATCCATACATGACTACTGGAAAAACCATAGCCTTGACTAGAAATACCTTTGTTGGCAAAGTCATGTCTCTGTTTTCTAATATGCTGTCTAGGTTGGTCATAACTTTTCTTCCAAGGAGTAAGCATCTTTTAATTTCATGGCTGCAGTCACCATCTGCAGTCATTTTGGAGCCCAGAAAAATAAAGTCTGACACTGTTTCTGGTCCCGTCACTTCATGGTAAACAGAAGGGGAAAAAGTGGAAAGAGTGACAGATTTTCCCTTCTTGGGCTCCAAAATCACTGTGGTTGTTGACTGCAGCCATGAAATTAGAAGACACTCGCTTCTTGGAAGGAAGGCTATGACAAACCTAGACAGTGTATTAAGAAGCAGAGACATCACTTTGCTGACAAAAGTCCATATAGTCAAACCTAGAGTTTTTCCAGCAGTCACGTATGGATGTTAGATTTGGACCATAAAGAAGGCTGAGTGCTGAAGAACTGATGCTTCAAATTGTGATGTTAGTCAAGTCCTTTGGACTGAAAGGAGATCAAATCAGTCAACCCTAAAGGAAATCAACCCTGAATATTCACTAGGAAGACATGCTGAATTTGAAGCTCCAATACTTTGGCCACATGTTGGAAAGACCTGACTCACAGGAAAAGCCCCTGATACTGGGAAAGATTGAGGCAGGAGGAGAAGGGGATGACAGAGGATGAGATGAGTGGATGACATCACTGACTCAATGACCATGAATTTGAGGAAGCTCCTGGAAGCAGTTGAGGACAGAGGAACTTAAAGTCCTGCGATCCATGGGGTTGCAAAGAGTCAGCCACGACTTAGGCACTGAACAGCAGCAACCACTGCATACAAGAGTCATTATTTTTCTAGCCATTACCATTTCCAGCCAATAACCATTTCCTTTCCCCTTACTAGCTAGCCCTGAAGCTAACACCACATTGTTTAGAGTTTGTTTATAGTACGTTCCTACCACCAGTTTCTATAAGCTTCACCCTTGCTAGACTTTTCTGTGGTGCCAAACAATTACTAATTTTTAGTAATTGATGTGATTTATCAAATCAATTTTTTTTTTCTGTTTTTCTTGCTTATGTTACATGTCAACTGAGGTCAGCACAGACTCTGCTCTGTTCTTTGATCAAAATGTCCTGTTTATTTGAGGATTCAGGTTTCCAGGGCAGGGAGATTAAAAGCAATGATTAAGCAATATTTCTTAGACCTTCTGCTCAGCTGTGTCATTTGTTCATCTTGCTCATATTCCACTGGTCAGAGCAAGTCAGGAGACTAGGTTTGACTGTCAGGGCAAGAGTGCACTACTGGCCACCCATCAGTGAGCAAGAATGTGTAATTCTCTTGCTGGGAAGGCAGCAAAAAACTGGAAACAAACAAAACAGTCTAGTACACTCACAATAGCCTCATTTTACACATGAGAAAACTGGAGCAAGTTAGCTTAAATAGCCTGGGAGATCACATTGCTGGTGAGATGAAGATTTTAAGTCTGATTTGAGGGCTAACTATTTTAACCACAAAAAATGATGTAAATACAGCTGGGCCTCGGAGAGACTTTGTAAGTCATCAGGCACTACTTCTTTCAGTGAGCAAACAGTCTCTTATCACTAAAGTACGCTCACGTCTTCTGTAGACATAGAGGAAAATGAATTCGTGAATATCTACCCTTACCCTTCATAAACCCACGATCTCAGCACTCAACTTTAACTTTTGCAGGGTCTTTCTTTTCTAGTTTCAAATTTCCAGGGGGGAAAAAAAATGATGTCAGTATTTCAGTTATGGGGATATGTTTAATGAGTTCCAGCTGTGGATTCAGTTTTTTGTTTGTTTGTTTGCTTTTTCTGGCCTTGAGAAGTGTCTTTAACTTTGCTACAGAATGAAACTTGCAGAACTCAAGCTAAGCTACAGAAGCCTGAGAGGGTGGGCCCTTGGCATTTTGAGTGCATAGACCACCTTCATGACTATGACCCTTTCGGGCTTGGCAGCTCAGTGTAGGTGGTGGTGTCCCTCCCAGATCATATTCTCCCAGACGCTTTCAGCACCCTGGGGATCTCCTTGTAGATGAGACCAAGTTTTATTTTTATAATGAGTTACAGGTAAAAGAGTCTCATCTGCTTTACTTAGAAATATGAATTATGTGAATTATGGACTGATCTAGTCATATTCATATTTTCTCTTTCAGAAATTACTTTTGGCAAGAATGAAAAGCTCAGTTTCTAGTTAGGTTTATAAAATGAAGTAATAAATAAATAATCAGTAATAAATCTTCAATTATTAATACATGTACTTGCAGTTAAATAAGCAAATGGTGATGAAAAGATGGAATAAAAAAGATCAGTACCTATTGCATTCATAAGAATGGGAAATTGGAGACCCTGGTGACTGAAAATGACTCATTCATTTCTGAAAGGGAATCCACAATCTTGTTGGAAGGTAAAGAGCTTTCAGGACTTCCCTGGCAGCTCAGGTGGTAAAGAATCTGCCTGCAATTCAGGAGACCCCCAGTTTAATCCCTGGGTCAGGAAGATGCCCTGGAGAAGGGATAGGCTACCAACTTCTCTGGGGGCTCAGATGGTAAAGAATTCACCTGCAATGCGGGAGGTGTGGGTTCAGTCCCTGGGTTGGGAAGATCTCCTGGAGGAGGCCATGGCAACCCACTCCAGCATTCTTGCCTGGAGAATCCCCATGGACAGAGGAGCCTGGTGGGTTACAGTCCATGGGGTCGTGAAGAGTTGGACACAACTGAGCGAATAAGCACAGCACAGCAAAGATCTTTCAGAGGCCACACCAAAAGGTAAATTAAAATGGCAACCTGACTTGATAAGTAGCCCCATATCCTGAAGGTGCTGCCAAATGAAATCCAGTTTTCACAGCTTCTTAGCGGCTGTTCTGGGGAGGGGCAGAAGAAAGAGTCAAGCCTCAGCTGGAGTGTGGGGGCCATAGGAGAGCTCAGCACATGGAGTTACACTTTCAAAGCTGAGATGAATGAAGCTCAACTGCCCTTCTCTCTGCACCTGCACAGTGAAGAGGAGAGCTGCATGTTTTGAAATTTCTCTCAGTGGAGAACAAATATTCCCTGAGATCTGGTACCACAAACCAACTTTCATCGTTTGTAGTTAGAATCTGCAGCGACCAGGCTGACTGAAGACTTCTTGGTTTTCATGTTCCAATCTGCTCTGTTTTGTTCTGGGACTTGTTTTCAGTACTCTCCCCACAGCTCCTGGGTCTTAGGTCTCACGGCTTCATCTTTCTTGGATGACTTCTTTTTCATGTGTCCTAATAATTTTCTACAAGAGTGAGTAGTTTAAGCATATTTTGGAGACTGTATATTTGGATATACGTATGCTGTATATTTTTATATTATACATACATATATAGGTATATATTATATATATACACACACGTGTTAGCATTCTATCTTATTTTAGCAAGTTATATTACCCTAACAGATTACCTAATGGAGTACATTTTGTGTGTTTACAATTACCTTTATTTCATCTTCATACTTAAGTAATACTGTATATAAAATTTTAGGTTAACAACAATTTTTTTTTTCCCCATAGAATGAAAACAATTGTCTTCTATGATCCATGTTGCTGTTGAGGATCTGATGTTCCTCTAGGAGAGTTCTTTATTTTCCTTGGAAGTTTTTCTTTTTAGTCCCTGCATTCTGAAATTTCAAGATTGTTTTTGGGTCCATAAGCTCAATTTGGGCACTAAATGAACATGTTCAACATGAGCATTTATGTCTTTTACTTTTAAAATTATTATTTTTATTTTCTATGTGATAATTCTCTCCTCTTTATTTTTTTCTGATCTTCCTTCTAAATGTATTATTAGAAACATGCTGGAAAATTATTATTACCTTTTCTTTTATAGTTTTCATATATTTTATCTTTTTGATCTATGTGCTGGAGATTTCTTTGATTTTTATTCAAATATTATTTTAACCATCTCAAAATTCTGTAATTTTTAAAAAGTCATTAGTTTTCCCTATTCCTGTTTCAAAGCATCCTTTTCTGTTGTGTCTCCTCTTACTGTCCTTATAGGTTAATTCCATTTTAAATACATGCACTGTTCTTTCAGTTCAATTTTTATAGAGAGAAGAATTAAATGCATAATCAATATGAAATTTTGGGTATTGGAATCTTTATAAGCAAAGTTTAAGGTAAAATACAACTAAAAATGATTTGTAGCTGAAGCCTAGTGACAGGTAATGTTCACATCTAGGTAATTTCAGTATTTATATTGCTTAGTGCCATTCAGCCATACAGCTCTGTGGGTATGGGAAGAGCTGCAGGAAAGATTGGAAAATTTCTCTTTGTGTGAGGTAGGACATCTGGTCTCACACTCTAGCATATTAGATATTTTCAAATAACGTATATCAAGTCAAGAGAAGTAAGTTTCAGTGTGCTCTAGCATTTAAAAATACAGGCTTCAAAGTTGTGAGGAGTTTAATTCAAACCCTGTTCCACTTTGATTATGTTTCTTGATTTCTCTAAGCTACTCAATTCTCATCTGTAAAATGGGGATTAATTATTATCCCTCCTTCATAGGCCTGTTGTGAGGATTAATTGAGATAATGTAGGCAATTTGTTTAGCACAGCATCAGGTATAGGAGGTACTGAATGAGTGACAGCTGTTATTATTTTAATGGCACATAATTACATGTTAACAAAAGCTGTAACACTCCACATATGGGGATTGCTAGAATGAATGAAGGCATACACGTACTCCTGAAATGAAGAAACATAATAAGTATATAAAATATTACTAGCTTACCATGAGTATTTAATTTGTAGAGAAAGAATTCACCAGAAAAAAAAAAAAAACATTGAAAGATTTATTCAAATTTATAGTTGTGCCAAAGGTCCTGGAGAGAAGTCGAAAGGCCCTTTATTGATATATATAATTTATATCCTATAAAGGCTTAAACCTATTGTAAATAAATAACAAGTTTTGGTAAATCATTTTCCTTTGATTTCTTCTTATTTTAATTTCTATTAAGCCTAGTTTCTTTGTTTATTCACAAAAGGAAATATTTTCCTCTAATTTAGATTCTTTAAAAACAAAGGTTACATATGAATGTAGCTTTAATCTATTATAAAATAAAAGGTAATTTATTATATTAACTTTCTCAGTATACAAAAATAGAAAATTTAATGAATTATAATTATGCTTTAATAACTTTCTTCCTCACTTTAATGTCACATTAAAATAAATGAAACATGTTCAAACCACTGTCTTAACCATTAAGAACAGAAAATGTAGAATTTATTTTATTATACCAAGTCTGCTGCTGCTGCTGCTAAGTCGCTTCAGTCGTGTCTGACTCTGTGTGACCCCATAGACGGCAGCCCATCAGACTCCCCCGTCCCTGGGATTCTCTAGGCAAGAACACTGGAGTGGGTTGCCATTTCCTTCTCCAGTGCATGAAAGTGAAAAGTGAAAAGTGAAAGTGAAGTCGCTCAGTCATGTCTGACTCTTCACGACCCCATGGACTGCAGCCCACCAGGCTCCTCCGCCCATGGGATTTTCCAGGCAAGAGTGCTAGAGTGGGGTGCCATTGCCTTCTCCAATACCAAGTCTGTGTTCCCACTACTGACACCATCACAGGGGTGAATCTTTTTAAACATTTTTTCTAGAATGTGGATAAACTATTTAGGAAACTTGAGAGCTGTGTTGATATCCAGACAATACAAAAAAATACAGCAGGTTAAACCATGTTTATATATGTGTGAGAACGTATTATACATAGGATGTTTATCCTTGTAACTCCTGAGTAATAATTCATTGTCAGAATCGAACATATCTTGTTATCTTTTTACCGATTGACAGACATTTGTATTGTTTTCAGTCTTAATGTATTATGAATGTTGACTGTAGACATTCACATGTAATTCTTCATGTAGAAGTATGTTTTTCACTTCCGTAGGGTAAATGAGTAGAAGTGTAACTGCTGTATCTTACAATTGGTATGTATTTAACTTGATAAGAAACCATCAAACTGTTTGCTAACATTGCTCTTCTAGTTACACCCCTACAGGAATGTATGGGAATTACAGGTCTGCCACATCCTCCTTAGCACTGGGTGTTATCAGTATTTTTTATTTTAGGCATTCTGCTGAACGAGAAATAGAAACTTATTTTGGTTATAGTTGAGGAATTTCCACCATAACTGATTATACTGAGCACCTTTTCATTTGTTCATTAACCATTTATATATACTCAACTTTATACCAATTCTTGCCATTTTATAGTGGTCATTTGCATTTTTCTTATTGATTTAAGAATTCTTATATTTAAAGTATGAGTAAACATGATAAATATAAAATGTAAGTAAAAATACAATACAATATGTATATGATGTGAAAATATTTTATCCTTGTCTATATATGGTTTGCTACTTTTTTTACTCATTGGGTGACATAGCTGAAATTTTAACTATGTTAATGTATAATTTATATATTTTTATTTTAAGTTATTACTTTATGTGTCTTAAATCTTTAGCAAATTCAAGATTATTCAATTATTCTCACATTTTCTTCTAGAAGTTTAAAATTTTCATTCTTATTTTTAGGTCTCTGCTCCATTTCAAGGTAGTATTTGTTTACGATGCCATATAAGGGGCTGAGGTTCATTTCTGTGTATGTGTGATATGGCTTCACTAGCGACTCAATTAAGGAAATCGCCTGCAATGCAGGAGAGCTGTTTTCCATCCCTGGGTTGGGAAGATCCCATAGAGAAGGAAATGTCAATCCCCTCCAGTGTTCCTGCCTGGGGAACTCCATGGAGAGAGGAGCCTGGCTGGTTACAGTCCATAGGGTCACAAAGAGTTGGACACAACTGAGCAACTAACATTATGACTATCCAGTTATTTTAGTAACATTTATTGAAACAGCTCTCCTTTCCCCATTGAATTTAACTTACCCCTCTGTCAAAATTTAGTTGACCATGTATATTCAGGCCTATTCCATTTATTTGTCTATACTTATGTCATTACCATATTATTTTGATTACGATAAGTATAAAAGTAACTGGAAAAATCAGGAATTGTATGTCTTCTGAGTTGTTCATTTTCAACATTGTTATGATTATTTGCTTTATAATGGAAATTTTATAATTACTTGGTCAATAATCTGCCAAAGAATATTTCCATTGCTATTTTGATTGAGATCATATTGAATGTATAGAACAATTTAGGAAAAACTGATGTGTTAACTCCATTGAATCTTTCAATTCTTGAACATAATCTGATTTTATTATTTAGGTCTCCTTTAATTTCTCTCAGCAAGGAGAGAAATTCTACATCTTTCTCAGCATTTTATGGGTTTTGATGCTATTGCAAGTAAATTTTTTCAATAAATTTTTTTGCATCTTTTCTATTTATGTATAAAAGTTACTTTTTATCCTGATGTATTATTAAATTTATTTATTAGCTCTTCTCAGTAGGTGAGTTGAGAATTCTTCAGGATAGTCCATAGTCTGTGAATAGAAGCAATTTACTTCTTATAATTCTTTACACCTTATTTTGCTTTTTCTTGCCTTAATTTCACTGTCTAGGACATCAGTGGTAAGAGCAGACCGTGTCATTCTCATGTTCAAAGAATGTGTTTAATGAGAATGAGATTAATGTTTGATTATGGAAAAAAATAAAAAAAATATACTGAAGCAGACAAAAAGCAAACTGAACTTCCACTTACTCTCGTGAAAATGATCAACTAATTACAAACTAATGACCAGTCCTGCTTCATCTGTTTCTACTCATTCTTCCCTATTTGAAGAAAATTCTAAATATCATTGTCATTTTATTCAAAAACATTTCAGTACCTTTTTCTGTAATATGCAAACTATTTTTTTAAATACACACTATTATCATTACATCCGAACAAAAACATTAATAAGTCATATATCCAATTAGTGTTCAAAATTTTAACCGTCTTCCAAATGCTCCAAATGTTCTTTGTTTTTGTTTATTTTCACCTTGCGTTTATTTGAAATGGGAATCAACTAAGTTTAAACATTACATCGGTGGTAAATGTCTCTTACTTTCTTTGAATCTACCATCTTTCCCTTCATCTCTCTTTTCCAGTCTGGATTTTGCTGACATGACGTTATGGCATTCTCATAATGTAGTTTAACAGAGAGGTCTCCAGCCCTCCAGCCACAGACCAGTGGTGGTCTGTGGCCTGTTAGGAATGAGACCACACAGCAGGAGGTGAGCCGACAAGCAAGCAAAGCTTCATCTGTATTTATAGCCATAGCTGTTCCCCATCACTCACGCTACTACCTGAGCTCTGCCTCCTGTTAAATCACTGGTGGCATTAGATTCTCATAGGAGTACAAACCCCACTGTATGCCTACTGGGCATGCAAGGGATCTACATTGCTTACTCCTTATGAAGATCATCCCTAAATCATCCCCCTATCCCCACCTCAATCCGTGGAAAATTTGTCTTCCATGAAACCAGTCCCTGATGCTAAGAAAAAGGTTGGGAACCACTGTTCTAACACATTTCTCTATAGCAGAATCCTTTCTGAGAATAGTCCAGGAATATGTGTATTCTTCTAAGGTACTCAGGTGAGTCTGAGCACAGTCAGGCATGGAAAGCCTGGAAAATATCCATGTCCTGTATCCAGATTTCTTTCAATTTCTTTTCTTAAAGTTTTTGTTGGAGTATAGTTGATTTAGCAATTTTTGTTAGCTTCAGCTGTACAGAAAACTGTAAGTTATAGATATTCACACATCCAAACTTTAGATTATTTTCCCATAGAGGTCATTACAGAGTATGATGTACTTGTCTATCTACCCTGAGTAGACTTACCTGTGCTATTCAGTAGGTTATGGTGGTTGGTGTCAAGTTCATGGTCTCTGAAGGAGAAAATTTCACTCTGGGACCACAGACGTGGTCTCTGTCACTCAAAGTTTTGTGCAGCAAAGCTTTTATTAAAGTGAAAGGATAGGGAAAGCTTCTGACATAGACATCGTAAGCAGGTAGAAAGAGCATCCCCTTTGCTAGTTTGGGTAGGGCATTATATACTCTGCTGCTGCTGCTGCTGCTGCTGCTGCTAAGGTGCTTCAGTCATGTCTGACTCTGTTCGACCCCATAGATGGAAGCCCACCAGGCTACCCCATCCCTAGGATTCTCCAGGCAAGAACACTGCAGTGGGTTGCCATTTCCTTCTCCAATGCATGAAAGTGAAAAGTGAAAGTGAGGTCACTCCGTTGTGTCCAACTCTTATCGACCTCACGGACTGGAGCCTACCAGGCTCCTCCATCCATGGGATTTTCCAGGCAAGAGTAATACTCTTATGCTAGCTGTTGAAAATGCATAAAAAGAATGCCTCAAGGTTGTGAAAGTTTTACCCAGACTCTCTCACACAACATACATTCTGAGATAATATTGGCCCAAGATAGGGAGAATGGGTTCTGGCAGCATGTCCCTGGACGAGCTATATTGTTTTGTTGCATAATCAGGGGTATAAGTCTTGAAGAAGAATAGGTTCCCAAGCAAGATATATTGTTACAATTATAATTGTTGATGTAGGGCCTAAAGAAAAGCATTTCCATGAGCAAGATATATTGTTTTGCTATGTAATCATTAGCTCCAGGCTTAAAGAAATCTAGTTTTCAGGTGAACCAGATTGTTGTTATAGCAACACAGGGTTTAAGAGAAACATGTCCTATGTGACCAAGGCAAAATAATTAAAAAAGAAATGTTTGCCTCCTCCTCCTCCCCTATGGTGCTTGGACTCCCTATCAACCTGCCTAAGCTTCAACTCTCAGTCCTTATTAGTTATCTATTTTATATACAGCAGTGTGTATATGCAAGGAGATCCAACCAGTCCATTCTAAAGGAGATCAGTCCTGGGTATTCTTTGGAAGGACTGATGCTAAAGCTGAAACTCCAGTACTTTGGCCACCTCATGCGAAGAGTTGACTCATTGGAAAAGACCCTGATGCTGGGAGGGATTGGGGACAGGAGGAGAAGGGGACGACAGAGGATGAGATGGCTGGATGGCATCACCGACTCAATGGACATGAGTCTGAGTGAACTCCGGGAGCTGATGATGGACAGGGAGGCCTGGCGTGCTGCGATTCATGGGGTCGCAAAGAGTTGGACACGACTGAGTGACTGAACTGCACTGAAGTGTGTATATGTCAGTCCTCATCTCCCAGTTTATCCCTCCCCCTGCCCTGTCTCCCCACGTGGTAACCGTAAGTTTGTTTTTTACACCAGTGACTTTATTTCTGCTTTGTAAATAAATTCATTTGTACCATTTAAAAAAGATTCAACATGTAAATGATATCATACTACATTTGTCTTTTTCTGTCGGAATTGCTTCACTCAGTGTGACAATCGCTAGGTCTATCCATGTTGCTGCACATGCATTATTTTGTTCTTTTTGATTACTGAGTAATATCTCCTTGTATATATGTACTAAATCTTCTTTATCTATTCCTATGTTGATGGGCATTTTTATTGCTTCCCCATGTTCTAACCATTGGAAATAGTGCTGTAATCAACATGGGGGTGTATGTATCTGATCAAATTATCCTTTTCTCCAGATATATACCCAGGAGTGGGACTGCTGTATCATACAGTAGCTTTATTTGCAGTTTTTTAAGGAACCTCCATACTGTTCTCCATAGTGACTGCACCAATCCACACGCCCACTAACAGTGTAGGAGTGTTCCCTTTATTCCATACTCTCTCCAGGATTTACTATTTGTAGATTTTTTTGATGATGGCCATCCTGTCCAGTGTAAAGGGATATTTCATTGTATCTTTATATTGCATTTCTCTAATAATCAGTGATATTTAGCATCCTCTCATGTGTTTTATGGACATCTGTATGTCTTCTTCAGAAAAATGTATGTTTAGATATTCTGCTCATTTTTTGATTTGGTTGTTTGTTGTTTTTATATTAAGCTGCAAGTGCTGTTTGTGTATTTTGGAGATTAATCCCTTGTTGGTTGCTTCATTTGCAAATATTTCCTCCCATTGTGAATATTGCCTTTTTGTTTTGTTTATGGTTTCCTTTGCTGTCCAAAAGCTTTTAAGTTTAATTAGATCTCATTTGTTTATTTTGTTTTAATTTCCATCACTCTAGGAGGTGGGTCAAAAGAGATCTTGTGGCAATTTATGTCAGAGAGTGTTCTGCCTATATTTTTCTCTAAAAGTTTGATAGCACCAGGCCTTACATTTAGGTCTTGATCCGTTTTGAGTTTGTTTTTGTGTATGGTGTTAGAATGTGCTCAAATATTATTCTTCTACATGTAACTGAACATTCTTCACAGCACTACTTATTACATAATCTTGCCTCCTTTGTCATAGATTAAGTGACCATAGGTACATGATTTTAGAAAGTCTCTGGATTTAGCATCCTGTTCCATTAATCTCTACATATTGCTTTGATAACTGTAACTTTGTGGTATAGTATGAAGTCAGAAAGGTTGATTCCTCAAGGTCCATTTTTCTTTCTCAAGATTGCTTTGGCTACTTGGGGGTCTTTTGTGTTTCCACACAAATTGTAAGACTTTTCTTTAATTCTGTGAAAAATGCTACTGGTAATTTGATAGGGATTGCATAGAATATGTTTTGGTTCTATAGCCATCTTCACAGTATTGATTCATCCAATCCAAGAATGTGGTATCTGTTTGCGTCATTTTTTACTTCTTTCATCAGCATCTTATAGTTTTCTTAGCACAAGTCTTTTCTTCCCTATGTGGGTTTATTCCCAGGTATTTTATTCTTTTTGATGCAATGGGAAATTGGATTTTTAAAAAATTTCTCTTTATGATATTTCATTGCTAGTGTATCAGTTCAGTTCAGTCGCTCAGTCATGTCCGATTCTTTGCAACCCCATGAATTGCAGCACGCCAGGCCTCCCTGTCCATCACCAACTCCCAGAGTTCACTCAGACTCACGTCCATCGAGTCAATGATGCCATCCAGCCATTTCATCCTCTGTCGTCCCCTCCTCCTCCTGTCCCCAGTCCCTCCCAGCATCAGAATCTTTTCCAATGAGTCAACTCTTCGCATGAGGTGGCCAAAGTACTGGAGTTTCAGCTTTAGCATCATTCCCTCCAAAGAAATTCCAGGGCTGATCTCCTTCAGAATGGACTGGTTGGATCTCCTTGCAGTCCAAGGAACTCTCAAGAGTCTTCTCCAACACCACAGTTCAAAAGCATCAATTCTTCGGCGCTCAGCCTTCTTCACCATCCAACTCTCACATCCATACATGACCACAGGAGAAACCATAGCCTTGACTAGATGGACCTTAGTCTGCAAAGTAATGTCTCTGCTTTTGAATATGCTATCTAGGTTGGTCATAACTTTTCTTCCAAGGAGTAATTGTCTTTTAATTTCATGGCTGCAGTCACCATCTACAGTGATTTTGGAGCCCCGAAGAATAAAGTCTGACACTGTTTCCACTGTTTCCCCATCTATTTTCCATGAAGTGATGGGACCGGATGCCATGATCTTCGTTTTCTGAATGTTGAGCTTTAAGCCAACTTTTTCACTCTCCTCTTTCACTTTCATGCAAGAGATTTCTTTGTATTAATTTGTATCCTGCAATTTTACCAAATTCACTGATGAGCTGCTCTGTTGGTTTCCTGGTAACAGTGTTGGTGTTTCCTATATGGAGTATTATATCATCTACCAACATTGGCAGCTTTACTTCTTTTACAATTTGAATTCCTTTTATTTCTTTTTCTTCTCTGATTACTGTGGCTAGGACTTCTGAAACTATGTTGAATATAAGTGGAACGAGTGGCTATTCTCGTCTTATTCCTGACCTTAGAAGAAATGCTTTCAGTTTTTCACTGTTTAGAGTGATGTTTGGCATGGATTTGTCATACATGGCCTTGATTGTGTTGAGGTAGGTTCCCTTTATGCCCACACTCTGGAAAGTTTTCCTCATAAATGTGTGTTGAATTTTGTGAAAAGCTTTTTCTGCCTCTATTGAGATGATCATATGGCTTTTATTCTTCAGTTTACTAACATGGTGTATGTATCACATTGATTGATTTGTGTGTATTGAAGATTCCTTGCATCCCTGGGATAAATCACACTTGATTATGGTTTATGATCCTCTTCATGTGTTGTTGGACTCAATTTGCTAGTATTTTGTTGAGGATTTTTACATCTATTTCATCAGTGATATTGGCCTATAATTTTTTTGTGTGTGTGATAGCTCTGTCTGGTTTTGGTGTCAGAGTGAATGTGGGCTTGTAGAATGAGCTTATGAGTGTTTCTGAGCAATTTTTTGGAAGACTTTCAGAAGGATAGGTGTTAATACGTCTCTAAATTTTTGGTAGAATTCATCCATGAAACCATCTGGTCCTAGACTTCTGTTTTTTTGGAAATTTTTAAATCGCAGTTTCAATTTCATTGCTTCTGATTGGTCTCTTTATATTTTCTGTTTCTCCCTGGTTCAGTCTTGGAAGGTTGTGCCTTTCTAAGAGTTTGTCCACTTTTTAGGCTGTCCATTTTATAGGCATATAGTTGCTGGAGTTGTCTCTTATGATCCTTTGTATTTCTGTGGTGTCTGTTGAAGTGTCTTTTTTCATTTCCAATTTTATTGATTTGAGTCCTCTGCCTTTTTTTCTTGATGACTCTGGTTAAGGTTTATTAAATTTTTTTTTATCTTCTCAAAGAACCATTGGTTTAGTTTCATTGATGTTTGCCATTGTTCCCTTCATCTCTATTTCATTTATTTCTCCTCTGACCTTTATGATTTCTTTCATTCTTCTTTTCTATCATTCAGCTTTGGGTTTTGCTTGTTTTTCCTTCTCTGGTTGTTTAGATGTAGGCTAGGTTGGTTGGTTGAGATTTTTCTTGTTTGCAGAAAAGTTGGTGAAGAATGTGACTAAGAGACAGTTTATAAAATAGGAAACCTGAATGTCAGGGTGATCTGACTGCAATTTCTGGGGAGCAGGGAGGCCACGTCTCAGCACTGAAGCAGGACATCAGAGGTCCTGGCAGTCAGCAGAGGCCACCCCTTGGGGCAGCAATGCTCAGATTTCAGAGTAGTTGAATCGAGGAGGAGCAGAGGCAGAAAGAGAGGGACTCAAGCAAAGTGACAGTGGGGTGGTCCCGTGGCCACGTGATTGGGCCCTCCTTGGGCTCTACCACCTTCCTCAGAGTAAAGCTGGTAGCAGTGTTTGATCTGTTGCTTAACAGTCACTCAGACAAGCTTCACACATGGGATTTCACATTACCCTCAAAGCCTATTTTGTCCCAAGTCAACAAGACACTAGCCACTGATGTCCAGACATGCTGTTACTCCTAAACTGGGCTCACCCCATGGTGGGTGTGGAGACAGAAGACACAGCGGGTCAGAGCTCTGGAGCAGGAAGGATGTGCTGCTCATAGGAAGATGGAGAACACAGGGGTCTTTTGTGGAGCAATGACTCCTCAACAGCAAATGGGAAGTTTTAAGCTAAGGGTTCAAATGTCCTCCTGCAAAGGCTGGAACAGAGGGGATCAGCACAGGCCTGGGGCCAAGGTCCAGAGCCCAGGCTTGGGTTAACTGAAGTCCGAGGGTCAGAAAAGGTCAACACTTGCTGCTGCTGTTAAGTCGCTTCAGTCGTGTCCGGCTCTGTGCGACCCCATAGATGGCAGCCCACCAGGCTCCCCTGTCCCTGGGATTCTCCAGGCAAGAACACTGGAGTGGGTTGCCATTTCCTTCTCCAGTGCATGAAAGTGAAAAGTGAAAGTGAAGTCACTCAGTCATGTCTGACTCTTCGGGACCCCATGGACTGCAGCCTGCCAGGCTCCTCCGTCCACGGGGGTTTCCAGGCAAGAGTACTGGAGTGGGGTGCTGTTGCCTTCTCTGCTATCATCCCTTAGGTTCCCTGTAACCTGTTGGGAGGGTTAAAGACTCCCTCAAGGGAGTCTGAATTCTGAAACACTTCAAGAAGGTGCTTCAGGCTAACCTTTGACTTTTGGACTCTGTTGGAGAGGGAGAGGGTGGGATGATTTGGGAGAACGGCATTGAAACATGTATACTATCATGTAAGAAACAAATCGCCAGTCTAGGTTCAATACAAGATACAGGATGCTTGGGGCTGGTGCACTGGGATGACCCAGAGAGATGATATGGGGAGGATGGTGGGAGGGGGTTCAGGGGGAAAAAAAAAGAAAAAAATGACCTTTGCTTTTGAAACAGAAGTGGGAGTCTTCACTCACTTATTTCTGTATAGTTCACTTATAGCCCTGGCCTGGTCATAGCTGTGTGTTTTGACATTCTTTGGTTCCCTTAAAATCTGTAACTGGGCTTTGCTGGTGGCTCAGTAGTAAAGAATCTACCTGCCAATTCAAAGTCTTGGGTTCAATCCCTGGGGCTGGAAAAATCCCCTGGAGAAGGAAATGGCAATTTACTCCAGTACTTTTGCCTGGAAAATTCCATGGACATAGAAGCCTGGTGGACATCACTTAGTGACTAAACCACTACAACTTATTTCTTGAGGTAAGACTGTATTGTAATAAACTTCTCTCTTAGAACAGCTTTTACTGTGTCCCATAGGTTTTGGATAATTGTGTTTCCATTGTCATTTGCCTCTAGATATTTTTTGATTCCTCTTTAATTTCTTCAAGGATCCATTGATCATTTAGTAACATATAGTTTAGCACAAAAGCCTGATTGTGCTTTTTATAATGTTTTCCTATAATTAATTTCTAATCTCATAGCATTGTGATTGGAAAGGATGATTAATATGATTTCAATTTTCTTACACTCATCAAGGCTTGATTTGTGGTCTCTAATGTGATCGATCCTGAAGAATGTTCCATGTGCACTAGAGAAGTGTATTCTGCTGGTTTCAGCTGAAATGTCCTATGAATATCAGTTGCATCTATCTGGTCTAACGGGTCATTTAAAGCTTGTGTTGCCTTATTTACGTTCTGTTTGGATGATCTATCCATTGATGTAAGTGTGGTGTTAAAGTTCCCCAGCATGGTCATGTTACGGCTGACCTCCCCTTTTATGGCCACTAGAATTGCCTTATATATGGAGGTGTTCCTATGTTGGGCACATATATTGTTACAATTGTTTATATATTCTTTGATTTATCCCTTGATTATTATGTAGCATCTTTCTTTGTCTCTTGTGACAGTCTTTATTTAAAAGACTTCTGTCTTATATGAGTGTTGATACTCCCTTTTTCTTTTGATTTTCATTTGTATGGAATATCTTTTTCCATCTCCTAACTTTCAGTCTGTATGTGTTCCTAGATCTGAAGTGGGACTATTGTAGGCAGCCTATGTATGGGTCTTGCTTTTGTATCCAGTCTATGTCTTTTGATTGAAGTTTTTAAACCATTTATATTTAAGGTAATTATTGATGTATATGTTCCTATTGCTATTTTCTCAATTTTTTTTTTCTAGGTCTTTTTTTATCCCCTTCTTTTGTTCTCTTTTGTTGTAGTTTAATGATCATTTTTAGTGTTTTGTTTGAATTTCTCTCTCTTTTTTCTATGTATCTACTGTAGCTTTTTGGTTTGCATTTCCCATCAGGTTTTGATGTAGCAGTCTGTATATATGCAAGGTTGCCTTAAGTTGCTGCTGCTGCTGCTGCTAAGTCACTTCAGTCGTGTCTGACTCTGTGTGACCCTGTAGACGGCAGCCCACCAGGCTCCGCCGTCCCTGGGATTCTCCAGGCAAGAACACTGGAGTGGGTTGCCATTTCCTCCTCCAATGCATGACAGTGAAAAGTGAAAGTGAAGTCACTCAGTCATGTCGGACTCTTAGCGACCCCATGGACTGCAGCCCACCAGGCTCCTCCATCGGTGGGATTTTCCAGGCAAGAGTACTGGAGTGGGGGCCATTGTTTTAAGTTGCGGGTCTCTTAATTTCAAGTGCAGTTCCCATTCCCTGAATTTCTATTCTTCTCTTCTCATGGTTGCTGGTTTTAATATATTTGTGTGTGGATGATTTCCTAAAATTATGGATTAATTCCTAAAATTTTGTTGACCTTTTCCAGTAACCTTTTCCATTTGTGATTTTCTTGTTTCTAGTTGTGGCTTCTTTTATTTATTTTTTCTGCCTGTAAAAGTTCATTTAGCATTTCATTCAAAGTTGTTTGGGTGGTGCTGAATTCTGTTATCTTTTGCTTGTCTGTAAAGCTTTAAATTTCTCCACTGTAGCTAAAAGAGAGCATTGCTGTATAGACTATTCTTGGTTGTGTATATATATATATATATGTGTGTGTGTGTGTGTGTGTGTGTGTGTGTGTCCTTCATCACTTTAAATACATCAATGCACTCCCTTCTGGCCTGCTGAGTTTCTGTTGAAAAATCAACTGCTAACCTTATGGTGATTCCCTTGTATGTTATTTCTGGTTTTTACTTTGTTGTTTTAAATATTTTTATTTAATTTTTGTTCGTTTCTTTACTATTTGTCTTGACATGTTTCTTCTTGGGTTTGTCCTGTTTGGGACACTCCACGTTTTCTGCACTTGGGTGACTATTTCTTTTCACATGTTAGTGAAATTTTTTTACTATAGTCTCTTCAAATGTTTTCTCAGACCCTTTCTCTTTCTCTTATTTTTCTGGGGTCCTTATAATTCTAATCTTGGCACCATTAATGTTGTTATAGAGGTTTCTGAGACTGTCCTCATTTCTTTTTTTTTTTTTCTTTTTTCTGTTCTTTGGCAGTAATTTACACTACACTGTCTTCCAACTCACATATTCGTATTTCTCCTTAATTATTCTGCTCTTGATTCCTTCTAGTGCATTCTTCATTTCCATTATTGTATTGTCCATCTCTGTGTGTTTGTTCTTTAAATCTTCTATCTCTGTTAAACATTTATTGTGTCTTCTTGGTCTGTGCCTCCATTCTTTTTCCAAGGTTTTGGATCATCTTTACTATCATTACTCTGAAACCATTTTTCAGGTAGGTTGTCTATCTCCTCTTTATTAGTTGCTCTTATGGGTTTTACCTGGTTCCCTCATCTGCAACCTACTTCTCTATCATCTCTTTTTCTTTTTTTTTGATTCACTGTGCTCGCGTTCTCCTTTCTACAGAAGAGGATCCACTCCCTAGCTGTTGGAGTACAAGCCCAGTATCTGTTTCTTAGCTGTGTTTCTGATCTTTGGGATGCCTCGTACTCTCTCAACTCCTCAGAGATACTCAGATACGCTTTATCTGGTCAGCCCGTGTCACGTAGTACTCACCGCTCTTTTACCAAACCTAGTACCTGGCTTGTTTCCAACAGAACATGTGTCTGAATTTGTGATTATAAATATATTTACTTTTGCATGTAATTGTTACACTAAACAAATAGAAATTATTTTTTGTCTCACGCTGTCCCTTTGGGTTCCTCATTTTGTTAGTTATTTCCTTATCACTGGGAGAAAAATTTGAGGGCAACCATAGCCATCTCATGGAGAAGGCAATGGCACCCCACTCTAGCACTCTTGCCTGGAAAATCCCATGGGTGGAGGAGCCTGGTGGGCCACAGTCCATGGGGTCACTAAGGGTCGGACATGACTGAGTGACTTCACTTTCACTTTTCACTTTCATGCATTGGAGAAGGAAATGGCAACCCACTCCAGTGTTCTTGCCTGGAGAATCCCAGGGAAAGGGGAGCCTCATGGGCTGCCGTCTATGGGGTCACACAGAGTCGGACATGACTGAAGCGACTTAGCAGCAGCAGCATAACCATCTCAAACATCAAAAGGACCTAGGATTACACTAAGACATAAAAAATAGACTCAACATGGTATCATTAGCACTTCTTACATACAGCACTCACTCATCTCCACGTACCAGCTGTAGTTTCTGACCCCAACAGCAAAGGGTGATGACGGCTGTATTGGGAAAGGAAGGGGGATGAAACAAGGGAGCGGCCCAGTCTTAGCTTCTGGTACTAGAGTATGAGAGTATCAGTCTTTCTGGTCTGGCTGATGTTTAAAGCGGATTCTTTCATGAGTATCTTTCTGAGTCTTCAGAAGCTCTCCGTGAGAATATTTCTGCAAAGTCAGGTTTACATTGAGGCCATAGGGTCAGGGAATATATAAGCGCAGGGTTGAACGTTTTCCACTTTAAACAATGTTTGACTTTTTTTTTTTCTATCATGGATTCTTTTGCATTAATTCTGGTATTTTTAAAATATTGCATTAAATATTTGTTTAGATTACTGCCTTTTTGCTTTTTTGGCACTCCCTTAAATTATACGCCTAAGATAGCTACTTTATTTGTATTACCTTGTCTTAACCCTGATTCTCTCCGTCTTGTGACATAGGAAATGCATTTTTTTCTTTCTGGTTGTGTACCCTTTATCACCTTTCTTTTTTTCTTTTTGGTCTATGTCACATAAAATTTATCTTTGGGGTCCTGTCACCCTCCAATATTTCCCTCCAAGGTGGAATTTAGTACAGTTTCAGGCCAGCATTTCTCCTCTGGCCCATATCTGAAGAACAGAAAAGTCTTTTATTTCCTTTACAGAACAAATTCTGGGCAAGGATGCCAGTCCCAATAGAGTATCAATTCTTTGTTCTGTTACAGAACCAGCTGGCCAGCATGTTTCTACAATGTGACTTTCTAGGTTGCAGTTAGACATCAGTCCATTGTGCCTGAAGGCTTGAAGTAAGGGGCAGGGACACTGAACATGCCCCCCTTCTGTTCCCGGGAGACTAAGAGCACAATCTGTTTCATAGAAACCTTTACAGAAAATCTTTCCTCAGTCTCAAACTCTGTGGCTTCCATTGTGAAGAAAGTGTTTCAAGAGTGAGAGAGCTTTAGCTAAATCATGTATTAATTCAGCCTGTAGTCGAATACATGGGTATTATGGTTGAAACCTCCAGTCAGCTACCCAGCCCTTCTCTTTCTCCCATGTGAACTGTAAACTTCATGAAGGCAGGAATCATTTCTGCTTTGATCACTCTTAATATCCTTGGCATCCAGCAGAGTGTCTGGGAAAATTCTAAATGCTCCATAAAATTATGTTGATGTATATAGTGAATGAATTCTTTTTTCCGTGTCATTGTAAACCACAGGTAAAAGTAACAAGCTTCTTGGTATATTTTATTACTTGTCAGTAACAATGTACATTCTTACTTTGCAACACTGATGAAGAGCTACAGATGCAGAGTTGACCGTGAAAGATGTAAAAAAGTGAGATGAAATGAGATTCAGCAAAGCTTAGTAAGAAAGTTTAATAAGTAAGTGAAGGTTTGCTTATATTTTCAGAGTTAGAATGAGATTCTTTAGAAAACAGCACGAACGTGGCTAGTGGCAGATTTTCACTGTACCCTGTAATAGCCTCTACGCCTCTCTATCCTGAAACGATAAACCTTATTCTTTGTGGATTTACCTGGATGAAAACCAATCAGGCAACTGTACAAATACTACAAACACCTGCACACTGGAAAAATTTAACAGTACCAGCACCAAATAGTTCTTTTAGTTTATCTCAAAGAATGTTCCTGGCTAATCCTCTCTTGGGGACATAGATAAACACTCTAAAGCTAATACAGTCTTAACATAAATTAAAAATAAAGCAGAAAAGACATTTTAGAGCTTATAATATTTTGTTACCTTTGGATTTCTATTCCCATTTTGTAAGTCTCATTGCTGAAAAGAAAACATGCTCATGTTATTGTTCTGAAGAGACCAGTAACCTCAGCACTACACACTGGTAGAATTTTTCCTTTTCCTCCCTTGGTAACAACTTAGAAAACCCAGATGCTAAGCTATGGAAGAGGTTCCCACAAAGCACCTGGCTTCTTGGCACATATCTTAGGTAGCTGGGCTGGTAGCTGCTTTTCCATCTGAAATTTTCAAAGTTGGTTTTAGAGCCAAGATTTACTTCTAAATTTAAACAACCTAGATTCTTGTCATATTGTCATTTTAAAACATTGAAATTATAAATGAAAATATAATAAAACTTTATCCAAGTAAAAGTTTTATATTATAAATTATAATATATTACATATATTATATGTAAAAGTGTGTGATTTTATAATATATCATGCAAATTATAAGGTATAATATAGATAATGTTATTGGATTTTAATATAATTTTATTTCTTAATATAATTAAATATAATTTAATATAATTTGTTTTTATGTATTTTAATGATAAATATTCCATAATTATACTTCCAGTAAATCTTTTTCCTCCTAATATATGTATGCACCCTTATCTAACAGTTATCCTTTGTTTCTAAAACTGATCTAATCTATAAAGCATCATTGTAGGAGACCACTTGTTTCAAAATATATCTTAATTAGCTCTTTGTTATATACTACCTTGTCTAGAAATGATTTGAGATAAGATACAGTTTACAAATTTCTTTTGTGTGAATATATATCTCCCAATGTGAGAACAATTTTGTTTATCTTTTCCATGTTTTCTAAAATCCTTTTTCATTTCTAAAATTCTGTACCAAAGCTACTTGAAAGGCTTGTTATTAATAATTCCATTTATCTCTAGAACATCAATATCTTGACATTTTCATCATTTTTACAATAACTCTGCCAATGTTCCCTTTATATCTCATCTATCTAAATTTTGATTTTATTTTTTGCTCTATGATTTCATATGAACTATATTCTTCTATTTCTTGGTTCATATCTATTCAGTAATACTATGCTCCAAAACCAACCTTAATTTTCTGTGTTTAGGTCTATGCTATATATTAGTAAAGCAATATATATATATAGCAAATAAAAATTGCTATAAGCTTTTCATAGCCTAAATGGTGTATTCCTACCATGTTTCTGTAGTTTCGCATTTCAGATGGGGCAATTCAAGAGAGCCTCAGTAATATAAACAAATTTGGTTAGAGGCAATAAAGATATGCTGTCTAAGCGCAACAAACTGGAATCTTACAATCTATAAAGTAAGAAAGAATTAAGTTGTATGGTTATATAACTTCAATATTATGTTTCTTCTGCTGTTTGTTATTTGTTATCTAAATATTCATCACATCTGGGAGCAGTGAATCCCAAGAGTAAAAAAAAAAAGCAAACAAACAAACAAAAAACAGTGCAAGACCAAAAGACTGTGTTCATTCTACATGTGAAAACTTCCCCAAATGAAGCTCTTGGGTCATGTAACCACTATCCCCATCAACATCAGCATATGGAACACTCAAGACGTTTCAAATTAGGACAAACCATTTTTGGCTGATTTGTTACTGTTATTAAATGCTCGTTTAATTGTCCTTTAAATACTCAGTCTCTTTTATTTTCTTGCCTAAACTGCATCCTGAAGCTGCAAAGACTGAAGAGTGACTACAATTTTAAAGTTTCACCTTGGGCAACAGAAACTCTGAGCTGCCATTTGGTGTCTTTGATTCAGATTGAATTGGGTGGACTTCTCTGTGTGCTTTCTCTGAATGCACTTCAGCTTCTATTGGTCACATAAAAACTTTGTGTAGTTTATAAACTATCAAGTCAACCCAAAGGTTAAGCTTTTGTTTGACAGATATGGAAGTTGTGTGTGATATGAGCGTGCAAATTCAACAAAAGTGATGGGGAATACATAATATAGATCGATTCTTATTCCAGAATTTATGGGCATTCTAAGGCTACCTGAAGCTGATCATATGAGTGGACTGTCTGTAACGCCACTTTTTGCTTTTAGACATTAGTATGTATACTTGTGATATGACATGTTGTAATCAGGTATATATCGGGCATCTGCATTGATTCTTAAAGGACCTCATTTGTTCTAGAGAATTTCCACAGACAAACATGAGAATCTTGAATAAAAGTTTAAAAAAGTAAATCAGTTCAGCTCAGTTCAGTCGCTCAGTCGTGTCCAACTCTTTGCGACCCCATGAACCACAGTACACCAGGCCTCCCTGTCCATCATCAACTCCCCGAGTTTCCCCAAACCCATGTCCATTGAGTCGGTCTTGCCATCCAACCATCTCATTCTCTGTCATCCCCCAACACGAATAAACAAATCTAAACTTTGAGAATATATGTAAATTAGCTACCTTTTCTCAAGAAGTCTGAGCTAGGTTGTGTGGGTTCTGTGAATGTATATACACATAATATGACTGGGTGATTGAAGATGTAATTTATATTTGTTTCAAAAATATTTTGTGAATATGAACATGAATGATTCTTTCAGAGAAAAAGATATATCAATAAAAGAAACTGAGAAGCCATACCACCATACTTCAGCTTGGAAGGCAGTGTTGTCTTACCCGGCCTTCTAACTATAACAAGGACAGAAGCTTGAGTCCTAAGGTAGAACTCATTATTTTCCTTCTAAACCTTTTTCCAATTTTATTTCATTTTTTCCTTCTTTTCGGCTTCCCTGGTGGCTCAGACGGTAAAGCGTCTGCCTGCATGGCGGGAGACCTGGGTTCGATCCCTGGGTCAGGAAGATGCCTTGGAGAAGGAAATGGCAACCCACTCCAGTACTCTTGCCTGGAAAATTTCATGGATGGAGGAGTCTGGTGGGCTACAGTCCATGGGGCCACAAAGAGTCGGACACTATATATATATATATATATATATAAAACTATAACTATATATATAACTATAACAAGGACAGAAGCTTGAGTCCTAAGGTAGGACTCATTATTTTCCTTCTAGACCTTGTTCCAATTTTATTTCATTTTTTCCTTCTTTTCAAATTCCTTCATTTCCTTGCTGGTACTTTACTGCTGTCCCTTCATTATATCTCTATGATCTTCTATTTTCTCTTTGCCTTCCTTAGACTCAAAGGGAGCTCATATCTTTCCATGAATCTTATTTCCATTGCACTAATAATAAAAATGACTCGGTTCAGTTTACTTAAATCTAAATGCTATTATAATTCATTTTAAATTATTCATATAATTTCAGTTAAAAATTCCAATTGATTAACACTGTTTAATGATGAATAGATACTCTCTTTGCCTCCAATATCCTTCATAATGTTTGCCTCTTTCTTAAGCATCGCTGCCAGATTTTCAACTTTACAATTTTTTTACAATTTTATTATGATACATTCCATAAAATTCACCAACTTAGAGTATACGGTTCAATGACTTTTTAATTATATTCAGACTTGTGTAAATAGCACCATAATCTAATTTTAGAATAGGTCTAAATCCCAAAGAAAGACAATACCCATTTGCCATCATTCCTCATAGCTGCTCACTGCCCTACCCTTAGGCCAAGGCAGCTCCTAATCTTTCTGTCTCTTTAGGTTTGCCTACTTTAAACATATTTCATGAATGAAATCATTCTACATGTGATGTTTTATGATTGGCTTCTTTCACTTAGCATAATATTTTCAGTTTTCATCATGTTATAATATATATCAGTACTTCAAACCTTTCATAGCAATAGTAATAAATTAACACTTTAAAAATGTATGGTTTCTTTTATAACAATGCTATTCTACATCAATTTTGTCTCAAGCACATAAAAAAAATTCAACATGATTTAAGTAATGTCTTCAGTTTTAATAATGAAACAAAGTACATTAGTGTGTTTTTCCTAATTCTAAATATTGTCTTATTATCTCAATGGACAACTGTAAGAGAATAGTGTTTCTTTCCACCAACCAATAGTTTTCTGATTTTCATCTGCTAACTTTCCTTAATTAACATTGTCTTCAATCTCATCATATTAGTGAGCCTTCTCAGATAAGATAGATTTTTGTGAAAATAATATATGATATACTTTTTTTCCCCACTGTTTTTGTCCATAACAAAAATTAGTCTGTTGGTAGGGAGAAACAGAAATGCATACATAATCTATTTCTGTTGGGATAATTTAGAAGGCAGAAAGATTTCTGCTATTAATTTGTTGTAGCACATAATTGAAATATCAATTGATTAAACCCAGCATTCAGTTACTCAATGAGCATTTATCCATCCTGATGCTCTCATGGAATTAGTTTTATATGAAATTAACTTTGTGTTGGATGATAAAATGCAAGCTTAAAAATAAACTGTAACAAAGACTTGTTATAAAATACCAGATGCTCTTTTCAATTTTGGTTCTGAAATGAATACATGTCAGTCAAGGCCAAGAGAAAAATGTTCTCCAGCTATATCAGATCTGTTCAGCTATATCCCAATAAATGCTTCTTCCATAATATTATTTTCCCATTTGTATACAATATTTTTCTAGCTTGTCTCTACAAGTGGAATTGTAAAGAGGTATCAGATGTGTTATCTTTCCCAGGTTTAATAGGTTTCCCAAGTGTGCTTGCCAATCAGTGTGTTAACAACAGTACCAGCTCTGAAACCTAGAATAACACTCTAAACATAGGAAAAAATGTATAAATGTTTTCTATAGAGTAGAAGGCTGCATTAATGACCAAATTTAGCACATCTTTCTGGAGCCACATCCATTGCCATGTAACTGTTCTGTCTCCTCACTCTGCCTTTGGACTTGACCATGTGACTTGGCTTGGCCAATGGTATGTGACCCAGGAAGAGTCTAGAAAAAGCACCAAAGCACCTCTGCTCATTCTTCCCTGTGCCATCACCATGGGAAATGGCTATGTGACCAGGCAGATTTCTGGGTGTGAGAGACAGCTGGAAAATCCAAGTAACTACAATTCACCCAGCTAAGACTGCACATAACTGCTCACCACTAGTTATGAGTGAACTTATTTAATATTAGTAGTTCCCAGTCAAACTCAAGCTAAATTTCTGACCTGCAGACCCAAAATAAATATTTAATCTTGTTTGATATTTGATGTGATCATTTTTAATGTAGCATGGTTGTGGCAATGATAATTGATATCATAAATGGATTCTCAAAAAATGATCAGTTCAATTCAGTCATGTCTGACTCTTTGTGACGCCATGGACTGCAGCATGCCCGGGTTCCCCGTCCTTCACCAACTCCTGGAGCTTGCTCAAACTCATGTCCATCAAGTCAGTGATGCCATCCAACAATCTCATCCTCTGTTGTCCCCTTCTCCTCCCACTTTCAATCTTTCCCGGCATTGGGATCTTTTCCAAGGAGTCAGTTCTTCGCATCAGGTGGCCAAATTATTGGAGTTTCAGCTTCAACATCAGTCCTTTGAATGAATATTCAAGACTGATTTCCTTTAGGATGGACTGGTTGGCTCTCTTTGCAGTCCAAGGGACTCTCCAGAGTCTTCTCCAACACCACATTTCAAAAGCATCAATCCTTCGGTGCTCAGCTTTCTTTATAGTCCAACTCTCATATCCATACATGACTACTGGAAAAACAATAGCTTTGACTAAATGGACCTTTGTTGGCAAAGTCATGTCTCTGCTTTTTAATATGCTGTCTAGGTTGATCATAGTTTTTCTCCTAAGGAGCAAGTGTCTTTTAATTTCATGGCTGCAGTCACCATCTGCGTGACTTTAAAGCCTCCCAAAATAAAGTCTGTCACTGTTTCCATTGTTTTCCTATCTATTTGCCATGATGGGACCAGATACCATGATCTTAGTTTTCTGAATGTTGAGATTTTTTTTTTTAATTTTATTTTATTGGAGACCAATTACTTTACAATATTGTGGTGGTTATTGCCATACATTGACATGAATCAGCCATGGGTGTACATGTGTTCCCCATCCTGAACCCCCTCCCTCCTCCCTCCCCATCCCATCCCTCAGAGTCATCCCCGTGCACCAGCTTTGAGTGCTCTGTTTCATGCCTTGGACTTGAACTGGCGATCTGTTTCACATATGGTAATGTACATGTGTCAATGCTAGTCTCTCAAATCATCTCACCCTCACCTTCTCCCACAGAGTCCCAACGTCTGTTCTTTATATCTGTGTCTATTTTGCTGTCTTGCATACAGGGTCATCATTACCATCTTTCTAAATTTCATATATATGTGTTAATATACTGTATTGGTGTTTTTCTTTTTGACTTAGACTTCACTCTATATAATAGGCTCCAGTTTCATCCACCTCATTAGAACTGAATCAAATGCATGCTTTTTAATAGCTGAGTAATATTCCATTGTGTATATGTACCACAGCTTTCTTTTCCATTTGTCAGTGGACATCTAGGTTGCTTCCACATCCTGGCTATTATAAACAATGCTGCAATGAACATGCCCAGCAGTGGGATTGCTGGGTCATAAGGCACTTCTATTTCCAGGTCTTTAAGGAATCTCCACACTGTTCTCCATAGTGGCTGTACTAGTTTGCATTCCCACCAACAGAGTAGGAAGGTTCCCTTTTCTCCGAACCCTCGCCAGCTTTTATTGTTTGTAGACTTTTTGATGGCATCCATTCTGACTGGTGTGAGATGGTACCTCATTGTGGTTTTGATTTTCATTCTCTGATAATGAGTGATGTTGAGCATCTTTCCATGTGTTGTTAGCCTTCCATGTCTTTGGAGAAATGTCTGTTTAGTACTTTGGACCATTGCTTGATTGGGTCATTTACTTTTCTGGTATTGAGCTGCATGAGCTGCCTATGTGTTTTAAAGCTTAATTCTTCATTGGTTGCTTCAGTTGCTATTATTTTCTCCCATTCTGAAGGCTGACTTTTCACTTTGCTTATAATTTCCTTCATTGTGCAAAAGCTTTTAAGTTTAATTAGGTCCTATTTGTTTATTTTTGCTTTTATTTCCATTACTCTGAGAGGTGGGACATAGAGGATCCTGCTGTGATTTATGTCAGACAGTGTTTTGCATATGTTATCTTCTCAGTTCAGTTCAGTTCAGTTGCTCAGTCGTGTCCGACTCTTTGCGACCCCATGAACCGCAGCACCCCAGGCCTCCCTGTCCATCACCAACTCCCGGAGTTCACTCAGACTCACGTCCATCGAATCCGTAATGCCATCCAGCCATCTCATCCTCTGTTGTCCCCTTCTCCTCCTGCCCCCAATCCCTCCCAGCATCAGAGTCTTTTCCAGTGAGTCAACCCTTCACATGAGGTGGCCAAAGTACTGGAGTTTCAGCTTTAGCATCATTCCTTCCAAAGAAATCCCAGGGCTGATCTCCTTCAGAATGGACTTGTTGGAACTCACTGCAGTCCAAGGGACTCTCAAGAGTCTTCTCCAACACCACAGTTCAAAAGCATCAATTCTTCGGCGCTCAACCTTCTTCACAGTCCAACTCTCACATCCATACATGACTACTGGAAAAACCATAGCCTTGACTAGATGGACCTTATGACAGAAAGTGGAGAGGAACTAAAAAGCCTCTTGGTGAAAGTGAAAGAGGAGAGTGAAGAAGTTGGCTTAAATCTCAACATTCAGAAAACGAAGATCATGGTATCTGGTCCCATCACTTCATGGGAAATAGATGGGGAAACAGTGGAAACGATGTCAGACTTTGTTTTCTTGGGCTCCAAAATCACTGCAGATGGTGACTGCAGCCATCAAATTAAAAGACGCTTACTCCTTGGAAGAAAAGTTATGACCAACCTAGATAGCATATTCAAAAGCAGAGACATTACTTTGCTGACTAAGGTCCATCTAGTCAGTTCAGTTCAGTTCAATCGCTCAGTCGTGTCTGACTCTTTGCGACCCCATGGTTTATAGTTTCTGGTCTTACATTTAGATCTTTAATCCATTTTGAGTTTATTTTTCTGTATGGTGTTAGAAAGTGTTCTAGTTTCATTCTTTTACAGGTGGTTAACCAGTTTTCCCAGCACCACTTGTTAAAGAGATGGCATTTTCTCCACTGTGTATTCTTGCCTACTTTGTCAAAGATAAGGTGTCCATAGGTGCATGGATATATCTCTGGGCTTTCTGTTTTGTTCCATTGATCTATGATCTTGAGTTTCAAGCCAACTTTTTCATTCTCCTGTTACACTTTCATTAAGAGGCTCTTTAATTCTTCTTTGTTTTCTGCTGTAAAGGTGGTGTCATCTGTGTATCTCAAGTTATTGATATTTCTCCCAGCAATCTTGATTCCAGCTTGTTGCTTTATCCAGCCTGGCATTTCACATGATGTACTCTGCATATAAGTTAAATATGCAAGGTGACAATATACAGCCTTGATGTACTCCTTTCCTGATTTGGAACCAGTCTTTTATTCCATGTCCAGTTCTAACTGTTGCTTTTTGACCTGTATACAGATTTCTCAGGAGGCAGGACAGGTGGTCTGGTATTCCCATCTCTTTCAGAATTTTACACAGTTTACTGTGATCCACACAGTCAAAGGTTTTGGCATAGTCAATAAAGCAGAAATAGATGTTTTTCTGGAACTCTCTTGCTTTTTCAATGATCCAACAGATGTTGGCAATTTGATCTCTGGTTCCTCTGCCTTTTCTAAAACCAGCTTGAACATCTGGAAGTTCACGGTTCACATATTGCTAAAGCCTGGCTTGGACAATTTTGAGCATTACTTTACTAGCGTGTGAGATGAGTGCAGTTGTGTGGTACTTTGAACATTCTTTGGCATTGCCTTTCTTTGGGATTGGAATGAAAACTGACCTTTTCCAGTCCTGTGGTCACTGCTGAGTTTTCCAAATTTGCTGAAATATTGAGTGCAGCACTTGAACAGCATCACCTTTTAGGATTTGAAGTAGCTCAACTGTAAATCCATCACCTCCACTAGCTTTGTTCATAGTGATGCTTCCTAAGGCCCACTTACTTTGCATTCCAAGACATCTGGCTCTAGGTAGGTGATCACACCATTTTGGTTATCTGGGTCGTGAAGGTCTTTTTTGTGAAGTTCTTCCATGTATTCTTTCCACTTCTTCTTAATAGCTTCTACTTCTGTTAGGTCCCTACCATTTCTGTCTTTATTGTGCCCATCTTTACGTGAAATGTTTCCTTGGTATCTCTAATTTTCTTGAAGAGATCTCTAGTCTTTCCCATTCTATTGTTTTCTTCTATTTCTTTGCATTGATCCTTGAGGAAGTCTTTAATATCTATTCTTGCTATTCTTTCAAATGGATATATTTTCCTTTTCTCCTTTGTTTTTCACTTCTCTTCTTTTCTCAATTATTTGTAAGGCCTCCTCAGACAACCGTAGTGCCTTTTTGCATTTCTTTTTCTTTGGAATAGTCTTAATCATTGCCTCCTGTACAAAGTCACGAAGGTCCATTCTTTGTTCTTCAGGCACTCTGTCTATCAGATCTAATACCTTTCTCACTTCCACTGTATAATCATAAGGGATTTGATTTAGGTCATACCTGAATGGTCTAGTGGTTTTTCCTACTTTCTTCAATTTAAGTCTGATTTTGGCAGTAAGGAGTTCATGATCTGAGCCACAGTCAGCTCCTGATCTTGTTTTTGCTGACTGTATAGAGCGTCTCCATCTTTGGCTGCAAAGAATATAATCAGTCAGATTTCGGTGTTGACCATCTGGTGATGTCCATATGTAGAGTCTTCTCTTGTGCTGTTGTAAAAGCGTGTTTGCTATGACGTGTGTGTTCTCTTGGAAAAACTCTATTAACCTTTGCCCTGCTTCATTCTGTATTCCAAGGGCAAATTTGCCTGTTACTCCAGGTATTTCTTGACTTCCTACTTTTGCATTCCAGTCCCCTATAATGAAATGGACATCTTTTTTGGGTGTCAGTTCTAGAAGGTCTTGTAGGTCTTCATAGAACCATTCAACTTCAGCTTCTTCAGCATTATTGGTCAGGGCATAGACTTGGATTACTGTGATATTGAATGGTTTGCCTTGGAAACGATCAGAGATCATTCTGTCATTTTTGAGATTTCACTCGAGAATTGCATTTTGGACTCTTTCGTTGACTATGAGGGCTACTCCATTGCTTCTAAGGGATTTTTGCCCACAGTAGTAGATATAATGGTCATCTGAGTTTAATTCACCCATTTCAACCCATTTTAGTTCACTGATTCCTAAAATGTTGATGTTCACTCTTGCCATCTCCTGTGTGATCACTTCCAATTTACCTTGATTCATGGACCTAACATTCCAGGTTCCTATGCAATATTGTTCTTTACAGCATTGGACTTTACTTCCATCACCAGTCACATCAACAACTGGGCATTGTTTTGCTTTGGGTCTGTCTCTTCATTCTTTCTGGTGTTATTTCTCCACTATTCTCCAGTATCATATTGGACACCTACCAACCTGGAGAGTGCATCTTTTAGTGTCCTATCTTTTTGCCTTTTCATACTATTCATGGGTTCTCACAGCAAGAATACTGAAGTGGTTTGCCATTCCCTTGCTTAGAGCACCACTTTTTGTCAGAACTCTGATGATCAATCATACTTATTTATAATACTGTCACTAGAATATCAACTAATCTATTAAAATTTTGTGTTGTTTATTCACTTTGCAGCCCCATAGACTATAGACTGCTAGGCTCCTCTGTCCATGGGATTTTCCAGTTAAAACTACTGGAATGGTTGCCATTTCCTTCTCCAGGGGCTCTTCATGACTCAGGGATGGAACCAGCATCTCCTGCTTGGCAGGCAAATTCTTTACCACTGAGTTACCGGGGGAGCCCAGTTGAAACTTACCACTTAAAAAAGAAAAATGTGTTTATTAGCTTAACTACATAATAAACTTTTATGCAATACCTGGGATCCAAAATTCATAAGACGAAACCTAATCCCCAGTGTGATGGTCTCTGAAATAGGACACTCGAGATGATTAGGCCATGAGGGTGAGTCCTCGTGGATGGGATTAGAGAGCTGGGCTGTGAAGAAGGCTGAGCACCGAAGAACTGATGCTTTTGAACTGTGGTGTTGGAGAAGACTCTTGAGAGTCCCTTGGACTGCAAGGAGATCCAACCAGTCAATCCTAAAGAGATCAGTCCTGGGTGTTCATTGGAAGGACTGATGCTAAAGCTGAAACTCCAATACTTTGGCCACCTCATGTGAAGAGTTGAGTCATTGGAAAAGACTCTGATGCTGGGAGGGACTGGGGGCAGGTGGAGAAGGGGACGACCGAGGATGAGATGGCTGGATGGCATCACAGACTCCATGGACATGTGTTTTAATGAACTCTGGGAGTTGATGATGGACAGGGAGGCCTGGCGTGCTGTGATTCATGGGGTCGCCAAGAGTTGCACATGACTGAATGACTAAAATGAACTGAACTGAACTGAACTGAAATAACATCTATTGAGAGCCCCTTGCCCCTTCTGTTATGTGAGGATACAGTGCAAAGATGGCCGTCTATGAACCAGGAAGGAATCTCAGCAGATACCAAACCCACTGATACCAAAATCTTGGGCTTTCCAGCCTCCAGTACTATAATTGTTAATATAAGTTATCTAGTTTATTAAAGCAACCCAGACTAAGATAGAAGTCTTTCCAAAATAAGCAGGCAAAGTCTTAAAGATGTGCTTATCACTTGAGCCAGCATTGCCCGCTTCTACTGCTTTATACTAAGTGTTTATTTTCATACAGTATACTGAGAAAATAATAATGAATATAAAGTGAAAGTTTCATTTTCAAGGTATTTATTAAATAATGTTAATAATAATAACTGTAAAAGTTAGGCTAAATAAATCATGGTGACCCTATTTAGTGAAATACCATAGTTATTAATATTAAAAATACAGAAAAAAGGTCACAAGGGAAAATTAGGAGTGCATTAATTGAAAAAAAATGTGTTAAAAGATGATATATAATGTATATATAGAGATATACTACATATACAGCATGATACCAATATTATTTTTATAAATTTGCATTCAGTTGCCTAAAAAGAGCAAGAGACTTTATAGTATACTATAAACAGTATTCTGTATGATGGGATTATGGTTATTTGTAAAATCTTTGTTGCCCTTTCTAAGCTTTCTACTTGCATGACTTAAGAGCAAATGGGTGTTGAATGAGGGTTTAGGGTACTCACCTAAGAATAAAGTGCATGAGTTCTATTGCATGAATTTTATGCCATATATTTAGGTATGTATTGAGGTTGACAGATAAATTACTACCGAATAGCTCTACTATTACTCTTGGGTGATTGTACACTGTGAAGCTCTTTTGATGTTTTCCATTGCTCCTCTGTATTTCAATAGATATGTCAGTTAAAATACGAGCTTCATTACTATTCATCATTTTATAAGCTGAATATTTGAGATATGAAATTTATTAAGAGTCTCAAATTTAACATCCTCAGGGGCCAAGGAGGTTATGCAAAATAAGTAAAGTAGATTAACCAACAGCCAGGTGCAATGGGAACAGGTACTTACCATCCACTGATTACTGGCAAAAAGCACTGTGTGCCTTGTGGTGCCAGCTCTGATGATTTTCAAGAAAAACTAGATATCCAATTTTTAAAGCTATCTCTCTAATTTTATATTATCCTGGCTATTAATTCAAACATTTAAAAAGTTTACAGGCTACAGGAGCATGGCTGAAAGTTGCTTTTGTTCTATAAACAGTCAGTTTGTGATTTCAGAAATGTAAACATGCTAAATACGAGGTACCTACAAGTAAAATATCCTAATGTAAAGACCAATAATTTTGCCCTGAATAACCAATTCATTTATCAAATGTGGAAATCTCGTCATGTGACTGCAAATGGTCAAGGTAAATGAGCTGACAAATAAGAAAGCCAACACTTTTCAGTTTTAATCCCAGGATCTTTAAGTGTATCATTTTAGTTTGTATAAGATCAAGGTCAAAATTTATAAACCTCAATGTGTATCATTTTCTACTTCCAAAATAAATGAGCATTCTAAAGGACTCTGCAAAAGGAAACGTCACAAAAATAAGAGAAAAGTACAGCCTGTTAAGATCGCTAGGTGTGAGGCTGTGAAATGTGAATTTGTGTTCCCAAACAAGGATATTTGTCCCTCATGACCTCTAAGGTAGAGAGGATGTGTGACAGGGATGTACAAAGTACGTGAATGGCAGAAAGTCGAAGTTACTGGTTATTTATGGAAGTTGTCTAATAATAGAAAACGACCAATACTTCAGATATTTGAAGCTTCTGAGAAATTACAGCTCCTTGCGTAAGGAGAAAGAACCCACAGAACCTGCGGAAAGCTGAATTTGGGTGCTACCTCTACATTGGAGTGGACGAGGTTGGGGACCAATCTCATTATATTCCCCTGCAAGAGGGGGCTTGATTTGAATAGTCAAGCAGCTCAGTCAGAGATTCCAGGGTCACTTAGGAACGGTTCTCAGTGCATCACATTCAGACACCTCTTTGCAGCTGTAGTAGGACTAGAAGCTATTACAACTAGAGGAAAATGAAATGCAAACCATCACTGAGCGTGGATAGTGTTTCTGTCACGCAATTTCAGCCCACGCTCAGGTGATTTAACTACTGGAAGGGGTCCACAGGCCATGCTTTGAGAAACCCTATTGTATGTGTGTATATATGTGTGAGTGTAACATATATAGGTACTGACATACGTGCGTGGGCTTCCCAGGTAGCGCTAGTGGTAAAGAACCCTCCTGTCAATGCAGGAGACGTGAGACTGGGGCCTGATTCCTGGAAAAGATCCCCTGGAGGAGGGAGGAGCCTGGTGGGCTACAGTCCATAGAGCCACAAAGAGTCGGGCACAGCTGAAGCGACTAAGCACGGAGGCACATGTTGACATATATATATATATATACACACACACACATTCAACAGACTGGCATTCAGTGGATTCAAGCATCTCTATCTACATACTCATCTCTGCCTACCTGTGATTGTATTTTCCCAAGAAGCCATAATAATGCCACATACTGTTCTAGAACCTTGCCATTTTCTTAGAAAATTGTAGAGCCTAATTCCCCTCTTGATTCTGAGTGGGATTCTAACTTGCTAATAACCAATAGAATGTGGTGGAAGTGACTATGACTTCTGCTGCTTGGTAATAAAAAAGTGATATGGCTTTGGCCTTGGAGCCTGAACCCCGGGGCTCGTGCACAAATCTCCAGGTAGACAGTGGAACCTCCCTAAGGCTGTTGCCCTGTGAAAGTTCAAACGCGTTCGTGTGGAAAGACCACATGGAGAATCTCTGGGACTAAATGAAGAGAGAAGCTTTGCCAGCCCCTAGCTGCTCCAGCTCCAGCTACCATCTGACCACACCTGCATGAGTCCCTCTTCTAGGAAGAATGAGCCAAACAAGTCCTTTCCAAATTTCTGACCCAGAGAAACTGAGAGAAAATAAACTTCTTACTGTTTGCACAAGTCACTACATTGTGGAATGATTTGCTGTGCAATGATAAAACAGAAATCATTTTGTCTTTTCTTCAAAGAGAATCTTTAAAATGAGAGAAGCTCTAATTTAAATGAGATGGTGGTCTCAGGACCATCTGCTCATCCCCTCTGTTGCACCCAAGGTATTTCATAAGCTGTGAAGACTATGTGGAGTGGTCAGAATGACCACTTGCTTGTTTTTGAAGGCAAGCAAGGAAAACTCTTGACTCTCTACCATCCATAAACAGGTCCCCGAAAGAGAAGAAGCAGGAGATATGAAAACGTGGGCTTGACTGTGTGCTTATTTGGCAGAGTGAAAAGCAATTGATTTTACTCCTTGAATAACACAGAGTGACTACATCTGCCAGAAGTGCTGATATGAAAACCTAACAAATATAGGCTAATCCACCATGGTTCGGATAGAAAGAGTTAGGAGCAAGCGCTCGTCCTTGCTGGCTATGGCCTTCCCAGTACTTGAAAGGCATTTCAGTTCATGGGGAAACTAAATCACACAGATAAATTAAAAAGATGTTTGGGGGGAAATAAAAATTTGGAGAGCTTACTGCCATGAGTTACAAAAATTTACATTATCACATGCACTGCCTTAACATTTAGAAGTATATTTCTAGAGTTCAGATGAAAAAGTTGAAGCACCATCAGATTAAATATTTGTAGCGTCACCCTGATAATTAGGAGCAGATGTTTGAACTCAGGTTCGCCTCCTACCAGAGTCTGGGTGTCCTTCACATTATTGTTCTCCATAACATGCCCCAGGGCCTGCAAAGAACTTAGGAAAGAACCATGAGAGATTCCTCTGGTTCTGCCATTCATTACATTGAATAATGTGTGATTGTTAAGTAACAGTTTTCTCCAGTCCATGAGACAGGGCACATTTATTTCTGCACCTTAAATCTCAAAGACAAATCTTTCCTTTCAGACTCCCTGGGCCTGAAAGCTAAGTGCAGCTCAGCTGAGAGAACAGCGCTGCCCTACGCTCCCAGCAGCTGAGATGAATATCCTGCCAGCGATGCCATGATCTTTTTGTTACCGCACCCCACAAATCCATCACAGTTCCATTTCATTAGACACAAAACGTGGTCCACATCCCAGTCCCCTTCCTCCCAAGGAGTTCTCAGTTTGGAAAGTGGGAACGAGATAATCAATAAGAGAGACACTCTGAAATCACTCTGCCTGGATTGAAAGGTCTCATTACATTCTGGTCACGTGATCTTGGATGTTTTTAATGAAGTTCCCCGTTGAGTATGGTTAACCAAAATGTGTCAGTTCCAGAACTCTGAGAAGCAGATGCAAGACAGATTTAGATGCGCAAGAACTAGAGAGAAGCATCTGTAAAAGCAGAAAAGGGAAAGAGAACAAGAACAGTCATGGAGAACCTCCCTACCATAGGGCAGGAATCACATCCATGAAAGGAGAGTGGGGAAAAGACTCCTGCAGGAGGAGTCTCACACTGCAGAGCAGTTCTGAGAAAGTCTTGGTCAGGCTGATAGGGAGCCCCAAGTAAACATCTTCCATTAAAAGAATACCATATTGAACACAGGTGCCTCGGCGTTAGTACCCGTACTGTGCTTGGTCATTGGCTGGGGGCAGACCGGAAACAGAGTGGTCCTGGAGTGAAAGCTGGGACAGACTCCCTAATATAGGCAGCTGGAGACTCTTTGCTAATGATAACTATAGCTCCCCGCAGCCCATTCTCTCTCGAAGGGAGAGCTGGGAAGGGAGATCCAGAGCAGGGAACTCTGCTCTACGAAGCACTGAAGTACCGTGTAACAGGGCTATTGTGATGCTGAAATGGTTTAATCAATGGAAGTGCTTAAAACTGTTCCACACATAAAGGTGCTCAAAATAGTATAATAGTTACAGTGTGATAGGAGGAACAAGGATGCATTTAAATGCCTGGCTTACGTGTGTTATTCAACTGAATGGTGTCACTTCAAATCCAGATTTGCAAACAGACACCTGGAAGGCGGATTGGGTCCTGAATTCATGAGTTAAAATTCTGCGAAGTGTCTGTTTTTCATGCTGGGTATTGGAATTAAACATTTTTCAAATCAGTAAAATTATGAATGAAATTATATTCTATGAGCACTACTTCAAAGCACAACTTCCTGAAATGACAACGTCTATAATTCCTTTGCTGGAGTCTTTATTTCCTCTGTCCATCTCTCTCCTTTCTCAGTCTTTCTCTGTCTCTCTCTCCCTCCCTTTCTCTCACCGTCTCCTTCAGTCTTGGGTGTCACTGTTGCAATAACTCGTTTGGTGGAAACGTTTATATGCCTAAATCAGCATCTTTCATTTTAACATGGCTTAGCAGTCTTTCAACATCTGATCTGGAGAAATTCAAAATTCAGTCAGGCATATTCTCAGCAAGTGACCCATATTCCTTTCTGTCATATTTTTACTCTTTTCCCTGTCTTTACTTCACCTTCATCTAGAACTGGTCCTCTAAGAACTTTGCCTCTTGGCAACATTATGGTGAAACTATCCCTTTCTTTCGTCTATCATTTCATTTGCCACCAGCTAAACAAAGAGTTTACTCAAACTGCTCTTGATAGTAATCTACCTGAGGGCAGAAGTGAGATGATGGAAACTTAGGAAGCAGTCTAATTAATTTACAGTCTTTCAGGCTTGAAGGCAATATATTTCAGACCTGAATTACTATATTTGATATAAGTATCATTGTGCCCAGCAAAGTGGCCTGCTCAGGATGGCATACAATAAGTGTGTATTTAAATGAATGAAAAGAAACATTTTAAATCATGCTTACCTAAATGACAGTGTTACATGTGCTTTTTGTTTGAGAAGTCACTGTCAACCCTAGGGAGCTTTTAGAGCACATTCCATATCAGTTAAATCAAAATTTTTGTTGGTATAGCCTATACATGGGTACTTTAAAAAAGCATTCTGATTATACTAATATGTGGGCAGATTTGGGAACCACTGGTTGCTACAGGAAGTTATTAGAGGTATGTAAAAATGGGAAAGGAGTATGTCAAGACTGTATATTGTCACCCTGCTTATTTAACTTATATGCAGAGTCAGTCAGTTCAGTTCAGTCGCTCAGTCGTGTCCGACTCTTTGCGACCCCATGAATCGCAGCTCGCCAGGCCTCCCTGTCCATCACCAACTCCCAGAGTTCACTCAGACTCATGTCCATCTAGTCCGTGATGCCATTCAGCCATCTCATCCTCTGTTGTCCCCTTCTCCTCCTGCCCCCAATCCCTCCTAGCATCAGAGTCTTTTCTAATGAGTCAACTCTTCGCATGAAGCGGCCAAAGTACTGGAGCTTGAGCTTTAGCATCATTCCTTCCAAAGAAATCCCAGGGCTGATCTCCTTCAGAATGGACTGGTTGGATCTCCTTGCAGTCCAAGGGACTCTCAAGAGTCTTCTCCAACACCACAGTTCAAAAGCATCAATTTTTCGGCACTCAGCCTTCTATGCAGAGTACATCACGTGAAATGCCTTGCTGGATGAATCCCAAACTGGAATCAAGTTTGCTTGGAGAAATAACAACCTCAGATATGCAGATAATACCACAGTAATGGCAAAAAAAAGAAGGGGAACTAAAGAGCCTCTTGATGAAGGTGAAAGAGGAGAATGAAAAAGCTGGCTTAAAATTCAACACTCAAAAAACTAAGATCATGGCAACTCGTCCCATCACTTCATGGCAAATAGTTGGGGGAAACAATGGAAATAGTGAGAGATTTTATTTTCTTGGGCTCCAAAATCACTGCAGATGGTGATTGCAACAACAAAATTAAAAGACGCTTGCTCCTTGGAAGAAAAGTTGTGACAAACCTAGACAGCGTGTTAAAAAGCAGACATTACTTTGCTGACAAAGGTCCATATAGTCAAAGCTATGATTTTTCCAGTCGTCACATATGGATGTGAGTGTTGGACCATAAAGAAGGCAGAGCACTGAGGAACTTATGCTTTCAAACTGTGGTGCTGGAGATGATTCTTGAGAGTCCTTGGACTGCAAGGAAATCAAACCAGTCAATCTTAAAGGAAATCAACCCTGAATATTCATTGGAAGGACTGATGCTGAAGCTGAAGCTCTAATACTTTGGCCACCTGATGTGAAGAGCCAACTCATTGGAAAAGATCCTGATGCTGGGAAAGATTGAAGGTGGGAGGAGACGAGGGCAACAGAGAATAATATGGTTGGACGGCTTAACTGACTCAATGGACTTGAGTCTGACCAAACTCAGGGGGATAGTGAAAGACAGGGAAACCTTGTGTGCTATAGTTCATGGGGTCGCAAAGAGCTGGACACGACTTAGCAACTGAAAATCAACAGAGCCCCGTGTGGTATTCACAGTTTGCTTTCCCTCACTGGGCTACTCCTATGACAAGTCACAACACACTGGCAATTACTTGAATTCTTACATTTTTAAAATTTAAAATGAATGTCCTCATAGCTTTCTACTACATAAGAGATCCTGACTGGTTTAATATAAATTTTTTTTTTTCGCACAAAGCAGTCTTTAAGTAAGGGAGCCATGATAACTCCAAGGCTTCTTGCCGCCCCCACCCCCCGCCCAGCACACCACCAGTGCCGCTGTCTGCACAGCTCTAGTCCTGGGTTCAAGAAGTCAGATATGGATGTCATATACACTCTGGTTTGGAGTCTGTCTCTTACACTTATATTTGCATATCCTAAGCAAACCTCTTCACCTCCTCAAGCCTTAGTTTTCTCATCTATCAAAAGGGGTTTTTGTGGAGATTAAAATGAAGGGCTTAGACCACAGATCTTTGTAAACAAGGTTTCCACTGTGTTTGTGTTACTATGTTTTGATGTACAAGCAAGTCCTTTTATGCTGTGTTGTTGCTGGGCAGAACTGGTGTCACAACACACTTAGTTTCATGAAGAGACAAAAGAATGGAGAAGAGTAGTCCCTGGAGGCTCAGGGAAGGTACAGAGAATGCAGCCACGCCTGGAGGAAAGAGGAAAGCAAGCTCTTGTTCGTTTCTTCCATACTCTTGAGTGTGAAGCTGCACGGTCTATCCTGGGAGGCAGGGCTGGAGTGAGAAAGGATTTGATCATGTCTTCAGTCCTGCCATCTCAGGAAGCTTCCCTGAGGTGAGGCTTAACTTCCTCCAACGACTCTCAGCCAAGGGGATTTTTCACTGAGGTTTAAACTCTGAACAGATTCCAAGATGCTAGACCTACCTGAATGCAAATGAGGCCAGTGGTCACTTAGAATCAAAATGTGCTGATTTAGGTTTATGAAGCTCCAGTCAGTTGACCTGGCAGCTTCGGTGTGAGATGAGGTGGAACCTAAATGTGCAAAGTGGTCGTTTTCCCGGCATCTGCCGTTTGGAGTCAGACTTTCCTGATGAGGAGTCTTGCTCACCCTTTTTCTGTTGACAAAAGTGTTTGGGCCATGACTGCAACATGGAAGGATAATGACGCTTATGAAAAGTCACCTTAAATTTGTGTCTCATGCCACACTGAACAACACAGTGTCATGTCCATTATCATATTTGATCCTTGAAGCAATTCAGTGAACTAGAAAAATTACTGCAGCCTGGGATTAGGCATATTCTTAACGGTTGCTAGCATTAATCTGAGTGTGTATTCCTAAGCTTGCATATACAATGACTGCCCTTCTGTTTACATAGTATATGCATTTTTGCTTTTTTATAATCCATTTCCCTTTTAAAATCTCCATCTCTTCTGACCCTTTACATCTTGTTCTAATGTCTCTCTAGCATTAGTAAAAATAATTACTGAGAAGAAATGCATATTTGAGATGAACCTGGCTGAATTTCTGCTAGAAATGCTCCCTGTGAGAGGTGTCAAATGTGTTTGCTTGTTCTTCATCCTTCCTCCTACCTTCCTTCCTTCCTTACTCCATCCTTTTTTTGTTGTTGTTGTTGCTGCTTAAAAAATAAAAGTGTGTGTGTGTGTGTGTGTGTGTGTGTGTGTGTGTGTGTGTGTGTGTGGCCTGGAGAAAGCCAGGAGTGAAGGGGAAAGAAGATGATAAGTTGAATTGATCACAGTGAAGAGCATCATAAAGTTTCAAAAGAGATCCTTTGGAGGTTAAAGGCAGTTATCTACATAGATATGAATTTATAGTAAGTCTGATTTTGTGGGATGCATTTCTTTTGATGGGAAAATGTTCTTAGGCTCTGCTTGTGCTGCTTAAACTATTTCATGGTATAGAGTGACACCTAAAATCAGAGATAAATAATAATTTTTTCAGTAATTTTATACTTTTATGTTTAGGAAATGTATTCTATCCCTAGTTTTAATTGTTTATCAGTTGAGTTAATGTTCTTAAACATATGCATAATAAATATTGCAGTGCAATTTCATAATCTTTTTCCTAAATGGTCCTGCCTTGTATTTCAAGATCTTTATTACGCAGATGGTATTGAGGTCACTAATACAGCAATCAGGACTGCCCATATATGCAGAAATGTAACCATCAGACACGGGTATTAACAGAGAATTATATTCTTTATACTTGAGAATTTTAGGATTCTTAGTGAGACATATATGTTTTGTATATTATAGGATATGAATGTCTTTTAAACAACTAAACATCTACATACATACCTATTCCAAATTATTAACATAATAATAATAATAATGATAGTTTAATAGACATGAAATTTTTGAAGTAATACCTAACATAAGGCAGAAACATAAACCTATTTTTCTGACACTTTTTAAATTTGATTTACTGAATTTACCAAATATTTTGATAGAGAAGAGGCTGTTTAATATTGTGCTTAGAATGGAGTTGATAGAGCTGGATTTGATTCTTGATTCTGGTGCTTACTAGCTAAATTTTCCAGACCCAGTTTTCTCATCTGTACAATGGGAACCAAATTAGTAACTAAAAGGGTTTCTGAAATTATAAAATAAGATAAAGAATGTGAACTGCTTAGCACAGGGCTTATTATAAAGTCAATGCTCAGTAAATAGTGCTACTTGTATATGGTTACTTACTAACAGTCATTAATTCAGTTGTGTAAGTGAATATTTGTCATATCTTATATCAATTCTGGAGAAGGAAATGGCAACCACTCCAGTATTCTTGCCTGGAAAACCCCATGGACAGAGGAGCCTGGCAAGCTACAGTCCATGGGGTTGTAAAGAGTCGGACGTGACTGAGACTTCACTTTTTATCAGTTCGGTTCAGTTGCTCAGTCATGTCTGACTCTTTGCAACCCCATGGACTGCAGCATGCCAGGCTTCCCTGTCCATCACCAACTCCCGGACTTTATTCAAACTTGTGTCCATTGAGTCAGTGATGCCATCCAACTATCTCATCCTCCGTTGTTCCCTTCTCCTCCCGCCTTCAATCTTTCCCAGCATCAGGGTCTTTTCCAGTGAGTCAGTTCTTTGCATCAGGTGGCCAAAGTATTGGTGTTTCAGCTTCGGCATCAGTCCTTCCAATGAATATTCAGGACTGATTTCCTTGAGGATGGACTGGTTGGATCTCCTTGCAGTCCAAGGGACTCTCAAGAGTCTTCTCCAACATCACAGATTAAAAGCATCGATTCTTCTGTACTAAGCTTTCTTTATAGTCCAACTCTCACATCCATACATGACCACTGGAAAAACCATAGCTTTGACTAGATGGACCTTTGTTGGCAAAGTCATGTCTCTGCTTTTTAATATGCTGTCTAGGTTGGTCATAGCTTTTCTTATATATTATATATCATATATTCTGTATTATATATTATATATCTTATGTATTCTGTGTTATATATTCTGTATTATATAGTCTTATATTTCTGTCATATATGATTTTTTTTTCTCTTATACTATCCAAAAGCAGAATTTTCAGTGTTTATAAATATACTTATAAATTAGCTACTTATTTAATGACTGCTATGTGCTGTATACCTTGCTAGAAGCCAGGTTTAGAACAGTAAGCTAAACAAGATCTCCTTCTTACATAGATATTTTAGTCAGTATGAGAAATAATTAGTAAATAAGCAAACTGAAAAATCCACATTTATTTGTTTATTTAGTAGCACAGTGCTAATCAGGGATTCCTGCTTAAGTCCACTGGGAGCCAGGCTCAGAGCAATTGTCCTGGGACATTATCAGTGGGGAATTATCAGCAGGCACGATTCTAGAAATTTCGCTGTTTCACTTGGGAACCCTGGATTCTAAGGTAATTCACTGGACACGTGCAACTTCTGTCTTTTCCACCATTCCACAAAGCAGAATGGATGTGTGCATTTCCTGCAAATCACTTCATCAGTGCCCAGCAAATAACATAAAATGAAATAAATAGGTTAAGGGCCTTTCTTTATAAAGTCCCATCGGTCAAGATGCTCAGCAACTCCAAGGCATGCTGAATGCAGACAGGGCTAATGAAAGTCTGTTTCCCCACCTTTTTTTATTTATGCTGCCCACCTTCCCTAGTATTCAAAGTCTTAATGAAAACAAGACAGAATTCTTAAAAGATAGACTGCTGGAGTATTGATGCACGAATGGTAGAGGACTCTGGGTTCTGATGATGCAGGCTTCTGTAGCAGACACACAAGGGCCATGAATCTGGGTATGATATCCATGGAGGCTTCTTCCCAGAGTTCTTGGCTCCTGAGCTACAGTCAAGCCTCTTCCATGCCTTGGGTGGTCACTTCAAAAGACCCCCAATGAAAGCATTCAGAAGGAAGGAAAAAGTTTCCTCCTGGCTCTCCATCGTGAATTACAAACTGGCATTATCTCTTCCCATTCTTAAAACTCGAAGGGTGGTACAGGCAGCGATGCTGACAGTGTGCATTCGCAGATGCCACCATATGGGTCTCGAAAAACTAGTTGCACTGATGATTCCCTGCACATGTAGGAGACAGTTTGCGTTGTTGGCACCGTCCCTGCACAGAAACAAGCACAGCTTAGCAAGGCTGAGCAGATGGCACTGGATCTGGTGCCAGGGAAGCAGTGAATTAAAGGTTATACCCACCAGGTTTGATGCGGTGCCAGTTTGAATTGGTACAGAAGCTTCAGCCCACCTGCTTATTGGCCTCATGACATCTGGCATCTTTTTATTTTATTTTTTTTTCTAAAATTTGGACTGAATTGAAGGCAGCAAGGAAAAATGTCATTTTAAAAGCCAGTTACAAGTCAATAGATTTAAACTCTTAACCAAAAAAAAAGGCCTACAGGCCCTCTACATTAATGTTTTATATTAATGATTTTTAGAAAACCTTTGGGGAAGTCACACACGGATGTGCTGAATTGTGCTGCAATTTATAGCGTCATATAATGGAAGGGGGTGGATTGCTATAACCTGGCCCAAAGTTGCTAAATAGTGACAACAGAAAAAGGCTATTATCTGTAGCCCGTATATGGTAAGGAGGAATCGGAGAGGAAAATAAGCTTGCTTCTATTTATTCTAACTATTTTCACTTTGTAATGAAAACATGGTGGCATTTCGTACAGAAGCACAGTCTAGAAGGTGCTTCTCACCTTTGGTTTGTCTCATACAGTTTTTCTATGGCTGCGTGTTTAGTGATGCTGTATTTCAGCTGTAATCCCCACTTGCTCTGCACACATTCACACACTGTGTACACAAATATGCAACACACCCAGCCCCAGGGTAGCAGAGTGTGCATACTGAGACCTGTTTGTATATCTCCTCCATTTGGGATTTTCATGTCTGCTCCCTGGGTGTGAAATGAAAGCCTGCCGTGGAGCTGCACTCGGAGGTGATTAGCTTGGTAACCAAGCCTTTTGATTCAAAGTGTATATAAGGCCTGGCTTAGAGTATCACCATTTATTGATTTTGAATTAACTTTTAATGATACTGTATCAAGCCCCGTGTCAGCATTCTAGAAGTGAAAGAAATCATTGTTAAGATGGTGGATTAAATGTCTAAAGTGGCATCAACTTTTCATCCCACAAATCTGGCTTGTATCATGGTCATACTGACTTTTTTCCCCATTGAAATTGGCTTGGTATTCTTTTTTTTTTAATAGACTGTAACAACTTAGAAGTTTTGGGGCAGTATAGTCTTTTCTTTTCAGAAAAATACCCAGAGAAGAGACATTGATAAGGAAAAAAAAGTAGGGAGTGCTTTCAAATTTTGCTCAAAAGAACTTGGAGGGAGAACGAAGAAAAACTAGCAGCATACCTCTAGTTATGAACAGAAACAATAGCCTGGAAATGCAATAGTTTACGCTTGTTTTGAACTCTGTAGACAGTCAACAGACAGAGACTGTCTGTTGCAGCCAGCAATACCAGTACCATCCTCAGACTATGCAAGAGAAAGGTTTGTTGTTTGATTGGGAAGGCAATCCAAATTCCATTAGTTCTGGGTATACTCTGGAAGTCAGCTGTCTGTTTTGAAGCCTTTAATTAAATATCATAATGACTTCTTAATATTAAAGGTATTATTAAGTATTAATGTTAAAGTATTAAACACATTAAAATAATTTTACATTATTTAAATGTTATTAATTATTGATATTAAATATTAATTAACTTCCAATTCTGAATTGCATGAGCCACAGCTATATTTTTCTCAGTGGTAAATCCAGGTTAAAAAAAAAAGAGAAAAAGTGTTTCCCAAAATCATGAAACTACTAAGGGAAAAATAAAGTTCAAAAAAATGTAAGCAGCAACACTAGAAATGATGAAGTTTATGGACCCATTTGTTGTTATCAAAATCCTTAGATTCATCTAAGTTTATGGATGGAAAAAATAATCAAACTTTACTAATGTAAAGTGCAAAAGAAATACTAATTTCCTTTCAGCATTTCAATAACAGAGTGAAGATGGGAAAGAATAAAACACCCACATAACAGGGCCTCTCTAACATTGGAGCCACTTAGAACTTCCTTCTATTCAGGTAACTAACTCATGACACTGTTAGAATGACATTTCTTTCACAAGCTTCTAAGGTGTTCTATAATAATGCGCCATCATCTTTGCTATCCAAAGACATCTTACTGTTTTCACAGTCAAAACTTATACATTATTCAATGTTGTTATAAATAATTCTTGTTATAGACCACATACTAAATTGCTACTTCATATTCATTGTGGCAAGATAATCTGTTTCAAATTTCTCCAGATAAACAGGTAACTCAATATATTCCAAGGAAATAAAATGAGTATGTTCTGCTCCTTCAACTGAGCAGTTTTAGTGAGGCAATGGTTAAAAAAAAAAATCCCCAATGAGAGATAGCACTGAAAGTTGTAATCACAAGGAGAGGGTATCCAAGCATAATTTTATTTACAATGCATATGATAACATTGCCTTCTGGGCTATCTATAATATATTGCTGAGTACTCTCTTCTCAGTACACTTAAAAGCTACTATTTATTGTTAATAGACACAAGAGTTGGTAAAAATGGGTCTGAAAAGTAAGTGAAGAGCTCTATGGATTGACTGGAAGGCAAGAGCCTAGCAACTTTTCTTACAGCAAAACAGATTGTGGATTTTATATTTATCTTTTTTCAGTACTAATTTTGAATATTTATGACCAAAAATTCAAAATGGGTGCTTTAAAAATACATCCAGACACAAGGAACTCAAACCGGAGCTCTGCAACAACCTAGAGGGGTGGAATGGGAGGGAGACGGGAGGGAGGCTTCTGAGGGAGGGGACACACCTATGGCTGATTCATGCTGATGCTTGGTAGAAACCAGCAAAATTCCGTAAAGCAATTATCCTTCAATTAAAAAAGTTTAAAAAAATATATCCAAAAACAGCAGTCATTTACCCTCAAGTTAATGAAATATAAGACAGTTCCTCAAGATTGCATTTCCATGGATTCTGAAACTGAAAAAAATGGTCTCATGGATTTAGCTCAGCCAAATCCTGTTCTCCAGCTAGTACCATCATTAATGTGCATTTTTGCTTTGCTTAAGATATGATCATTTTGCAGACTAAGATAGAACATGGTTCTTGGCACAAAGTAGGAGCTCAAAATATTTGTTTAATAGGACTGATGCACCAGGTAAACCTTCCCTGATAGCTCAACGGGAAGAATTTGTCTGCAATGCAGGAGACATGGGTTCGAAGCCTGAGTCGGGAAGATCCCCTGGAGAAGGGAATGGAAAGCCACTCCAGTGATCCTTGCCTGGGAAATCCCATGGAAGGAGGAGCCTGAGGGGTATAGTGTGCGAGGCAGCAAAAGAGCTGGACGCGACCTATCGACTAAACAACAGCAACAATGAACCAGGTAGTGAATCATCCATTCACGCTTTCTGTCATTCAGTATTATTGCTGGAGCATGAGTTATGGAAGTGGCTAAGAACTCAGATTCTGGAGGGAGATTTCCTGGGTTCAAACTGGTTCTGCCTCTTGACAGCTGTGTGGTATGGGACACATTTAACATTTCAGTGTCTCAGTGTCCTCCTCTATAAAATGAAGCAGCTATAAATACGAATAAAGTTTTATGAGGAATGTACTATATTTATTACAGATTTAGAGCAATGTTGGGTACTTTGTGTCTTGTAAATATCTGATCAATAGGTAGATACATAAAGATATGTAGATGGTAAATTTCCCAGCGCAAAGAACAGAATGAAGCGATATCTCAGTTCCCAATGTGCTCAAAATACTCAGATATTCTTCTAGCCCAGCAATGCCTAACATTCAGAAAATAAGCTTTTAATTTACATGAGACTTTAGGTTACAGGCTCAGAAACATGAAATTTACCACAAGGTCATGTGATGATCAAGATCCCTTTAAGTAAATATGCCTTCTCTTTATTCTTACAGACAAAATGATGAAGTCATTAAGATTCATGTTCATCATTCCCATAATCTTCCTCCTTTGTAATGGCCCTTCTCATTTAAAGAAGAAATAATCTAATATCAGCTTACTATGCTTTTTAGTTCATACTTTAAATAACTTTGTATGTTTGTAAATACTTTCTACTGTATCTCTTCAACCATGCATGTAAAGATTTTTAAGACTTTTTCCATAATGATAAAATGAAAGCATTCTTCCCTTTAAAAAATGTTTAGTTAGGGCTTGACCAATAGAAGATTTAAGGGAGGGGCAAAGGGACCCCAGAAGAGTTACTATACTATAAACTACATGCTCCTCATTTTATCAGTCTCAAACATCTATTGACTCCACATCATTTCTTTGTCTATCCCCAGGACCACTGCTGTAGATCAGGTTTTCATTCTTCACCACCAGAACTACTGAAGTCTCCTTCTTTGCTTCCCAGCTTGTCCCTTCTTCCCCTGTATCCCATTATCTGCATTGCAACTTTCCAGATGAGAGCTCTGATAATGGTACTCTCGGGCTCAAAAATTTAACAGGATAGCATGCCTCAGTGGAGGTTCCAAACTTCGTTGCCTGTAAGACTCATCCAGCTGAACTCCTTGTCTCCGAGGTTGTTGGCTCAGTTTGCTTTTGATGGGCTCAAGGTTTAGCCCCAGGGATTTTGAGGAAGCCTCTCCATGGCCAGTGTTTGAGAGTCACCAGCTAAGAGTCAGACACGACTGAGTGACTTCACTTTCACTTTTCACTTTCATGCATTGGAGAAGGAAATGGCAACCCACTCCAGTGTTCTTGCCTGGAGAATTCCAGGGATGGAGGAGCCTGGTGGGCTGCCGTCTATGGGGTCGCACAGAGTCGGACACGACTAAAGCGACTTAGCAGCAGTAGGAAAAGTCAAGGTACACCAGCCCTTCCAGGATTAGTCCTTGCCTGTCTCTCTCCACTCCCACATACCCATGCCCCTCTAGTTGGAGTTCCTACGTCCACACCTTGTAGCTGCTTCGCTCTTGGCCCAGTAGTCATCTCCCCTTTGTGATTCGTAGTAGCTGCTCTGCAAAAGTTGGTAGCTCTGTTTCTAGCATTTTCCAAAACACTCTGCCTAAACTACATTGAACCTTTCCTTACTTTTATGAGAATTTATGCTGCATGTAGTGCTGGAATAATGGCATTAAAAATGCATAGTACATTTGGACAAAAAAAGAAAGTTCATTTTTTCATTTATATCTGTTGGTAACATTAAAGACAGCTGCAATACATAGCACCCCTCCTCCCAATTCTTTCTCTCCCATTTTCTCACACCCACCTACCATAGTTCCTTTCTCTTCCAAACTCCCTGGAGATTCTCCCACACATCCAGCCTCACTTGATCTTTATCCTTCTCATCCATCTTCTTTCCTCCTGATTTTGCAATTTGAAAATCCCAAAGGAAAAAATAACACTTGTTTAGAAGACTGGAAATGTCAAGGAGACACAGCTCCTTTAGTGCCTAGAAGTTGCTCCTAGTCATAAGGGAGAATCATGCAGAATCCTGCCTCTCCCATTTTGGCTTGAGCTCCTTCAGAGCAATGATGTCTTACTGATTTTGATTTCTCTGTACAAACCCAGATCTCAAAATATATGAATATTAGAATCTGAGGTGACAGGTGTGTCTTTTGCCATGTATTGTATCTACCTACTGATCGGAATCGCCTTAAGGAAAATCTAAATTATTTGCTTTAGGGTAATATACAATCAATAATGTTGGAGGATAATTTGTCTTCATCGTAATTTCCTCTTTTGCTGCCACCATGTGAAGAAACAGTCTCCTGATTCTGTGCATTCCAATCACCATACTTATGTAACAAATCGTTCCAAACTTAGTGATATAAAAAACTTCTTTTTGCATGCAGATTTCTTAGGACGGTTATTCAGGGAGGACTTGACAGGGTAGTCCTCCCTGGGGTTATGTGGGTAAAGTCAGAGGGCTGCTGTCACCTGTAGGCTTGACTGGGGCTGAGGATCCACGTTCCTGGGGCTCTTGGGTGAATGTGTGATGCATATTCATAGGGTTGCTAGGGTGGCTTCGCAAAATGGCATTTGGCTTCCTTCAAAGCATGGGTCCAGGAAGCTGAAGTGTGCACTGCAGTGCCTTTTTCAGCCTTAGAATCACAGCCTGTCCACTCTGCTTTGTCCTATTGGTCTCTTAGAGTCAGTGCTGATTAGCTTTGAGAGAGGACTACACAGGTAATGGCAGTGGAGGTGTGCATCATTGGGTAGCATCCTGGAGGCTGGTTACCCTCCGAACGTCCACACTTTCCTAAAAGATAAATTGTGGACTACTTCAGTTGCTGTAACTGCTGTAAGGAACAGAGAGCACGAGGTCTTACAAACGTAACATTTTATAGCTGGAAAGATCAAGTGTGTGTGTGTGAAAGTCACTCAGCTGTGTCCGACTGTTTGTGACCCCATCGACAGTAGCCTGCCAGTCTCCTTCATGAAACTCTCCAGGGCAGAGTACTGGACTGGGTAGCCGTTTTCTTCTTCAGGGGATCTTCACAACCCTGCAATCAAACCCAGGTCTCCCACATTGCAGGCAGATTCTTTACAGTGTAAGCCACCAGGGAAGCTTGGAAAGATCAAGAGATTATATCTAATTCAAGTGATCTTAAGTCATAGATCTAGAAGTAGCTTTGTGCGTGCTAAGTCACTTCAGTCATGTCTGACTCTTTTCAACCCCATGTACTATAGCCCAAGAGGCTCTTCTGCCCATGGGTTTCTTCAAGCAAGAGGTGGCTTTAGGGATTAGCTAATTCAACCACTTAATTCACAGATAAGAAAAGAGAGGATCACTGATACCATTTTTCTAGAATCCATATATGTGCATTAATATAAGACGTTTGTTTTTCTCTTTCTGAATTACTTCACTCTGTATAATGGGTAGAAGGTTCATCCACTTCACTAGAACTGACTTGAATTCATTCTTTTTTATGGCTGAGTAATATCTCATCCTGTATTTGTACCACATCTGTATCCATTCATCTGTCGACATCTACATGGCTTCTGTGTCCTAGCTAGGGAAGGAACGGAGATGCAGATAGAGACTGGACTTCTGGACACAGTGGGGGGAGGAAAGAGACGAAGGGAGACAGTAGCGTTGACATATTTACACTAACGTGTGTAAAATAGGTAACTGGTGAGAAGAGAAGGTGCTCTACAACACGGGGAGCCCAGCTTCCCGTTCTGTGATGACCGAGAGGGGAAGGATGGGGGGAGGGGAAGAAGCTCAAGAGGGACGTGAAATATGTATAATTTAGGCTGGTTTGTGTTGTTGTGCAGCAGACATTATCAAAACATTGTAAAGCAATTTTTATCCAATTAAAAAATAAAAAAAGAAAAGAGAGGCTGAGAAAGAACATTTGTGGCAGAGCTGAGTCAAGAGGTCAGAACTACTGTATCCCTGGCCAATAAACAATCAAAGGAAGCAAACACAAACAAAACTCTCTGGGGAAATCTGAGAAGAAAAAGTGCAAATGTGCTCTGTGATATGTAAAATAATCGGAATTTGAGGAAACATTATAAATTGCATACTTTTTATGACTAAGTATCATGCAGTATAGCTGTGGTTTTCTTTGTTGGTTAAATGTGCTGCACACTAATTTGCGTGCGTTTTATTTGCTCACAACACTGTATTCTATTGACACGTTCCTAATTGTGTTAATTTACTTATCATACAGTGTAGTCAGTTGCTCAGATATTAAAATTAAATGGAGCATTTTCCACTCATTTATCTCTTAACAATTATAGAAATATTAAAAGAGAACTTTAAAATAAGATATAGAGTAATGAAGATTTTTAAAATTAATTGCATAAATTAATCTTTGACTTTAAAATCTTGGAAAACACTTAATTAGAAGGCAATTTGTGCAAAATAGAATGTCTTGAATTCTGCTTTTCACTGCTTAGAAATTAAGGCCAGATAAATTTCACTAATAATTTCTTTCAATGTTGTTGTTCAGTTATAAGTTGTGTCTGACTCTTTGTGACGCCATGGACTGCAGCACACCAGACTCCTCTGGCCTCTAGTAACTCCAGGAGTTTTCTCAAATTCATGTCCATTGAGTTGGCAATACTATTTAACCACCTCATCTTCTGCCATCCCTTTCTCTTTTCCCTTCTGTTCTTACCAACATCAAGGTCTTTTCCAATGAGTTACCTCTTCCCATCAACTGGCCAAAGTATTGGAGCTTCAGCTTTAGCATCAGAACTTCCAATGAATATTCAAGGTTGATTTCCTTTAGAACTGAGTAGTTTGATCTCCTTGCAGTCCAAGGAACTCTCAAGAGTCTTCTCTGGCACCAAAATTTAACAGCATCAAATCTTCAGTTTTCAGCCTTCTTCCTTTTTTTTTTTTTTATGGGCCAACTCTCACATTCTACATGACTACTGGAAAAAAAAAACATAGCCTTGAGTATACAGGCCATAGTCAGCAAAGTGATGTCTTTATTTTTTAATATGCTGTCTAGGTTTGTTATAGCTTACCTTCAAAGGAATAATTGCCTTTTAATTTCAAGGCTGCAGTCTCTGTTGCAGTGATTTTGGAGTCCAAGGGAAAAAAAATCTGTCATTACTCCACTTTTTCCCCTTAATTTTCCATGAAGTGATGGGACAAGATGCCATGACCTTAGTTTTTTGAATGTTGAGTTTCAAGTCAGTTTTTTCACTCCTCTTTCACCTTTATCAAGAGTAATATCATCTGCATATCTGAAGCAACAGATATTTATCCTGGCAATCTTGATTCCAAGCCTGTGATTTATTCAGCTTGGCATTTTGCATGATGTACTCTGCGTATGCTATGACAAACCTAGACAAGCATATTAAAAAGCAGAGACATTACTTTGCTGACAAAGGTCTGTCTAGTCAAAGCTATGGTTTTCCCAGTAGTCATGTATGGATGTGAGAGTTGGATCATAAAGTAAGCTGACAACTGAAGAACTGATGCTTTTGAACAGTTGTGTTGGAGAAGACTATTGAGAGTTCCTTGGTTTGCAAGGAGATCCAACCAGTTCATCCTAAAGGAAATCAGTCATGAATATTCACTGGAAGAACTGGTGCTGAAGCTGAACTCCAACACTTGGGCCACCTGATGTGAAGAACTGACTCATTGGAAAAGACCCTGATGCTGGTAAAGATTGAAGGCAGGAAGACAAAGGGAAAATAGAGGACGAGATTGTTGGGTGGCATCACTGACTCAATGGACATGAGTTTGAGTAAGCTCTGGGTGTTGGTGATGGACAGTGAAGCCTGGTGTGCTGCAAGTATGGGGTCACAAAGATTCAGACATGACTGAGCAACTGAACTGAACTTTGCATATAAGTTAAACAAGCAGGGTGACGGTATACAGCCTTGTCATACCTCTTACCCAATTTGAACCAGTCTGTTGTTCCATGTCCATTCTAACTGTTGCTTCTTGACCTGCATACAGGTTTCTCAGGAGCCAGATAAGGTTATCTGGTATTCCCATCTCTTTAAGAACTTTGCAATTTGTTGTGATCGACAGTCAAAGGCTGTAGCGTAGTCAATGGAGTAGCGTAGATTTTTCCTGGAATTTTTTTGCTTTTTCTATGATCCAACAGATGTTGATAATTTGATCTCTGGTTCCTCTGCCTTTTCTAAATCCAGCTTGAAAATCTGGAGGTTCTCAGTTCATGTACTATTGAAGACTAGCTTGAAGGATTTTGAACATAACCTGGTAGCATGTGAAATAAGCACAGCTGTATGGTAGTTTGACCTTTTCTAAGTTTTCCAAATTTGCTGACACATTGAATGCAGCATTTGACAGCATTATCTTTTAGTATTTTAAGTAGCTCAGCTGAAATTCTGTCTCCTCCACTACATTTGTTAGTAATGATGATTCCTAAGGCCCATATGACCTCACACCCCAGAATGTCTGGCTCTAGGTGAGTGACCACACCATCATGGTTATCCAGGTCATTAAGACCTTTTCTTGTTTAGTTCTTCTGAGTCTTCTTGCCACTTCTTCTTAGTCTCTTCTGCTTCTGTTAAGTCTTTATCATTTCTGTCCTTTATTGTGTCCATCTTTGCATGAAATGTTCCCTTGGTATCTCCAATTTTCTTGAAAAGATCTCTAGTCTTTCTCATTCTATTGTTTTCCTCTATTTCTTTGCACCATTCTTTTAAGAATTCTTCTTAGAACACTGTTCTTATCTGTCCTTGCTGTTCTCTGGAACTCTACACTCAGTTGGCTGTATCTTTCCCTTTCTCCTTTGCCTTTCACTTCGTTTCTTTCCTCAGCTATTGTAAAGCCTCCTCAGACAACCACTTTGCTTTCTTGCATTTCTCTTTCTTTGGGATGATTATGCTCAGCGCCTCCGGTAAAGTTATGCAGTTCCATCCATAGTTTTCTGGCACTCTATCCACCAGATCTAATCCCTCGAAACTATTTGTCACCTCCACTATATAATCATAAGAGATTTGCTTTAGGTCATACCTGAATGGCCTAGCAGTTTTCCCTACTTTCTTCAATTGAAGCCTGAATTTTGCAATAAAGAGCTCATGATCTGAGATACAGTCATCTGTAGGTTTTGTTTTTACTGACTGTATTGAGCTTCTCCATCTTTGACTGCACATATCACAATCAATCTGATTTCAGTATTGACAATCTGATGATGTCCATGTGTAGAGTCATCTCTTAAGCTTTTGCAGAAGGGTCTTTGTTATGACCGGTCTCTTATCAAAATCCTGTTAACTTTGCTCTGCTTCATTTTCTACTCCAAGAACAAACTTGCCTGTTATTCTGGGTATGTCTATTTTAAATAAATTTATTTATTTGTAATTGAAGGATAATTGCTTTACAGAATTGTGTCGATTTCTGCCAAACATCTCCTATGATGAAAAGGACACGTTTTTTGGTGTTAATTCTAGAAGGTGTTGTAGGTCTTCACAGAACATGTCAACTTCAACTTCTTCGGCATTAATGTTAGGGACATAGACTTGGATTACTGTGATGTTGAATAGTTTACCTTAGAAATGAACTGAGATGATTCTATTTTTTTTTTTTTCTTTTTTTTGAGATTGCACTGCAGTATTGCGTTTCAGACTTTTGTTGATTATGAGGACCACTCCATTTCTGCTAAGGGATTCTAGCCCATAGTAGTAAAAATAGTGGTCATTTGAATTAACTTTGCCCATTCCCGTCCATTTTAGTTCACTGATTCCTAAGACGTCAGTGTTCAGTCTTGCCATCTCCTGCTTGACCACTGTGAGTCGTGGACCTAACATTCCAGTTTCCTATGTAATATTGTTCTTTAAGTATCAGAGTTTTCTTTCACCATCAGACACATCCGCAACTGAGCATCATTTCCACTTTGGCCCAGCTGCTTCATTCTTTCTGGAGCTGTGAGTAATTGCCCTCCACTGCTTTTCCCCAGTAGCATGTTGGACACTTTCTGACTGGGTGGGCTCATCTTCCGGTGTCATACCTTTTTGCTTTTTCACACTGTCCATGGAGTTCCCAGGGGCTTCCCTAGTGGCTCAGTGGTAAAGGACTCGCCTGCAATGGAAAAGCCAGAGGAGAGGTGGGTTCGATTCCTGGGCTGGAAAGATCATCTGGAGAAGGAAGTGACAACCCACTCCAGTGTTCTTGCTTGGAGGATCCCATGGACAGAGGAGCCTGGCAGGTTACAGTCCATGGGGTCACAGAGCCGGACATGACTTAGTGACTAAACCACCACCTCCTCCACCACCACCATGGGGTTCTCATGGCAAGAATCCTGAAGTGGGCTGCCATTTCCTCCTCCAGTGGGCCCCGTTTGGTCTGAACTCTTCAGTGTGACCCATCCGTCTTGGGTAGCCCTGCATGGCATGGCCCATAGCTTTACTGAATTCCCCAAGCCCCTTTGCAATGACAAAGTTGTGATCCATGAATATGTAATCCATATTTCTTTCCATATGAAGTTCTTTTACCTACTCTAATTAAGGTCACAGACTATCTATTTTTAAGCTACAGCTGTTATTTCATTATTTTGACAACTTGAATTGAATATCCAAGTTACAGAGTGCAACTATTTTATAGACTTTCTTTGTAATTGGAATATAAGGCAAATAAACGTAAAATGTTCATTTGATTTTGAAAGTTTTACTGTTGTGGTTACAGATTGACATACATAGGGATAAAAATATTGGCCTTGTATTAGTTCTTCCGTATATTTTGCTTTGGTTTCTTAAGAGAACAGGATATGACAGGGGAGAAATACACATTCTCTTTTCTTTCTTTTTTTTGGGGGGGGGGGGAAATACACCTTATTTCTATGACCTATGATAACACTACACTGGGTAAGGGTAATGTGTTAATGTGAACATGTTGGGATTAACCCAGGTCAGAGGAGTCTAATAGTTTATTTACATTTTATCTACATCACCAAGTATTTCTTCACGAGGTCTTCATTTTTAATTTTTGAAACTAAAATAGTTTTAATTTGCTAATTATGTAATCTACTTCCCCTCCATTTAACATATACAAAGGTGATTTTAAATATTATTTTCCTGTAGTTGCAGCCCTAATAATTAGCTATTGTTACTAGGTATTCAGCTAAATGTTAAATGCAGCAGGAACTACTCAGAGTCCAAATGCAAATCATCACTTAATTCTAGATTATTTACTATCCTTGTATTTTAAAATCATCTTACATAAACTGTTAAAATTATACTTTACATATCTATTATTTAGTGACCCACGCTGCTATAGCCTAGTCTCCTGTTATTATATAAGCAAACAACCCACTGAGTTTTCTTTGAGTAGCTGAAGGCCCACAGCATGCTCCTGAGACATAACTATTGACAAATATGAATCTTTTCAGGGCAAAGGAAATGACAGTGAGGAGAGCTAGCAGTTTTAACTTAAACTGCATTTTTGTTGATATCTGTACTTAAGAAGGTTTTAGAATTGATACTGTGTGATGGTCATAATGAACAAGGATTGAAACAATCATTAATAGACTGGTAACATTATAGGTAAAATAGCTAATGAAAAAATATACCTCTAACAGAAAACCCCAAATTGTATTATATTTGTAATTTAAATGTAGAGTTTATTTCTTGCCTCTGATTTATTGGCCTTTATTTATTCCTGCTTTATTATTTTGCTATTGTGAACTGCTTTGCATCAATTCGATACCAGTTTGAAAAACTGTTGTAGTAAATTGTATATTAGTGGTACCAATTTTGTAAAATCTACAAACGCCCTCTCTACCACTCTTGATTGTGCTTTCTTTCTTTTCTTCCATGTTTGCTTGGGCTTACAAACCAGTGCTTGCCCAACGAGTTAGCTGAAATGGCAACATTAATTTCTATGCGTGGAAGCATATCAACTGTACCAAGAGAGAAGAGGGTGGCAAGCAGGGAAGAGTCAGGTAGCATGTATATTGCACCAAGTTGTACTGTTACAGGAAAATGCTCTGCAATCATAAAGAAACACAAGCTTTTCACCAAAGATGATGCCAGTGAATGAAGGGTTGTAATAACCTCCATGAAAACCTTTCTTTTGGCTTGAAACCTTCTTACCATTTGACTATTTCGGATATTGACCTACATGTTCCTTGTTTTAAAAGTTCCATTATCAAGATATGACAGAGGGGCATTTAATAAGCAGACAACAAAAATAAAACAGACAAAATTAAAGTTGCAAGACTACCCTATAGCACATTTACGATCTTTACAGTTTCTGGGAGACAAAGGAACCTTGGCCCTTTCCACAGCTATCCATGGGACATGCTCTTTCAAAAGTGTTGTGGGTCCCATCTTCTGCTGGCTGGCATTCCATTATGGTGAGACACCCAGAGAGCTTGATGAGTAAATAAAATTGGATCCTGGAGAGTACATTCTTTGGAGCTAGATCTTGGGTGTAAGCCTGGACTTCAAAAGTTACTGGGTGTGAGAATATGAACAAATCTCTTAATCAGTTTGACTGTAATTTTTGGTGTATAAGTCACACTTTTAATCATAAAGTTACCTTTCCAACTTCCTAATTTATAGGATTTTAAAGGCTATCAGTAATAATAATAATAATAGTGTGTTCGCCAAGGCATTTTTATAATCTGAATGCGCTGGCGAGAACAAGCTTGATTCTTTGAATTTGTTGTTGTTCAGTCTCTCAATGTGTCCAACTCTTTGTGACCCCAGGGACTGCAGCACACCAGGCTCCCTGTCCTTCACCATCTCCCAGAGCTTGCTCAAACTCATGTCCATTCAGTCGGTAATGCCATCCAACCATCTCATCTGCTGTCCCCTTCTCCTGCCTTCAATCTTTCCCAGCATCAGGCTTTTCTAATGTGTCAGTTCATCACATCAGGTGGCCGAGATATTGGCACTTCAGCTCCAACATCAGTCCTTCCAGTGAATACCCAGGACTGATGTCCTTTAGGATGGACTGGTTGGATCTCCTTGCAGTCCAAGGGACCCTCAAGGGTCTTCTTCAGCACCACAGGTAAAAGCATCAATTCTTAGACTCTCAGCCTTCTTTGTGGTCCAACTCTCACATCCATACATGACTACTGAAAAACCATAGCTTTAACTATACAGATCTTTGTTGGCAAAGTTTATGTCTCTGCTTTTAAATATGCTCTCTAGGTTTGTCATAGCTCTTCTTCCAAGGAGCAAGCATCTTTTAATTTCGTGGCTGCAGTCACCATTAGTTTGTTGGAGCCCAAAAAAACAGTCTGTCACTGTTTCCATGGTTTCCCCATTTATTTGCCATGAAGTGATAGAACTAGATGCCATGATCTTAGTTTTTTGAATGTTGAGTTTTAAGCCAGCTTTTTCACTCTCCTCTTTCACTTTCATCAAGAGGCTTTTTAGTTCCTCTTCACTTTCTGCCATACGGGTGGTATCATCTGCCTATCTGGGGTTACTGATATTTCTCCCTTCAGTCTTGATTCCAGCTTGTGCTTCATCCAGCCCAGCATTTCCCATGATGTACTCTGCATGTAAGTTAAATAAGCAGGGTGATAACATACAGCCTTGATTTACTCCTTTTCAAATTTGGAACCAGTCTGCTGTTCCATGTCCAGTTCTAACTGTTGCTTCCTGACCTGCATACAGGTTTCTCAGGAGGCAGGTAAGGCAGTCTGGTATTCTTATCTCTTTAAGAATTTTCCACAGTTTGTAGTGATCCACACAGTCAAAGGCATTAACGTAGGCAATGAAGCAGAAGTAGATGTTTTCTTTGGAATTTCTTGCTCTTTCTATGATCCAACAGATGCTGGCAATTTGATCTCTGGTTTCTCTGCCTTTTCTAAATCCAGCCTGAACATCTGGAAGTTCTCATTTCATGTAGTGATGAAGTCTAGCTTGGAAAATTTTGAGCCTTACTTTGCTAGCATATGAAATGAGTGAAATGTGCTGATGGACAGGAAGGCCTGGAGTGCTGTGATTCATGGGGTCATAAAGAGTTGGACACAACTGAGCGACTGAACTGAACTGTGCAATAATTTGCACATTCTTTGGCACTGCCTTTCTTTGGGATTGAAATGAAAAGTGACCTTTTCCAGTCCTGTGGCCACTGCTGAGTTTTCCAAATTTGCTGGCATATTGAGTGCAGCACTTTCACAGCATCATCTTTCAGGATTTGAAATAGCTCAACTGGAATTCTATGACCTCTACTAGCTTTGTTTTTAGTGATGCTTCCTAAGGTCCACTTGACTTCTCATTGCAGGATGTCTGGCTCTGGGTGAGACAATAGACATCTTTGCATTACTGTAGCCAATAGTGCCCACTGTCTCCATGGTTTCACTTATAGAACTAGGAATACGTCTACTAGAATAACAGCTCTTCTAAAGAGCGTAATGTATTTTATGAATCCTTGGTTCTAATTAGTGCCTGATCATCTAATTATCAGGCACTAATAAATGATCAATAATGTTTGCTTAATAGACAGCTAAACAAATATGGTAGGCAAGCTTCTGAAAGGCAAAATAGTTCTGCATTTTATAATCTCCAGAGGTAAAATTAGTTTAATGATGGGTTGCTACAGGAAGACTGATCTAAGAAGGGTAAAAATTAAACCCCCAAATAGAATAGGATTTCTTAAGATTTTTCTTAGCAGAAGTTATTGCATTTATCAGGAAAAATGAGCTAATGCTGCAATAACAATACCAAAGTTCACAGGCTCCGAACAATGCCATTCATGCTCTATATCCATTAAGGATTAGCACAGTTACTTTGACCGTTTGAATCACCCTGGCTGATGGAACAGCCACCATCCTGAATGTTGCTAATCCTCCTAGTTGAGGGAGAAGGAATGTCCTGTGGAGGTTTCTGGATGGATAACTAAATGCTGCAGCCTTTGAGCTTTTCCACTCACATCTCATTGGCCAGCACTAGATATTTGGCCCTAAACGAAAGGAGGCCAGGAAACTAAACTGGACCCAGAAGATAATATCAGTGACCACTATACCTGATCACATACTAGAATGTTATAAACAGAATTAAATAGAAGTACCACAAGGGAGATTAGACTCTGAGAGGTCAATCTGTAATTGGACAATTCTGCAAACGCATTTATCTTCCCAACCTGTATGCAGTGCCTACAAACTTTATTTTCATTTTGCAAATTTAGCATTCATTGCTCTTGTACTATGACTTCTTCTAGGCTGCTAAATACACTTATGTTTAATGTGGTTTTTTAAATAATTGTTAACTCTATTTTAATTGACTTGTGTCTGTCACTCTTTTCTGGGCGTGTCTGTTTAGTTGCTCGGTTACGTCTGACTCTTTGTGGCACTACCAGCAAAGAACCCACCTGTCAATGCAGGAGGCCTAAAAGGTGTGGGCTTAATCCGTGGGTTGGGAAGATCCCCTGGAGGAGGGCATGGCAACCCACTCCAGGATTCTTGCCTGGAGAATTCCACGGACAGAGGAGCCTGGCCGGCTATAGTCCATGGGGTCTCAAAGAGTCAGATACAGCTGAAGCGACTTAGCACTCACAAACATCTGACTCTTTGTGATCCATTGAACTGTATCCTGCCAGGCTTCTCTGACCATGAGATTTCTCAGGAAAGAATACTGGAGTTGTTGCCATTTCCTTCTCCAGGGGATCTTTCCAACCCAGGAACTGGACCTGCGTCTCCTGCATTGCAGGCGGATTCCTTACATACTGAGCTATCAGGGAAGCACCTCTTTCTCCGTGGCTTGCTGTAATTGTTATATTCTGCCATGTTTGGCTCAGATGGTAAAGCGTCTGTCTACAGTGCGAGAGACCCGGGTTCAATCGCTGGGTTGGGAAGATCCCCTGGAGAAGGAAATGGCAATCCACTCCAGTATATTGCCTGGAAAATCCCATGGACAGAGGAGCCTGGAAGGCTACAGCCCATGGAGTTGCAAAGAGTCAGACACAACTGAGCAACTTCACTTCACTTCACTTCACCATGTTTCCAAAGCTTTCAGTATATAAATGTGCACCATTTCCTCCAAAATTAATTTTCTCTTTCAGGTCATAACGAGGTTTTTTTTTTTTTTTTTTTTAAACTAAAGCATACTTTGAAGAAGGGTTCACATTACAGGCATACTGACTGAATGAAAACTGAAATTCCAGGCAGCATGATGGGAAAGTGCAGGCTTATTCTAAGATGGTAACCTAGGGGGCCATTCTCCTGACAGATTGCTGTTTGTGTGCATTCTGACTTTCTATCATACCTTGCATGAGAGTGGGTCTGTCTCTACATGCTGAACGGACACAGATTTCTGTGGATTGAAAGTTGTTTTACAAAGGCTGCAAAGCTAAAGGGAAGCAAAGTACTGCCTCACATAGAGTAGAAACCCCGTGATGAATGCTTAGAATCCAGTATTCTTGTAAATGCTTAGTTCTTCCTCTGCATGGTTTTGCTTGATGTGTGTGTGTGTTTTGGCGGTGAATTGATTATGAAAAATCCATAACTAACTCAACTTTCAAATTCTTCTTTCTCTAATACTGTTAGATATTATAGCGTTTTAAGGGAAAAGAGGACACACTGGCACACAGTGGCAAATGCGTTTTATAAGAATCTTTACAAACAACAAATTTGGTCACAGTAGCAGTTAAATAGCTCCTCCAAAGTATATCTCAACATGTGGTGACTCTCCCCTTGGGTTCCTTTGTCTCTAATGCTGCCTGGCCTGCTGCAGTCCATGGGGTGTCAAAGAGCTGGACGCAACTGAGCGACTGAATTGAACTGAAAGTTGTGGTTATCTGGGCTTGTGACACTGGAGTAGTTACATGACCTATCCCAGTTTTGTCCACTGGCCTTTAGTGAGAAAGCTTCACAGCCATTTGTCTAGGCCACTCTAAATGAGAAGCAATTCCTCTCCTCTGCTTTGCTGAATGTTAATGAGGTGATGAGTGTGCTCCCCTTGGAAAGAGGTGTGGACCTGATGTTGGAAGTTTGATGTGTTTAACAGTCACCATCATGAGACTGTGGAGGAACTAGGGTAAGGCAAAATCTATGGGTGACTAGAAATACACAAATCCAAGGATGTACGGTGGAATGTGGATGGTTCTCTCAAGTGACTGTCGTGCGAGGAGGGGTTGTGATAGAAGTGCCCGCTCATCCTCCGCGAGGTATGTCACAGCTGAGAGGTAAGAGCATCACTGTTTAACGACTCTGGTTTAAAAAGAGAAGCATATTTTGAATTTCCAAAATGGGAAAAAAAATGGCTTAGTTTGAAGCTAGTCCCTCTCAGCGTGGTCATACCCATCAGCCCGAGAAAATAGAATTCTTATTTGAAGTTTATCTTTGATGCAAAGGAGACTCAAAAGAAACCAATGTGAAGTCCTTAATAGCTCAATTTGTTCATTGTGAATTCTTACCCTTGATGTGTGACTTCATTTTGCCAAATTGTGTGGTTTGGGAATTAGAATATAATTGATAAATTCAGGTCAATAGCAGCTGAGGAGAGAGCAGGATTGGCGGTAAAGCTAGTCACAAATACTCAATTTAGAATGTGGAGAGCCAGATAGAAATGCCTAGCTGTGCAGTTTGACATACTTTATAGTCCCACACAAATAACTTTGAAGGCTATGCTTTCATTTCATTTTATTTTTTTAAAGTCCCACACATCCATTAAAACTGTTACTATAAAGATCATGTAAGTTATATAGTGTAAGTATATCCATGTGCACTTAGCTCATGATATAAAATGTGAGGATTCTGAGTAACTAAAAAGTGCCATGCTTACTTTTTCACATTTTATTTGATATTTTTACCTTCTGCCTTATTTGTTGGTTTCCCCACCAAAGCCCCAAAGGTCCTAAAACATATTTGGAATTGTCTTGGGTTTATGTACTGAATTAATCCTTTGATAACTGTGAAGATATAAAATTAACACAAGAGACTATGTTTTCACAGTGGACTTTCAGAAAGTAGACTTTGAACCTGGAAGACAGTACTACTGGCAGAGGAATAGGTCCTCTTAGAATTCAAATCCCTCTTAGCCCAAGAATTACTGACCCACAAGATGCAGAATGGTTCCCTAGCTTATTATATCCAGTCCATGGCAGCTCAGGCATGCTTAGCCTTTGTGTGTTGCAGAGTTCAATAAAGAACACTGATGAAAGCCCGCTACAAAGCGAAACACAATCTTTAGGTCACAACTCTTGTTTCTCTATCTCCCCAGCACTTTTCAGAGTATCTTATAAGAGTCCACACTGCACATACACATAAGTGAATTCAGCTCACAATTCAAGTCAACTTCTTTGGAATGCTAACTCACAGGCATCACTCAGCAGGAGAGTATCCTGTACAGAGGATAGAGCGATTCCACAGTTCAGCCCAAGTGACATACAGTGTTTCTGAATACCAATAGTATCTGCTAGTGAAAGACCTTCTTCAGATGGAAGCCCAACTTTTCAGATATAAGAATCATTACAATAAAACCAGAGGCTCAGAACTACAAATACATTAATATACAATTAGTTCTAGTGTCATATAGTTAATAAATGAGATTTCTTTATGGTTCAGCAACATAGTCACATGTGGGGCATTGCCTGTAAATCACAGGCACTTCTTGTTCTTGCTAATTGGTGAACTGATCTATTACCAATTCTCTTAAATGTTATATGATCTAGATTTGTGAACAGAGGTATCAGTTATATTTAGGAGCTCCTGAAATTTATACTACTTGCATTAAAAGAACAGAGCGAAATATCTGCCTGGATGTTGCTGTGCTGTATCATGTTTCAAAGGAGAAGGAGGCATTTGCTTTAGTAATCTCTAGTTCCCACCCATAACTGTAAAAGCCTTGAATTGTGTAGGTTACAGGGTGTCATACTAAAATGTCGTCAGCATTAAACAAAAATCTTTAGCATAATAATTTAGAGCAACGGATACAGCAATAAGCAGAGTTTAAACAACAGCTCTTGAGTTGAGCAGGGCCTTCTGAAATACATATTTTGAAATAAAAAAGGTTCAACTTTGTGAAATTTGAATACAAGGTCTTTAAATGAATGTTATATGAATTTGAGAGACAAAGAAATAGAACATTTGAGAAGACTGATTAATTAAACTGCTTTACGTCATGTGGGCAACCAGTTTTGGAAATATGTATCAATATGCTTTTTAGTCACACAAAATGGACACCATCTAATCCAAAGAAGAGAATCAGGAGTGCACAAAGGCACCACTGAATGTCTTCTGACGATGGTTTGGTGAGTGAAATGTAAAGCCAGGATTTACAAATATTACACAAGAGAACACTGTTATTGCACTCAGGCTGAAAAATCCTGTTCAAATCCAATAAGTGGTTTAAGATGTGCAAATAGAGGCTTCTGCAGGGAGTCAGGCATTAGAAGCCACCTGGAGCATGTGCTAGAGATTGTATCCATCAATACGGCAGCTGGGCTGAAATTATAAAGAGAGCCGCTTTTCATCACGCTTGTTTTAATGCATACATTTCTCCTGTCACTGGCACCCCAGGAAAACTACTAAGCACAAAAATGAATGGTGCCCATTACCTGATATTCATACTTGTGACAACAGAGGAAAGAATCACAACACAACAGTAAGCAAAAAAATGGATATCCAAATTATTTTTAAGTTGCTGCAGGAGGGAAAAATCTTGAAAACCAATTGGCAATATTTTAATATGAGAAGTGGGGAGGGAGGTAGGGTCATTTCGTATCTGATTACAAATTTCCTTTTCCTGATATGATATGAACAGAATCTATGATTATTTCAAAAGTAGGATCACATTTTAAAATATATTTTGTACTAAAAGATAAAAAGCTATCTTCTCTAATAGGAGACCATGTAAAATGCTGTTTAGGGAAAAATGAAGATCCTGTTATTGGAGCCAACTCATTCCCATGTTAGAGACAGAGGCCACATTCCCTGTGACAGCTCTGTAACTGGGCTGACTAACTGACGTTCAGACATTTTTGGCATTTTATGTGGCTCATCCCTGAATGGCAAATGCCCCTATTGCCTAATTGTGATTTCATGATGATGGTATAGTCCATGTAACATACTATTATACTGGTGCCTTTAGAACAACATGAAAGCAGTCTCAATAAGAACTAAGTATTAAAAAGGCAAAAAAAAAAAAAAAAGAGAGAGAAAATTTTTGGTAACAAAAAGGCGGTCAGTGTTTGCTTAAGATCTGGGATGAGGATGAATTTAACTGAAAAGAGGCATGAGGGAAATTTTGGAGGTAATGGAAATGGGCTCTATCTTCATTGTGAGAGTGGTTACACAAGTGTACACTTTTACCAAATCTCACTGGATTGTGCAATTAAAATGGGTGTGTTTCATAGTATGCAAATTATACCTCATTAAAGGTGATTTAAAAAAAAAACAAACCTAAGTATCAGAAATATCATGTATATTGATATTTCATGATGATAGTATTTTGTTGTTTGAAAATAGAAGTGATATTTTACATAAGTAACCTGAGTTTTCTCCCTTCATTTTAATTTGTTGAATATTTGCAAAATCACATTTCGCTATATAAGAGGAGTTCTCAAATTTGTTAAGATTGTTGGGTTGTACTCAAGAGTGAATTTTCTCTTTGGAGGGAAACTTTCCATATGTTAAATGCATTGAGGTGAGTTAATCAAGAAAACAGGTCTTGACTTGATACTTAAGACTCTAGGCTAAATTGATATAGTCTTTTTTTTCCCAGCACAAAGTAATATATGGTTCACATAGAAGGCTGGTACGGTAGTTCGTAGAGAAGCATGTCTTTAAATGCAATGGAAAGAATACTGTGGTCTAAATGCAATGGAAACAATTAAGAGGCCTAAAAATTTTCCTAAACCACTTCTATTAATCTTCAACCCTGGATCACTTAGCCTTTCAAAGCCTCAATGTCTTCGCCTATAATTTTAAAAAAACTGTGCCCAACCTGTGGTTCTCATACTAGTTTCATTTTAACAACCATATTTTAAACAATATATTTTACAGAAATATATAAATAAGTAAATAATAGATTAAAAAATAGATAAGAGTAGAGTTATTTTAGGTGAATTGGGAGTGTGGGAGCCTGCAACTTTGCACATTACCGTAACACTACACTGAAAACCTTATCCATAGAGCTTTCTACCTATGCACGCATGCGTGCTGAGTCAAGTCACTTCAGTCGTGTCTGACTCTTTGCAGTTCTATGGACTATAGCCCACCAGGCTCCATTGTCCGTGGGATTCTCCGGGCAAGAATGCTAGAGTGAGTTGCCATGCCCTCCTCCAGGGAATCTTCCTTACCCAGGGATTGAACCCATGTCTCTTACATCTGCTGCATTGGCGGGCAGGTTCTTTACCACTAGTGCCACCTGGGAAGCCAAAAAATTTTATTTTACCAAGTTGCTTCCCAAAAAGCTCTACCCATTCATTCTCACCACCAATAGGTAACGTTCTTTAGGTCACTAAGTAGCGAACAGGTATGCTACAAATTTTGGTCATGCCTAGCCTTAGGTCTGGAGAAGGCAATGGCATCCCACTCCAGCACTCTTGCCTGGAAAATCCCATGGACGGAGGAGCCTGGTAGGCTACAGTCCATGGGGTCACGAAGAGTCAGACACAACTGAGCGACCTCACTTTCACTTTTCACTTTCATGCATTGGAGAAGGAAATGGCAACCCACTCCAGTGTTCTTGCCTGGAGAATCCCAGGGATGGCGGAGCCTGGTGGCCTGCTGTCTATGGGGTTGCACAGAGTTGGACACGACTGAAGCGACTTAGCAGCAGCAGCAGCAGCAGCAGCAGCAGCAGCAGCCTTAGGTCATCTTTGAATCTTATATTTTTGAAATTGGATTTCATTTTAGAAATATTTGAGATGATTCATTCTTCCTACATGAAGATCAAATACTTCCAAAACAAAAAGATCTTGGGATACACCTTCAAGGAAAACAATGTACCCTGGAAATTTTCCCATTCATTCATATATTTATTTAGAATCAACTATGTGCCATGCAGTTGCATTAGGTTGAGAAAGTGAAAGTGTTAGTCGCTCAGTTGTATCCAACTCTTTGCAATCCCGTGGACTGTAGCCCACCAGGATCCTCTGGCCAGGGGATTCTTCAGGCAACAATACTGGAGTGGGTCATCATTTCCTTCTTCAGGGGATAACCCTGGCCCAGAAATCAAACCCAGGTCTCTTGCATTGCAGGTGGATTCTTTACCATCTGAACCACCAGGATTATGAATATACAAATTTAGGTTCAACTTGGTTCACTGCCATTAAAAAGTTCATAGTTTAATGGTAGGGTCAAAAAGACACATTCTTTTAAGACTTGTCTTGGTAGCTCAGATGAGAATCCAGCAAACAGTCCTAACCTAAGGCAGCCTGGAGTCACCTTTGTGCAGAAAGTAACAGTTGGTTGGTGGTTTAACATTTAACCAGATGGAGTCTGGAGAGACGGATTGTGTATGGTGGGCATAGTATTCCGTTAGAAGCGCTAGCATGTATGGAAAGTTCAGAAGTCATAAAAGTTCACAGTGTGGGTGAATACGGGTGCTAACCTCCTGAGGTTCAAGTATGTGGCCTCTCTGTCCTAGTAATGAATCAGGGATTTTTTTCCTGGGATTTGCCCTTAAAATTTTGAAACTCCTTTCACATCAAAAATGAAAAAAAGAATATATAAATCTTATATCTTTTAGTCTTCCTAAACTATACTTTAAAAGTCTTTGAAACACTTTCAGAAAATATATAACATTTTATGCTCTATTTAATCCTATGTATAGATCATTTTAAGAATCACTTTAATCAATTTTTTCTGAAAATTCAAAATGTTAATATAAATTAAATATTTTAAAAGTGTTAAATATTTAGAGACAGACTATTTGAGAAGCCTTTGTCTGATCCTTATGGTTTGAATTGATATTTGACTTTAAATAATATGATTGGATGTTTAGCTTCTATAAATCAAAGACCCTAGAGTGTTTGTAGATTTGTCTTGTCAACACCAAGCTAGACATAGACACAGGTACAACCCAGGCTTAGAGAAAGGAAAGCTAAAATTTGGGACTTACCTTGGGATTGAGTGAATTTAAAAAATCTGTTTCCTTGAAACTTAACCATTCCATAATGAAAATCTTTCATATATGATTGGCCTTTAAGGTTTATTTAAGCCTTCTAATACTAGTGATAGAGAAAGTAAATTCTACTACGCCCACAACACACAAATTAAAAAATCACAAATTCCTTCAAATTATGGATTTCCTAACTCCTTGCCCACCTCTGCAAGGCTAGCTATGAATTAAATTCACAGTTAGCAAATTCCAGCATGTGAATTTCAGCTGCCATATTTCTGAAAGTGGACTGCAGAAGCAGGAATTAAGCGTAAAGTTCCAGGGACTCACCCTTTTGATTTAACAATGGAGGAGTCTGAGCACAGCTTAAGCGAAAGGAACAGTTGATCCTCCTTAAGTCTTTCCCCATTGTTAGGTGAAGGAGAGCAATTCCAATCATTTATTCAAAGGAAGCCCTGCAAAAGGCTTAATGTTTGCTGACTAAAAATCATCAGATTTAAGAGAGGAAAAGTATTGTACCCCCACCTATAGTGACTGTTCACTGCAAAATTCTATTACTCTTAAAGAGAAAAACTGAAGAGAATTGTCATCTTTCTTGCTTCCGTTTTGTCTTGACTTGTTCCCTGTGAGTTTCTTATTCTGTGTTATTTTTAGTTAGCAGTTAATAATGTAGTTTCCCCAACTAGAAAAATTCAGCTTTTTTTTTTTTTTTTTTTCCCTTAGAAGGACAGACTTTAAAATAAACAAATTATCTAAATACCTACTTGGTGAAAAAAAAAAAAGGCTTCTCTGTGGAACAGTTTCTGTACACTTTGGTTCAGAATTTAATTTATATTTTTAAACAATCATGCTGAACTTCTGTAGTGGAAATTTGCCATTTGGTTTCTTAAATCAGTTACAGTTTAAGCCACTGATTCATGAATCATTCAAAAAAGTAAGCCTGAGTTACCAGCATATGACAGCAAGAGCTGAATTCTCAGAGGAAATGGAACCATGGCTTGTTTATCTTGGAGAGCATTCTTGTCATAATTTTTACTGTGCACATATATTTTGTTGGCAATTTTGTCTGTTTTTCCTATTCTCAAGCAGAATAAACTAAAAAAAAAAAAAAAAAAAAAAAAACAACAACCTAAAGAGCAAAAGAGAAAAGTACTACTCACCGGTCCTGGGAAAGTTATTAAAGGATTGAAAACCTCTCCAGTGAAGGAGCAGACTCTCTTTCCTTCAGCGCAAGGGAGAGGGTGGTATGTGATGAGTTCCTGGGCAGGAAGCAGGGAAAAGCACTCACAGTCACGTTATACCACCACCCACCGAGTGCCCTAAACCCGCAAGGGCTTTTCCAATCGACTGTGTGAGTGGCTGGCGGAGCCTGCTTGCAGAAGACGCTGAGGAGAGTAACTACACCAGCCTGGGCAACTGGACATCGCATGGGAGCCCGAGAAGACACGTATACACACAGGCCCGTCTCTCTAGGTCCAGCTTCAAAGATGGAAGCCGCTGGAGCGGGGCGAGTCAGAGCAAGTGGCACCTCAATCCACCACTCGAGTGCAAGGGATCAGAGAAAGCCTACACGCTCCGAAAGTGGTAAAAGATAGCTATCCGCGGATGCGATCACGAATCTGAAAGTCTGGTTTCCGAGATCATTAAAGCTAGGATTGCTGATAGAATGGTTTAGGGGGATTGGAAGGGGACTACGAACAGTCATTCGAATCCCTTTGCTTTCATGAGTGTGGGCTGCTTCCCACACGTGAGAGGGAGACGCTCAAGCGAAGGTAAAGTGGCTGCTGTCTCACTTGAGAGAGGGTGAAATAGATCCCAGGCAGGGGAAAGACAGAGGTTAGGCTTAAAAACCGAGAGGTAGAAAAATATTCTAGCTTACTGTGTGAGGAGCAAGGTTCAGACCACATTTTGGTATTAGGAGGGTGACTGAATCTTTCCGAGTTGGTGAAATGGGGGCATATAACACCGTCTTCTTCAGAACACTAGAGCTGTGTGATAAATAGTGTGAGTGAATATGCTTTAGGAAGAGTTAATTGAAACATCATTACAAAAGGCACCCTCCAAGTCTGCACACACGAGTTTGAGTTATTTCTGGAGACACTGGCCTCTCAGGTCTGTCGTTTAATGTTTAGGCAAATTAATCAAAGAACTTATACATTTCTTGGGTTCTTATTCATCCTTCTCAGACTTATTCTATTTATGTTTAATTAGACCTTACCTATTAATTCCTTAAAATTTTTGGAAAACTTTCTAAAAACTTCAACATTCAACAAACTCCTATTGTGTGCAAGACCCTATGTCAGATGCAGTGAATTTTTAAAATTCTTCTGAAATTGTCCATCTTCTGTCAAAATACTTCAGTGTTTTCTGTATTTTGGTGGGGGCGGGGGGCAAACAATACATATTTAAAGGCTGCTACAAATTTCTTTCTTTTTTTGAAACAAACCATTGAAGCACAATTTGATAAACAAAAACAGAAGACAAAATTCTATTACAATCTTATTAATTTGACCAAAAAAATTTTTTAAATGTTTTTCATGATTACTGCTGCCAGGAGTTTTATACATGAGGGACCTCATTTATAAATGCATCATTTACTTTGTCTTTCTACTCACTTATACAGATAGAATCAATACAGAATTTACTTACTGCAAGCTGTGTAAGGTTCCAACAAGACTTAATTCCTATATGGATTTTTCTTCATCACTAGATGTATTCTCATTTTGAAAAGGTTTACCACCACAACAAAACAAAGAAGCTACAAAATACTTTCATGGGTCGATGCTATTTTCTAATTTTAAATAAACTGCTCCTGTTTTTCTTCATTTCAAGCTTACCCATAGGTAAGTATTTTCCTATTCAATTGAAATAAAGAGTAGCTGTCACCTCGATTTAAGACCAGTTGAAATCACCTACCCATTCTTGAGCAGTGTCCACGATCTGGGGGAGAAAGACAAACCCTCAATCTCAGTTTTACTTGCCGAATATGATGTTTCAACAAATACTACTAAGAAAACACTGTGACTCCATTGCATGTCTGCATCTCACATTTCTAGGAAAGGTCAGACATTTTTTGTCTAAGTGGAAAACAGGGTGACATTACAATAATTAGAGTGAGTAATCCAAAAGGCAGCAAAGCAGTGAATCCAAGCCTGGCTCCAAAGTCAGTTTCATAGATGTGAGTACTGGTTCCAGTGATTCCAGGACTCACTAGTCATGGGACTTTGCCAAGTCAATGACCTCCCCCGTCCTATAACTGTGCTTTGGTTTCCCTCTCTGTGAAATGCCGATAATTACTCTTTCTTCCTCATACAGATGGATGTGTAAGGATTACGTGAGACAAAGAATGTAAACTCGTCAAAGGACATATAGTAGGCACTCAATAAACATGAGCTGTTATCATCGTCAGTTGAGACTAAACTCTGACAGTCCAGTCTGTTCTTGATCCTCTCTCTGGTAATTGCATCATACCTTTCATACACAAGTTCAGGAAGCTGGATATGTGAGTCTATCAAGTATGTAACACATTTCTGCTTTTCTCCCTCAAAGTGATTAGAAAATTCCTGCATTGTATCATGACCAACAGCAACACGTGTGCATTTTGCAAACAAGTTAATGTCAACCAAACTGTGTCCAACAAATATCTTCTTTAACTGTGGGTTTTTTTTTTTTTTTTGGAAGGCATAGAAAGGAAAAGCAGAGATGAAGGAACAGCCTAGTCACTTGACAAACACAAACAGATGTTGTGGAACCAGAGCTAAAGCCCTTTTATATCTTGAGCAAGGCTTTTTCTCTTAGACAGCAACCTCAATGCAGTGGTTTCTGCTCCTTGGGCTTTATACTGAATAGGCTTAGCTACACCTGCCAAGATTATTCTCCTGGACCACTGTTTATCAGACTTGGCACTACTAACATTTTGGTCTGGATAATTCTTTGTTACCTGTGACGTTCTATGCATTGTAGAATGCTCAGTAGCATCCCTGACCTCTACCCATGAGATTCCAGTAGCATCTCTCTGTGCCTCTAGATTGAGAAAACCAAAATTGTCTCTACAAATTGCCAAAAGTTCCCTGAAGGGTGCAGTCACTCCTAGTTGAAAACTGCTACTATGGAACACACGGACTGGGAATTGGGCGATGTTCACTCACTAATACTTCAGCTCACGAGTTCACTAGGATAGTAATCCATCATTAAGTTTACTCATCAGCAAGCCATTTTCACTCCCAATTCACTCTCGTTATCTGTCCTTCCTTAATTTAGGCATTCGGTCATTATTTTTCACCTAAAAAGTTTATTGTGGACCTACACTGAGCCACTATCTTAGTTCGGGCCCTGTAATTCTTGCCTGTACTTCCTAAATCGTTTCCTCACTGACACCATTTTTTTTTCTGTTGCAATGTAAGTTACTAGCAAAATCAGCTCAACTTTGTAGTTTGATTATCAAACAGAACCTGGTTCAAAATTAGTATATAAAATAAAGAATGATTAAATCAAATTAGAAAGAACAATTGGGAAACCCACTCAAATTAGTGTCCCCCTATTGTATTGTCTCGCTTGTTTATTTCATATCACTTACCATTATGTTAAACTACATCCTGTTTTTGTTTATTCATTCATCTATTATCTACCTCCCCCCTCCACCATCACTTGTTTTTTGTTGCTTTTTGTCGCTAAGTGTCAGACTTTATTTTGGGGGGGCTCCAAAATCACTGCAGATGGTGATTGCAGCCATGAAATTAAAAGACGCTTACTCCTTGGAAGAAAAGTTATGATCAACCTAGATAGTATATTCAAAAGCAGAGACATTACTTTGCCAACAAATATCCGTCTTGTCAAGGCTATGGTTTTTCCAATAGTCATGTATGGATGTGAGAGTTGGACTGTGAAGAAAGCTGAGCGCCGAAGAATTGATGCTTTTGAACTGTGGTGTTGGAGAAGGCTCTTGAGAGTCCCTTGGACTGCAAGGAGATCCAATCAGTCTATTCTGAAGGAGATCAGCCCTGGGATTTCTTTGGAAGGAATGATTCTAAAGCTGAAGCTCCAGTATTTTGGCCACCTCATGCAGAGAGTTGACTCACTGGAAAAGACTCTGATGCTGGGAGGGATTGGGGGCAGGAGGAGAAGGGGACGACAGAGGATGAGATGGCTGGATGGCATCACAGACTCGACGGACGTGAGTCTGAGTGAACTCCGGGAGTTGGTGATAGACAGGGAGGCCTGGCGTGCTGCGATTCATGGGGTCATAAAGAGTCGGACACGACTGAGTGACTGAACTGAACTGAGTCGCTAAGTCATATCTGAGTTTTTTGTGACCTCATCGTTTAGCCCCCTAGGTTGCTCTGTCCATGGGATTTCCCAGGCAAGAATACTAGAGTGGGTTGTCGTTTCTTTCTCCAGGGGATCTTCCTGACCTGGGGATCGAACCCGAGTCTCCTGCATTGGCAGGCAGATTCTTTACCACTGAGCCCCTGGGGAAGCCCCCCCACCACCAATAGACTATGAATTATACGAGGGTAATGAGCATTTTCTATGTTGTTGATGCTGTTTACCAGCATGTACAACGTGTGCTGGGAACATAGTAAAAACTAAAAAAAAAAAAACAAAAAAAACTGAATAAATAAATAAATAAGGTGGGCTGAACAGCAGAAGCTAGTTAATAGAACCAAGAATGACTGGTCACAGATGTAGGAAGGGAAGTGAGAGAATATATCCAAATAAATAAAATATTTAATTAATGTGTTACACTTTATTTGAGAAATAAATACACATATTTTGAGAAAGCACACAGCAACAATAAACTCAACCCTAGATGGAAGAAGCAGAAATGGCTTTCAGTTTTTTCTGCTACCTATAGGAAACAGATTTGGCAGCTGCTGTTACAAATGAAAGGAAAAAGTTTCATGCACAAGGTTCGTATTCTCGTGATTGATGGACATTTCCTTTGGAAAGTATGCCTATTTATAATCACAAATAAAATTCCTGTTGTCTCATGAACAACAGACCATGAGTCATATGGATTTGCTTCCAAGAGTTAAATAACCTCCTAATTCCACTTGACAGTAAGGATAAAGCTACTGTTCTGCTGTGATAGATAATCCCCTGCATGGGGTGGTGGGACTGAAGGAGCAACAAGGAGGCAGGGGAGAGGGGACATCCATCTTGCTAAGCAATTTATGAATTGAACCCTAAGTCCTTAATGTACTAGACGGTGAGTCAGTCTGCTAATGCATACTTGATTGAATCTGGTTTAAAATGCTAAGTTAAAGTGTGCAGGTGTCTTGAGCAGGTGCGCGATATTCTGCTAATAAACAGAAGACGTTCAACCTGAGGCAAGGCTTATTTTGCTGCATTATAGAAATTTCACAGATCTACAGAAAATACATGAAATATTGCTTTAGGGAGGGCTATTCATTCAGTATCTCTTCAAATGCTGGAAATCAAGAAAACAACGTGCTAGTTCAAATTTGCTCCATGAGATTTTTTTAAAAAAATACATTTAAAATGAAATATAATGATAATTTCGCTCTATTAGAGTATCATTGTATTTACATAAGTGAGTCTCAGAAATGCTGTACTTGAAGCATATATATGTATGAAAATCATATCATGCTGTATTTTCTCTGAAACACTTAAGAACACAGTCGGAGTCCCAGTGTCATACTGAAAAATTGCTGTTAATTTTCAGCTTATGGATGTGAAGAGCTGGGAACTCGGGCTGCGCGGGGAATTCATTTGTGCAAGCTACAGAGATCCACTATTTAGGGTCTGGTAAGATGTGAAGTAGCCTTGCCATTCCAGAAACGGGACCAACTGGCTAAGGGAGTGTTTTACTCGGGGGGTGGCAGTTTCCTATGGGAAATGATCCCATACGAGAGACGCGTGTGAAGAAATCTGGCATATTTTCCATCTTGCCCCAAACAGGTTTAAATAAAATGTCATTCAATAACTTTTTCACACAAAATTCTTTAGTTTGGACGTCTGCCCTTATGGTGTTTATTAAACTATCACTACAGGAGCAACAGCAAGTTTCATTATTTACTGTCCATCAGGGAGCTAATTCATTGCCTTGAGTTAGCTATAATTTAAATAGTGATACTGTTCATTATTATAGGTTGATTTCTGTGGTTCCTGTAGTTCCTGTCATAATCTTTTGCATGTAGATTAGAACATGCAATAACCTACTATGTGTTCCATGTTAAATATTAATATTTTACATTTACCTAATACATTTCTGTGAAGACTGATCACATGAAGTGGAAAATTTCCCATTCACCATATAGAGGTGATTTTCCTGTTTATAGATTTAAAAAATCTCCTCTTTTAACCTTGGATGTGCCGATGTGCCACAACTACATTGGAAAACAATTTAGATGCAACCTAAGCAAGGTTGATAAGCAAGATTTATAAAGCCACCTACACAGTGCTTTCAAGACTGAAACAAAATTTTACTCTATTCTTTTCTTATCCCTCTGACATAGCCCTAGATGAAAAAACCCAGGGTTGGTCCCACACTTTGCAAAAAATGCAAAATGAATGCCAAGTTCTAAGGTATTGTTAATGATAATTACCTTGCTCTACATTAGATCCAGAGATTTAATCATCTTACAGCTGGAAATTTGTACCCTTTGACCAACATCTTCCCATTTCCCTACCCTACCTTCGGCCATCACCATTCTCCTCTCTGTTTCTGCGAGTTCTGTCTTTATGTTGTTCAGTCGTTCAGTTGCTCAATCATGACCGACTCTTTGTGACCCCATGGACTGCAGCACACCAGCCTTCCCTGTCCTTCACCATCTCCCAGAGCTTGCTCAAACTCATGTCCATCGAGTGGGGGATGCCATCCAACCTTCTCATCCTCTGTCATCCCCTTCTCCTCCTGCCTTCAGTCTTTCCCAGCATCAAGGTCTCTTCCAATGAGTCAGCTCTTTGCATCAGGTGGCCAAAATATTGAAGCTTCAACTTCAGCATCAGTCCTTCCAATGAATATTCAGGGTTGATTTCTTTTATGATTGACTTGTTTGATCTCCTTGCAGTCCAAAGGACTCTCAAGAGTCTTCTCCAGCACCACATTTCAAAAGTGTCAATTCTTTGGCACTCAGCCTTTTTCACGGCCCAACTCACATCCATACGAGACTACTGGAAAAACCATAGCTTCCATCATACCGATAGACCTTGGTCAGCAAAGTAATGTCTCTGCTTTTTAATACTCTGTCTAGGTTTGTCATAGCTTTTCCTCGAAGGAGCAAGTGTCTTTTAATTTCATGGCTGCAGTCACTGTCCTTAGTGATTTTGGAGCCCCAAATTAAGGCTGTCACTGTTTCCATTGTTTCCCCACCTATTTGCCATGAAGTGTTGGGACAGGATGCAATGATCTTAGGTTTTTGTCTTTATATTTTCAGTATATTGATGAAAATATGCAGTATTTCTCTTTCTCTTTCTGACTTATTTCCCTTAGTATAATGACCTTATTCTCTACCGTATTGATATCCAGTTCTTCCAACATTATCTTTCATAGTAACTATCCAGTGAGTACCCAATGAATATTCTTGACTCTTTGATAAATATTAGCTGATTGTATACTTCTGGGCTGCTGATTCTGTTCCATTCATCTTGTGTATCTGTTTTTATGCCAGTACAAAATATTTTGATAATTAAAGCTTTGTAATAAAGTTTGAAATCAGGAATTGTGATGCCTCCAACTTGGTTCTTCTCTCAGGATTTTTTGTGGTTCCATACAAATTGTAAACTGTGTTTTATATTTTTGTGGGAGATATTATTGAAATTTTTCTAGGGCTTATACTGAATCTATAGATGTCTTGGTTTGTGTGGATTTTCTAAGAATATTAATCCTTCTAATTTGTGAGTTCAGAATATGTTTCAATTTATTTGTGCCTTCTTCAATTTCTTTTCTTAATGTGTTTTCAGTGTATTGATCTTTTATCTCTTTGTAAACACATTCCTATTATTTTTTATGTTCTTGGATTGGGATTATGTACTCTGTTTATCTTTTTGATACTTTATTGTTAGTGTATAGAAATGTAACCAATTTTTATATGCTACTTTTGTATCCTGCAATTTCACTGAATTGGTTGATTAATTCTAATAGCATTTGATGGAGTTCCTCACCTAGTGAATACAGAGTTAAGTAGGAATAGTTGATTGCCAAATTTCTAGCTTATCTTTATGGCTGGGGCATTATTTAGGAGGATTCCTTGGGGCTTTAAGTGACAATCTTGGATCTATTTGAGGGGAGGAGGCAGGTTATTTCTTTCATCTAACCTGATCTCTCATACTACATCTTGGAGCTCTTGTTCATCTTGTTTTTGAGAATGGAGGAAGGGACAGAGAACACTCTATATCAAAGATCCTGACGGACTTGGGAATTTGTTAAAAATGTTAAAAGATGCTCAGGGCCAGAATTTTGTGTTTTGCTTTCTTTTTAATTCCTTTGGTGCTTTAATTCATGTAGTGCATTTTAGTGATTTAAAATAGGATTAGCCTAGAGTGATTTTTTACCTGGGAAATCCCATGGACGGAGGAGCCTGGTAGGCTGCAGTCCATGGGATCACAAAGAGTCGGACATGACTTCACTTTCACTTTTCACTTTCATGCATTGGAGAAGGAAATGGCAACCCACTCCAGTGTTCTTGCCTGGAGAATCCCAGGGACGGGGGAGCCTGGTGGGCTGCCGTCTATGGGGTCACACAGAGTCAGACACGACTGAAGCGGCTTAGCAGCAGCAGAGTGATTTTGCACTAAAAGAGTTACTAACCTGTCAGAAGCCTACTCATTTTACCTGCATTTATTTTTCTCCAACGGAAAATCATCAAGTAAACTGTAGGATTTTTTTGTTGTTGTTTACTTTTCACTCTTTGCTTTTAGTAACTAAACTCACTATAATGAGCATAGCTCAAAGGTCTTTGTTCGTTACTTTTTCAACATTTACTGATTGTCCTGCAACAGATCATGTAGAGCATGCAGGCTCAGAATCACTTAAAGACATTTAAATGCAATATTTGATCAGTTGAGGTCTGGTACCATTTTTTTTTCCCCAAACATTAGTTCATAGCGGAGGTCAGTATGCAAAAACAGAATTAGTTATGTTTATCAAGGAATCAGCAATCTATAAAACTCTTCAAAATTTACAGGTGATATTTTTCAAATGCATATAATTTTGAGTTAATCCTTACCTAGCTCAGTTTTATTCTATTGCAGTGATTCTTAAACTTCAACAAGCATCAGAATCACTTAAGGCATTTACTAATACAGATTACAGTGTCTCACACAAGAGTTTCTGTTTTAGTAGGTCTGACATGATGGGTTGGTATTTTTAAGTTTTAACAAGTTTCCTGAAGATGCTAATGCAATCCCAGCCTAGGATTGCCCTCTGAAAACCAAGGTTCAGCATTACTCTAATAAAGTGATGTGAAGGGTTAATGCAACAATCAAAAGTGTTTCCTCAAGAAAGAATTATTTGATTATTCCAAGAAAACCCTGCCGCCTCTCCCATTAGTTCTGGAGTCAGCACTTACAAAGAGCTTTGCAAATTTTTATTTGCTTGTCTATTTTCCTAACTTGACTTATATTCCTTAAGGACAAGAACTGTGTTTTATTCATGATAATATTTTTAGGATACATTGAATTTCAACGCAACATAATGTATAACACATTTATTGATCTATTAAGGAACACAAAATAAGGGCAGATTTTTTTCTAACACTCTGTTTCAGTTCAGTCAGTTCAGTTCAGTCTCTCAGTTGTGTCCGACTCTTTGAGACCCCAAGGATCGCAGCATGCCAGGCCTCCCTGTCTATCATCAACTCCCGGAGTTCACTCAGACTCATGTCCATCGACTCAGTGATGCCATCCAGCCATCTCATCCTCTGTCGCCCCCTTCTCCTGCCCCCAATCCCTCCGAGCATCAAAGTCTTTTCCAATGAGTCAACTCTTCGCATGAGGTGGCCAAAATACTGGAGTTTCAGCTTTAGTATCATTCCTTCCAAAGAAATTCCAGGGCTGATCTCCTTCAGAATGGACTGCTTGGATCTCCTTGCAGGCCAAGGGACTCTCAAGAGTGTTCTCCAACACCACAGTTCAAAAGCATCAATTCTTCGGCACTCAGCTTTCTTCACAGTCCAACTCTCACATCCATACATGACCACAGGAAAAACCATAGCCTTGACTAGACGGACCTTAGTCAGCAAGGTAATGTCTCTGCTTTTGAATATACTATCTAGGTTGGTCATAACTTTTCTTCCAAGGAGTAAGCATCTTTTAATTTCATGGCTGCAATCACCATCTGCAGTGATTTTGGAGCCCCCCAAAATAAAGTCTGACACTGTTTCTACTGTTTCCCAATCTATTTTCCATGAAGTAATGGGACCGGATGCCATGATCTTTGTTTTCTGAATGTTGACTGATAAGCCAACTTTTTCACTCTCCTCTTTCACTTTCATCAAGAGGCTTTTTAGTTCCTCTTCACTTTCTGCCATAAGGGTGGTATCATCTGCATATCTGAAATTATTGATATTTCTCCCAGCAGTCTTGATTCCAGCTTGTGCTTCTTCCAGTCCAGCGTTTCTCATGATGTACTCTGCATATAAGTTAAATAAGCAGGGTGACCATATACAGCTTTGATGTAATCCTTTTCCTATTTGGAACCAGTCTGTTGTTCCATGTCAAGTTCTAACTGTTGCTTCCTGACCTGCATATAGGTTTCTCAAGAGACAGGTCAGGTGGTCTGGTATTCCCATCTCCTTCAGAATTTTCTACAGTTTATTGTGATCCACACAGTCAAAGGTTTTGGCATAGTCAATAAAGCAGAAATAGACATTTTTCTGGACTCTCTTGCTTTTTCCATGATCCAGAGGATGTTGGCAATTTAATCTCTGGTTCCTCTGCCTTTTCTAAAACCAACTTGAACATCTGGAGGTTCATGGTTCATGTATTGCTGAAGTCTGGCTTGGAGAATTTTAAGCATTACTTTACTAGCATGTGAGATGAGTACAATTGTGCAGTAGTTTGAGCATTCTTTGGCATTGACTTTCTTTGGAATTGGAATGAAAACTGACCTTTTCCAGTCCTGTGGCCACTGCTGAGTTTTCCAAATTTGCTGGCATATTGAGTGTAGCACTTTCACAGCATCATCTTTCAGGATTTGAACCAGCTCAACTGGAATTCCATCACCTCCACTAGCTTTGTTTGTAGTGATGCTTTCTAAGGGCCACTTGACTTCACATTCCAGGATGTCTGGCTCTAGATGAGTGATCACACCATCGTGATTATCTGGGTCATGAAGATCTTTTTTGTACAGTTCTTCTGTATATTCTTGCCACCTCTTCTTAATATCTTCTGTTTCTGTTAGGTCCAAACCATTTCTGTCCTTTATTGAACCCATCTTTGCATGAAATGTTCCCTTGGTATCTCTAATTTTCTTGAAGAGATCTCTAGCCTTCCCCATTCTGATGTTTTCCTCTATTTCTTTGCATTGATCGCTGAAGAAGGCTTTCTTATCTCTTCTTGCTACTCTTTGGAACTCTGCTTTGAGATGCTTATATCTTTCCTTTTCTCCTTTGCTTTTCACCTCTCTTCTTTTCACAGCTATTTGTAAGGCTTCCCCACACAGCCATTTTGCTTTTTTGCATTTCTTTTCCATGGGGATGGTCTTGATCCCTGTCTCCTGTACAATGTCACAAACCTCAGTGCATAGTTCATCAGGCACTCTATCTATCAAATCTAGCCCTTAAAACTATTTCGCACTTCCACTGTATAATCATAAGGGATTTGATTTAGGTCATACCTGAATAGTCTAGTGGTTTTCCCTACTTTCTTCAATTTAAGTCTGAATTTGGCAATAAGAAGTTCATGATCTGAGCCACAGTTAGCTCCTGGTCTTGTTTTTTGTTGACTGTATAGAGCTTCTCCATCTTTGGCTGCAAAAAATATAATCAGTCTAATTTCGGTGTTGACCATCTGGTGATGTCCATGTGTGGAGTCTTCTCTTGTGTTGTTGGAAGAGGGTGTTTGCTGTGACCAGTGCGTTCTCTTGGCAAAACTCTATTAGTCTTTTCCCTGCTTCATTCCATATTCCAAGGCCAAATTTCCCTGTTATCCAGGTGTTTTGACTTCCTACTTTTGCATTCCAGTCCCCTATAATGAAAAGGACATCTTTTTTAGGTGTTCTCAAAGGTCTTATAGGTCTTCATAGAACCATTCAACTTCAGCTTCTTCAGCATTACTGGTTGGGGCATAGACTTGGATTACTGTGATATTGAATGATTTGCCTTGGAAGCAAATAGAGATAATTCTGTTGTTTTTGAGATTGCATCCAAGTGCTGGATTTCGGACTCTTTTGTTGACCATGATGGCTACTCCATTTCTTCTGAGGGATTCCTGCCCGAAGTAGTAGATATAATGGTCATCTGAGTTAAATTCACCCATTCCAGTCCATTTTTTTTCGCTGATTCCTAGAATGTCGACGTTCACTCTTGCCATCTCCTGTTTGACCACTTCCAATTTGCCTTGATTCATGGACCTGACATTCCAGGTTCCTATGCAATTTTGCTCTTTACAGCATCGAACCTTGCTTCTGTCACCAGCCACATCCACAACTGGGTATTGTTTCTGCTTTGGCTCCATCCCTTCATTCTTTCTGGAGTTATTTCTCCACTGATCTCCAGTAGCATATTGGGCACCTACTGACCTGGGGAATTCCTCTTTCAGTATCCTATCATTTTGCCTTTTCCTACTGTTCATGGGGTTCTCAAGGCAAGAATACTGAAGTGGTTTGCCATTCCCTCCTCCAGTGGACCACATTCTGTCAGTGGTCCATTTAAATGTTAACACTTAACGCTTTGTTTAGACAACATTTTGTCACTTGGTATTGTCACTTGAATATTAACATGATCTTAAAATCTATATATGGAGCCAGAATAGTAAAAGAAAAATGCTGAGTCAAATCTGAGATCACTTAATATCTTAAAAGAACCAAAGTCTGGGCATGGGAATCTGACTGCAGTATGAAGAAAGTTAGGGTTGCCAGAGGAAGTTGGGTTGCCAACTTCTTTAAATGAAAAGGAGAATTTAATGAGGTGTGACTATACTGTTGACCCAAAACCACAGATCACTGCATGTGAAGCTTTGTCTTTTCTGATCTTGAGGATAATGTCCCTGAGAAATGAACCTGACTATTTGAGAAGGCAATTCAAAGAATTTGACTGGAAAAGAAACTCCAAATTATTTGTAATGGCCTAATTGGTTTCTTAAGTGGATTTTCTAAACTTGGGAAAAATTAAAACTTAAAGGAGATATGATGAACAAAATCAAACTCATAAAATAAATATTTTTGATGTGAGAAATGATATATGCATTTTGAGAACTTGAGAACTTGTAATATTTATGAGAATTTAGTGAGTTATCTAATATATTTCATTTAAATGTGTGATTGAGTAATGAATTTGTCTTGATGTTTTTATTTGAAATTTATGAGTATCTGATGTATTAAAGAGTACTTAACACTTAGTATAACTTAAGACTCATCTTATCCATAAATTAAACATATTAGCTCTGCAAATGTTTTCTCTGGTAAGTATTCTTTGTTAATCAAAAAAAATGTGAACTATTTAACAATGAAATAAAATTTTTTGACTTTATAAAGGCAGCTCAAAATGTTCAAGGTGAATTAATAAAAGCCATCTTAACAGTGATTAAGATGTAATAATATGATAATGATTTGAACCAAATAGACTAAAGTAAAACTATGTTTAAGAACACATATCTTTAATAAATTCTATATTAATTAAAAAAACTGAAGTAGTTAGTGAATAATATTTTTGTATATAAAAGTCATGTGTTAAGAATACCAAACTGAAAAAAACATAGCCTGGTTTTCCCAGTGGTCATGTATGGATGTGAGAATCTGAACCACACAGAAGGCTGAGTGCTAAAGAATTGATGCTTTTGAATTGTGATGTTGGAGAAGACTCTTGAGAGTCCACTGGACTGAAAGGAGATCAAACCAGTCAATCCCAAAGGAAATCAACCCTCAGTATTTATTGGAAGGACTGATGATGCTGAAGCTGAAGCTCCAATACTTTGGCCACCTGATGTGAAGAAGTGACTCACTGGAAAAGACCCTGATGCTGGGAAAGATTGAAGGCGGGAGAAGGGGACGACGGAGGATGAGATGGTTGGATGGCATCATTGACTTGACGGACATGAGTTTAAGCAGGTTCTGGGAATTGGTGATGGACAGGGAAGCCTGGCATGCTATAGTCCATGGGGTCACAAAAAGTGAGACATGACTGAGTGGCTGAGCTGAACTGAAGAATACCAAACACCTCAAGCTTTTGGAGGGACAGCTACTTATGGCTGTACAGGTGTGGTTGCATAGACTGCCCCTATTATAAGCATTTGCTTGGTCCACTAAAAATCCCTTGGGAGTCTAACTTTTGGCATCGGACGACCGATCTAAAGAAGAGTTAGAGTCTAACTGTAATGATATGATACTGCCACAAAACACACAGGCATCGAGTTCATTTTAGTTCTTATTGACCAGGAGCTGGAATGAGTTATATCTGTTAAAGAGGATTGGGTACCTTTCTCACAGACCCCTGCCATTTCTTTAACTCTTTGCTTTAAAAATGTACTCACTGAAGGGCAGGTAGGTCACTAAATGATAGGTGAGTGTGTGAGTGTGTTAGTCACTCAGTTGTGTCTGACTGTTTTGTGACCCTGTGGAGTGTAGCCCAGCAGGTCCTCTGTCCATGGAATTCTCCAGGCAGAAATACTAGAGTGGGTAGCCATTCTCTTCTCCAGGGGATCTTCCTGACCCAGGGATTGAACCCAGGTTTTCTGAATCACTGGCTGATTCTTTACTGTCTAAGCCACTAGCGAAGCCCCAAACAATATGTACTAGTTCTTTTAAAAAAAGCTACTATTATATTATACCCCTTTCAGATGCATCCTTATTTTCCACCTCATGAAATACAGAACAAAATGCCTCATTTTCAGGATCTTTCATAATCCATCTCAACCACACATATGCCTCCTCCCACATTCCATCAAATATCACAGGAGACTTGTGTGAACTTTCTCACTTTTCCAAGGGCACACGTTTATTTCCTCGTCTGTGTCTGTGCTTCTTTTGCTCTCCCAGCTCAGAATCCCCTTACCTGCTATCTTGGTTTATTTTAATCTCATGGTATTCTGATGTTCTTTTTTGAAAATTTCCCTAATTCCCTGGCTCTCACTGAATTCCTCCTTGTCTGTTGCAGTTTAGAATATTTATCTCTATGCCACATGTTTAGAGATAAATATTCTATAATGTGGAGCTTCCCAGGTGGCACTTATGGTAAAGAACCTGTCTGTCAATGCTGGAGACATAAGTGATGAGGTTCTATCCTTGTCGGGAAGATCCCCTGGAGAAGGAAATGGCAACCCACTCCAGTATTCTTGCCTGGAAAATCCCATGACGGAGGAGCCTGGTGGACTATAATCCATGGGGTTGCAAAGAGTCAGATATGACTGAAGCGACTTACCACACGACACAAACATTAAGCACTGAAGTGTATTTTTAAAATATTGTACCACTACACATAAATTACAGTGATATAATATTTACCAAAAGTATTTATTAATCCCTCTAACACCTTTGTTTGCCTCCATTCCAAACACACATACAAATGGACACACACACTCTTGCAAACTAGACCTTGGACTTTAGGGTCATAGAGAAGTGAGGTGCAGCCAAATATAAGCGAAAACAAATGAAGTACACTTTTATCTTTCTAAGAGAGAAAGTCTACCTTGCCTGGTAAAGCGTAGATTTGGGGAAAAGCCTTTTATAATTTACTTTTCCTATGGCATAGAGCAGAAAAGAAGCAAAACTAAATGCTATTCCCACTGGACTTGGAGAGGAGAGAGAGTCAGAGAGCAGAAGGAGAGAAGCACAGCTTAGAAGGCAAAGCTGAAAGACAGTGTCTGGGGCCTGAGAACCATGGCTAAAAGGACAGAATGTGGGTGTCACCGAGAGGACAGGGCTTGCAGAGGGCAGCCCTAGCACCAGAATCCAGCTCTATGGGAAGGCTGTACCCAAGGATCTCAGTGGACCCAAGTCTATGATCCCCCTGCTCTAACCTCCACAATGTTGTGTAAAGAGTTGCTAAGTATTGTATTCATGTCAATGTATGGCAAAAATCACCATAATATTGTAAAATAATTATCCTCCAATTAAAATAAATAAATTTTTTAAAGTTGCAAAGTATTATAAGGTTATCTTAAGGAAAATATTATAAAATATCATAAAGTAAAAATAGCATAAATAAATTCTAACATCTACTGATAAAGGGTTTATATGAGGGGAAATCCTTAAGTAACTTAAAATTATAAGGAAATTTGAAATTAGCTACATTAAGCTTTCAGGAGTAAGATGCAAGGCAGAGTTATAGGAACTACAGAGTACACATCATTACACACCTGAGACAGTACATTGAAAATCCACCTTGTCTCTGTAGTGATATCTTGAGTAGCCTGATACATGATGGCAAGTCCCCACTAACTTTGTTGCCAAGTGTTCCCCAGCTATTTCTGAGGGTGCCTCAGGGTTCTTCTACTTGTATGATGGGTGAAGTCTGCTTCTTTCTGCCTGCTGCCTCCCCAGGTAGTTCTCTCTACAGCTAATGACCTTCCCGATGAGTGTAATTATTCTTTGCTGATGATAGCAGCTGTTGGGGAAGGGACACATCCTCCTCCATCACAGACTCAATGAGGTCTACCTCTGATTCTCTCACAGCGCTGCTGACTTAAGAGGACTTTATTGATATTTAAAGATGGCGGAAAAGAAATAGAGTTCACAATATTGCTGGTCTAATACTCGGTTTCCTTGTTACTCTCCACCCTCTACCCTCCTCCACATGATGCCCACTATCCAAAAATGACTTCTCTCAAGTCACAGGTGGCTTCTGGCAGATCCTGGAGATGTGTGCTTTCTGATTCATACCTAATAAAAACAGATACCTTATCTTTCTCAAAACACCAGAGTCCTTTGCATTTCTATGATTAGATTTACTCAGATTGTATGTCCTTCTCTGAGCCAAACTCTATAGCCCGGAGATTATCATTGATTGATTTAGGCCAGACTTAGAAGCCCATTCCTAAATCAAGAACTTTGACAAAGGGAGGCCACCTTCAGCGTTAAGTCCAATCCGGACTCATGCCGAGAGGTAGGGGATGATCAAACCCCTTTCATCTACAAGGATGGAGAGAGGATAAAATGGAAGGCAATTTCCCTTACCCCCACACTTGTCCTGGTGTCTCGTTACTGCAAGCCAGCCGATGTCTGGCTCCCTGCCAGCCCCAGACCAGCCTCCACATTGCCAGAGAGTCACTTCACACTGTCACCACCAAGGCCCAAGCAGTTTATTCTATTTATGGAATTTAGGCTAATCTGTACTACTAGCTCCCTGTCTCAGAGAAAAGGAAGATTGTTTAAATGTCAATATAAGGTACTATAAAGTTTTCCAAAGCTTCATGTGAACTTCATGTGTTATTGGAGATATCTCATGTTTTTGGAAGACACTTTATACACTCTGACAGATTGGTCTCACGATTTATCAGAGGTCAATTTATAAAGTATGGAGAAGTCACACTATATATCTAGTTGTTTCATTTACATCCAGCTCTATTTTTAGGCTTCTTCAGAGCAAAGTCTCCATCTTACTTTTTTTGTCATGATTAGAGTTTCATGACGTGGGCTGCCATCTATGGGGTCGCACAGGGTCGGACACGACTGAAGCGACTTAGCAGCAGCAGCAGCAGAGTTTCATGAAGTTCAACCTAATGTATTTCTTTGTACTAAGCAATAAATATTTGCAAAACATCATGAGCTCTTTGAGGGTAGAAACTACGGGAAACATATCTTTGTGTTTACGAGGGCAAGAGCAATCCTAGCGAGGTTCCTGGTAGCTGAGATGGTAAAGAATCTGCCTGCAATGCAGGAGACATAGGTTCGATCCCTGAGTCAGAAAGATCCCCTGGAGAAGGGAATGGCTACCCAATCCAGTATTCTTGCTTGGAGAATTCCATGGACAGAGGAGCCTGGAAGGCTACAGTCCAATGTGGCTGACTGCAGAAGGGAATGGCAAACCACTTCAGTATTCTTGCCTTGAGAACCCCGTGGACAGTATGAAAAGGCAAAACATATGACACTGAAAGGTGAACTTCCGGTCGGTAGGTGCCCAAGATGCTGCTGGAGGAGAGTGGAGAAATAGCTCCAGAAGGAATGAAGAGGCAAGCCAAAGCAGAAAGGACACCCAACTGTGTACACGTCTGGTGGTGAAAGTCAAGTCTGATGCTAATAAAGAACGATATTGCATAGGAACCTGGAATGTTAGATCCATGAATCAAGGCAAATTGGAAGTGGTCAAACAGGAGATGGCAAGAGTGAACATCAACATTCTAAGAATCAGTGAACTAACATGTACCAGAATGGGTGAATTTAATTCAGATGGCCATTATATCTACTACTGTGGGCAAGAATCCCTTAGAAGAACTGAAGTGGCCCTCATAGTCAACAAAAGAGCCTGAAATGCAGCACTTGGGTGCAATCTCAAAGACAACAGAATGATCTCTGTTCCTTTCCAAAGCAAACCATTCAGTATTACAGTAATCCAAATCTATACCCCAACCATTAATGCTGAAGAAGCTGAAGTTGAGTGGTTCTATGAAGACCCACATACCTTCTAGAACTAACACCAAAAACACCAATAAGGGACTGAAATGCAAAAGAAGTCAAGAGATACCTGGAGTAACAGACAAGTTTGGCCTTGGAGTACAAAAGGAAGCAGGGAAAAGGCTAACAGAGTTTTGCCAAGAGAACACACTGGTCATAGCAAACACCCTCTTCCAACAACACAAGAGGAGAGTCTACACATGGACATTACCAGATGGTCAATACCAAAATCAGATTATATTCTTTGCAGCCAAAGATGAAGAAGCTATTTATAGTCAGAAAAAAAAAAAAAAAGACTGGAAGCTGACTGTGGCTCAGATTATGAACTCCTTTTGCCAAATTCAAACTTAAATCAAAGAAAGCAGGGGAAACCACTAGGCCATTCTGGTATGACCTAAATCAAATCCCTTATGATTATACAGTGGAAATGACACATAAATTAAAAGGATTCGACCTGATAAGGTGCCTGAAGAACTGTGGGTGGAGGTTCATAACATTTATAGAAGGCAGTGATCAAAAGCACATCTAAGAAAAAAAAGGCAAAATGGTTGTCAAAGGAGGCCTTAAAAATAGCTGAGAAAAGAAGAGAAGCAAAGGCAAAGGGGAAAAGGAAAGATATGCCATCTGAATATAGAGTTCCAAAGAATAGCAAGGAGATATAAGAAAGCCTTTTTAAGTGAACAATGCAAAGAAATAGAGAAAAACAATATAATGGGAAAGACTAGAGGTCTCAAGAAAATTAGATAGTGTATTAAAAAAGCAGAGGCATTCTTTCGCCAACAAAGGTCCATATAATCAAAGCTATGGTTTTTCCAGTAGTCATATATGGAAGTGAGAGTTGGACCATAAAGAAGGCTGAGCACTGAAGAATTGATGCTTCTGAATTGTGGTGTTAGAGAGACTCTTGAGAGTCTCTCGGACTGCAAGGAGATCCAACCAGTCAGTCCTAAAGGAAATCAAGCCTGAATATTTATTGGAAGGACACACTGAAGATGAAGCTAAAACTCCAATATTTTGGTCACATGAGCCAATTCATGTGAAAAGACCCTAATGCTGGGAAAGATCGAAGGCAGGAAGAGAGGGAATGACAGAGAGGGAAATGGTTGGATGGCATCACTGACTCAAGGGGCATTAGTTTGAGCTAGTTTGGGGAGATGTTGGATAGGAATGCCTGATGTGCTGCAGTCCATCGGGTCACAAAGATTCAGACACGACTGAGTGCTTGAACAAAAACAACAAGGAAGAGAATATCTGGAAGAGAACACTCAAGTCACACAATGACTGAGTGAATAAGTGGATGGAAGCCAAGGATAATCACAGATGCCATATCTTAAATCATTCTAAATAAATGGATATATTTGATATATCAAAGTGATTGTGTACAGTTTTCTAGGAGCATATGAAGAGGCCTCATTCCTGCCATTGAGATATTATGAAATAAACCACTGTTTAGGGAATAATACTTCATTAAATCTGCTGCCTGGAAAACTTTAGATAGTTTGGGGGCAGTGTTTATATACATTAGCTATATACATTAGCTCATTCAGTATAGATTTATCTTTGAATATATATTGACTCTTTGAATATATATTTATTCTCTATACTCAGTGTTTCTTCTTTGAAAGAATCATTCCCATTTGGATCAATCACCTTCTGACTGATACGTATTTCAATAATGTGTCTCTGACAGGCACAGTCATTGTCTTTTCCCTTCTCTACTAGATTTATTATATTTCAAGGGAAAGTTTTTTTTTTTTAACTTAGAAATTAGGACTTTTGTTCAGTCTAACTAAGGTTGTTATTGTTGCTATTGTTTTTTGACACACACATCCTCCTCCAAACTAAAAGATTGATCTAAAATTTTATAATGATTGCTAAATAGCTTAAAAGTTATTTCTTTGTGAAAGCCAATTAGTCACATGAAATGAAGATACTATTCAAAAAAATTTTTTTAATTTTTATTTTTACTTTATTTTACAATAGCAAAATGTCTTATATGTTTATTTATAAAATACTTTGAAATTTATAGAACTCTTACACATATGTTATTTCTTTTAAATATTTTAAAGATTTGCTTATAACAAATCTATTAAAGATTTAAAATATTTTAAAGGTTTCCTTGCAAAAGGTCTCATTTGTCAGAGGATGAAAATCTAACTCATGTGATTCATTTGTCCTACCAGAACACTTATAATTCAGTATTCTTAAAGTCTAGATAATTGTCTAGCACAGACTAAATGGACAATCAGTAAATATTTTAAAAAATGAATTACCAAATTTTACTCACCTAGAATCAGAAGTTATACCCAAACCTGTAAATCTAATATGCATGCTACTGTATCAAACTCACTTCATCGCTTCTGCTTTTTTTAACTTTAGGAGAGGTACATATTCAAAAACGTCTGCTTATGATTAATCATCATTCTAGCTCATTCACTATCTGAACACAGAATGGAAACATTGATATGAGGTAAAACAAATTCAGTTCACTTCAACAGTGTTGAGTGTCTACTATATAAAGGTAATATATTAAGGGCTGAAAAGATAATCATGAGTGGAATGTCTCTGTCCTCAGGAAAATTATAGACTAATAGAGGAGAGAGAAAATGTAAATATAGCTTAGGTAGTAAGTATTATGATCAAAGTGTGTTGAGGGAGCTAAGTTAACAAGCATAGTGAATGGAGCCATGTTAATAATGTGACGTGAACAATGATAATGTAGTAGTTAGGGTGGACTGGATTTCCAATAACAAACAGCACCAAAATCTCAGTGTTTTGCAACAGCAAGCTTTATTTCTTGCTCATGCTACATGATCAACACAGAAATTGTGAATTCTTCACGTTGCTTTCCCTTCAAACTGACGCATCATCCACCACCTTGAACATTATTGGTTGCCTAGGCAGGGAGGGAGTTCTGGAAACTCTCACACCAGATGTAAATGTAATTTCTGCTCATGAATCTTTGGTCCTGGTCACATGGGCACATCTAAGCACAAGAGGCCAGAAAATACAATCCTCTCTTTTGCATGGAAAGCAGAGAACTCTAACCAACCATGCTAATGACTACTTCAAATGCCAAACTAGGGATCAGTGCATTCTAAGTAGTGTTTAATGCCATGAAACGCATGTTCTAATCTTGCATATGACTCAAATAGTTAAATTAGATATACTTTTAAAATATGCTCCTTACTTTTAGCCCCTTAAATTATACCCTCTCTCTCATGTTATATTGACAAAAAGAGAAATTTGCAAGCTCTGAGTGATGATAGAGGCCTGAATACAGGAACTGAAGAAACTAGAGATCCCTAATCAGGTACTTCCCCTGACAGGACCGCTGAGGGTACGGTGCCAGCTTCTTGTAGTTGAAAATCCTTTCTACCCACTGCACTAAAGCACTCCAGTTGGTTTTCTGTTCCAAAGCAACAATAAACAAACAGTGGAGTCCAGTTGTTATTTAGAGCTGCCAGTTTTTATAGCCTGAAAGTTATAGTCAGTAATCAGTAATCTCCAAGGAAATAAGTAGCCAAAGTTTGGAGAATAGTGAATGAGAAAGGGCTATCATGATAGCACAGAGCAGAGAGAATGTGATCTCCTGTGATACTGTTGGAGAGTAACACTGGATGATTTTTTGCAGATAATTATCAGAAGGAGAGGAGCTTGTAGAGTTTGCATATGACTCAGACTCTCCAAGCTATAGGATCTGTATTCTGAGAAAAATGAATCTCAGATACGTCTTTTGAATGGTATTGTAGTCCAATACACCATAGATCTAATTGTGGTTGAATTGTCATTTTTATTTTTCAAAAGCTGGTAACTTTTTTGGTTGGTGAAAATATTCTGGACCGCTAAAGAAATAAAACTGTAAAAAGAGAAATTCATACATGATGGCTTTATTTATTATACAGCTCATTAGATGTCTATAAATCAAGAAACACTTTTTTCCTTTCACCTAAAAATCTCCTTTTCTCAACTAAGGGAATAACATCAGTCTGATTCTTATACCAATAATTTTTCTAGACTTTAAATTTCTCCATGTGTTCCCAACAGAAGAAGGAAGACAAGACCACTGGACTCAGCAATGTATATGGGCCCTGATTGCTCATTTTAGTTCAATATGATACAGAAGGGTACAAGACTCTGACAGCTCTAAAATTCTGCAGTCTCCAGCATGTTGATTTTGCTGCTCTATATATTTAATTTTCTTTTAAAAACATATCGTGTTTCTCTGAGCACTCATTTGCTTTTCAAATTATGGCTGCCTAGCTAAGGCTTGTGTACCAGGTGCCATGTAAAAGCATGTTAAAAGTAGATAAAAGCAATTTACCCTGCCCTCTAATTAGAGATGGCTCATCTTTAGCACTGACAATAGCAGTATGCAGCTGTGGCAGTGGAGAGATAATGGGAGCTGGAGCAGAGAGAAATTAAAGAGATGCTGGCTGGTGCAGAGTGTCACCCCTTCGTTGCTCAGCTTGGGTGGGCTTCAAAATGAATGCAAATTTTCCATATTTCCTCTCCCTTGACTCTGTTAATTTATCTCATATTAATAATTAAGCTTTAAAAAGTGGCGATATGTTGCAGGGAAGGCAGAAGTTATAGGCAGAAAGGCTGTGTCTTTCTTAATGACTTACCGTGTGAAATATATTATTGCCTGGTTCTGTAATGGGCCGATAGTCTAACACCTGTTGGGTACACGTCACTGTAGTTGATATAATGAATTTTGGAAAGCAGGAGGAAGACATACTCCTTGTCCCTTGAAGTTTGGAATCTAGAAGGATTATTCTTTGTAAAGATCCTATCTGATATGTTGTAATCATTTGACATGCTAAAGACGGAGGATGGTCATCTTAAAATATAATTTTCCAGAATAGGGTGCTTGGGATAAATAAATGTTGAGAAAATCTTTAGTGAAGTGGTCAGTGTGAGTAAGAAGCATGGAAGGAAGAAGGATCATCATGGGGAAAATACCATGACTAGAGGCAGTAGGCAGTGGATGTGTGCAAGAACTCTGGAGAATAGTCCTCCTGCTGAGAAAGAGGAGTTGTGGACAAAAGACCTGAATGTGTTTACAGGAGGCCAACACAGCAACACAGCTACGGAAATTTAACACTGGGTCCCAGAGAGTAGTGTGACTAAAACTGCACTGGAGAAAATACATACAGGTAAGCGTATGCCACTTAGAGAGGAGTGGGAAGACGCTGGAGGTAAGTGTGTATTAAATCAAAGTTGAACAGCAATGTTTGAATACAGGTTAGTATGAGGAATGATGCTCCAGATGAAGAAGATACAGAGATGGAAGTGTAAGTGATTAAGGACCAGCTTTGGTGAAACGGAGAGGGAGGAAACTTAAGCGATGTGTTAAATCGTTAAAGGAACAGTCCATAGATTTGATCAATTAGATATAATAAGGACATTGTGAATAAACTTATCAGACAAGAACAGTGACAAGAAATAAGTAAGAAAATATAGGTTTGTGTGAGGAAAGAAGGAGTTCCGTGTTTTGATACATGGAGTGGCAGAATCTAATGAGTTGAGATGTGGTGTTGAAATCATGGTGAGTTGTTGTTACTGGGGTTACAGACGGGAATTGCCTTCCTGGGGGTGGTGGTTGGACCAAAACACATGGGTGAGTTATTTATGAGCAAGAATAGAAGTAGGAGAATGTGAGCGAATGCGAGCGCAGGAAGTGGGAGGAGAAAACGTGGGATGGTGAAACATTCAGCACCTGAAATCAAGGAAGGGGTAACCCCCACTGCCAACTGCTAGAGAAACTAGAGTTCTAAAAAGAAAAGGATTGTCCTACAGACAAAAAAGCAAAAACAATTTTTGTAGAATAGAACTCGTAAATCCCTTCTGCAGAGTGGTAGCAATAGAAGCCAAGTCAAGAGGATTAGAAGGACAGACTGGTGAGGAAAAGTGGCAGCTAAGTGAGCAATCATTAAATGCAAGCAGAAAACAGACTGGTTGTAGTAGTGAGTGTTAGCATCACCAAGTTAGTAATTTAAATTAAGCTTAGAGAAATCGGAACATTTTTACATTTTTTAGCAGGAATTATATGCAGAGTACATCATGGGAAACGCCAGGCTGGAAGACTCACAAGCTGGAATCAAGATTACTGGGAAAAATAACAACCTCAGATATGCAGATAATACCACTCTGATGGCAGAAAGCAAAGAGGAACTAAAGAGCCTCTTGATGAGGGTGAAAGAGGAGAGTGAAAAATCTGGCTTAAAACTCAACATTCAAAAAGCTAAGATCATGGCATCTGGTCCCATCACTCCATGGCAAGTAGACAGGGAAAAATGGAAACAGTGACAGATTTTTATTTTCTTGGGCTCCAAAATCACTGCAGACAGTGACTGCACCTCTGAAGTTAAAAGACACTTGCTCCTTGGAAGGAAACCTATGACAAACATAGCCAGTGTATTAAAAAGCAGAGACATGACGTTGCCAACAAAAGTCCATATGGTAAAAGCTATGGTTTTTCCAGTAGTTATGTATGGATATGAGAGCTGGACCACACAGCAGGCTGAGCGCCAAAGAATTGATGCTTTTGAATTGTGGTATTGAACAAGACTCTTGAGAGTCCCTTGGACAGCAACGAGATCCAACCAGTCCATCCTAAAGGAGATCGGTCCTGAATATTCATTGGCAGGACTGATGTTGAAGGTGAAACTCCAATACTTTGGCCACCTGATGCAAAGAATTGACTTATTAGAAAAGACTCTGATGCTGGGAAAGATTAAAAGTGGGAGGAAAAGGGAGCAAGAGGAAATAAGTTGGTTGGATGGCATCACTGATTCAATGGCCATGAATTTGAGCAAACTCCAGGATATAGTGAAGGACAGGGAAACCTGGGTGCTGCAGTCCTTGGAGTCACAAAGAGTTGGAGATGACAACTCAGTGGCTGAACAACAAGTATAAAGGGATAACATGCTAAAGAGTGGAGTGAGAATTTGATGAAAAGTGAAATATACATGTGTAGATATCTTGTTTATATGCACGTGCAACCTTGGATAATGCACTTCTAATGTGAAGATAAAAACCAATTAGTTTAAAGATGGCATCAGAATTATTTTAGAAAAATATCATTTTATTTTGTTTCTCAAAATAACATATGGGTCTATACTGTTTCTGCAGTGATATTTCTCAGAACATTGATAGAATTCAGTAAGAGTTATACAAATGAGGCAAAATCTCTTGGCAGCAGTGATTTTCCATTTACAAAGCTAGCCGAGAGAAAGTGGAGAAGGGACCCAGAAATGAAGAAAGGCTGGCCTTTGGGGATGGATTCAGGGATGCTTCATAATGTGGAGTTCTCTAGGATGCCAAAGAACGGGCTGATGGGAGAGTCCCATCGTGAGAAGGGCAGTTGGGATGTCTAATATTCACCAGGAAAATGCTCAAAATGCACGCAACACTTAGATGAAAGCTTCAGACTTTCTCTGCATGTAGATTCACAATCCTCTCTGTGGTATATGAAAGTGATCAAGTAGAGGGATTTTGTTTTATAACTGGGTTACCCAGGGGAGAAAGACCAGAGTAGCTGAAAGCTGTAAGACATGAAAGCAATTAAAGATTTAGGAGAAATGCAATATAGTAGTGTCTAGGTAAAATGCGGTATGATCAACCCCCACACTATGAATCTCAGCAGATATTAGGAGCAGAATTTTGAGACAAAATTTTACTTAAGTCTCAATGGGTGAGGCAACTCAAAATATTGAATGCCTTATGTCAGCCAGAAGCTAATATTTCAGATTATATATGGCAGAGGTTGTTGTCGTTTATTTGCTAAGTCCTGTCCTTTTACAACCCCATAGACTGTAGCCTTTCAGGCTCCTCTATCCATGGGTTTTCCAGCTAAGAATACTGGAGTGGGTTGCCACATCCTTCTCCAGGGGATGGTCCTGACTGAGAAATTAAAAACGGGTCTCCTACATTGCTGGCAAATTCTTTACCTCTGAGCCACCAGGGAAATCCATGGCAAGGATACATAGAAAATAACTTATCAATGAAAATAATGAAATATTCTATGGGTTGAATATTTGCTGCTGTGTTTATATTACAATCCTAGGAGTTTGACATTCAGAGTTAACTTCTGATCTTGCACATTTTAAATCATTTGCTACATTTTCTTTCCTACATAAATACATATCTGAAACAAAATACTGATTTTTCCAGAATCTCATGACCATGTGTAAAATGTCAGAAATTATTGATTGAATATATGCTCCTGAATTCATTAAATATTTCAATTAGATTAATTTTGCATTAACAGTCAGTGAGAAGTTACAACTGTTTCTTGCAATAAAACATAAAGATGAATCATTCTTTGACAGAAAATAAGTCAAAATCCAAATGATTAAAAGCGCATATATATAAAGTATATACATGTCTATGCAGATTTAACTAATAGATCTATCCCGATCGGGCATTGCCCAGAACAGGTAGAAGGAGCTATGTTGAACTTCTTTCAGCTGAAAGTCATTTTTGGCTACTTTTCTCTAAGGATAGGACTAGCTCTGTTTCAGCTTTCATTTAGAATTCAATTTGCTTTTAGGAACAAGGACCTTTTTGGAAATGGTCATTTATAACCTCACTGGATTTCCTAGGGCTTGACTGCACCTAGGTGGCATCAGTGTTAAAAACCCACCTGGCCATTCAGATTAAGAGATGCGGGTTCGATCCCTGGATTGCGAAGATCCCTGGAGAAGGGAATGGCAACCCACTCCAGTATTCTTGCCTGGAGAATCCAAGGACAGAGGAGCCTGGTGGGTTGCCGACCATATTGTTGCACAAAGTTGGACGCAACTGAAGTGACTTAGAACACAGCACAGCACACATTTTATGGTAACTTATCAAAGTGAGAAAACTTATATTTTGGTTTTCTTTCTTTCACCTTCAGATCTTCACTGGGATTAATTCATGTGACAAAAGCAGCTTTCTCTTCTTTCATTTCACCTGGACCGCATGTTTTTAAAAGCCCACTTCATATCATTCAAGAAACAAGTGTTCCTTGAATGATTTACTACAAGACACCCGAGAATACCACAAGGCAGATTTTTCTTCCTGGAGCTTAATGTGGGAACAGTTTTAAATGTACCTTTTCTCAGTTAACCATAATACATAACAGAAGGGAAATTAACAACCAATTAAACTCAATCTGGTCAACTTGACACCCCTACGTGTTCATAAGTGCATTGAATTATATAATTCCTTATTTATGTTCAGTTCAGTTCAGTTCAATCGCTCAGTTGTGTCCAACTCTTTGCAACCCTATGAATCACAGCACACCAGGCCTCCCTGTCCATCACCAACTCCCGGAGTTCACTCAGACTCATGTCCATCGAGTCAGTGATGCCATCCAGCCATCTCACCCTCGGTTGTCCCCTTCTCCTCCTGCCCCCAATCCCTCCCAGCATCAGAGTCTTTTCCAAAGAGTCAGCTCTTTGCATGAGGTGGCCAAAGTACTGGAGTTTCAGCTTTAGCATCATTCCTTCCAAAAATATCCCAGGGCTGATCTCTTTCAGAATGGACTGGTTGGATCTCCTTGCAGTCCAAGGGACTCTCAAGAGTCTTCTCCAACACCACATTCAAAAGCATCAATTCTTCGGTGCTCAGCTTTCTTCAGTCAAAGTATTATTATGTAATCATTGAAAGTAAATTTTAATTTTAACTGTCAATGGGCATATATAGAGGTGATTTAAGTCAGTCACATTTATTTGTTTATACCAAATATCCCTTCTTATCCACCAGTGAACTACAATCCAAAGATTATGGCCTATTAAATTGAAAGGGAAAAAAATGATGACTACCAATTTTCAGATAGAAAACAAATTAATTCACTGCTCCAGGTGACAGGACAGAATGAGAGGCAACATCAAAACCAGGAGTTTTGAAACACAACTTTTTCTGTGTTCTACATTATGTCATGAATAAAAAAGAAAATAATAATAGCTACAAGAGAGCTAGAAAGAAAAAAATACAATGCAAATGTAAATTGAGGGAAGTGGAGGTGATTTCAAAACACTAGGTGAAACTAGGGCCGTGGACAACAATTGCAGAACTCACGGAGCCCTTGCATCTCCAAAGCAGATGCAGCAGTCACATTTACAACACGCACAGTGAAAGTCAAGGTGAGAGTCGCTCAGTCGTGTCCGACTCTTTGCGACCCCATGAACTGTACAGTCCGTGGAATTCTCCAGGCCAGAATACTGGAGTGGATAGCCTTTCCCTTCTCCAGGGGATCTTCCCAAGGTAGGGTTCGAACCCAGGTCTCCTGCATTGCAGGTGGATTCTTTACCAGCTGAGCCACAAGGGAAGCCCGACAATATGCATAGTCAAATAGAGAATGTATAGATTAAAGCCATCCTTAGAGAAACAAGCAGACACACTGGTGGATATTGTGTTAAGAGTAAGCGTGGGAAAAACCGTCCCCCATAATGTTGACGAATGGGCTTTGATCTTAGATTTTTATTACAAGATTCAGAAAAGGACCTATTTCCATCATTGGGAAGGTATTGTAAATGAAATGAATAAGTTTAAATAATCCTATCCTTGATCAAACTGGAGTTGTGTTCTCTGATGGATTCACATACAAAATGGTTTGCAACTCACCCACCTAGCTTGGTGCCTGAGATTCCCACCAGTCACTCTGCCTTAAGCGGTATGCCTCAGAATGCCTTGGAGGAGTAATATATGAATACCAATTTGCGTGTCAGCGTGGGTTTTTGAAATTCAAATCAGCTGTCACATCGTTGTAGTGAAAGGAACTCAGCCTCCATAACTGGACAGAACTGGATTTAAAACTTTTCTACTTAACTGTTAGTATCCTCCGGAGTAAGGTATTCAACATCTCCCAGCTAATATATATGCAAAAAATATATGCAAAATGCCTGGTGAACATCTCATGTATGCAGGTTCCCAAGAGATGGTCATTTTATTTTACTCCCTTGGAAGTTCAAAAGATAGTTCTGAAGTAAACTTAAATTTGAGTAGAGTAAGTAGGCAGATACTACCTAGCAAGGCAAAAATACTACCTTTCATTTAATAAAATATTTAAAGATCTGAATAAGAACCACATCCTCCTTCTGTTAAAGCTGAATAGACAAATTATTGAATTGCTACTGCTATTTTTTCCCTATCTCCATACTGCTCAAGTACATCTGAATATCTTACTGGCCCCACAAACTCAGTGTGTTCAGCATGAAATGTAATCTTTTCCAACGTGACTTTTTCTTCATAAATTCTCCATGACCCAATAGTCTGAGTTCTCTAAATATTCAAATATTACTCCAAATATTCCTTAAAATAGACTCACAATGGTTATTATGTGTGGACTGGTGAATGGGGGTGTCCCAGAGATCCTAATCCTCTAAATTTGGAAAATGAGAGGCTTTAGGATTGTCACAATGACTGGAAGATGTTCTCAAATTTAGTGGGTGGGAGACAGATGCAGAAATATCTCGATGCTGGGAGATTGCTAATCTTTCACATTGAAGAGCTATGGAGCCCAAATATCAGTGGAGGCCCCATAACACTTCATGCTATATTTTCTCTATATTCCTACTTCTGTTGTACTTGTCCAGGCTCTATACTGCCTTGAATTGTAGAATGTTTGTTTCTTGGAAGAAACTTGAAGGTCATGTAGGTCAGGAAACTAAGGCCAACAAGGTTAATTTTCTGGCCCAAGTTACATAACTACTTGCTTGCAAAGCCCAAGTTGACCTGAGATGTGATTGTTGCCCCATTAGACCTGATTGAGGTCGCAATACTATCTTACTGATTTCCACATTTAAATTAAATCCCCCATTGAACAGAGATGAACTAAATCTTCAAGAACCCCACGTTCCAATCCCAAATGATCCTCAGTGTTTTCCCCTTTGCCTGTTATGTACATCCCTCATCCTGGTCTCTGGACTGTCCATGATCTGGCCAACCAGGCCAGGCGATATTATTTTACCCTGCTTTCCTGCTATTTTCAAGGGACAAACTGAGCTCTTGATGACTCTCAACCACATATTGGGCATTTATATCTCCCCTCAAACTGTTCCCTTTGCCTAAAACATTCTCCGCCTGCTCTCTCTGTCGAATCTCCACTGACATTGAAGTGTCTCCTTCACGAAGCTTTATAAAGTAAAGCTTTCCCCATCAAGATATGCTCTCTCTTTATCACACCTGATAGGTGTTATTGGAATTACTGTGATTTGGCAGGTGTTACAGCTATCTGTCTTTTTTTCTCTCTAAGAACAGAGGCTAATGTGCAAAACTTTATTTCTATAATATTTTACACATGGAAGTTAGTAAAAATTTGGGAGGTAGATACACAAAAGACCTAGCAGCAAATCTAAGGGGGAAAAAATCAAAAGAGAAAAATCTTTCCATTCTTAACTATTCACCTTAAAAAAAGCTTTAAAGGACTTCTCACCCCTACTTCAGAACTCCTGTTAACATTATAATTGGAATTCACAGGAAATGTGTGTCAGTTTCAAAGGAAACAGAAGGGAATGACATCATTCCTGTTCTTTCTGCTGCCTTCAGTGAAAGTTTCATTTATCTTTGTCATCTCATCTTTGCTGTCAGCAGTAAGGATGGAAGCCTCATTAATAAAAATCAGAGACGATCTTCCACCTTGTACATGAAAACTCCGAAAGTATCCTCAAGACAATTGTACTGCATATTACAACTTAGAGAACTGATAATTCTGAACTGGCATCAGCAGTTGATTTAGAACTTGGTTATCACCATAACTGTGGAAGGACAAATCTTTGTAAAATTTCTCTAACTATTCATCACTGTATAACCTGATGCTTAGTTAAAAGTAACCTATAAGGCAGAGCTGGGGTTTAGAGTCTAACTGACTACTCACTTCCAAATTAAAGTCTTGGTATATGAAAGTCTGTGTGTGTGTGTGTGTGTGTGTGTCTGTGTGTGTGTCTGTGTGTGTGTGTGTGTAATAAATCTGAACATATCCTACATGTAACTACGCTTTCTTAATGTGTCTTACATGAAAACAAAATTATCACATGATCAGTTAGTATCAATGGACCAATATAAATGAGCTGAAAATATATGGTTGTAATATTCAGGTATGAGAAGAGAATTCTTCCCCCCAAAATATTTAGAGTATATAATCCAATTTAGAGGAACAGAATTTTAATCATAATCATGAGCTATTTAGTCCAGAATTTTATGCTAACCTTTTAAGGTTGGAAATTAAGCTTCGGTATCATATCTAAGTTCATATATAGTTATCAGAGTCTTTGTACAATGATGAAACCTTTGATAGTACTGGGCATTATCTCATTTTCATGCACTTGGTTAGATTTTATTTTTTTACATTAAAGAACTATTTTCCCTAAATTTAGAACAGAATAATTGTTGTAAGGATTGGATAAAAGGTAATCATTATGTATGCTATACTTTAATCTCTTCTACAAAAATGTATATATCTTCTTTTAAAAAGTTATTTCACAAAACTTAAGAGCTGTGTTCTTTCAGTGTGCAATTAATATTAATTTACCTTCCAAGGCTTGCTCTTTGAACTTGATCAATATAAATGATTATTCATATTCGTGCCATTTTACATGTTATATCATAAACTATTAGATTGCCTCGTATTGCATTATATTTAGAGTTCTATAGTAAATATGTGATTTGAAAAATTGTTCAGCACTTCACTAATAGCTTATATTATTTCCTGAAAATTTCTTTTTGTAGAAAAGAGCATGCCACTTCTCTGCTGGATGCTCCATCAAGTTCTTGTTTATTGTAACCAGGAGATGAAATTTCCAAACAAACACTGGTGTTTAGAGCACTTGGAGAGGCGTGTGGCCTGCCATTCCAGTCTCTGTCAAGCATGTGCCCCACCTGCTTTTTGGCTTTGGCCTGAACAAGTTGCTTGGGCCATAACACAAGTGTGAGAACACGAGAATGTGAGATGCCCCAGGCCACGTGACGTGCCAGTGCTGAAAAGCTGGTACATGGCAGGGCACCACTGTGTACATAAAAAGGCCACATGCCACACCAAAATGTGGCAGCACGGCTCCCAAATTAGATGAATAATTTCCTTTCCATTATGTTCTCACAAACATGTTGTAAAACAATAAACCTTGAGCTCTACCAAGTCCAAAAGTTCAGGGTTTCAGAAGACTGACACGTGAATATTTATATTTATTTCTGAGTTGATTGACACATAGAACTTTTTTTAAACCCTGCTTATTTATGACTTGAGAAATACTTTTTTTAAGGCAACAGAAATCATTTTCATAGGTGTGGGATTCTGACACAGCCAAATTCTGCAGATCAGCAAATAATATATATATATTTGTCTAATAAAGCAGGAGAGGATTTAATAGAAGAAACGTTGTAGAATATCATACAATTCCTCTGCTTTTCTTGAATTTCATACTTCTGAATGCTATCCCCAGGTCCACACTGCTAATGGAATTGCAGTTGAATTCATTTCAAGTGTTGGCAGAAAAGGATAAGGAAAAAATAATTACACTTTAAAAATTCTGTTGAGTCTAGTGTAAGTTACAGAATTAAAAAATGTGCCATGTCAGGGAAACCAAGGTGTTTTCTTAGCTCTGACTGTACTGCTGAATAAGTGTGTGAACATGAAAGATGAACAAAATTTCTATATTTTTTATTCATCTTAACAATGGAAGGCTCAATCCAAGGCTAAAATACTTTTGAAAGTTTTAAAGACTTAGTATTGAGGATTTCTTTCTCTTTCTTTGCCACTTTATAATTTTTTAAATTGAAGGATAATTGCTGTACAGAATTTTGTGTTTTTTGTCATACATCAACAAGATTCAGCCATAGGTACAACCAGGTCCTTTCCCTCCCAAACCTCCCTTCCATCTCCCTCCCCATCTCACCCTTCTAGATTGCTACAGAGCCCCTGTTTGAGTTCCCTGAGTCATATAGCAAATTCCCATTGACTATCTCTTTTACATGTGATAGGTAAATTTCCATGTTACTCTCTCCATACATCTCACCCTCTCCCTCCTCCCCTGCCCCCATGTACATAGGTCTGTTCTTTATGTCTGTTTCTCCATTGCTGCCCTGGAAATAAATTCATCAGTACTATCTTTCTAGATTCCACATATATGCATCAATATACAATGTTTATATTTCTCTTTCTAACTTACTTCACTCTATATAATAGGCTCTCATTAGAACTGACTCAAAGGCATTCCTCTTTATGGCTGAGCAATATTCCATTGTGTATATCTACCACAGCTTCTTTATCCTTTCATCTGTTGATGGACATCTAGGTTGCTTCCATGTTCTATCTATTGTAAATAGTGCTGCAGTGAACATTGGTATATATGTGTCTTTTTCAATTTTGGTTTCTTCAGGGTATATGCCTAAGAGTGGGATTGCTGGGTTATGTGGTGGTTTTATTCCTAGTTTTGTAAGGAATCTCCATACCATCTTACATAGTGGCTGTATCAATATACATTCCTACCAGCAATGCAAGAGGCTTCCCTTTTCTTGACACCCTCTCCAGCATTTATTGTTTGTAGACTTTTTGTTGATGGCCATTCTGACTGGTGTGAGGTAGTTTTGATTTGCATTTCTCTAATAATGAGTGATGTTGAACTTTGCATGTGTTTGTTAGCCATAAAGATGTCTTCTTTGGAGAAATGTTTGCTTAGGTCTTATTCCCACTTTTTTATTGGATTGTATGTTTTTCTGGTTTTGAGTTGTATGAGCTGCTTGTGTATCTTGGAAATTAAATCTTTGTCAGTTGTTTCCTTTGCTGTATTTTCTCACATTCTGAGGGTTGGCTTTTCATCCTGTTTGTAGCTTCATTTGCTGTGCAAAAGCTTTTAAGTTTGATCAGGTCCCACTTGTTTATTTTGTTTTTATTTCCGTTACTCTAGTAGGTGAGTCATAGAAGATCCTACTTTGATTTATGTCATCAAGTGTTCTGCTTATGTTTTACTCTAAGAGTCTTATAGTTTCTGGTCTTACATTTAGGCCTTTAATCCGTTTTGAATTTATCTTTTTGTATGTTCTAATTTCATTCTTTTGCATGTAGATGTCTGGTTTTCTCAGCACCACTTATTGAAGAGGCTATCTTTGCCTCTTTGTATAGTCTTCCCTCCTTTGTAAAAAATAAGGTACCCATAAGTTTGTGGGCTTATTTCTGGGCTCTCTATCTTCTTCCAGTGGTCTGTATTTCTGTTTTTGCGCCAGTACCATAATGCTTGATGACTGCAGCTTTGTAGTGCAGTCTGAAGTCAGGAAGATTGATTCCTCCAGCTCCGTTCTCCTTTCTCAACACTGCTTTGTATATTCAGGGTGTTTTGTGTTTCCATATGAATTGTGACTTTTTGTTCTAGTTCTATAAAAAAAAATGCTATTTGTGATTTGATAGAGATCACATTGAATCTGTAGATTGCATTTGGTAGTGTAGTCATTTCAAAATATTGATTCTTCCTACCCAGGAACATGGGATATCTCTCCATCTGTTTATATCATCTTTGATTTATTTCATCAGTATCTTATAATTTTCCATATACAGTTCTTTTGTCTCCCTAGGTAGCTTTGTTCCTAGTTTATTCTTTTCGTTGCAATAGTGAATGGGATTAATTCCTTCCTTTCTCTTTCTGATTTTTTATTGTTAGTATATAAGAATGCAAGTGATTTCTGTCCATTGACCTTGTATCCCGTGACTTTGCTGAATTCACTGATTAGCTCCACCAATTTTCTGATAGTTTCTTGTGGGTTTTCTATGTAGAGTATAATGTCATCTGCAAACAGTGAGAATATTGCTTCTTCTTTTCTAATCTGGATTGCTTTTATTTCTTTTTCTTCTCTAATAGCCACAACTAGGACTTCCAAAACTGTGTTGAATGATAGTGGTGAGAGCAGACACCCTTGTTTTGTTCCTAATCTTAGAAGTAATGCTTTTAATTGTTCACCATTGAGCATAATGTTTGCTATGGGTGCATCCTATATGGCCTTTAATATGTTGAGGTAGGTTCCTTCTACGCCCGTTTTTTAATGTGTTTTTATCATATATCGGTGCTGAACTTTGTCAAAGGCTTTTTCTGCATCTATTGAGATGATCATATAGCTTTTATCTTTCATTTTGTTAATATGGTGTATCACATTAATTGATTTGTGTACTTTGAAGAATCCTCACATCTCTGGAATAAACCCGACATGGTCATGGTGTATAAGTTTTTAAATGTGTTTCTTAATTCTGTTTGCTAGAATTTTGTTGAGGACTTTTGCATCTATATTCATCAGTGATATTAGCCTGTAATTTTCTTTTTTTGTATGTGTCGTCTTTGCTGGTTTTGGTATCAGGGTAATTGAGGCCTCATAAAATGAGTTCGGAAGTGTTCCTCTGCAGGCTTTTGGAAGGGTTTCATAAAACGAGGCATTAACTTGGCTCTAAATGTTTGACAGAATTCCCCTGTGACATCTGGCCCTAGGCGTTTGGTTTTGGGGAGATTTTTGATCAGAGTTTCAATTTCAGTGTTTGTAATTGGCTCGTTCATAATTTCTATTTCTTCTTGGTTCAGTCTTGGGAGGTTGAACTTTTCTAAGAATCTGTCCATTTCCTTTAGGTTGTCCATTTAATTAGCATACAGTTGCTCATACTAGCCTCTTATGATCCTTTGTATTTCTGTGTTGTCTGTTGTAACCTCTCCTTTATCATTTATAATTTTGTTGATTTGATTTTTCCCTTTTTTTCTTGATGAGTCTGGCTAGCAATTTGTCGATTTTGTTTATCTTCTCAAAGAATCAGCTTTAAATTTTATTAATCTTTGCTATCACTTCTTTCATTTCTTTTTCATTTATTTCTTCTCTAATCTCTATGACTTCTTTCCTTCTGCTGACTTTGGGGGGTTTTTGTTCTTTTTCCAGCTGCTCTAGATGTAGAGTTAAGTTGTCTATTTGATGCTTTTCCTGTTCCTTGATGTACAATTGTTTAGTCAATCAAGACGTAGAAGGACAGAGAGTCCCTTAAAGAGTAAACCCAAAGAGAAACACCTTGAGACACATATTAATTAGGGTGACAGAGATTAAGCACAAAGAAAGAATATTAAAAGCAACAAGGGAAAAGCAACAAGTAACATAACAAGGAAAAATCCATATGATTAACAGCAAGTTTTTCAGTAAAAACTCTGCAGGCCAGAAGGGAATGGCAGGATATGTTTAAAGTACTGAAAGAGCAAAATCTACAACCAAGATTACTAGATCTGGCAACAATATCATTCAAAATTGATGGAGAAATAAAAAGCTTCATAGACAAGCAAAAGTTGAGAGAATTTAGCACCACTAAACCAGCCTTGCAACAAATACTTAAGGGACTTACATAGCCAATAAACACAAGAGAAAGGAAAGACCTACAAAAACAAACCCAAAACCATCAAGAAAATGCCAGTAGGAACACATGTATCAATAATTGCCTTAAATGTTGATGGATTAAATGCACCAACCAAAGGATACAGACTGACTGAATGGATATAAAAATAAGACCCATATATATGCTACCTACAAGAGACCCACTTCAGACCTAGAGACACATACAAACTGAAAGTAAAAGGATGGAAAAAGATATTCCATGAAAATGGAAACCAAAAGAAAGCCAGAGTGGCAATCTTTATTTCAGAAAAAACAGACTTTAAAAATAAAAAATATTATGAGAGGATATTACAAGAAGAAGACTATTACATGATGTTACAAGAATATTTTAAGAAGGATGCTACATAATGATCAATAGATCAATCCAAGAAGAAGAGATAACAATTGTAAATATTTATGCACTCAACATAGGAGCACCTCAGTACATAAGGCAAACTCTAACAGACATATGAGGGGAATGACAATAACGCAATAATAGTAGAGCAGTTTAACACCTAACGTATTCCCATGGACAGGTCATCAAAACAAAGAATCAGTAAGGAAACACAAGCCTTAAATGAAGCATTAAACTAAATGGGCTAATTGATATCTTCAGGACTTTCCATCCAAATGCAGAAGAATACACTTTCTTCTCAAGTGCACATGGAACATTTTCCAGGATAGTCTCCACCCTGGGCCACAAATCAAGCCTCAGTAAACTTAAGAAAATTTAAATCATATTAGTTATCTTCTCTAACCGCAATGCTATGAGACAGATATCAACTATGGCGGGGGGGGAACTGCAGAAAACACAAACTTATGGAGATTAAACAATACATTACCAAACAATGAAGAGGTTACTGAAGAAATAGGAAGGGAAACCAAAAGATTCCTAGAAACAAATTACAATGAAAACACAATGACCCCAAACCTAAGGAATTCAGCAAAAGCAGTTCTAAGAGGATTTCTTTCTTGATGAGAAGACATCAGCAGAAGTCTTGAAATACTCTAAGGAGCTTTAGTCTCTGCCATCCAAATTATAAACAAAGAAATAATTGTGGAATTGGGACTATTGGCATTTTTTCTACCATTGATGTTATTTTTGTTCAGCTGCCCAGTCCCATCCAACTCTTTTGCGACCCCATGGACTGCAGTACCCCAGGCCTCTCTGTCCCTCGCCATCTCCCAAGTTTGCCCAAGTTCACATGCATTGCATCAGTGATGCCATCCAGCCATCTCATCCTCTGATGCCCTCTTCTCCTTCTGCCTCAATCTTTCCCTGGGTCAGAGACTTTTCCAATGAGTCAACTGTTTACATCAGATGACTAAAATACTGGAGTTTCAACTTCAGCATCAGTCCTTCCAAAGAGTATTCTTCTAGCATAATAAAACTTATTTCTAGCATAAAAATGTACAGTTTTTTAAAAGTATCCTTACTTTTCCATCTGTTTAACCATAGACCATGAACTTTCAAGAAGCAGAATATGTCTAGCTGTATCTTTTGTCATAGATTTCACATGATGTTAGAAGTGAATCAGGCTTCCCTGGTGGCTCATATAGTAAAGAATAAGCCTGCAATTCAGGAGACCCAGGCTGGGAATATCCTCTAGAGAAGTGAATGGCAACCCACTCCACTATTCCTGCCTGTAAATTTCCATGGACAGAGGAGCCTGGCCAGCTAGTCCACAGGGTTGCAAAGAATCAGACACGACTGAATGACTAACACTAGAAGTAAATCAGGGAGGTTTTAAAACACCAGAAATTGTATTAATATGTGGAGAGCTGTACAATGTCAGTAATTTAGATTTACATGCTTTAGTTCTTGACTTTTACAACTCTCCCCTAAATTTCCTAAAATAATTACCATCCTTCAGTGTGGGATTAAGAGCATCATGCCAGATCCAGTCTGATTTTAGACGAATGAACTCATTGTATTACTTCCTGAAAAATAGAGCTACTGATGCTGTGCTATGCTTATAATCTCATGTTGCCCAGTAAAGATATTTGGGGGAGTTTATTTACTCCCTTTCTGTGTGCTGACTAAATTATTGCCTGTAAAAGAGTATGCTTCTCCAGAGAGCATTAGAAATAAAGTATTGGTTCTTTTTATTTGATGTCTGGTTGATTTTCAGCATCTTTTAAGCCCAGACTCTGAATGAGAATGTCATCTATTTGAAATAGTATGCTGAAATACAAATTTAAAACTTTGATACTGCCTCTTGGTAGATACACAAACTGAGAAGAAAGTGAGGGGAATCTTGAGACCATGTGGAAACTGTGCCATATTAGAGCACAAGTATTAGTATTCAATGAATGGGGGTGGGGGGGCTTTGAAGACCAAGCATGACTTTGAATACTAAATTTCCAAGCAGAATATTCAGATATGGCTTCTGTATTCCATGTTTTAAAAATAAGTCCAACACTGGCAAAGCTGTTACATGTTGTACTATGAATCTACAGAAAGAAGTACCTTATCCTTACTTTAAAGTTTGGAGCACACTGACTCCATAAGAATTACTTATCACCCTGACTCTCTATGTGAATTCTATAATTTCCAGAATGACAACTCTAAAATATTTTACTACTATTATGAAAATAAAAATTGTAAATCAGATAAAAATACACAGATAAATCAAATATTTTCCTGACATTTTCTTTCTCCTCTCCTTTTGATCTCTAGTCTCTTATTTCTCATTTACATTTTTATATCCTTGCATGCAACAATAATCCCCTTCTCCCACAGACCATACACACTTTCAGCAAATTATAAAGATGTCTTTCCATTGTCTACCAAATTTCTTTTTTTTTTTTCCTTTGACTTTGTTCACTGAGACACAGAGAGATAAACTGGAGAAAATACTTGGGAGACGTTTGTGATTGAAAAGTAAAGTGAGATTAAATGATTGTTCTCTGTTTCACAACTACTTAAAGTGAAAGCAACGTTGATCCCATTCACTTAAATCTGAATTGGTGATTTGGTGCCAAACATATCATTTTAACAATGGTACCTAAATTAGAGTAGGACAGCAGAGTAGCCTACCATCAATGTCTATGTCGCACGCATGCATTCATGACAAATTGCTTCAGTCATGTCTGACTTTTTGTGACCCTATGGATTGTGGCTCGCCAGGCTCTTCTGTCCATGGGATTCTCCAGGCAAGAATACTGTAGTAGGTTCCCATGCCCTCCTCCAGGAGATGACACATAGTAGGTTGCTAATAAGTATTTATTCAGGTTGAATAGGAGAAATGTCACGTGTAATGTCAACTTGGAATTATTGGCCTAGGAGTATGGCAAGATGAAATAAGCAGAACGAGAATCAGTTCTGCCCTGGGAGCTGAAAATTATGACCAAAAATGAGTTTAGGAAAATAAATAGGCAAAAAAAGAAGATCTAATATTTTGAGTTAGTAAGGATATTCCCTGGTAGCCGACAGTAAAGAATCTGTCTGCAATGCAGAAGACCCATGTTCAATCCCTGGGTTGAAAAGCCCCCTTGGAGAAGGGAATGGCAATCCACTCCAGCATTCTTGCCTGGAGAATTCCATGAACAGAGGAGCTTGGCAGTCTACAGTCCATGGGGTCATAAAGAGTAAGACACAACTGAGCAACTAACACCTTCTTTCATTTTCAAGGATATACTGTTCAACATAAAGGACAAACCTTCAGTCAGTTCAGTTCAGTCGCTCAGTCGTGTCCAACTCTTTGCGACCCCATGAATCGCAGCATGCCAGGCCTCCCTGTCCATCACCATCTCCCGGAGTTCACTCAGACTCACGTCCATCGAGTCAGTGATGCCATCCAGCCATCTTACCCTCTGTCGTCCCCTTCTCCTCCTGCCCCCAAATCCCTCCCAGCATCAGAGTCTTTTCCAATGAGTCAATTCTTCACATGAGGCGGCCAAAGTACTGGAGTTTCAGCTTTAGCATCATTCCTTCCAAAGAAATCCCAGGGCTGATCTGTTTCAGAAGGGACTGGTTGGATCTCCTTGCAGTCCAAGGGACTCTCAAGAGTCTTCTCCAACACCACAATTCAAAAGCATCAATTCTTCGACGCTCAGCCTTCTGTCTTTTCAAATTAATGTTTTAATTTTCTGAAGATGAATATCCAAGAGTGGAAATGCTAAATCATTCTGCAGTTTTATTTTTAATTTTTTGAGTCTTCTCCATACTGTTTTCCATAGTGATTGCATAAATCTACATTCCCACCAACAGTACACGAGGGTTCTCTTTTCTCCATATCCTCACCAAAACTTGTTGTTTTTTGTCCTTTTGATAATAGCCATTTGGACGGGGCTGAGGTGATATCTTACTGTGGTTTGATTTGCATTTCCCTGAAGATGAGTGATGTTGAACATCTTTTTATGTGCTTATTACCATCTGTATTGGAGCTCCATCCATATCTGAGCTGAAGCTCTAATACTTTGACTACCTGATGTGAAGAGCTGATTCACTGGAAAGGACCCTGATGCTGGGAAAGACTGAGGACAAGAGGAGAAGGTAGCAGCAGGGGATGAGTTGGTTGGACGGCATCACTGACTCAATGAACATGAGTTTGAGCAAACTACTTGAGATAGTGAAGGACAGGGAAGCCTGGCATGGTGCCGTTTATGGCGTCTCAGAGTCAGACACAACTTAGCAACTGAACAATTACCACCTGAATGTTTTCTTTGGAATCAGGCCTATTTAGGCCATTATTTTCAATAATCAAGATATAGAAGCAATCTGTGTCCAAGGACAGATGAATAATTAAAGAAGATGTAAGATATGTAGATATATATATCTATACATATTTCAAGGGGCTCCAACTGTCATTCTCTACAGATGCTACAAGGCTAGCATTTTATGTTTGCTTTATAAATTAAGATACACACACACACACACACACACACATTCGGCATTCAGCCATTGGGCTTCCCGTGTGGTGCTAGTGGTAAAGAACCCGCCTGTCAATACAGGAGATATAAGAGAAGTGGGTTCTATTCCTGGGTCAGGAAGATCCCCTGGAGGAGGAAATGGCAACCTACTCAGTATTCTTGCCTGGAGAATCCCGTGGACAGAAGAGCCTGGAGGGCTACCGTCCATAGGATTTCAAGGAGTCAGACTTGACTGAAGTGCCTTAGCACACAAGCACGCACATCAGCCAGTAAAGAACACATTTCTGCCATTTACAACAACATGAATGGACCTGGAGGGTATTATGCTAAGTGACATATGTCAGACAGAGAAAGGTGAATACTGGGTCTTTTCACTAATATGCGGAATCTAAAAAAATAAATAAGTGAACAAATACAACAAAATAGAAAACAGATTCATAAATAAAACAAACTAGTGGTTGACAGAAGATACAGGGTTGGGGGATGGGCAAAATAGGTGAAGAGGATTAAGAGGTACAAACTACTGAATATAAATTAAGTAAGTTACAGGGATATAATGTTCAACACAGGGAATATAATCAACAGTATTATAATAACTTTGATATATGTATTAAATGCCTAAAACCAATACAATATTATAAGTCAACTGTATTTTAATTTAAAAAGCAAGCATAAAATGCTAGCCTTGTAGCACCTAGAGAGAATGAGAGTTGGAGCCACTTGAAAAATTGAGAAGAGTTATGTTCATGTTATAACCCTGTAAAATAATTATTTGTTGGACCTTAAATTCAATTTTATGTATTTAAAAGAATGCAAAGGAATGTATAGAGGAAAACATAAATTTGTCATTTTGAAATTTTCCTCACTATAATTTTTCAGTTTCATGATAAATCTAAAACAAAGAATGAAACCTATAAGAAAATGAAAATGTTTTTAGATTTTCTTCAGCCTGCCAAAATTATAGACAAGCATAGTCACCACCCAGTGCCGTGTTTGGGTTTTCAGGGGAAAATGTTTTTGTAATGTCCTAAGATATTCTTTAAAATGTATTGAACTTGACAAAGTGTGGATGAAGATGAATCAAAAGGGCATTTTGTTTGAGAAATGAAGTTTGATAATATTTTGCTAAGGAAAAATCAAGAGTGATATATGATTAAAAAGGAAAGTGATACCAACATGAAACACACAAATTTCTGAATTGAATCATTCCATCAAAAATTCTGACTTTAGTATATGCTTAACAGTTACTTTAATTTCTGATTCTCGAAGTTTAAAAAAATATGGTTGCATAATGTTCAAAATACATGTAAATAACTCTTGGAAGACATTTATAAAGCATCAAATACATCAGTAAATTTCATCAGAAGATTGTTTTTATCCATTTCACTGGGCAGCAAGATTGGTAAAATATATATATATATCATTTTTCATGAATATATTCTTGCATTAACTATATAATTTGCCAAACCACACATGGAAATTCAAAAAGAGAAAGATATTTCTTCTTGACCTGAAAGGAGGACCACACATATACTTCAGTGAATTGAAACAGCTGTGCACAATCTTTGGCACAGGCAATGTTTTTGAAAGATTACATCTGCATGGTCAGTTTGGGTTTTGATAAAATCACTGTTAATGTATAAATATAAAAATATGTCGAAATGCTTAAAAACATTTTTAAAAGTTGAGCAATTCACTCCTTGAATTCAGTGTCCTCTTTTTTCTCCTTTTTTTCTTGCAACTCTTCAGGGTAAACAATATGAATAAGACCATTCAAATGCAGACATTAACCTTGAAGCAGTAATAAAATTATTGTAAACATTCAGCTCAGTTTAGTCATGTCCAACTCTGCATGACCCCATGAACCACAGCACACCAGGCCTCCCTGTCCATCATCAACTTCCGGAGTCCACCCAAACCCATGTCCATCGAGTCGGTGATGCCATCCAACCATCTCATCCTCTGTCGTCCCCTTCTCCTCCTGCCCTCAATCTTTCCCAGCATCAGGGTCTTTTCAAATGAGTCAGCTTTTCACACCAGGTGGCCAAAGTATTTGAGTTTCAGCTTCAACATCAGTCCCTCCAATGAACACGCAGGACTGATCTTATTTAGGATAGACTGGTTGGATCTCCTTGCAGTTCAAGGGACCCTCAAGAGTCTTCTCCAACACCACAATTCAAAAGCATCAATTCTTCGGCACTCAGCCTTCATTAGGAAATCTTTATTCTATCCTTGGCTGTTGAATTTACTAAATAATACATTGTAAATTATTTAATCCTTATATAACTCAGTTTCCTTGTATAGCAAGATTAATAACTTTTTATCTACTGGAACTTTTAAAGAAGATATAAAACCAAGTGAAATCTTCAGACTATTTCTATATTTTTTTTCTTAAGTTACTAAGTTATGTCTGACTTCTGTGACTCCTGTGACCCCATGAACTGTAGCCCGCCAGGCTTCTCTGTCCATGGGATTTCCCAGGCAAGAATGCTGGAGTGGATTATCATTTCCTTCTCCAGGGGATCTTCCCAACCCAGGGATTGAACCCAAGTCTCCCACATTGCAGGCCAATTCTTTACCAGCTGAGCCAGCAAGGAAGCCCTGCTGTTTATATATTACCTATAATTAGTCAGTATTTTCTCTTTCGCCAATTTTCAGAACATGCAGTTTTCTTGCTTTTTTTAATACAAATAACTATCAAAATAATTTATTTTATTTTTGTAGCATGAACTATAGTTAAGTAGGCACTGAAATGAACAGGTATAAAAGAGATGAATTCATCATATCAGAGGATTTCATTTGTTATTCTTATTTGTATAATGCCCTGTCAAGCGGCAACTCAAGTCAGCATGTGGTGATTCTGATTTCAATGTGATCGTCATAAAAAATGTAGTTATGAGACTCATTTCAGACATATTCTGTGAATCTAACCCTAAACCGCAAAGCAATAACCTGGGAATAGTTATGAATATCTAAAGATGCAGGAGTAACTTTCAAGTGATTTCCTGCTCTGCTTTTTTCCCTTAGAAAGAACTAAAAAGGACTAAAGATATCAATTCAATACATGTAGTTTTCACAAGCATCAATTTTCTTGATAAAGCTGAGAAGTTAGAAAAATAATTTACTTGCCCATAGATATTTGCTATAAGAACTTGCACCATGTTGCAAAGTGAATGGAAAGGTTAAATAGAAGGTGTGCATCATCGCTGTAATTTGTACACTGATGTGATAACCTCATGTTTAATATTTTATGGAGTAGAAGGTGAATGCTAGAGGGAGAAATGTCACATGGAGATAAGGGAAATCATATGCTAAGAATATGTACAAATGTGACTGAGAATTAACTTGAGTGTTTCTTTATTAATTGATAGGCTGGTGTAACATGACAATGAAATAATGATGGTATCCTAGCAACCATATTTTCCTAACAGCTATGGCCTGTAAGACTGTGATGACTGTCAGCCATATTTTATTAATTCAGGAGGGTGAGCAAGAATAATTTTAATTAATAAAACTTCTCTGCAAACAACATATATTGTAGATTTGATCATACCCAAGACCAAATTTTTTAATTTATAAAACAACAATATACCAAGATGAATAACTTATTTTAGGTTGATAATATTCCAGTTCTGGGTGGCGGTTAAGCGTTCTCTCATTTGTTTCGTTGGTATACAATTTGGAAAAAAATCCTTGAAAAATTCCACCAAGACATGTCAACATTAGCAAATCTACGTTTAATATAAAATATCAAGATGTGAAAAGGAGTTTAACTGTAAGCCGATGGCATTTCTCTTTTTATCAACTTTTATTATTTCAACAATAATCAAAATGAATATATGTCCTTGTTTTGATAGTCTTAAAAATAGCTTTGTGGGCCCTTTCTTTCCCACATTTGAGTTTATTCAAAAAATATTTGTTTAGTGAGTTGAAATTGATTCAAGGAGTGCTTGGTGTGTACTACTTCTTGCCTAAATGAAAGATCAGCATAACATCAATATAACACAGTCCGCAAAATACTTCTAAAAAAATTTAGGGCTATTACAGTTTTCAATTTCCATTTCCTCTGATAGAGATAATTTCTGTCCAGACTCTGTCAGGAAAACAGAAACTTCTCTGTCTACTTGACTTAAATAGAAAAGGATTTGATACTGCACATTAATATTTATCAAACTATTGCAAAGGGTGAGAAACATAGATAAGGAACAGCTACCACTAAGTCTCAGTACCACTCCAAGAATGCAAGACGGTACCAGACACTGCCAGAAACTTACAGCAGTGATCCCCATCCCCTTCAGCAATGAAGCTTGCTACAGAAAATACGTGGAAGCTGCAGCAAATGTGCCACCTGCCCAAACCCGCATAGAGTCCCATGGTAGCCAGAATGATAACACGGCGTCTACCTCTTTTTCGCCTTTCAAGCTTCATCCACTGCCTCTCCCCACTCATTAGAACAATCATACCTAGAACTCTTTGACAACAAATCTGAGAAAGCTAGTTTTCAAGCTTCCACACTGTGAAACACAAGGAAGAGCTAAGATGAAGAGAAAAAGCATTGACTTCTCAATGGGCAATACGGCACTAATATTAAGTTAGAGACTTTTCCTCTGGAGAGTGTATGGCAATTCCAAATACAACAGAGAAACTGTGGGAGAGATCTCTAGCTTGAAATGGTCTCTGATAGTTTAGTAACTATAATTAAAAAAACAAATATAAGATGTTGGATGTGATATTTCCCTAATTGTAGCAGTGTTACTACAATTTTCTGTGCTCTAATAAAACAAAATTTATTTTGTTTCAGTAAGATAACAAACAATATGACTGTTAATCTGAATAGATTTTTGGAAATCTGGAATCACTGGATTGGATTTAACTGTCTAACTGGATTTGTTATTAACATATAAGCAGAATAGGTTATGAATACTGGAGATTTTTAAAATGCAGTCACAAAAGGGAAGACAGCACCAGCTAACTGGCAGAATTAATGTTTAGCAATTACAGCTCTCATAATACAGTCTTAGGTGTCGATGTCAGGGGCTCTTACTGTTTTCCATGTTTCCCCTCAGCAACTATGGAACAATTGATGAGTTGCATAAATGAAAGAATTACAGCTTTTGGAGACACATTTGGTTGTGATGATGCAAATAGATCTCTCTAGACAGAGAGGTGTCTGTCTTTTTTACCATTTCATGCCAACACTTAGCATGATGCCTGGTACATCTAAGAAATCCAGTAAATAACTGCTGAATAATACATGACCAGTATTTAATTTGTTATATTTAACTCCCATATCATTTTAGAAATTGTGAGTATTTTTTCCTTGGAGAAATACATTGTCATAGAGGAAGAGACATCAAAGCACGCCATATTGAAATCTTTGATAATTGTTGACTCTGGATGGTAGTATAAAGAGGTTCATTGTATTTTTCTATTTTTGAGTATGTTTAAAGTCTTTCTATGTAAGTTTTGTTTTAAAATATTATCCTAGGGGATATGATGCTAACAATCACAGCAACCATTCTATTGAGTCAATGGATTGCTTCCACGTGTACAGTTCTCAATCACAGAGTCTAATACTGACCTCATACCCAAGTTCTACTCAATGGCCATGTAACTGCCTCAGAGGCATATTTTTTGACTTATCTTTACTTTCCTCTCATATATGATATGTCAATAATAATATCTCTGAATAGGGCTCTCTTTGTATTATTCAGAATAATACAATAATATATCAGCTAACATTTATTTATTTTATGTGGCAGAAATCATGCTTTAAATATTTTACTTCACTTAGTATTCAAAATAATCTTATGAGGTAGGTTCAAATGCTATCCACAGTTTACAGAGAGGAACGGGAGGCTTGGAGATATGGAATCAATTGCCCAACATCACACAGTTATTATATTACAGAGCTATGATTTAAGCCCAGGGCCAAATTTTTCCAATCAACAAAAACAATAGTTGCAATGAAAAAAGCTCAGTAGAACATTTATGGATTTCTATGATTAGCTTGCTATGCCTTGCTTCATTGCTGATACACTGTGCTTCTCCTCAGATATATTACCCCATGGTTAAATATGGAAAGCAAGATACATGCATTTTCTACAAGTATAACCCCAGGAAAATGCTTAATCAAACATAAAATATATAACTGTAAAGAAAAGAATATTTTCCTTCTTTCTCCCCTTCACCTAAGCTGATAATATTTAAAAATCAGAAGGATTGGTTTATAAAATAATGCATAAAAATGAAATCACACTACTTAAAGCAATTGAAAGTGGAAAGTGAAGTCACTCAGTTGTGTCCAACTCTTTGCGACCCCATGGACTGTAGCCTACCAGGTTCCTTCGTCCAAGGGATTTTCCAGGCAAGAGTACTGGAGTGGGTTGCCATTTCCTTCTCCAGGAGATCTTCCCGACTGAGGGATAGAACCTGGGTCTCCCACATTGTAGGCAGATGCTTTACTGTTTGAGCCACTAGGGAAGTCTGGTGGCTTAAAGCAATTGGTCATTAATAATTTGTACAATATTAGTGAATTAAAGCTATAACTATCCAGAAATTAGCTTTCCAGAACTCTCAAGATCCAAGAACAATTCTCTTTCTAATAGTAGCAAGATAAACCACAACAAAGCAAAAAGCCTCTATGGTGATAAAGAAATAAATAGGATCAATGAACAAAGAGCCAGAAAAAGCCCAACCCTTCTTTTACCAGTTCAAATGGTTATGTAAAAAATATTGCAATATCTTGCAGTGGCTGAGCAGTGCCTCAGCTTTTTTCACATGGTTCACATCGGCAATAATACATAAGATACCTGAAGGCCCATTGGGGTGCTTAGCACCTCATTAAGTGTCAAGCATCATACTAAGAGTTGTCTGGAAATTAACTCCCTTGATCTTCTTGACATCCTAAGATTTTTATGAACTTTGTTCATAGGGAACGAGGGAAGTTATATTATTTTCCCAAGGCTACAAAAGTAGTTAATGATGGAGTTAGGTCTCAAAACCATGTCTAGATCATTCCAAAGATCAACCACAAGGTTGAAACAATTTGGTGAGGTAATAATAATTATTTATTAGCTTTTTCATAGAAGAGAAAGTACCTTAGCTGACCTAATCAACAATCTGCCTGAATCTCACAGCTTTAGTCTCTTAGAATAAAAAAATGTAGTTTTCACTGTGTGGAGTGAAACAGGAGAAGAAAATGATTAGAAAATAGTACCAATATTATGCTTATTTTGTCTGTGAACATTGGACGGCTACTGTAGATTAGAGCCACAGTGACTTCTGTATAAAGTTGAATACATGGCCCCCAATCCCAATGAATATTTGTAAACTATGATGCCTTTGAAGATACACAAACCACTATTGTCTGACTATTTGAGATTTGATTCATTTTACCAGTCTTGTGTAATTACAAAATAAGACAGAAGAAAGGAAAGTAGAGAAACCTATGCAATATCAAGTACAAATACAGTGCATCAGAAGACGTTCCAGAATTCACTATTCCACAAATATTTTTGTGCTTATTATATGTCAACCTTCCATTAAGCTGTAGGCATAATTCTCTCAAATAATAAAGGAAAGAAGCCTTGCAAATTATAATAACCTTAAAAGAAGAAACAGGCGTTCACATACAGGAAGACTTGTATAACATGTTGATGGATCAATGCAATAATGTCTAATTTTCCCTGTATTATATCAGAGTCACTGAGTACTGTTGCCTAATTCTTTGGTAGATGTCAAGTTATACAAAGCTATAGTCTAACACCATGTATTCTGTTCTAGTCTGCTTGAGTTGCTGTGGCAAAAGACCATATTCTGGAGAGCTTAATAAATCAATCATTTCTCATAGTTCAGGAGGCAGTGAAGTCCAGGCTTGAGATGACACAGATTCGGTGTCTGGTGAAAGTCTGCTTCCTGGTTTACAGCTGACCATCTTTTCACTGTGTTCTCACAAGGCAGAAGAGGTGACGAATCCCTCCAGGGTCTCTTTTTATAAGGGGATTAATCTCATTCAAGAGACTCTGCCTTCATGACCTAGTCATTTCCCATAAGCCTGCCCTCATTGGGGATTAGGCTTCAACATATGAATTTTGGGGGAACGTAAAACTCTGTCACATACTCTATCCACCAAATTAGACTATGTAATTATTTTTTTGTTTTAAGTAGTCTTTGGTCAAATGATCCAAGAATTGTCTATCTCTGCTACAATCTTCACCCAAAGGATTAATGATTGTGGAATAGTCATTGCAGTCAAAGAAGCAGTAGTGACAATTACTATTATTTTTTGAAGTATTCCCTCTGTTCAGAGAACTGTATCAAATACTTTGCACCTGTGTACACTTACAGAATAAACTTTGTAAATTTTAACCGATCTCTAAGCATGGTCTATGTTGTGAAAAATGCTAGATGGATAAAACCTGGTCTGTTTTGGAGATGAGTGCTACATTCTGGCTGGAACTTAGTGAGTTAACCCCAAGCCATCTGGAACATTCAGCTGTTCAGAATAACTCATTTCCAGGGAGTTCTGTATAGCCGATGACTTACTGGATGAGTTTTCACATAATGTGAATAGAAATGTGAATATCTGTAACATTTAAACACTCAAAATTTCCATAAATGAAAGAAAGTTCAGTGTAAGATTTATCATGACTCAGTTTTTTCTCCCTTCTCAGAATGGTACTTGAATATTTTGGGGAGCTTTTGAATAGGTACCGCTGTGAAATGCAGTAGGTGACAGTTGAACATACGCTTCAGCATTTGCAGAGGATGAATCATGCTCTTTCTCAGTCATTTGGCTTTTCAAGATCTCTATTAAAGAAGAGATGCAAAAACCCTCTCATGGCTGTTTTATCTGTCATCAAACTTGTGGCTTTTAGAACACATTGGTTTTGAGTAGCTTTTCATGAAGCACCTTGAAACAGCTTGCCATGGAAATGGATAAAGGAAGGCAGATGCCTGGAAAAGAAAATTTTTCTTTTAGTTAACATATCACAGAATAGGCCCTGTGCCCAAACTTGAGAATTCAGAATTCTCATTACATCAAAAGAAGTTTTCTTTCCTTTTTTTTCATAAAGCTGTGGATTAGTCCTTAGATTTTAATAAAAATTTCACTCTTGTTCTTGGTATTTCTCATTTTTTGCACCTTTGTTTTGTAGGCATTTTTTTTTTTTTTTTTTTTGTAAAATCTTATATCTCTTTTCACAGTGAATAATGTCTCTCTGGATGTTTCCAGAAAGGTTAGACCTAATGGGTTCCTAAGAAAACACATGCAATGGTAACTTTCTTATCAGAGGTAAAGTGGTAGAAGACAGAGTTAGGCCTGTCTTTCATCAAGGTAATATTTATAGCTAAGCAAATCAACATTTCAGCTCTGCAAATCCTAAATTTGTTGCCAGACAGTATCTGGAGATTGTTTTGTATGTTTTGATTAAATACAGATTCCTTGAACTTTTTTAGAACAAAACCAGAACCCTGTGTTAGTTCTTATTCTTTGTTTTTCCTAGTTAAATCTTGTGATAAATGAGATGTTTAATTAATGACTCATTGCACAGAGTCTGAAGAGTCTCTTTCTTCATAATAATAGTCACCTAAATTAACTTTTTCTGCAATTTGTAGTTGGACACACAGTAATGATATTTGAAATTCTAAATTATTAGAAAATAGATTTGAATGCATATAACTTTTATAATCAATTGATAAAATTCATAAAAAATTTCTTGATGAAAACAAAGATAGGAAAATAAGCAGTCTTTTTTAAGTCTTTAAACTGTTTCCAAAATCATGCTTTTCTGCGTGTACACTGAAAAGGATATTCTTTGTATGATGAACTAACATTGAGTTCAACCTATATTCCAAGCACTATGATAGATGTCAGCAAGAGCAAACACAGATTGTTAAAGTCACTCATCACTGAAAATGTGAGCCCACTCGTACTTATAAGTCATCATGACCTGAAGGAATACACAATCTAAAAATCACACACAAAGTGAAAACAAGAGGTCGTGGGAGTGGACAGTTAATTGGAGACAGAATTATAGTTGACCATGAAGAAAATTCTTAATTTTATCTATCATTTTGGAAAATTTGTCTGAAAAATTTTGAATTTTTAAAAGATAATCATGACAGCAGTATAGGGAATGAGTAGGGTGGAGAAGAAAAGCCAAATTTGACATTAGCTTCTTAAGAGATGGAAGACTAGAAGGTATAGTGTGTGGGAGCAATGACAAGCCTCAAAATAGGGCAGTGGATATGAAAATGAAATAAGGGCTGATTAGAGGTATGAATTAAAAGGATGTAGATTGACTGAAGGTGCTTAGAAGGAGATAACAGAGGAAAAGTATTTTAAAAATGTACATAATTTCCAGGTTATAGCTTGGGTACTAAGTGGGTAGCAATGCCAGTTATTAAACATTGATTATAAGTAAAGGAAACACTTGGATGAATGGGATAAGATTGCTCAGGACTTGAGTTTTAGAGATAAATGGGTATATAAATGCTGACCTAGCTTTCAGGCTGTAAGTTGAAATGGAAAATATACAATTGTTGCTCCTGTACTCTTGTATTTTGCATAAAGTTATTCCAATTAAGCTACAATACTATTAATTATGCCATATTTGGATCCCTGGTCAAATAACTTAGTACTTAGGAGAGAATGTTCATAGGGAGACAAATCATGGAAGAATCTATTTGGACTACTTATTTTTTTGATCACTGTGGATTTAAATATGTGAAAGATTTAGAAGCACATAGCTTAAAGGGAAATGACTTCTATTGTGGTCTTGGTTGTTTGAAACAAAAATATTTGTATCTTATCTTACTTGACATTATATTACCACAAGCCAAGACACATTTATTCCAAGAATTGTGGAATTGGTATGCCTGGTACAGTCTGTTACAAAACTCTGGAGTTAGGTTTTACAAATTTAACCATACTTGGCTTTAAAATGAAATGTTTATCTGGAAATTATGATGGTTAAGAGCAATTTTTATCCCACATCTCATTCTTAGTTGCTATATAACCTTTGTAAATTTAATGGAATTTTTGGATTTTAATCTCATTATATGCAAAATCAAGTTGGTAATAGTATCTAACTCATGATGGTGTGTAAGAGATGGATTATGAAACAGGCTAAGCACAGTCCCTCCCATATTAATAGACATCAAAAATGTTATCTATAATTAATATACAACTTCAATAATAAAGTAAAAATAGTAAGAAATACTGTAAGAGGAAAGGTTAAGATGAAAACATGTAAGGAACAACTGAAATATGGTTACTAATGGAGAGTAAATGTCTTGAAGTCAGAAACTGACTTATTTTTGTTTGTTTGTTTATTATCTGAGCACATAGTAACATTCTAAGAAAAGATTAAAAACTGTATCTAAAACATAGGAAGCTTAAAATTTACTTAAAGTAAATTTTAAAATAATACAAAAGTATACAAGAGTATGTTTGAGTGTTAATGAAAGCAGAAGAAATTCAAGAAGAAAAGAAGACAAGTATAAGAAAATAGAATTAAGTAAGCTTAATCAATAGGGTCACAGAGAATTGGACATAACGGAAGCAACTTAGCACAGCACAGCACTCATGCACACACAAGCTTCAGAAAAATTGTAATGCTAAAGATACTAGACTAAGAAAATCAAATTTAAAACATGAGTTAAAAATAAATAACAGACATATTTCAATAAACTGTACAAAATTTCAAAATACAAGTAAAATAAACATGCTAATTATGGAGATTTTCAACAAAATCTAACAAATGTTCATAATAAAAATATCAACAAATGAAGAATAAAAATGAGTTTCCTCATTTCAATAAAGGGCATCTACTCAAAACCCATAGCTGGTTTTATGTTTAATGGTAAAAGACTGAATGTTTTCTCTCAAAGATAAGGAATAAGACCCATTTGCTTTTACCACTTCTGTTCAACATTATATCAGTAGTCTTAAAGTTAGGTAAGAAAAAAGAAATGAAAGACCTCTAGATGGGAAAAAAAGATGGAAATTGTTTCTACTTGCAGAATAGACATGATTTTTTAGACAGAAAATCCCAAGGAATTCATATACAAATACATACATGTATATATGCAAGCATCACAAAATTATTAAAGCTAATAAAATAGTTGTGCAAGGCTAAAGGTGTGTAACAAATAAATTAAAATCAATTTCTATGCACTAGAAATGGACAGTTGGAAAATAAAATGTAAAACAATAATTTATAATTGCTTGAAAAGGAATATATTTAACAAAGAAGTACAAGACTTGTATATCTCAAGAAAGTAAGAAAACAGCCCAACCATGGGAAAGAGTATTTGAAAGTCATAAATCTGACATAAGTATCGAAACAATAAACACATTAAAAGAAGCTTAATATCATTAGTCAAAAGGGAACTACATATCAAAACCACAATGCAATGCCACTTCACAGTTAATACAATGGCTGTAATCAAAATAACAGAAAACAGGAAGTGTTAGTGAGGATGTAGAGAAATGGGAATCCTCACACGCTGTTGATGGGAGTATAAAATGCTGCATCTGCTTAAGAAAAGAGTTTGGCAGTTTCTTAAAAAGTTAAACATAGACTTACTGTATGGTCTAGAAATTCTACTCCTAGTATACACTCAAGAAAATTGAAAACATATGTTCATAGAAACATTTGTACACAAGTATTCATAACAGTGTAATACATTATAGGCAAAGAGTAGAAAACAACAGAAATGTCTATGAACTGATAAACAAATAAACAAAACGTTGCCTATCTACATGGTAGAATATTATTCAGTCATAAGAAGGAATGAAGTACTGATAATGCAGCAACGTGAATGACCCTTGAAAACACCATGCAAAGTCAAAGAAGCCAGACCCAAAAGGCCCCATATATATGATACGTAGAATTGATAAATACATTTGTAGAATTGATAAATACAATTGTAGAATCGATAAATACATAGAGACAGAAAGCAGGTTAGAAGCTGTGATGGTTAATTATAAGTGTCAACTTGACTGGGCCAAAGGTTGCCCAGATACTTGTTAGCAGTTATCTCTGAAAGTGTCTTTGAGCATTTAAATCATTAAATTTAAATGAGTACATTGAGCTCATCAATGCTAGTGGGTATCATCCAATCTGTCAAAGGCCTGAATAGAACAAAAATTTCTATTTTTTGGAGGAAAGGTAGATTTTCTCTCTGCTTGAGCTGAAACATCCATATTCTCCTACCATCATACACCAGCATTCCTTGTTCTTGGCTCATCACATTCAGAATAGAACTTATACCATCAGCCCTCCAGTTCTCAGCCATCAGATTTGAACCAGAACAATACCACCAGCTTTCTCCTGGACCCTCACCTTGTAGATGGCAGATTGGGGACTTACTAGTCTCCATGATCACTTGAGCTAACTTATCATAATAAACATATCAGAATAACACCACCAGCTTTCTCCCGGACCCTCACCTTGTAGATGGCAGATTTGGGACTTACTGGTCTCCATGATCACTTGAGCTAACTTATCATAATGAATTTCTTTCTATATATCTATCTGTATTGAGAAGACTCTTGAGAGCCTCTTGGACTGCGAGGAGATCCAACCAGTCCATCCTAAAGGAAATCAGTCTTGGGTGTTCATTGGAAGGACTGATGTTGAAGCTGAAGCTCCAATACTTTGGCCACCTGATGCGAAGAGCTGACTCATTTGAAAAGACCCTGATGTTGGGAAAGATTGAAGGCAGGAGGAGAAGGGGACAACAAAGGATGAGATGGTTGGATGGCATCACTGACTCAATGGACACGAGTTTGGGTAAACTCCAGGAGTTGGTGATGGACAAGGAGGCCTGGCATGCTGTGGTTCATGGGGTCACAAAGAGTTGGACGTGACTGAGCTGAACTGAACTGAACTGATCTATATCTTATTGGTTCTGTTCATCTGGAGAACATGACTAATGCAGTAATTGATAGGAATTGGTGGGAAGGCGAGTGCTAATAGGTATAAGGCTTCTTTCAGGGGTGATAAAAATGTTCTGGAATTAGATAGTCAGGCTGCACAGCCTTGTAAAATCCACTGAACATTATAGTTAAAATGTGGTATTTTATGCCATATGAATTTATCTCAATATTTTTTTTTAAAAATATGTATTAAGTAAAGATCTTAACGTAGGAGGTGTGGCCAAGATGGTGGAGTAGAAAGACCCCGGGCTCTCTTCCTTCAATGGGTATACCAAAACTACAATAATTTACAGAGCATCTATTTATGAGACTGACCTGCAGACAAACTGAAAATACTTTCCACAATTAAAGATATAATGAAGAAACCACGGGGAGATGAGAAGGAGGGCAGAGATGTAATACAGTCAGGACTTGCATTCCCAGGTAGGTGATCCAGAAACTAGGGGGATAAACATAATTTCAGAGTTTCTCTCCAAAGAGTGATGGGTACAGGTCTCATATCAGGCTCCCCAAGCCAGGAGTCCTGCACCAAGGAGACAAGAAGTCCCCAGAACATCTGGTTCTGAAGGCCAACAGAGCTTGCATACAGGAGAGCAATAGGAGCACAGGAAACAGATACTTCACTCTTAAAGGGCAATTGCAAAATCTCACAAGTTCCAAGTCCCAGCACAAAGACCGTGATTTGAAAGAGGTCTAGGTCAGACACAATTGCTGATCTCTTCAAGAGAGGCAGAAGGCACTTGGAACTCTGACTGGGCACATAGATACTAGGGGCAGCCATTTGGGGGAGCTCTTTCTACCATGAGGACAATCATGTCAGTAAACACAATTTTAGAGTTTCCCCTCTAGACCCCACACCCACCAGCAACTCAGCACTAGTCCTGGAACCCCAAGAGCTGAGCAGCCAGTTGAACCAGAATCAGGCCTAGCAACGATTAGGGTGGCACCAGCCCTGGGATCTCCAAGGCTGCAGCCAGCCCTACCAGAGCCTGACCCAATGCACCAGCAGACCCGCAGCAACCCCACGAAGCAGGGCCTGGCAGCAGACTGGTCCAGCTGCCAGTCTGGCATACCAGCACTCTCACAGCAGTCAGTCCAAACACAGCAGCAGAGTCCACTCAGCCCACATATGGTTCTGATGACCAGATTATTTAAGAAAAATAATAAAGAAACACAGCTGAAGAATATGATAACTGAAGTAACAAATACAGTAGAGGAAATCAATAGTAGGGTAGATGATACAGAGCAATGGATCAGTGATCTGAGTAGTGGTAATATGCCAAGCCTAAGAGAAAAAAATAATAATTTTAAAAACTGAGAATAGTTTAGGACATCTCTGGGACAACATCAAGCGAATGAATATTCACACTTATAGATGAAGAGAGAAAGGGGAGAAGAGAGAAGAAGAAGAAAAGAGAAAGGGGGAGAAAATTTATTCAAAGAAATAGTACCTGAAAATGTCCCTAAAATGTGAAAGTATAGATGCTAGGAGTATAAAGAGTCAAAAACAAAACGAACCCTAAGAGAAGTCAACACCAAGACGCATTAATATTAAATATGAAAATTAACTAGAGAACCTTAAAAGCAATAAGACGAAAGCAAGTAGTCATGTAAGAGGGAACCCCCATAAGACCATCAACTGACTTTTCAGCAGAAACACTGCAGGTCAAAAGGGAATGGCACAACATATTCAAAATAATAAAAGAAAACAACAGCAAAAACAACTACATCCATAAACACTCTACTCAGTATCCGTCTTACATTAGGTCTTTAATCCATTCTGAGCTTAGTTTTGTGTATGTCAGAAATCATTCTTTTACATGTCCAGTTTTCAGGGTACCATTTATTGAAGAGACTGTCTTTTCTCCATAGTACAGTCTTGCTTCCTTTATTGTAGATTAGTTGAACATAGTTGTATGAGTTTATTTCTGAGCTTTGTATCCTGTTCCATTGATCAATATTTCTGTTTTTTCGGTCAGTACCATACTGTTTTGAAGACTGTAGCTTTGTAGGATAGTCTGAAGTCAGGGCGCTTGATTCCTTCAGCTGCATTTTTCCTTTTCAAGATCACTTTGTCTATTTGAGGTCCTTTGTGTCTCTATACAAATTTAAATTTTTTTGGTCTAGTTCTGTGCAAAATCCCTTTGGTAACTGGATTAGGACTGCACTGAATCTGTAGATTGTTTTGCATAGTATAGTCTTTTTGATTATACTGATTCTTCCAATCCAATAAAAGAATATGGTATATCTATCTGTTGTTTTCTCTTTGATTTCTTTCATGAGCATCTTATACTTTTCAGAGTATAGGTATTTTGCCTCCTTAGGTAAGTCCCTTCTTAAATGTGATGGTAAGTAGCATTTAAAAAATTTTTTTCTGTTTTATCTTTTATTGTCAGTGTATAGAAATGCAACATATTTCTATGAATTAATTTGGATCCTTCAAAATTTCCAAATCCATTGATAAGCCCTAGTAGTTTTCTGGTAGCCTCTTTAGGATTTTTTTTAGTATATAAATACTATCATTTCATCCTCAAACAATGACAGTTTTACTTCTTCATTTAAACCTGGAATCTTTTTATTACTGTTTATTCTCTGATTGCTGTGGCTAGGGCTTCCAAAACTACGTTGAATACAAGTGGCAACAGTAGACATCCTTGTTTTGTTCCTAATCAGGAAGAAGACCTTTCATTTTTCACTGTTGAATATGATGTTGGCTGTAGGATGGTCATTCTATTCGGTTCAGTTGTTCAGTCATGTCTGACTTTCTGCAACCCCACGGACTGCAGCAGGCCAGGCTTTCCTGAGCTTCACCAACTCCCAGAGCTTGATCAAACTCATGTTCATTAAGTCGGTGATGCCATCCAACCATCTCATCCTCTGTCTTCCCTGCTCCTCCTGCCTTCAACCTTTTCCATCATCAGTGTCTTTATAATTAGTTGGTTCTTCACAACGGGTGGCCATTGGAGCTTTAGCTTCAGCATCAGTCTTTCCAATGAATGTTCAGGATTGATTTTCTTTAGGACTGATTGGTTTGATCTCCTTGCTGTCCAAGGGACTCTCAAGAGTCTCTTCCAACACCAGTTTGAAAGCATCAATTTTTTGGTGCTCAACTATCTTTATGGGCCAACCCTTACATCCATATATAACTATTGGGAAAAAAAACATAGCTTTGACTATATGGCTCGTTGTCTGCAAAGTAATGTCTCTGCTTTTTAATATGCTGTCTAGGATTTTCATAGATTTTTTTCCCAAGGAGCACGCATCCTTTAATTTCATGGCTGCAGTCACCATCCACAGTGATTTTGGAGCCCCAGAAAATAAACTCTTCCAATGTTTCTATTGTTTCCCCACATGCCATGAAGTGATAGGACCAGATGCCATGACTTTTTAAAAGTTGAGTTTTAAGCCAACTTCAACACTCTCCTCTTTTACCTTCATCAAGAGGCTCTTTAGCTCCTTTTTGCTTTCTGCCATAAGGGTGATGTCATCTGTATATATGAGGTCATCGATGTTTCTCCCAGCAATGTTGATTCCAGCTGTGCTTTATCCATTTCTCATGATGTACTCTGCATATAAGTTAAGTAAACAGGGTGACAATATACAGCCTTGACGTACTCCTTTTCCTGTTTGGAACCAGTCTGTTGTTCCATGTCCAGTTCTAACTGTTGCTTCCTGACCTGCATACAGATTTCTCGAGAGGCAGGTCAAGTGGTCTGGTATTCCCATCTCTAGAAGAATTTTCCAGTTTGTTTTGATCCAGATAGCCAAAGGCTTTTGCATAGTCAATAAAGCAGAAGTAGATGTTTATCTGGAGTTCTCTTGCTTTTCCAATGATCCAGTGGATGTTGACAATTTGCTGTGGTTCCTCTGCCTTTTCTAAATCCAGCTTCAACATCTGGAAGTTCTTGGTTCATGTACTGTTGAAGCCTGGCTTAGAAAATTTTGAGCATTACTTTGCTAGTGTGTGAGATGAGTGCAAGTGTGTGGTAGTTTGAACACTCTTTGGCATTGCCTTTCTTTGGGATTAAAATAAAAACTGACCTTTTTGAGTCCTGTGGCCACTGCTGAGTTTTCCAAATTTGCTGGCATATTGAGTGCAGCATTTTCACAGCCTCATCATTTAGGATTTGAAATAGCTCAACTGGAATGCCATCACCTCCAGTAGCTTTGTTTGTAGTGATGCTTCCTAAGGCCCACTTGACTTCCCATTCCAGGATGTCTGGCTCTAGGTGATCACACCACTGAGGTTATCTGGGTTGTGAAGATCTTTTTTATATAGTTCTGTGTATTCTTGCCACCTCTTCTTAATATCTTCTGCTTGTCATATTTGGCCTTTATTATGTTGAGGTATAGTCTCTCTATGCCCACTTTCTGGAGAATTTTCATTATAAATTTGCATTCAATTCTAAGAGTAGCTTTTTCTGCATCTATTGAGAAGATCAGATGGTTTACATTCTCCAATTTTTTAATGTGGTATATCACACTGATTTATTTGTGGATATTAAAAAATCTTTGAATCCCTGACTTGAATCCCACTTGATCATGGTGTATAATCCTTTTAATATATAATTGGGTTTGGTTTGCTAGTATTTTGTTGAGATGTTTTAAGTCTATATTCACCAGTGATATTTTTGTGCTATTTTTTTTCTGGTTCTGATAAGGTGATGGTGGACTCATAGAATGAGTTTTGGAATGTTCCTTCCTCCTTCTTCTGAAACATTTTGGAAGAGTTTCAGAAAGATAGGTGTTATACACACACACACACACACACACACACACACACACACATACATATATATAACATAATAAGTAATATTTCATTATATATACTGTAATATTACACAGCCATGAAAAGAATGAAATAATGCCATTTGCAGCAACATGGTTTATCACACTAAGTGAAGTAAGTCAGAAAGAGAAAGATGAACATTGTGTGATATCTTCCATATGAGAGCTCTAAAAAAAGACAAATGATCTTATTTATAAAGCAGAAACAGAAGCACAGATTTACAAAACTATCTTCTGGTGACCAAAAGGGAAAGGAAGGGTGGGAGGGACAAATTGGGGGTTTGGGATTGACATATACACACTACTTTATTCAAAATAGATAACTAACTTGTACATACTTGATAACACAGGAAACTCTGTCCAATTTTCTGTAATAACCTAACTGGGAAAATAATTTGAAAAGAATAAATCTATAATATATATATTATTTTATATATTTTTATAAAATATATATAATATATATAACTGAATCACTTTGCTATACACCTGAAACTAACACTACATTGTAAATTAACTATAGTCCAATGTAAAATAAAAATTAGTAAACAATTTAAAGTAACAATAAAATAATTTTCCTATAATCAACAATTTTTTCCAGCCACCATCACCACCAACAAAAATACTCTACTTCAGAATGCTATCACTCATCTTTGAAGGAAAGACCAAGAGTTTTGGAGACACGCAAAAGCTAGAAATGTTCAGCACCACTATAGACTTTATCAGAAATGTTAAAGGAACTTCTCTAAGTGAAAAATTAAAGACCACTGTCAGAAATATAAAAATTACAAAGGAAAAAGCATCTTTGGTTTCAACAAATGCACAGTAAATATAATAGGTCAACCACCTTTAACAACAGTAAGAAGGTTAAAAGAAGAGCAGTGAAGTCATTTATATTTATAATAAGTAATCCAGGGATACACAAATCAAAAAAGTTATTGTAATGTCAAAACCATTAAATCTTACATGGAGTGAAAGTGCAGGGTCTTTAGAACCCATTCAAACTAAAAAACATCATTGATTAAAATAATCACATATACATTTATTATATTTATGTACAGTTATATGAGTCACATTGTAATCACAAACCAAAAACCTAAAATAGATACACAAATACAAAAAGAGAAAGGAATCCAAACACAGTATCAAATATAGTCATCAAATCTGAAAGAAAAGGAATGGAAAGCAGAAAGAGACACAAAAACTGTAAAACAATCCCAAAACAGTTAACAAAGTGGCAATAAGCACATACTTATCAATAATTACTTTAAATTTAAAAGGACTAAATGCTTCAACCAAAAGATATAGAGTAGCTGAATGGATACAAAAACAAGAAGACTTCATATATATATATATATGCTGCCTACAAGAGATGCATTTCAGATCTGAATACATACACAGACTGAAAGTAAGGGGATGGAAAATGTATTCCATGCAAAAGGCAATTAAAAAAAAAAACTGGGGATAGCAATACTTACATCAGACATAATAGACTTTGAAACGAAGACTGCAACAAGTTGTAAGTAAGGATACTGCGTAATCATAGATGAATCCAGCAAGAAGATATAGACATTATACCTATTTATGCATCTGAGGTAAGAGCATCTGAATACACAAAGCAAAATTAACAAATGCAAAGGAAAAAACAGAAAATAATAGTCACAGTAAGGGAACTTAACACCCCACTTACATCAATAAACTGGTCATTCAAATGTAGAATGTCAGTAGGGAAATATAGCTTGAAGGACACATTAGATCATATAAACTTAATAGAACATTTCTTCCAAAAGCAGCAGAATACACATTCTTTTCGAGTGCACATGAAGCATTCTCCTGTATAGATCACTTGTCCAGCCATAAAAAAGACTCAGTAAATGTAAGAAGACTGAAATGTGCAAAGCATCTTTTCTGACCACAACACTGACTGTGTATGCTCAGTTGCTTCAGTTGTATCTGACTCTTTGTGACTCTATGGACTATAGCCCTCCAGGCTTTGGGGGCTTCTTTAGGCAAGAAAGCTGGAGTGTGTTGCCCTGCCCTCCCTTGGGGGATCTTCCAAACCCAGGGAGCAAACCCACATATCCTTCATCTCCTGCATTTCAGGTAGATTCTTCACCCACGTAGCTACCTTGGGAGCCTGAGCACAACACTATGAGACTGTAAATCAACTACAAGTAAAATTGCAAAAAAGATAAACAGGTGAGGATACACAGTCAATGGTTCACTCACTAAAAAAATCATAGAGAAACTTTTACAAATGCTTACAGACAAATGAATATGGAAACACAATGATAAAAAGTCCATGGGATGCAGCGAAAGCAGTTTTAAGAGGAAATTAAATAGTAATAAAAGTCAACCTCAGGAAAGAAGAAAAATCTCAAATGAACAACCTAACTTTATACCTAAGGGAAGTAGAAAAGCAAGAACAAAAAAATCCAAATTTAGCAGAGAAAAGAAATTATGAAGATCAGAAAAGAAATAAGTAAAATAGAAAATAAAAAAATAGAAAAAAGTCAATGACGTTAAAAGTTGATTTATGAAAAGATTTTAAAAAATGATAAACTTTTAGCCAGACTCATCAAGAAAGAGGGCCAAATAAATAAAAATCAGAAATAAAAGAGAAGTTACAAGTGACACCACAAAAATATAAAGAATCATGAGAGATTACTATGAATGATAAAATGAACAAAGTAAAACAAATGGATAAAGTTCTAGAAATGTACTATCTCCTGAGATTCAATCAACAAGAAGTAGAAACTATGAACAGACAAATTACCAGTAATAAAATTGGATCAATAATTTAAAAAAAAATGCCTTCCATCCAAAATCCAGGACTGATGGTTTCACAGGTTTATTCTACCAAACATTTAAAGAAGAATTTACACCTATCAGACTATTACCCCTATTCAGACTTTTCCAAAAAAATGAAGATAACTCTTCTAAACTCATTCCATGAAGCCAGCATCACCCTAACACCAAAACTAGACCAAGACACCTCATACACACAAACAAAAATTGCAGGCCAATGTCACTGGTGATCATATTTTAAACAAAATATTAGCAAATTGAGTTTAAGGGTTGAAAGGATTATACACCATGATCAAGTAGAATTTATCCCAGGAATGCAAAGGTGATTCAATTTTTGTGACTCAGTCCATGTGAAACATAACACCATAACACATAACACCAAAACACAATAACAAATTGAAGAATAAAAATCACATGATCATCTCAACAGATGCAGAGAAGCTTTTGATAAAATTTAATATTCATTTATGATTTTTAAAAAAACTATCCAGAAAGTGGGTATAGAGGGAACATATCAAAACATAATGAAAGTCATATATGACAAACCTACAGTGAAAATCATATTGAGCTATGAAAAGTCGGAAGCATTTCCTCTAAGAACAGGAATAAGACAAGGATGCCCCCCTCACTACTTTTATTAAACATAGTATTTGAAGTCCTAGCCATACCTATTACACAAGAAAAAGAACTCAAATTGGAAAGAAGGGAACATATTCATTGTTTGCAGATTACATGATATTGTTTACAAAAAATCCTAGAGATGCCACCAAGAAACTCTTAGAATTCATTAAGTAAAAATTGCAGGATATGAATTAATATACACAATTCTATTACACTAACAACAAACTAAGAAAACAATCTCATTTACAGTGGCATCAAAAAGAATAATACGCCTAGGAATAAATCTAACCAAGGATGAAAAGAACTATATTCAGAAAGCTGTAAGACATTGATGGTAGAAACTGAAAATGCCACACAGAGTGGAAATGAATACTCCACTCAGAGAGCAGAAGAATTAGCATTGTTACAGGGATTCCTCGAGACAATCTACAGATTCAATGGTATCAAAACATCAGTGTCACTTTTCACAGAGCTAGAACAAATAATTCTAAAATCTGTAAGGACCGTCAATAGCCAAAACAATCTAGAGCAAGAACAAAGCTGAAGGTACCATGCTTCCTGATTTCAAACTAAACTGTGAGACTACTGTAATCAAAGCAGTATAGTACTGGCACAAAAATGACATACAGACCAATGGAACAGAATAAAGAGCCCAGAAATGAATCCACCCCCATACGGACAATTCGTATTCAACAGAGGAGACAAAAATATAAAATGCGGAAAAGAGAGTCTTTTCAATAAATTATCCTGGGAAAACTGTATGGCCTCATGCAAAAGGATCACACTGGACAACTTCCTCATACCATATGCAGAAATAAATTGAAAATGGAGTTAAGCCCTAAATATGAGTTGAAACCATAAATCTCCTATTAGAAAAGAGTCAGTATGCTCTTCGACATGGGTTTTAGCAATACTTTTTTTGCTATTATATTTTCAGGCATGGGAAAGAAAAGCAAAAATAAACAAATGAGACTCAGTCAGTTCAGTTCAGTTCAGTCGCTCAGTCGTGTCCGACTCTGCGACACCGTGAATCGCAGCACACCAGGCCTCCTTGTCCATCATCAGCTCCCGGAGTTCACTCAGACTCACGTCCATCGAGTCAGTGATGCCATCCAGCCATCTCATCCTCTGTCATGCCCTTCTTCTCCTGCCCCCAACCCCTCCCAGCATCAGGGTCTTTTCCAATGAGTCAACTCTTCACATGAGGTGAACAAAGTAAATGAGACTACACCAAACTAAAAAAGCTGCTGCACAAAGAAAGAAACTGTCAGTAAAACAATAAAGCAGCCTATTGAATAGGGAAAAATATTTACAAATAATTTATGAAACAATGGGTTAATATCCAGAGCACACAAAGAACTCATACAACTCAACATAAAAAAAAAATATTTAAAAAACCCAACTGATTGAAAATTGGCAGAAGACCTGAATGGACATTTTCTTCTCAAGAAGGCATGCAGATGGCCAACAGACACATGGAAAGATGCTCAGCATCACTAACTTTCAGTGAAATGCAAATCAAAATCACCATGAATATTCCCTCACATGTATGAGAATGGCTATTATCAAAAGATATCAAGTAAGTATTGCTGAGGATGTGGAGAATGGGAATGCTCATACACCGTTGGTGGGAATGTAAACTGGTACAGCCACTCAGAAACAGCCCGAAAGTTCCTTAGAAAATTAAAAGCAGAACTTCCCTATGATCTAGTGATTACACTTTTTTTGAATATTTAAGGGAAATAAAAACACTAACTTGAAAAAATATGTGCACCCCAATGGTTATTGCAGCATTATTCATGATAGCCCAGATATGGAAGCAACCTACATGAGTGGATAAAGAAGCTGTGTAGTGTGTACATATATATATATATATATATATATATATATACACACATATATACATACATATATTATATATATATATAATATTCCATTGTGTAATATTCCATTGTGTATATATATACACAATGGAATATTACCCAGACAGGAAAAGAATGAAATCTTGCCATTTGCAACAAAACAGATAGACCTTATAAGGTATTATACTGAGTAAAAAACATCAGAGAAAGACAAATACAGTATGATTTCTGAAATGAATGCAAAACGAAAGAAATGAAACAAAGCAGAAACAGACTCACAGACATAGAAAAGAAACTGGCAGTTGCTAGAGGGGAAAGGTCTAGAAGTCTGAGTGAAACAGGTATTGAATAGGCAGGTTGTACACCTGAAACTAAAGCAATATTGTAAGTCAATTATACTTCAACTAAAAAAAAAAACAAAAACACGTAAAATGTCATTTGCCCCCAGACCTGGATTTTGCATCAAAGTAATTAGACATCAGCACACCTCACTTTCATGGGCCCTCTCAGGCCCTATGAAGGGATGCTGTTCAAGGAGTTATCAATTTTTGCAAAGTTTATAAATGTAAGAAATTTAATTGTGATTGGTTAAGAATGGCTCCTTTCCACTACAGTCCCCTCTTCAACTCCTTTCCTTTGTGTTGGGTGGCATTAGCACAGCTGTAGGGATCTGGGAGAGGAGGCTAAAAGGAAGCTTATTTTATAAATGTTACTGCCTTATGTAGAGGCTACAATCAGCCAGAGCCGACTCATTGGAAAAGACCCTGATGCTGGGAAAGATTGAAGGCAGGAAGAGAAGGGGACAACAGAAGATAAGATGGTTGGATAACATCACAGACTCAATTCACTTGAGTTTGAGCCAACTCCGGGAGATGGTGAAAGACAGGGAAGTCTGGCGTGCTGCAGTCCAGGGGGTCGCAAAGAGTCGGACACGACTGAGCAACTGAACAACAATGAGCCAGAGATTCAGAGAAGAATCTTAATGTCACGTAAGTTCTAAGTTAGATACTCCATGACTTCCTGGTGTGTGAGCGGCTTCCTAGGATACTCCTGTTGCGAATGCCTAATTTCCTCTAGGTCGTGACCCAGAGTCAAAGATGAGTTGCAAAATGGACGAGTCCTGTGATAGCAAGCACCGAGGAGGAAGAGGGTAACAGAGGAGGAACAACTTGTACAGAACAGAAAGGTCATATATAGAACCTCCTTACAAATCTTACGGCTCCTATGTGAACGAAAATGGATAGGGCTTTTCCGTTGGCCTTACATCATGTTCTTATAATGATATAAGAAAAAGACAAAAGAAAATGTTCTAAATTATCAGCAATACAAAGACAGTAAAAAGAAAATTCAATCAACTTGCTGGAAGAAAACCAGAATTCTATTTCTATTCTCTCTGCAGAAAATGATTGCACATTGTCCTATGAAGAGATACTTCAAAATTTGTACTTCCTCGTGATTTCTTTTCCCTATGGAAATTAAAAATTAACTTTACTTAGTAATTTTGTAATCTTTTTATTAAGGAAGTAAACCCCCAATAATGTAGCTTTAAATCCCACACAACCTGGGTCTGTTCCTACCTGACTCTTAGCAAATATTAAGGATTGTATTAAAATAAAAAAAAAAAAGGTTTTAGCTTTTTCTTGCTCTGCCCTTTCCTGTGAGAAAAGTATCTGACAGGACAGTGAATATCATGGCTTAGGTCACGGGGTCTGAATGACTGATATCCTGCACAGGTACCGTGTTTGCCTCTCAAAACCTCACTTAGTTAAGTAAGTACTTCCAAAATATCAGCAGACTAGAATATCCTCTTTTTTTTTTTTTTCCTGAGAGTTGAAGACCAGATTACTGTATCATCTTTACCCAAACCTGAAGAATTCCTCCTGGGCTGTTCTTATTCTTACCTTGCATAGATTCTGGACATTTCATTAAGAATTTTGAATTTACAATCTCTCTCTTAAAGTATACATTTAGTGCCTAAAATAATCTTGTCATCACAAATATTTTCAGCACTATCCAAAATAACCTTTTCAATGCATCACTGTCTTTATTATACTTGTCAAAAGCTTTGAGGTTGTCACATATTTAATAACCTGAATTAAGAAAGTACAGATGAATGTAGGAGGCAAACACCCCCAGGTTTACCTTGGATATAGATGCCCAAACTGTCAGAGGAAAGGAAAAGGGGATCAACATATGATCCTACATGAACATTTTCAGATTATTACAGATGGTTCCCAAAAAAAAGTTTTGCTGCCGAAGTTATATTTACATATGAGAAAACTATTTAAGTGATGTTTGACAAGGTAGGAAAAGCAACATTTTTATATTGTTCATTGCTTTGGGTCTTTAGGTTAGTGAGAAATCCTTTAGAATATATAATTCTCAGAGCAGGAACTCAATGCAGATAACAGTGTGTGAGAAGCAAGTCCAAATGTTGCGAATATAAAGGATTGAAGCTTTGAAACAGCCAGCGGTGTTTCATCCAGCAGGTAAGGGCTAGATGACAGATCTTCTAAGGCCAACAGTAGTCAGGGATACCTACTATCAGCTCAAGCTGAGAAACTACAAAAGTCAAAAGGGAATCATCTGTGCTTATTTCCCTGAGTATTCAAGCTGCACTTAAAAGCTTCAACCTTCCTAACGAAAAAGTTAGGGTGGGTTACAGTAGAGAAGGCAGGGAATGGAGGCAAATGTTGTTGTAATGATATTCATAAAGAGAAGATTCTTTCTCTCCTGCTTGCTCGCATTTGTACAAGAAAAGTTCAAAAGAATATTAGGGGTTTTGAATTTTGGATGTCTCAGTGACATGTTACACTATTTGCTGGCTTATGACACAACATTAAACCTCCAAGTATCTACTTCCATGCTTATAACTTTAGAATGTGAATTTCTTCTGCCTCTCCTAGGTGTCATATTTAGAACTGGAGTTGAAAAGAAAAGGGGAACTTTTCACATAAAGATATAGGCAAGGAAACAGCCATTACCCCTAGAGGATGGGGGAACGTATCTACATATATGTCAGTTAATAAGAGAAGGACACGTGGAGAGAATACTTTCAATTTCAAGTTTTTCAAAACCCTTTGTACTTTCTCTGAATATTAAAAACAAGCAAGGCTTTTGGCACATGGATGTCACTCAGGACTTCTTAAACCAAATCTTTGCAGCAAAATCTAAGGATTTGAATTATTCTTACACAGACAGGAAAGAAATCTGATAGCTTTATTCTGTGAATCTAAGCCTTTAAAAGTCAGTAATATCCTTGGTTTCATGTTGAATGCAAAATAAGCTACTTTTCTTATTGTAAAATATGCAAAATCCTCTCCCTTTTTGTTACATTAAACACAATGATGTCATTTCACTTCAGAAACAGCTATCATGATGGTGGTCAAAAGGTATAAACTTCCAGATATGAGATTTAAAAAAAGTACTAGGGATGAAATGTACAACAAGACTACTGTAGTTAGCGCTGCTGTACATTATATTTGAATGTTGTTAAAAGAGTAAATTAAGAATTCTCATTGTAAGAAAAAAAAACAAAACATTTTTTAGTCCTATGTGGTGATGGGTGTTAAGTCATGTATTATATGACTTAAACACATATAGCATTATATGTTGATTGTATCCGTAGAATTGGGGAAAAAATGACTAGCGTATACCAAGAGATTCTTAGGCAAGCCAGAGGTAGGGTTGGGAAAGTAGACTTTGTAATGCCCTTTGTTACTTCTCTCTTTGGAATAATCACCGTGACCTCATTTTCCCAGTTTAGAAAAAAATGAACTGTACTTTGACTTGCTTCTATTTTTAAAGCTACACATCCCATCATTTGAAACATGTTTTAATCAAATCAAGCAAAGATGTCTGGGGTGATTAGCCTAGGATTTTCATTCCTTGAATTCTCTTGGCTTTGGATACCCAACTCCTCCTCTTTTACATTCCCCAGATACTGTTGATTTTTTCCAGTTGTAAGCCTTACCTCGTTCATGTTTATTTTAGCTTGTTTGTGTGAAAGTTGACACCATACAGTGATGAGAATCATGTTCTCAGCTTAAAGGCTCAACATTTAACAGAGATTTTTAACTAAGAGACCCAGTGCCAACTGTAGCTACCTGCCATTCCTAGATGATCTGCTTTGTTTTATTAAAGGTCAAAAAAGCCAAAATTAAGTTTTTTAAAAGATGTCTTCCCAGAGCACAGTTGTCAGAGAAGACAACAGAAAATTTTTAAGAATCTGATTTTAGTAGAAAAAGAAGCATTGTTAAATTACTGTACATCTCATATCTGTCATTATTTATTAAATTGCTATTCTGCCCTCATTCTAGGTGGACAGGAAAGATGTGAAACCGTTAATGACAGCTTATAGACAGATATGGAAGGGAGCATTTCTGATGAAAAATTGTTAATACAGAAAATGTGGGTTTAGAGCGTTAAAGATTGTCTTTTCTTAGGTGAATTTAATATTTTTCTACCAGAGGTGATTGATTTAAATGTGGAAGCAAGGTTAAACATAAAACACAAGGTGAATAATCAGTGAGTCCAATACATTCTGGAACATAGAGAGCAAATGTGTAATGTTTGTTTATCAAATAATTCTCTTTGCATAATGATTCCAAAACCATCCAGGCAGCTCATTTCTTGAGCCAGACTTGCACTGCGGGACTACTGGAGTCAAAGAAGCTTTTATTGGATTTCTCTCTAAAATCTGAGGAAGGTAATAATCTCCTCCCCATGCATATTTTTCTTGAGTGTCCTATACCCCAAGTACATGTTTCACAGTAACCTCATAATACAAACCAAGCCTCCTGATGGTCTTCAAGTACACACTAATTCACATAGAAACAAACACTACAGCTTACTACTGCTAGGTTTCTTTGCAATGAACAGCATATTTTGCTCACTGGGGGAAAAGGCAGGAGGAAGCCTATTGTATTGTTAACAGTTATCTCTGAGTGAATAGGAGGAATTGCTTCCAAATACAATAACAGAATTACGGTAGATTAGTGTACTGTTTGAGCTTGAGTGCTGAGGTAAAATTGTTTTCTCTATTGCATGACCATGATCTTGAAAGTTTTCATTTTATTCCCATAATGGAGATGCTTGATCACATACTGAGTCAGGTAAATCACAAAGCCTACCCTTGAGCAGTCCTGGGCAGGCCATAACTAATGCCGTAGCTGAGGACTATGTTAACCACCACTCGGAGGAATAAAATCCAACACAAGCTCATTTGATCTGGCTTCAGTGCAAGTAGAGACTTTATTCAGAAATACAATAACGCAACAACAACAAATGCTCCACATTGTGAAAAAGAAGCCCAGGAACAAGTCATGGCAGCTTGCAGTCTTTCATTACTAGGGACAGCACGCCCAGCTCATAAACACTGGGCATCAGTGAAAGAAATAGAAACTTGGGAGCCCAGGGGAATGTTTATATACATTTGAGGATGAAAGAGCCGAGAGAGAGCAGAGCTATAGGATCAATTACAATGACGAACATGTGGTCGCTCACAGTTTTAACTTGGAACATGAAAAGGGATTGTGGCTTGGTACAGTACACGGATAGCCTATAACTGCAGCTTTGAAGAGAATGACCCACTTTTCTTTCTAGTAGCCGCTAAAATTAGGTAGCACCTTGCTTGAAACATGACCAATTTGAAATCAGTTCAAGCATTATATATAAGGATGAACAGAGATTATAATTTTGCCCTTTGAACACAGATTGGGAAAGAATGATCACCTTAGGTTAGGCGCGACTACTTAGAGAGAGCTAGCTGTATCCTCATGAGCTCGTAGTAAGAGTTAACAGGTGACAGACATGAAATGCTGCTAAGAAACAACCTCTATAGACATGAGCAGAAAACAAACGAGAAACAAATATGAGCATGGGATTTCTTTAAAACTACCACAAAAATTCCAGGAAACTTAAGAAAAGGTTTTAAATTATTATTATTATCAGGCTTCCCTGGTGGCTCAGCTGGTAAAGAATCCACCTGCAATGTCGGAGACCTGGGTTTGATCCCTGGGTTGGGAAGATCCCTGGAGAAGGGAAAGGCTACCACTCCAGTATTCTGGCCTGGAGCATTCCATGGACTATATAGTCTATGGGGTCGCAAAGAGTCAGACAGGACTGAGTGACTTTCACTTTACTTTGTTATTATCAACCCCATCCCAATCTGTATCCCATCTACTCATTCCACACTGAAAAGTTCTGTGGTAAGGGGGCTTACAGGTTAAAGTAACTTAATGCCCAAGGTAAGTCAGAGAACAGAGGATTTTTTTCTGAACTTTATTCATCTACTTACTTTTGGCTGTGCTAGGTCTTCATTGCTGCACTCAGTGAGCAAGGACTTGCTTCTCTTGTTGCGGTGTGCAGAGATTCCAAGATGTTGGCTTCAGGAGTTTCCCTGAGGCATGTGGGATCTTCCTGGACCAGGGATTGAACCCCTGTCCCCTGCATTGGCAGGTGGATTCTTATCCACTGGAACACCAGGAAAGTCTTAGGTGCTAATCTCAATATGTAAAATATGGTTTCCCTATTCTGCTGTTAGGGCTCAGAGTTCATTTTGATGGTATTTGAAGATACTAGAATCAACTGACTTAGACTTTCCAGCTTCTATTTCAGGCTCCCACTCTTTTTCCATGTGAGGTTCCCATGAAACCATGTACCCAGAGGTGACAACAAATGCTAAATTTAACCATGCCTTAGTCCCTGTCAGTTGGCCCCCAGGGTCCTATCACAAAGCTCTCTGAACATCTGGGTTGAGCACTTGGGTGCGTCTGAAGACCCAAGAGGAGTCTCTGGGTCCATGTGTCTCCATCTTAGCAGCAGCGGCCTGCCAGGACCAGAACTGGTTCTTACAGTAAAGGAGGGGTTGGTGGACATGGCTGGCAAGTGCCCCCATCAACAAGGGAGTGATGCATTTAATTCTATCAGTGCTTCCCTCTGACCAACTGAATTAGCTCCACCTTCTCTCTGAACCAAGAATGGGGCTGGGGAAAACAAGAAAGGGGGTGAAAAGAAAGAGCCTTCACTGGAAATGGAGCGGTGCTTAGGGCGCTCCTTTCTAGAGACTGGCAGCATCCCAGAGAATACATGCTTAATTCAGTTCCATAAGCAGCTATGTTCTGGGAGAATTGGAATGGGGGTAGGGTAGAGTAAGGCACCGGTTCTTATTCTCAAAAGAACTTGGGTCTAACAGGAAAATAAGCTCTCATGTTGCTGTTCAGTCCCTCGGTCGTGTCCAACTCTTTGAGACCCCATGGACTGCAGCATTCCAGGCTTCCCTGTCCTTCACTATCTCCCGGGGTTTACTAAAACTCATGTCCATTGAGTGGGGGATGTTACCCAACCGTCTCATCCTCTGTCGTCCCCTTCTCCTCCTTCCCTCAATCTTCCCCAGCATCAGGGTCTTTTCCAATGAGTCAGCGCTTTACCAAAGTATGGATGCTTCAGCTTCAGCATCAGTACTGCCAATGAATATTCAGGATTTATTTCCTTCAGGGTTGACTAATTTGATCTCCTTGCTGTCCAAGGGACTCTCAAGAGTCCTCTCTAGCACCAGAGTTCAAAAGTATCAATTCTTTGATGGTCAGCTGTAGGCAACCCACTCCAGGACTCTTGCCTGGAAAATCCCATGGATGGAGGAGCCTGGTAAGCTACAGTCCATAGGGTTGCAATGAGTCAGACACGACCGAGAGACTTCACTATCACATCTGTGCATGACTACTTGAAAATAATACTATGTAGAAAGTGATTTCTGTGTTTTTAAACCAATTTACATATGAAATTCAAGGAGAGAGTCATTGTTTCTGCTATGAATGTGAGGATACTCAGAAATGGCTAAAGCAGAAATATCTGAGCAAAAGTACTGAAGGACCAAAAGTGACTGTTGCAAATTAGTAGATGGACAAAACATAATGTCAATGAAAGAGAACAGAGAGAAGGCAGAGATTGCAACAAGAATTAGGGTAAGGTGACGTAAACCTACATGGCAAGTGTGATGAGTTCTCTAGCAAGAGCTCTGGAGGGCTGGGAGAGACAGGAGTGAAATACTTGGAAATTATTTAAGAAAGTATGTTTTGCCAAATTTAGGAAGGACTTGGAGTTATTTTGTTAAAAAAAATAAGAATTTTATCTTTTATATTGATGGTAACCTTGGAAGGGAAATGACATATTATTAGATCTGTGTTTACCAGAGATAATTCTGGCAACACTGTGAAGAATGCATTTGAAGTGATAAAGGTAGAAAAACCAGTTAGGAGACTAGTGCAGCTCTTGAGGATGTAAACTGGGAAAATGGGAGGGATATTGGGTCTAACAATTCTGATTTACTCACTAGACGGTGAGGCTGAAAAATAGGGCCACCAAAACTATTTTTGGATTAGTTTAGGTTGGGAAGATGTAAGGTTTTACAGACTGTTGGGGATCAGTCAGTTGTTCAGAATAGTGCTGGTCAGTTTCCTAGTCATTTTTTATTATGAGAAGCATGTGTTTTTTGTAAATTTTCTACCTATGATTCACTATATAGTTTGAGCCATAGAAAAGAGCTTGACCAATTAACCATAAAAGGGCTCAAATCACATGTACCAGGCATGTAGCAGTTATTCAGCAGATATTTGTTGAACCAATATTTGTGAGATGAGGACGATGCTTGTCTCACATACCACTCTCTTGAACTGAGTTCAAGCTGTGAAGTAAGCTTGGTTTTTCTCTCTTCTAAGCTTCAGCTCTCCTTTTCAAATTCTCACTAGGATGCTATGAAAATAAATGGGGCAACAAGTGTATTTTTTCCACCACAATAAGTATTGCAATATGCTTGTCATTTTAGTTTTCTTGTAGAACCTGAAGATTCATTAGCAGAATGTTCAAACATACCTCCAGCTGATTTGATTGATTTTTAAAATGTATGCAAACATCATTGACATTCATTCAGTTTCATTGATCCCGATGAAATTCTATGTATGTATTTAAAAATAGGACACTTTAATGAGTTATACAAATGATAGTAATAATACATGTATATATGTTTTGACAACTTCTGTGATAAGCACTTTACATACTGATAATCCTCCATTTTACTCTGAAATGGGCATTTTTACTAGACTTAGGCATGTAAAACTTGGGCACAGAAAAGGTAAATAGCATACCCAATGTCATACAGCAGGTCACTGGAGAAGCTGATAGTTGAACCAGCCAGTGGGATTCCCAATCCCATGCTTTTAACCCATGCAAATGCCCTGTACAATTTCATACCTTTTTTTTTTTTTTTTTGCCATAGGTAGGATTCCTTTTACTAGCAAGAACAGATTAAATGAAAGTCCAACAACATTTGGATTTTTCCCATAAGGAAAACATTCATGATATTTTTTTGAACTCTATGATGTCAAATTGTTCCAAAAGTGTTTTTGGTTCCCCTAGTTTTCAGTCTCTCTGTCTAGTGAGTAATCAGCATTTTTCGATCCAGCACCCCTCTCACTCCCTCAGCTGATATCCCCAACAGCTGCATGAGCCCCCTAACTGGGTTTTCTGTCTGGGTTTTCACTGCCATTCCATTCTTCGCAGTGTTGCCAGGATAACCCTGGTAAGCACTGACCTGGCATGTCGTTTCTTGCAAAACCTTCTGCGGTTTCCATTATCATCAAACTTCTTGTCCTTTTCTTTGGCCACAAGGGAAATTCTCAGAAAGTAACCTTTTTGGAGTCCTTTCATCAATTGAAATGTCCATAAAACAATAAAATGACCATAAAACAACAAAATCACATAAATAAACAAAAAATAATTTATCTTCTGTAAATTTTTTTTTTTTTTAGAATATTCTGGAGGCATTTTATTTTTTTTTTGAGCTTTATTTTATGTATTTATTTTTTTATCTTTTTTAAAATTTTTTTAATTTTAAAATCTTTATTTCTTACATGTGTTCCCAAACATGAACCCCCCTCCCACCTCCCTCCCCATAACATCTCTGTGGGTCATCCCCATGCACCAGCCCCAAGCATGCTGTATCCTGCGTCAGACATAGACTGGTGATTCAATTCTTACATGATAGTATACATGTTAGAATGCCATTCTCCCAAATCATCCCACCCTCTCCCTCTCCCTCTGAGTCCAAAAGTCCGTTATACATAGCTGTGTCTTTTTTCCTGTCTTGCATACAGGGTCGTCATTGCCATCTTTCTAAATTCCATATATATATTCTGTAAATTTTAAGATGTCTTAAGATTTCAGTTTTACTAGGAATTAAAGAGTTTTACCCATCATGGCGCCCACATTTGGCTATGCAAGAGAGAAGTGTTGTTTCTGACGAAGAACAGAAACTATTGAGAATGACCATTTGTAAAATATTTTGATAATATATTAATAATAAAAAGCTTATTATTATCAGAGCTTATCAGAGCTAAAATATATGCTATAAAGGAAAACAATAGAAAGATCTCTTAGAAACTGAGACTCTCCTAACTGAAAAAAAAAATTTTTAAGCACTTCTGTATTATTAAAACAGACACCAAACAGAAGGAAACAATTCAGATGATACCATATTCTCTGTTTACAGTACAGTTAAATTTTAAGTAAAAAGAAATAATTTAAAAAGACTCACATTTGAGAAGCCTAAAACTTCTAAATACCTCATAGATCAAATAAGAAATTATAATGGAACTTAGAAAATATGTAGAATTAATGATAAAGAAAATATTGCATATCAAAATTCACAAGACAAAATCAAACTGGGTCTTAGAAGTAAATAGTGAGCATTTTTTTGCAATTGCTTAAAGCAAATTTGGAAACAAATAAATTAAACAGTTAATGAAGCTATAAAAATAATGTAAGATAAAGATAATATAAGTAGAAATATAATAAAGAATAAAAATTGATGACATAGACTGTAAAGGAATAAAGTATGATAATCTGTATTATTTATTATGGATTAATAAAATTCACAAACCTCTAACAAGGCTAATCATGTAAAAAGAGAGATAACACTAATTAATCATATTAGCAAAAAATAAGAAAACTACACATAAGGTAATATTGTTTAAAATCATAATTTCTTATACAATTTTGTGCCAATAAATTTGAACATTTCAATGAGGGACAATTTTCTTGAAAAAATAAAACCCTAAAAAGAAATGATTATCTGAGTAAACCCATCTTTTTCTTTAAAATAGTTAGATAGATAAATATTCCTATAAAAATAAATTTGCAGAAGTTTTAGAAGTGCATTTTGCACACGTATTTGAAAAACATATAATTCTAATCTTACATTGATTGTTCCTTGTGGAAGAGTCTGCTAATTATCCCCAATGTCCATCATCCACCTCAAATTTCACCTGACTGTGGACATCCAACTAGAGATCACATTTTCCAGTGACCTTTGCAGCCTGTGTGGCTCTATGAGTAAATTATGGCTAATGAGATCTGAACAGAAGTGATGTGTGCGATTTCCAGGTCACATCCTTTCAGGATGATATAATCTGCCATCAGTTTCCTCTGTTTTCCCATCCCTATGAGCTGAAATATCCACTCCAGTTGTGGGTGAAATCAGCTTTCATCTTTTAGATGGTGACAAAAACTTAGAAGATGGGCATGCCACAAAAGAGAAGAAAGAACCTCGGTCCTTGGATAATCTTGTGAAGCCCAGAAGCTTGCTAACTGCCACACTGATTTTGTGCCACTGGGGTTTTTAATCTTATTTTTAGAACATCTTGTTCTGCATTCTTATTAGTACACCTAGTAACTTATTTATCCCAGTTGGACTTCCCTGGTGGCTCAGACGGTAAAGCGTCTGTCTACAAAGGGGGAGACCTGGGTTCGATCCCTGGGTCAGGAAGATCCACTGGAGAAGGAAATGGCAATCCACTCCAGTGCTATTGCCTGGAAAATCCCATGGACAGAGGAGCCTGATAGGTTACAGTCCACGGGGTCGCAAAGACTCGGACACGACTGACCGACTTCACTTTCACTTTCAGTAACTCATTTAATGAAGCTGGAATAACCTTCATTCCAAAATCAAAAGAATAAAAGAAAGAAAACTTCTAGACTTTTCTGACTTACTATAGGGCTTCCCTGATAGCTTACTTACTATAGCTTACTATAGGGCTTCCCTGATGGCTGACTTACTATTTGCCTGCAATGCAGGGGACCCCAGTTCGATTCCTGGGTCGGGATGATTCCCTGGAGAAAGGATAAGCTACTCACTCCACTATTCTTGGGCTTCCCTTGTGGCTCAGCTGGTAAAGAATCAGACTACAGTGTGGGAGACCTGGGTTCGATCATCCCTGAGTTGGGAAGATCCCCTGGAAAAGGGAAAGGCTACCCATTCCAGTATTTTGGCCTAGAGAATTCCACAGACTGTGTAGTCCAAGGGATTGTGAACAGTCGGACACTACTGAGCAACTTTCATTCATAGACTCTAAAGTCCTGGATTAAACATGCACTATCTAGGCCCAGTAATATTTTTTTAAAATATTGATCTATTCATTCATAAGGACTCTGTGATGTCTGCTTTGATAATACAGGGATAATTTAAAATTAGAAAATGTATTACAGCATGCTTGGGGCTGGTGCAAGGGGATGACCCACAGAGATGTTATGGGGAGGGAGGTGGGAGGGGTGTTCATATTTGGGAACGCATGTAAGAATTAAAGATTTTAAAATAAAAAAATAAAAAAAAGAAAGAAAATGTATTGAAAGAATTCATTACATGACAGATTAAAGGGGGAAAATGTGTAAAATCATCTCAATAGATACAGAAATGCTAGCATTTAACAATATTCAGCATCACTATTAAGAAAATTATAATCAAACTGGAATAAATGGGAAAGTTTTAACCTGATAAAGGATATAGATCAAAATTGTACAGTAAATGACATATTTTTCTGTAAAATATTATAAACCATTTCCTCTAACATAAGAAGCAAGATAAAGATGCCCACTATGTATTTTTCTACTCAACAGTGAATAAATAAGCCTTCAATGCATGCTCAAGAAAAAGAAATGCATGCTATAAGAAACACAAATAAATTTAAAACTGTTATTATTTACATTTAATATGAATACTTATTACATACATCAATTTTTGTGGATTGAGAGACATATACAAACTGAAATATACTCACTGAAATGAGACATATACAAACATCAATATCTATATATCTACGATCTAAATCTTAATAATATATACATGTAAAACTGTTAAGATTTAACATAGTTCAGGAAAAATGCATTGATTATCAATATTTTTATTTTTTAAAACTTACGGTTGGTTAAAATATATCATCACTGTAAATGTATAGAAAAAACAATCAAAGACTGATGTCCTGATTGTGCTTCTCAGAACACACTGTCAAGAAGACAATGCTACCTTGGGGCACCCATCAACACCCAGCCAACCTGCGAGACATTAGCTTCCTCCTGCCCTGTGCTTGATCTGTTTTTCAGATTTAAGATATGGGGCTTCCACATTGAACCCTGAAATTTTCCTCTATGACTGAAGCATTAGAATGTAGTGCTTAAATGTTTAAAAGTGGCCAGATGTTGGGATTTAAATGGCAGCTCCATCACTTCCTAGCTACATAATTTATTTGAAACTGCATTAAATTAAACTCTCTGGGCTTCGGCGTTTTTTCTCCGAAAGTGTGGATAAATGTAACACCTGTGTCACAGGGTTTCTAACGTTTATTGAGTGCTTTCTCTGTGCTTGGTACTACAGAATGCTTTTTCTTTTAAAATTTAGTTGTGCCATGTCTTCATTGCAGCACACAGGACCTTTGTTGCTACATGTGGGACCTTTGCTGTGACATGTAAGATCTAGCTTCCGGCCATGGATGGAACCCAGGCCCCCTGTGTTGGGAGCAAACTGTTAACCACTGGACCACCAAGGAATTCCCCGTAATGCATTTTTATTATTAATATAGGTTAGGACTGTGCCTGGTACATAATAACTGCTCTATGGTGGTTGGCTATGATCTTTAAATAATGAATAGCATGGTAGTTAAGGCTGTAACAGTTAGGTTGAGATCTTGACTTTGTCTCTCCCTAACTTTGTGAACTCGGAGAAAGCAATGGCACCCCACTCCAGTACTCTTGCCTGGAAAATCCCATGGGTGGAGGAGCCTGGTAGGCTGCAGTCCATCGGGTCGTGAAGAGTTGGATATGACTGAGTGACTTCACTTTCACTTTTCACTTTCATGCATTGGAGAAGGAAATTGCAACCCGCTCTAGTGTTCTTGCCTGGAGAATCCCAGGGATGAGGGAGCCTGGTGGGCTGCCGTCTCTGGGGTTGCACAGAGTCAGACACGACTGAAGCAACTTAGCAGTAGCAGCAGCAGCAACTTTGTGAATTAGGGCAAGTTATCATACTTACCTCTCTGGGTTCCCAATTTTCTCATCTATAATTGGGAGATTGTAACTGCTTCCTTAAGGTTGTTCTTTGACTAAATGTACTAGTGTATGTAAAGCTATACAGTGAGGGTATAGGGTTACATAGGGTTAATTTCATTTATTATTATTTTTATACACACTCATATCTCATGTATACACATGCACACACACTTTCTAAGTAACTCATGTTAGCAACTTAGCAGGAAGCTAGAATTTCACTTCATGATGGTCTGTGTCCACCACCAGTATACTCATTATCGCCTTTCTGAGTTAATTTATTCCAAAGGCTAACGTTCTTGCTTTCCACTCTATGGGCCCTCTGGTTAAACTGACTAGTCTGCCAGCCCTTAGGGCTTCCCTGGTGGCTCAGAGGTTAAAGCGTCTGCCTCCAATGTGGGAGACGTGGGTTCGATCCCTGGGTTGGAAAGATCCCCTGGAGAAGAATGGCAACCCACTCCAGTACTCTTGCCTGGAGAATCCCATGGATGGAGGAGCCTGGTAGGCCACAGTCCACGGGGTCGCAAAGAGTCGGACACGACTCTGGTTAAATTCACTAGTCTGCTAGCCCTTGGCCAGGGCTGAGAAAATTTAATACCTAGCATTGAATTGCTTGTCATGAACTGGTACATCAGTTTGTGACCACAGCTTTCCGTCATGTGACAAGATTTCTAGGACCTGAGAGAGGTTTATTTATCAAAATACCATGAAACTATCTGAGTAATTGGATTCATCTGTGTTTAGTGCAGGCCCCATCACTCATGATGTCTGCCACATTCAGTCAGTCAGTCAGTTCAGCCGCTCAGTTGTGTCTGACTCTGCGACCCCATGGACTGTAGCACGCCAGGCCTCCCTGTCCATTGCCAACTCCCAGAGTTTACTCAAACTCCTGTCCATTGAGTCAGTGATGCCACACAGTTCATTGAGTCATTCTGCCATATTGCCTGGATCCAATCTTGTCTCTCCATGAAGACAGTGAAACTTAGATGAGTTTCTGGTCCTCTTGGTACCTCAGTTTGTTCATTGATAAGTGGCAAAATTGTGGCACATTGGTGTGTTGTGAAGATTAAGTAGAGTCTACCATAAAGAAAACAAGAGTTACTACTATATCTCCTATTAATACTACTATTAATCTACTCATATAATAAATTCATTCATCTTGTCCTTGGCACTAGGGTAGTTATAAGAATGCAACATTAAGAAGATACATCCATGCTTATATGGAGCCAAATTGTAGCTGTATGCAGTGGGACAGAAGAGATGCATCATTGGAATAAACATCCATCTTTGGCAGTTCACAGCCAGAGGGAGCGGTTTACTTTTCTCTCTGGGAGAGAAGCGTGACCACTGAAGATTTCACAGAGAGGTTGAACTTTGTGTTAGTATCTGGCATAAACCTTCAAGAGGAGAATCTCTAGGTACAGGCTTGAAGGTGGAGAATGAAGTTGCCTCCTAAATTTCCAAGGTGCTACCTAAGATTTGCAGTCTGGCCCACCCTAGGAACTTCCAAACACCCCAGACTTCCCCATGATCCAGAAGCTAAAGTGTTGGAACTTCATGACTAATACCTGTGTCTCTTCTGATTGACCAGTATTATCCTATGGTTAATAGCTTGTTGTATCCTACAGATTGCTGACTAGTTAAACATTATCCCCGAGTACAGGTTGCAAAAATGTGCTATTTTACTTTATCACTTCTAATATTTGACATGTGAATTAGCATCATATATAAACTCAGATTTACCCTTTAATTCTTCATTTGAATGACTACTTTTTAAAGATTGAAATATACTTGATTTACAATGCTGTGTTAGATTCTGCTGTATAGCAAAATGATTGTTATACATATATCCATATATCACTGACTTGATAGACGTGAGTTTGGGTGAACTCTGGGAGTTAGTGATGGACAGGGAGGCCTGGCGTGCTGCAATTTATGGGATCGCAAAGAGTTGGACATGACTGAGTGACTGAACTGAACTGAACTGAATACTATTTTTCATATTCATTTCCATTATAGTTTATTATACAATACTGAGTATAGTTCCCTGTGCTATGCAGAAGGATCTTGTTGTTTATCTCTTTTATTTTTTAAGCATTTTGTTCTGTATTGGAATACAGCCAATTAACAATGTTGTTATAGTTTTGGGTGAACAGCAAAGGGATTCCAGCATACATACACATATATCCATTCTCTTTCAAACTCCCTTCCCATCCAGGTTACCATATAGCACTGGACAGAGTTTCCTGTTCTTATATAGTATATCTTTGTTGATTATCCATTTTAAACATAGCAGGGTGTGCGTGTCCATCCCAAATGCCCAAATGCCAACTATCCTGTCCCCTCATCCATCTCCTTGGCAACCACCAAGGCAGCCAACAAATCATGTTTGTTCTCTCAGTCTGTGAGTCTGTTGCTATTTTGTAAATAAGTTCACTTGTATCATTTCCTTTTGGATTCCACATATAACGGATGCCATACAATATTTTGCCTTCTCTGCCTGACTTACTTCACTCAGCACGATAATTGCTAGATCCATCCATATTGCTGGAGATGCCATTATTTCATACCTTTGAACGGTTGAGTGATATTCCATTATATGAATGTACCACGTCTTCTTCATCCATTCCCCTGTCGATGAATATTTAGGCTGTTTCCCTGTCTTGGCTATTGTAAACAGTGCTGCAATGAAGACTGGGGTGCGTGTATCCTTTCCAACCATATTTTTCTCTCGATATATGCCCAAGAGTGGGATTGTAGGGTCATATGGAAGCCCTATTTTTTGGTTTTTAAGGAACCTCCATACTGTTCTTCATGGTGGTTGTACCAGTTTACTTTCCCACTAACAGTGTAGGAGGGTAACCTTCTTTCCATACCCTCACCAGCATCTGTTGTTTCTGGATTGTTTGATGACGGCCATTCTGACTGGTGTGAGGTGGTATCTCATTATAGTTTTGATTAGTGTTTCTCTAATAATTAGGGATATTGAGCATATGATCTTCTGCCTTTTTGTCCTCTAGGTGTCTTCTTTGGGGAAATGTCTATTTAGGAATTCTGCCCATTTTAAAAAAACTTTCTGTTTTATATTGGGGTACAGCCAATTAACAATGTTCTGATAGTTTCAGTTGAATAGCAATATGACCTAGTCATACATATACTTGTTTCCTTTCTCCCCTGAACTTATGTTCTATCCAGGCTGCCACGTTAAAATTGAGCAGAGTTCCATGTACTATACGGTTGTTCCTTGTTCGTTATCCATTTCACATATAGCAGTGTGTATATGTCCATACCAAACTCTAACTATCGATTCACCCCATCCTTCCCCACCCCCGACAACCATCAGTTTGTTTTCTAAGTCTGTGAATCTGTGCAAAACCTTTTGAGTTTAAATAGGCCTCCTTTGTTCATGTTTTCTTTTATTTCCATTATTCTGGGAGATGGATCAAAAAATATATTGCTGTGAATTTTGTCAGAATGTTCTGCTTATGTTTTCTTCTAGGAGTTTTATAGTGTGTGGTCTCACATTTAGATCTTAACTCCGTTTTGAGCTTACTTTTGTATATGGCATTAAAAAATGGCCTAATTTCATTTTTCTACACGTAATGTCCAGCTTTCCCAGCACAATTTACAAAGAGAGTGTCTTTCCAATATTGTGTAGTCTTGCCTCCTTTGTCATTGATTAGTTGACCATAGGTGCATGGGTTTATTTCTTGGTTTCCTATCCTGTTTCTCTGACCTATATTTCTATTTTTTTGTAGTTCCATACTTTTCTGTGACTGTAGCTTTGTGGTATAGTCTGAAGTCAGGGAGTCTGATTTCTCCAGCTCTGTTTTTCTTTCTCAAGATTATTTTGGCTATTCAGGGTCTTTTGTGTCACCATACAAATTTTAAGATTTGGGGGCCCTAATTCTGAGAAAAATGTCACTGGTAACTTAGAAGGAATTCCATTGAATCTGTAGGTTGCCTTGGATAGTACAGTCATTTTGACAATATTGATTCTTCTATCCATGAACATGGCATATTTTTCCATCTGCTTGTGTCTACTTCATTGTCTTTCATTGATTTCTTCTAGTTATTGAAATATAGGTCTTTTGCCTCCTTAGGTACATTTATTCCTAAGTATTTTATTCTTTTTGATGTGATGATAAATGGAATTGTGTCTTGAAATCCTGTTTCTGATCTTTTGTTGTGAGTGTATAGAAATGCAACAGATTTCTGTGTATTAATTTTGTAAGCTACAATTTTACCAAATTCATGGATGAGCTCTAGCAGTTTTCTGGTAGTGTCTTTAGGATCCCCTGTGTGTAGTATCATGTCATCTGCAAACACTGACAGTTTAACTACTTCTTTTCCAATTTGGATTCCCTTTATTGCATTTTCTTCCCTGATTGCTGTAGCTAGGACTTCTAAAACTATGTTGAGAAATAGTGCTGAGAGTCGACATCCTTGTCTTGTTCCCCATCTTAGATGTTGAAGTGTGTTCTCTATGACCGTTTTATGGAGAATTTTTATCAAAAATAAGTGCAAAATTTTGTGAATAGCTTTTCCTTCATCTATTGAGATGATGGTATGGTTTTCATTCTTCAGTTTTTGATGTCATGTATCATATTGATTGATTTGCAGATACTGGGAAATCCTTGCATCCCTCAGACGAATCCCACTTGATCATGGTATATGATCTTTTTTAGTGTACTGTTGTATTCAGATTGCTGGTATTTTGCTGATGATTTTTTAATTTATATCCATTAGTCATACTGTCCCATACTGTTCCTTTTTGTGCTATCTTGTCTGATTTTGGTATCAGGGTGATTAGTGACCTCACAGAATGAGATAGGAAGGTTTCCTTTCTCTACAGTTTGTTGAACCAGTTTCAACAAGATTGTTGTTCTGTTGCTCAGTCGTGTCCAACTCTTTGCAACCCCATGGACTGCAGCATGCCAGGCTTCCTTGTGATTCACCATGTCCTGCAGTTTGAACAAACTCATGTCCATTGAGTCAGTGATGCCATCCAACCATCTCATCCTCTGTTGTCCCCTTCTCCTCCTGCCTTCAAACGTTCCCAGCATCAGGGTTTTTGCAATGAGTTGACTCTTCACATCAGGGGGCCAAAGTATTGGAGCTTCAGCTTCAGCATCAGTCCTGCCAATGAATATTCAGGGTTGAGTTCCTTCAGGATTGACTGGTCCAATCTCTTTGCAGTCCATGGGACTCTCAAGAGTCTTCTCCAGCACCACAGTTAGAAGGCATCGATTCTTTGGCACTCAGCCTTCTGTGTGGTCCAGCTCTCACATCCGTACATGACTATTGGGAAAACCATAGTTTTGGATATATGGACCTTTGGAAGCAAAGTAATGACTCTGCTTTTTAATATGCTGTCTATGTTGGTCATAGCTTTTTCAGAGAGCAAGTGTCTTAATCTCATGGCTGCAGTCACCTTCCCCAGTGATTCTGGAGTGCAAGAAAATACAGTCTGCCACTCTTTTCATTATTTCTCCACCTATTTGCCATGAAGTGATGGAACTGGATAGTGTAATCTTCATTTTTTGAATGTTGAGTTTTTAGCCAGCTTTTCACTCTTCTCTTTCACCTTCATCAAGATGCTCAGTAGTTCCCCTTCACTTTCTACCGTAAGAGTGGTGTTATCTGCATATCTGAGATTATTGATATTTCACCTGGAACTTGTTTGTTGTGTTCTTTTAATACTTATCTTTCTGTATTTTAAAAAAAAAGCAAAAGAAAATAAGTCTAAGACCTGATGGTTTCACAGGAAAATTCTGTCAAACATTTAGGGAAGAGCTAGTACATATCCTTCTGAAAGTGTTCCAAAAAAGTTCAGAGGAAGGAAAACTATCTCTTTCATATATACTGTTATTTGTATCTGCTAATCCCAAACTCCTAAATTATCCCATCTCTCCCCTGCCCTATGGTAACCGTAAGCTTATTTTCATGTCTGTAAGTCTGTTTCGTAAATAAGTTTATTTATATCATCATTTAGATTTCATGCGTTAAGTAACATCAGATGTTTTTCTTTCTGTTTCTGACTTTAACTTCACCTAGTATGATAATCTTTAAGTCCGTTCATGTTGCTACAAATGGAATATTTCATTGTTTTATGGTTGAGGTAGAATTCCTTTGTATATATGCACTGCAGTTTCTTTATCCATTTATCTGTCGATGGACATTTAGGTTGCTCCTATGCCTTACCTTTCATAAGTAATGCTGCTATGAACATTGAGGTCCTTTTCAAATTTCAAATATATACCCTAGAGTGGGATTGTAGGATCATATGGCCACTCTATTTTTAGCTTTGGAAGGGACTTCCATACTGTTCTCTATAATGGCTGTACCAATTTACATTCCCACCAACAATGTAAAAGTGTTCTTTTTCTCTACACCTTTTCCAGCATTTGTTGTTTGTAGCCTTTTTAATGATGGCCTTTCTGACCAGTGTGAAGTGATACCTCATTGTAGCTTTGATTTGTATCTCTCTAATAATTCACGAAATTGAATATCTTTTCATGTGTTTTTTGATCATCTTTATGTTTTTGGAGAAATGTGAATGACTACTTTTTAGCTTAAATAAACAGGTGATTCTTTTATTTTGCTTTTAATATTAATTTCTAGAATTTAAAATGCAAGGAGAAGCCACAGCAGAACCTGGAAAACACAGAAGTAACTTTTCCATTATTTTAGTCAATAAATACATGATCATTGTAAAAATACTATAAAATACTTAAAATAATTCCAGAATTAATCACTGCTAACATTGTTAAGGAATCCTTCCAGGTAATTTTTAATATCACTAGTGGTATATTGTATGTGTGCATGTGTGTGTGTGTGTGTGTGTGTACATAAATATTTACATGATCTGTGTTTATTGTACACATGAATTATTTTCCTTATTCTGCTCCATAAATCTGCAATTTTTCCAGTTAATGTATCTGGGACATTTTATACATATAGATATACTCTATTTAAAAGAAAAAAACCACTGTTTAGGATTCTGCCTAGAATGTGTAACATAACTTACAATGGATATTTAAGCAACCTCCAGACTTTCATTATTGTTAACTGTGTTACAGTTATTATCCCCGAACATATATCTTCACACCATTATAAAGGTTTTTCTATGAAATTGATTCTTTGAACATACAAGTAACTCGTGCTAATTGTTTTCAAATATAAATTGTCTTTAATGTGTAAAAAATGCAACTTTAATTATCTGAATCATTAAAATCCTTCTCTGAAAGCTTTATATATCCTCAAGCAGAAATAATAAGTAGATGATATAATTGTCCTCTGTCTAGGCTGAGGCAATGATGGTGACATTTGTTCTCAATTATTAATTAAATACATATGACCCCTTTAGATGAACAGGTGACACGGTTATTATTAGATGTGTTGCTTGTTTACAACAAGGGCATATTTAGAGGCTGAGATCAAAGTTCTAAAGCTGATTTCAAAATAGTAGCATTAATTGTGCTAAAGCCTAGGACTCATGAAGCAACTTGGAGAGAATTAAAGTGACCTAAATTACAAGAAAGTCACATGATTCCACCATTTCTATAAATCTACCACTTCAGACCATTGCCTTGATATTGGAGGGAGTTAAAAAAATTAAACAACAAAAATTCTATGCTATTCTATGCATGGGAATGGCTTAAACATCATTTATCCATCAATTCTGCTATTAAAACAAACAAACAAACTTTCACCACCTACTATGTGCCAACCTGAGTGTTAAGCATGAGCCTATAGCATTGAACAAAATGAACATGATTGCACAGTGCTCTTCTTGGACCTGCCATTTAGTGACCATAGTAATTTTTTGGAATGATTTTGTATATACTCATTCCCAACTATTTGCCCCAAGTTAATATTTTATTCCTAAGCTATTATATTTTTATAATTGTTCATGCTGCTCCCAGTCCTAATGGCTGAAAGTATCTCCTAACACACCATTCTCATCAGTTGTGCCAATTAAAAAAACAGTCTCTGTGTTGTTTATAATGTCCAAAATGTATACATTACAGCACTTCCATATTTTCCAAATCCATCCATCCAACCTGCTAGTGGATGCCTCTTCAGCCTCACACCCCAACATCACACACACACCCCCCAAAGCTTCTAACTCTAGGAAATACTGGGACCTTCCTTGTATAAATCTTGATTCAGTCTTATTTCCACTAGATTCCTTCCTTTCTTGCAATTGTTCATACACAGCTCATTATTTAAGACTCAAGTTAAGCCCTAACCTAACAAACTTAGTTGTCCTTTTGCTTTTGTGTGACAAACAGTGAGCTAAGTACTGGAGATAAAAAATAAAAATATGACGTATAGTGCTTTTCACTAATTGAGAGATATAACAGATAATTACAACATATAATGACGTATCTAGTGAATACAAATAGAGGATACTGTGAAAGTAGAGACAAGGTTACCCAATGCAACAAGGAGTATGAGTCGAGTTCAACAAAGGCTTTTTGAAAGAGGTTATACTCTAGAAGAGTCTTAAAGGGTTAGGAAGAGTTAATCAAGGTGAAGGAAATGGAAATATTCTAAAAGGAAGGATGAGACTGAAGAGACACTGGCAGCATAGACAGTATAGCATATTGATTAAAATTGCAAAAAAAGTCAGTATTGTGGGAGAGTAAGCTTGAAGCAGGTGGTCATATAAGATTACAACAAAGAAATAAATCAAGTAATAAAAAAGTTTTGTTCAGTACAGTTCAGTTCAGTCTCTCAGTCATGTCTGACTAATTGAGACCCCATGCACTACAGCATACCAGGCCTCCCTGTCCATCACCAACTCCTGGAGTTTATCCAAACTCATGTCCATTGAGTTGGTAATGCCATCCAACCATCTCATCCTCTGTCGTTCCCTTCTCCTCTTGCCTTCAGTCTTTCCCAGCATCAGGGGCTTTTAAAATGAGTCAGCTCTTCATATCTGGTGGCCAAAGTATTGGAGTTTCAGCTTCAGCATTAGACCTTCCAATGAACATCCAGGACTGATTTCATTTAGGATGGACTGGTTGGATCTCCTTGCAGTCCAAGGGACTCTCAGAAGTCTTCTCCAACACCACAGTTCAAAAGCATCAATTCTTCAGCACTCAGCTTTCTTTATAGTCCAACTCTCACATCCATACATGACTACTGGAAAAACCAAAGCCTTGACTAGCCAGACCTTTGTTGGCAAAGTAATATGTGTCTTTTAATTTCATGGGTGAAGTCACCATCTGCAGTGATTTTGGAGCCCCCCCCAAAATAAAGTCTGTCACTGTTTCCATCGTTTCCCCATCTATCTGCCATGAAGTGATGGGACCAGATGCCATGATCTTAGTTTTCTGAATGTTGAGCTTTAAGCCAACATTTTCACTTATATAAGGCCTTAACATACTCCTTTTCCTATTTGAACAAGTCTGTTTTTCCATGTCCAGTTCTAATTGTTGCTTCTTGACCTGCGTACAGATTTCTCAAGAGGCAGATTAGGTATTCTGATATATCCATCTTTTTAAGAATTTTCCATAGTTTATTGTGATTCACACAGTCAAAGGCTTTGGAGTAGTCAATAAAGCAAAAATAGATGCTTTTTTCTGGAACTCTCTTGCTTTTTCAATGATCCATTGGATGTTGACAATTTGATCTCTGGTTCCTCTGCCTTTTCTAAAACCAGCTTGAACATCTGGAAGTTCACGGTTCATCTATTGTTGAAGCCTGGCTTGAAGAATTTTGAGCATTACTTTACTAATATCTGAGATGAGTGCAATTGTACAGTAGTTAGAGCATTCTTTGACATTGCCTTTCTTTGGGATTGGAATGAAAACTGACCTTTTCCAGCCCTGTGGCCACTGCTGAGTTTTCCAAATTTGCTGGCATATTGAGTGCACCATTTTCAAGCATCATCTTTTAGGATTTGAAGTAGCTCAACTGGAATTCCATCACCTCCACTAGCTTTGTTCATAGTGATGCTTCCTAAGGCCCACTTGACTTTGCATTTCAGGATATCTGGCTCTAGGTGAGTGATCACACCATCATGGTTATCTGGGTCATGAAGATCTTTTTTGTATAGTTCTGTTTTCTTGACATCTCTTCTTAATATCTTCTCCTGTTATGTCCATACCATTTCTGTCCTTTATTGAGCCCATCTTTGCATGAAATGTTCCCTTGGCATCTCTAATTCTCTTGAAGAGATGTCTAGTCTTTCCCATTCTGTTGTTTTCCTCTATTTCTTTGCACTGATCACTGAGGAAGGCTTTCTTATCGCTGCTTTCTATTCTTTGGAACTCTGCATGCAAATAAGTATATCTTTCCTTTTCTCCTTTGCTTTGCTATTGTTAGTGACCAACTGAAAAATTATATAAGGCCTTGATAAGAGCATTCAGTGGGTCCCTCTCTGCTCCCTTTTGATGTCTACATCAGCTTTCTCTGTTGCTTTTTCACTGTAATAAATCTTTGCCACAGGAAGCTCTGAGTGGCTGAAGCTGTGTCTTTGGTCCCAAAATGGAATTCTCTCCTTCAGAGATCACAAATCCGACACCATTCACCATAAGCTAGCAGGTCTTTAATTCACTTTGGGTTTATTTTTGTGCACAGCATTAAAAAATGATCTAATTCCATTTTCCTACATGTAGCTGTCCAGTTTTCCAGCACTGCTTGTTGAAGAGACCGTCCTTTCAGCATTGAGTAGCCTTGTCTCCTTTGCTGTAGATTAATTGACCATAGGTGCATGGGGTTATTTCTGGGGTTTCTAGCCTGTTCCACTGATCTATATTTCTATTCTTGTGCTAGTACCAAACTGTTTTGGTGACTGTAGCTTTATAGCATAGTCTGAAGTCAGACAGTCTGATTCCTCTAGCTCCAATTTTCCTTCTCAAGATTGTTTTGTCTATTTTGGATCTTTTTTGTCACCAAACAAATTTTAAGATTTTTTTTTTTTCTAATTCTGAGAAAAATACCATTGGTAACTTAGATGGATTGCATTGAATCTGTAGTTTTCGTTGGACAGTACAGTCATTTTGACAATGTTGATTACTCTAATGATCATGGTGTATCTTTCCTTCTGTTTATATCATTTTTTTTATTTCCTTCATCAGCATCTTATAGTTTTCTAGGTACAGATATTTTGTGGCCTTCAGTTCAGTTCAGTTCAGTTCAGTTCAGTCGCTCAGTCATGTCTGACTCTAGGTATGTTAATTCCTAAGTATTTTATTCTTATTGATGTGGGGATAAATGGAATTATTTATTGAATTTCTCTTTCTGATATTTCATTGTTGGTGTATATAAATGCACCAGATTTCTGTGTATTAATTTTGTAATAAAATTAATTGATGTAATCAAATTGATCTGGTATTTTTCTGGTAACCTCTTTAGGATCTTCTATGTATAGTATTATGTAATATGCAAACAGTGACGGTTTAACTTCTTTTCTGACTTGGATTCCCTTTATTTCTTTTTCTCCTCTGATTGTGTTTGCTAGGACTTTTAAAACTGTGTTGAGTAGCACTGGCAAGAGTGATCCTCCTTTTCTTGTTCCTCATCTGAAAGGAAATGCTTTCTTCAGCTTTTTATCCTTGAGTATGATGTTACCTGTGGGTTTCTTGTATATGGCATTAGTTATGTTGACCTATGTTCCTTCTATGCCTACTTTCTGGAGAATTTTTTATCATAAGTAGGTACTGAATTATGTCAAATACTTTTTCTGCATCTCTTGAGATGATCAGTTTTTTATGTGATATATCACATTGATTGATTTGCAGATATTGAAATATCCTTGCATTCCTAGGATAAATCCCAATGGTTCATAGTGAATGACCCTATTAATATATTGTTGGACTTAAATTGCTAGTATTTCTTGAGGATTTTTTGCATGTATATTCATCAGTAGTTTTCTTTTTTTGTGATATATTCGTTTGGTTTTGTTATCAAGGTGATGGCAGCCTGGTAGAATGAGTTTGGGAATATTTCATCCTCTGCAATTTTTGAAAGAATTTTAGAAGGATAGATGTTAGCTCTTCTATAAATGTTAGATAGAATTCACCTGTGAATCCATCAGGTTCTAGACTTTTGTTTGTTGGGAGTTTCTTAATCATAGTTTCAATATCAGTGCTTGTGGTTGGTTTGTTCATAAATTTTATTTCTTCCTGATTCAGTTCAGTTCATTTCAGTAACTCAGTTGTGTTCAATTCTTTGTGACCCCAAGAACAACAGCACACCAGGCCTGCCTGTCCATCACCAAATCCCGGAGTCCACCCAAACTCATGTCCATCGAGTTGATGATGCCATCCAACCATCTCATTCTCTGTTGTCCCCTTCTCCTCCTGCCCTCAATCTTTCCCAGCATCAGGGTCTTTTCCAATGAGTCACCTCTTTGCATCAGGTGGCCAAATTATTGGAGTTTCAGCTTTAGTATCAGCCCTTCCAATGAACACTCAGACTGATCTCATTTAGGATGGACTGGCTGGATCTCCTTGCAGTCCAAGGGACTCTCAGGAGTCTTCTCCAACACCACAGTTCAAAAGCATTCATTCTTCAGTGCTCAGCTTTCTTTATAGTCCAACTCTTGCATCCATACATGAGCACTGGAAAAACCATAGCCTTGACTGGACAGACCTTTTTTGGCAAAGTAACGTCTCTGCTTTTTAATATGCTGTCTAGGTTGGTCATAACTTTCTTTCCAAAGAGTAAGCGTCTTTTAATTTCATTGCTGCAATCACCATCTGCAGTGATTTTGGAGCCCAGAAAAATAGTCAGCCACTGTTTCCCCATCTATCTGTCATGAAGTGATGGGACCGGATACCATGATCTTAGTTTCCTGAATGTTGAGCTTTAAACCAACTTTTCCACTCTCCTCTTTCACTTTCATCAAGAAGCTCTTTAGTTCTTATTCACTTTCTGCCATAAGGGAGTTGTCATCTGCATATCTGAGGTTATTGATATTTCTCCCAGCAATCTTAATTCCAGCTTGTGCTTATTTCTCATGATGTACTCTGCATATGAGTTAAATAAGCAGGGTGACAATATACAACCTTGACATATTCCTTTCAGTCTTGGTAAATTATAACTTTCTACTAATTTGTCCATTTCTTCCATGTTGTACATTTTACTGGCATATAGTTGCTCAGAGTAGTCCTTAATGATCCTTTGTATGTCTATGGTGTCTTTTGTAACATCTTTTTTCATTCTTAATTTTATTAGCTTGAGTCCTCTCCTTTTTTTCTTGATGAATCTGGCTGAAAGTTTATCAGTTTTGTTTATCTTTTCAAATAATCAGCTTTTAATTTCATTGATCTTTGCAATTATTTTCTTTGTCTCTATTTCATTTATTGCTGCTCTGCTGTTTATTATTTCCTTCCGTCTACTAACTGTAGGTTTTGTTTATCATTTTTCTCTAGTTATATTAGGTACAATGTTAGGTTGTTTATTTGAAATTTTTTTTCGTTTTATGAAGCAAGATTGTATTGCTATAAACTTCCCTCTTAGAACTGCTTTTCCTGCATTCCATAGATTTTGGATCATTGTGCTTTTTCCCCATTGGTCTTGGTATTTTTTTATTCCCACTTTGATTTCTTCAGTGATCCATTGGTTGTTCAGTAGCATACTGTTTAGCTGCCATGTGTTTGGTATTTTTTATTTTTTTGTAGTTTATTTCTCATCTCATAGCTCTGTGATCGGGAAATACACTTGATATGATTTTGATTTTCTTAAGTTTTCAAAGGCTCACCTTGTGGCCTAGCATGTGATCAATCCTGGAGAATGTTCTGTGTGCTCTTGAAAAGAATGTTAGGTCTACTGCTTTTGGATGGAATGCTCTATAAATATGAATCAGTTCCATTTGATCTACTTTGCCATTTAAAGCCTTTGCTTTCTTCTTAATTTTCTGTCATCATCAGTCCATTGATGAAAGTTGGGTGTTAAATTCCCCCACAATGATTGTGTTACTGTTGATTTCTCCCTTTGTGGTTGTTAGTATTCACCTTACACATTGAGTTGCTTCTATGATAGGTGCATATATATTTATATTTGCTATATGTTCTTCTTGGATTGAAAGTTGATAATTATGTGGTGTCCTTCTTTGTCTTGTATAACAGTTTTTGTTTTAAAGTCTATTTTGTCTGATATGATGACTGGTACTCCAGCTTTCTTTTGATTTCCATTTACACAGAATACATTTTCCTATCCTTTTGCTTTCAGACTGTAAATGTCCATGGATCTGAAGTTGGTCTCTTTCAGACAGCATATTTATGAGTCTTGTATTTCTTCCACCCAACCAGTCTATATCTCTTGGCTGATGCATTTGATCCATACCCATTTAAGATAATTATTGATATATATGATTCTAATATCATTTTCTTCATTGCTTTGGGTTTGGTTTTTGTAGGTATTTCTCTTCTCTATTTTTCTGCCTGGAGAAGTTACTTTAGCATTTGTTGTAACGCTGATTTGGTGGTGCTGAGCTCTCTTAAATTTTGTTTGTGTGTAAAACTTTTGATTTCTTCATTGTATTTGAATGAGAGCCTCACTGGGTAGAGTATTCTTGGTTAGAAGTCCTTCCCTTTCATTACTAAATATGTGGTGCCATTCCCTTCTGGCTTGCAGAGTTTCCACTGAGAAATCATGTTAACCTTACAGAGGCTCCCTGGTATGCTATGTGTCATTTTCCCTTTGTTCAATATTTTATTTATGTCTTTAATGATTGCTATGTGTCTCAGTATATTCCTCCTTGAGTTTATCCTGCCTGGGACTCTGTACTTCCTGGACTTTGTTGACTGTTTCTTTTCCCATGCTTGGGAAATTTTCAGCTATTAGCTCCTCAAATATTTTCTTAAGTCCTCTCTCTCTTCTCCTTCTGGACCCTTATAATGCAAATATTGGTGCATTTAGTGTTGCTGCAGAGATCTGTTAGACTGTCTTCATTTCTTTTTATCCTTTTATTTTTTTTTTCTTTTTTCTGTTTCATGGCAGTGGTTTCCATCATTCTGTCTTCTCGGTTACTTATCCATTTTCTGCTTCAGTTGTTCTGCTATTGATTCTTTACAGTGTATTTTTCAATTCAGTTACTGTATTGTTCTCTCCATTTGCTTGCTCTTTAAGTGTTCTAGGTCTTTATTAACCATTTCTTGCATCTTTTCAATCTTTGCCTCTGTTCTTTTTCCAAGATCCTAAGTCTCCTTCACTGTCATTATTATTATTTTTTCTTGAACGTTGCCTGTCTATACTTCATGGCCTTGTTTTTCCTTGGTCTTAACATGTTCCTTTTTCTGGAACATAATCTTTCACCTTTTCATATTGTTTAGCTTTCTGCAATTGTGGTTTTAGTTTTGGGGGCTGCATGATTGTTCTTGCTTCTGCTTTCTACCCTCTGGTGGATACGGCTATCTAAAAGGTTTGTGAAATCTTCCTGATGGGAGGGACTAGTGGTGGGTAGAACTGGGTTTTGCTCTAGTGGGCAAGGCCATGTTCAGTAAAGCTTTAATCCACTAGCTTGCTGGTGGGTAGGGTTGTGCTCCCTCCTGTTAATTTTTTTACCTTAGGTAACCTAGTCCTAGAGTCTATCGGCTCTATGGTAGGACTAACATGACCTCCAGGAGGGTTTACACCAAGAGACAACTCGCAGTACTGCTGTTCCCAGTGCGATTGTCCCTGCAGCGAGTCACAGCTGCCTCACATGTCTGCAGGAGACTCTCCAACACGATCAGGCAGGGTTTGATGCAGCGTCCTGTGAGGTCATTGCTCCTTTCTCCTAGGTCCTGAGGCATGTAAGATTTTGTGTGTGTCCTCCAAGAGTGGAGGTTCCGTTCACCCAGGTCTTGTGGAAGTCCTACAGTCAAATCCTGCTGACCTTCAAAGTCAGATCCCCTGGGGATACCTGATCTCTCTCCCTCTCTCTGCTGGATCCCCAGGCTGAAAAGCCTGACACGGGGCTCAGAACTTTCACAAGAGTGGGAGCACTTCTGTGCTATAATTGTTCTCCAGTTTGTTGGCTGCCCACCCATTGGGTATGATATTTGATTTTATCGTGATTGCACTCCTCCTCCCATCTTGTTGTGACTTCTTCTTTGTCTCTGGACGTGGAGTATCTTTTTTGATGGGTTCAAATATCTATGGTACTTCAATAGTTAGTTGTGATTTCAGTTCTTTCACAGGAGGAGGTGAGTGCACATACTTCCCCTCTACCATCTTGAACCAATCTTCTTCGGCAATGCTTTTCAATGACTTCTTTAAAATGCTCTAGACTGCCTCTTATTTCTACATATGCAAACACACACACACATGAGTTTAATCAAAATGTTAACTTCCTTGAAAAATTAATTTGAGTGCACATTGGCCAGCGCATACATATAAAGTGGGCTCATGCTATGACTGAAAAATAAAAACAGACTCAAAAGTAAACTCAAGCACTCTACAATAGTGCATAACAATATACAAGATTACAAGAAAAATTAAAGTGAATTAAAAGAATAAATAATGGAAAGAAACAAAGAATCACTCCTGTTTTCAGGAATAGACCTAAGTGATTGTAGAGGCTTTTAATTCTTTGATATTTTCCAGTATTAACTAAAAGAAAAAGAAGGAGAAAAAAGGGAAAAGAAAGATGCCAATTTTGAAAAGTAAATATACTTTTTCAATCCTCTATGACATCCACCAGGGTTCTTGGCATATGACAGGCATCAGTAAATATATATTAATGGGTTGATGTAAACACTGATTCAGTTCAGTTCAGTCACTCAGTAAGGAGTCATATATGTGATACATAGAGAAATATGCAGTTCCATCACAATAGCATCATAATAAGAAAGAACCTCTGAGAATTAGAAAGGATTAAAATAAGAACAGGAGCAGCACTCTAGGAACATTGTGTACCCATGTGAAAGGCCACAGCTCTTTCCTGACCCTGAGATCACTAGGCATTTTGACAGACTTTACAATTGTGTCCGCAAGTGCTTTTCTGTGAATACAAGCCTCTGCCTGCTCTCAGAGCCCACTCAGTGATTCAGAGACCCATGGGGAACACAGCCAGGCCAGTTTGGGTTCATTCAGTTTCCACTGCTATAGAGAGCCATAAAACTCAAATAGAATCAAGGAAGTGAGCTAGTTTGTAAACAGGAAGCAAGCATTACCATTTATCCTGGTTTTTCCCCAACAATACTCTTGAGAGTCCCTTGGACTGCAAGGATATCCAACCAGTCCATCCTAAAGGAGATCAGTCCTGGGTGTTCATTAAAAGGACTGATGTTGAAGCTGAAACTGCAATACTTTGGCCACTTGATATGAAGAGCTGACTCATTTGAAAAGATCCCAATGCTGGGAAAGATTGAGGGCAGGAGGAGAAGGGGGTGACAGAGGATGAGATGGTTGAAAGGCATCACCAACTTGATGGACATGGATTTGGGTGGACTCTGGGAGCTGGTGATGAACAGGCAGGCCTGGTGTGCTGCAGTTCATGGGGTCTCAAAGAGTCAAATACGACTCAACGACTGAACTGAACTGAACTGAACTGAAGGAACAGATAGAGTGAACATTTTGCATTGAAACAAAATCTTCCCCTAAAAGCTCCATTCCTCCTCTTCAAAGGTCTGTCTGGAGTCTGGCTGGGAAGGTGCAACTTGGCTAAAGCAGTCTTTGCTTTCTCTTTCCCTCAGCATTCTGTTTAAGGGACTGAGAAATATTAACTTAAAAGCTCAGGCAAAAGCTTGCTCCTCATTCAACTCTGCTCACTAAAGCTGCAATAAGATATTCTACAATTCAGTTCTGTATCATATAATTCAATGTTGCTAAAAGACTAGATTGTAAATGTTCTTGCCAGAAAAAAAAATTATATGACATGATAGAGATGTTGGGGGCTTCCCAGATGACTCAGTTGTAAAGAATATGCCTGCCAATGCAGGAGACAAAAGAGACATTGGTTTGATCCTTGAGTCGAGAAGATCCCTGAACCAGGAAATTGCTGCCCACTCCAGTAATCTTACCTGTAAAATCCCCTGGACAGAGAAGCCTTGCAGGTTACAATCTATGGGATCACAAAGAGTCAGACATGACTGAGTGACTGAGCATGATAGAGATATCAGCGGGCACTACGATGGTGAACATATTATAATATGTAAATGTATCAAAGCAAGACCTTAAACTTACATTGCACACCTTAAGCCTTACATCATGTTATGTGTCAAATATATCTCAATAAAATGCACAAACAACCCCCAAAAGTGGTTTGCCAGAATTGCAGTTACATGAAGTCAGTTCAAAGAGCTTCAGACACCTCTCAGTCCATCAAACTATGGTGGGTTCCTGGTTAAGTCCTTTTCTGTAGCTGCCAAGTCCAGAGGCATGGCTTTTGCCCAGATGACTGATTCACTCTCCATTTCTCTGCTGGGACTGTTCTTTGTGCTCTGATTACTGACTCGCTATTAGCTTCCTTTGTCCTTCCCAACCTCTCCTCTCCACAGCTCCACCCCTGCCAGTATTTGTTCAAACACTGTTATAGGGGGAAGGACTACTGAAGACATTTCCACTTAGACATCTTCATACTAGGAAGAAGGAATGTTAGAAAATATATTTAACAATTGTTTCACACCTGCTGAAACTGTAAGAAATGTTTGATGGGTTAAAAAATATAATAGAAATTCTGTTTGTAAAAGAACAATTCTCCCTTTGCATATAAACATAATTAAATTAACATGTAAAGAAAGTGGTCAAGGGAAAAAAAAAAATACAAGAGGGTGAAACACTGCGTCATAGTGGTCCTCATCAGAAAAACTCAAAACAACATTTTGCAATTCTAGAAGCTTGCACTTCTAGAAGTTGAGTCTACTGGAATAAAAGCATAATGATATAAGAATATTTATCACAGCAGAATTTGTCACAGCAAACCACTGGAAATAACCTTGGTACCAATCAATGGAAAGTGGTTGAATAAAATACATATCCATCCATACCGTGGAATATTACATAGACATTTACAAAGCCTGGAAAGCTATTCAAGATAGGATCTTAAAAAAAAAAAAAAGGCAGTTGAGTAATAGCAACTGTAATGTAATTCTATTTTTCCTCAAAAAAATGTGATTTTTGTATATATTGCTGTTGGTACATCTATGGTTTTGCTTGCACTGGATAAATTATAGAACAGTTACCAAATTATTCACATTGGTTATGTCAGGAAGTTAACACATCTGAATTGTTGATGTTTTTTAAACTTGCATTGCATTTATAACTTTAAAAGTAAAGCACCTAAAGTTTTCAAGATACTTTAACTCATCTAGACTTTTGATATCCCAATAAATTATATGAGGAAGCTTAAAAATAAATAAAATACATGATTTTGTGGCAGAAAATAGTTATAAACCCATTTAACCACTTCAAACTCTTGGAAACAAGATATGTAATTTTGTTCTCTTTACAAAGATACTTGTTCACTTTATCTCTTATTACCACATTAGGAGATCTTAGCAGTCTTGATCCATTTTGAAGAGTCACACAAATTTTAAATAAAGAAGTAGGATGTCTACTTTCATCCCTTCTGATCACTGTCCTTAGCTAACCTTTAAATCAAGTGTTGGTTTTTTTTTTTTTTTCCCCCCTAGGAGGATCTGCAGGCTCATTTTTAAGGTGGAAGGGGGGTTCAGTTCAGTTCAGTCACTCAGCTGTGTCCAACTCTTTGTGAACCCACGGACTGCAGCACAGCATGCTTCCCTCTCCATTACCAGCTCCTGGAGCTTGCTCAAATTCATGTCCATCGAGTTGGCAATGCCATCCAACCATCTCATCCTCTGTCTTGAACACAGAAAATATAGGAATGTTCTTGCCTACTGGCCACCTGGCATGTGCTAAATTCAAGCATGCTATCCTGACATGCAGAAAAATAAGGCCATTCTTCTGCCCACTGATGATTTGTGAAATCTGAATCTTCTCTGTGTATCAAGTATTTCATTTCAAAGTTTTTAACTGGGACAAAAACACGGAGACTTTGAAAATAATAGACTGCTTTTAGGCATTAAAATAATTCTTCACGATTTTCACTCTGTTATTTTCATGGTTGACCTGTCATTCTCATGAAAGGGCAGGGCTGTTCACAGATTGACTGACACGGTTGGCATCTCACAGGATGATTTAAACTAGCTTAATATAAACTGCTGTGCTGTGCTTAGTCCTGTCCGACTCTGCAACTCCACAGAGAGTAGCCCTCCAGGCTCCTCTGTCCCTGGGGATTCTCCAGGCAAGAATACTGGAGTGGGTAGCCATACCCTCCTCCAGGGAATCTTCCCAACCCAGGTATCGAACACAGGTCTCCCGGATTGCAAGCAAATGCTTTACCAGCTGAGTTACCTGGGAAGCCCCAAGAGATATTTACTAAGATACTGGGATCTAGAGCTGTAGAGGTTGAAGAGTTTTAAAAATCTTAATTTCTATATATACAATTCAGTGCTACTTCCAAGTAGGTTACATACATACACATGTATGTACTTTATTGTGGTTAAATATTATGATCTGGCAGCTTATTATCATTGTAACATCATTTTCTAAAATTATATTCTGTTAAACACAAACTCAGGAACCTACTTTGTGCTCCAGTATGTTAATTCTTCATCACAATATTGTGTACATAAAAAGTGTTCAATAAATATTTGTTGAATGGATAACAGAATTTAGCTATACAGTTCTATAAAACTTGTTATGACTTGGGCATGGCATTTTTCTATTCAACTCAATGCAAGTGCAATGCTAATGAATGATAGAACCACGTTCTGAAACTAGGTAAATGATTTTGATCCTAAAAAATCTGATGTACATGTACACACACACACCCCCATCTGTATAAAACTTTGTACATAAAACAATCCTCTAGGAACAAAAAGGAAATTATACACAATTTGACATTTTGAGAAATATCTTTCTATTTTTGTCCTCTCTTTGTCTTTCTCTTTTACCCATTCATTTTTTTTCTTTTTTTGTCACTGTATATCTAATCATAAATAATCCTTTTCTCCACTGCTAGAAACATCTCTTTTTGGCTCTTCTCTCTGGCCCTGATGTGAGGAGCTGGCTATTTTTCTCAGAATCAGAGACCAGAGCATGGAATGATAAGTAAATCCAAGTTCTGCAAGCACCTACTCATGTCTGTGATTCTGAATTCATAATGTCTTTCATCCTTAGCTGTGAAATTGAGAAAAAGTAGTTTCTATGTTTTTGAATCAGGTTGCATTGCTTACATGAATCTAGAACCTCTTTCAATTTTTCCTATTTGACATCTGTACTTTGTAGAATATAATCATTCACATTAAAACTAAATTACTTACTTGCCTTCTCTAGCAGAATAGAACTTTCCTACTTTTCTCAAGAAATTTGTCAAAGTCTCTGAAAATATACCTCCACCAAAAAATGACAATAAAAAACAGCCTGATCAGTTAATGGTAAATGACTCAGAAACATACGGATTAAATTCCCCTTGAAAACACAAGGATTTAAAAATTAAGCAAAAAATTACTGAATAAAATATCTTTTTGCCAAATCCCAAATGTTTGAAAAATAGTTCAAGATGTTTGTTGAACCTGAAGTGGGCATAAGTTACCCATCCATATTTAATTTGGGCGAGATTAATTCTTACCAGCTGAACGCGCTACTTAGTAGACTTGGTAAGCAAAAGAAAACAACAACATAAAAGTAACTTTTTACTTAAAATTTTAATATAAAATTCATTCAGCTTTATGGAGGTATAATTTACACGTCAGTTCAGTTCAGTTCAGTTCAGTCACTCAGTCATGTCCGACTCTTCACGACCCCATGGATCACAGCACGCCAGGCCTTCCTGTCCATCACCATCTCCCCGAGTTTACCCAAACTCATATCCATTGAGTCAGTGATGCCATCCAACCATCTCATCCTCTGTCATTCCCTTCTCCTCCTGCCCTCAGGGTCTTTTCAAATGAGTCAGCTCTTTGCATCAGGTGGCCAAAGTATTAGAGTTTCAGCTTCAACATCATTCCTTCCAAAGAACACTCAGGACTGATCTCCTTTAGGATGGACTGGTTGGATCTCCTTGCAGTCCAAGGGACTCTCAAGAGTCTTCTCCAACACCACAGTTCAAAAGCATCAATTCTTCAGCATTCAGCTTTCTTTGTAGTCCAACTCTCCCATCCATACATGACCACTGGAAAAACCATAGCCTTGATTAAATGGACTTTGATTGGGAAAGCAATGTCTCTGCTTTTACTATGCTGTCTAGGTTGGTCATAACTTTCCTTCCAAGGAGTGCCTTTTAATTTACATACAGTATTGTATAAATTTAAGTTATACAATGTGTTGATTTCACACACTTATGTATTGAAAACTGATTGTCACAATAGCATTTGTTAGCACCCACACACATCACAAAACTGCCATTTCATTTTTGTGTGTGTGAGAACATCTGTACGTTGTAGAATATAATCATTCACATCAAAACTAAATTACTTTTGCTGACAACTTTCTAGACACATGTGATGTTGTCATTACAGCTTTTCCATGCCATCCAAGTCATCAGTTCAGTTGATCAGTCCTGTTCACTCTTTGTGACCCCAAAGACTGCAGTATGCCAGGCCTCCCTGTCCATCACCAACCGCCGGGGCTTACTCAAACTCATATCCATTGAGTCGGTGATGCCATCCAACTATCTCATCCTCTGTCATCCCCTTCTCCTCCTGCCCTCAATCTTTCCCAGCCTCAGGGTCTTTTCCAATGAGTCAGTTCTTCACATCAGGTAGCCAAAGTACTGGAGTCTCAGCTTCAGCATCAGTCCTTCCAATGAATATTCAGGGCTGATTTCCTTTAGGATGGACTGATTTGGTCTCCTTGCACTTTGCTATCTAAGTCATACCACAAACTATATTTTGATAAACTATTCATAAAACCTACTGTCTACTGTCTAATGCCTATGTCTTCCAATGATTTCAGTTTAGATATTTTCTTTGGTAATATGGCCAACAAATACTGTGGGATGATGAGAATGGCTGTGCTGAAAGGAAGCATGTTTTTGAAAGAAAAACTTCTTCCCAGGGTAATTTTGGCCTTTACTGATAATAAAGATTTCTATTTAGTTGCTTCATCACTTGGCCTTGTAAGTATTGCTCCCATCAATCTTGATGAGAGATTCATCCCATCCTAACAGATGGGTCCAAGACTAGGTAACCAATAAATAAGTGTGGTTATTGAAAATTTAAAATTGATAGTAAAGAATTGATGTATACAATATACTTTTATCCAAAGAAATACTGTTTTTAAGTACAGAAGTCTGATAAAGTCCAGTGGATAGAGATGATAAAAAAAGAGAAATTGTTGGAGAGGGAAATAAAAGAGAGAGGGGTCTCTTAAACACCCTCTGTCAAAGTTCTGATTTGGGGCCAGTTCAGTTGCAGCAGCATACATTTTAATGGGAAGAAAGTTGACTTTTTAGGCTAGAGTAGATTCCTCATTTTCCAGCTTGCAGATATTTCAGTCAATAGAGTTAGTTGAGGAAAGTATATGATAATAAAGGCAGTTTGTTGATTTTCTACTACTGCCATACCAAATTATTTAAGCCAAATAGTGGCTTAAAACAATACATATTTATTATTTTACAGTTAGGCAGGTAAGAAGTTGGGCACCTGTTTTGTTAGGCTCAAAATAAGGTGTCAGCATATCTCCATTTCCTTTGGAGGCTTTAAGGGACAAACCATTTCTTTGCTTTTTCTAGTTTTTAAGGTTATTCACGTTCTTTGGCTCATGGCCTTATTCCCCCTTCTTCAAAGCCAGCAGTGCTCCATTGTTTTGACCTTATGTTTTCTCTCTTCCTTTCTCCTCCCTCCCTCTATCCATTTATAAGGATTCTTGTGACTAATTGGACCCGCCCAGGTAATCCAAGATAATCTTTCTATTACAAGGTTATAATAAAAATTCCATCTGTTTTCTTAATATCCTTTTACCATGAAACATAACATATTCATAGCTTCCAGGGGTTATTACATAGACATTTTAGGACATAGAATGTTGGCATTGTTTTATCTATTGCACATTACAATCTTATTTCTAGATGGAAGTCCTAAGGGAGTGAGGGATGGGCTACTGCCTTTATGGCAAACTTTTTTTTTCTCTCCAGGGAGTGGAATAATACAATAATAATCTGCCACCTGTAATACTTTTGCTCAATGATTTCCAAAACTAGAGACATGCCTTATTTTCTGCTTAAGTCCAAACATTGATTTACTATGATCAGGTCAATGCATGGATTAAAAGAATCAGTGAATCCTAAACTATTGAGTTGCTACTATGTGCTTAGAAGCGGACTCCTGACTAACATTTGTGCTATATTTGGACGATTTGAAAACCAAGATCCTGAACATTCAAAAGTGGATCTACATTATAACTGAGTTAAGGGCATTATCTCTAAATGGTTCTGAACATAAACTTAAAACTTTTTTGGCAATGAGAATAAAGAAATACACCAGAAAATAAACTTTTAAATAAAAATGACCAAAGCATTGGCCTTTATGTCAGAGTTATAAAAACTAAGCGTTTCGGTAAATTCTAATTTCCTGAATTCAGAAATATAAACTTAGGAAAGAAAACAAAATATTTAATGAGGTTTTGGAGACACAAATAGAACTTAAAAAAGGCATACGGCAGAATTTTCCCATTAAATGCACAACTAGAATGATAAAATTTTCAATTAATTGTCAGAGGTCAACCAAAACATGTATGTGTTTGATTTTCTCATATTTATTAATATAATCTTATTTTATTTCCCTTGTCTTATTTTTTGTACTCTTCCCTATATTAGGAAGTGACTTTTCTCCAAAGAAGACCTTACAAGGCCAATAAACACATGAAAAAATGCTCTACATAGTTCGTTATAAGAGAAATGCACATTAAAACTACACTGAGGTATCACCTCATATCAATTAGAATGACCCTCATCAAAAAAATCTACAAACCATAAATGCTGGAGAGGATGTGGAGAGAAAGGAACCATCTTACAATGTTGGTGGGAATGTAAATTAATAGAGCTACTATGAAGAATGGTATGGAGATTCCTTAAAAAAAAATTAGGAACAAAAATACCATGTGAACTATCTGACTACTGGGCATATACCAAAACCACAACTCAAAAAGACACATGTACTCCAGTGTTTACTGCAACAATATGTACGATAGCCAGGATATGGAAGCAACCAGGATGTCCATCAGCAGGTGAATGGATAAAGATGAGGTACATATATGCAATGGAATATTACTCAGCCATAAAAGAGAATGAGTCAGCTGTAGTGAGGTGGATGGACCCAGAGCTTGTTATACCAAGTGAAGTCAGTCAGAAAGAGAAAAACAAATATTGTGTATTAATGCATATATATGGAATCTAGAAAAATAGTACTGATGAACTGACTTGTGGACACAGAGGGGCACGGAGAGGGTAGGACAAATTGAAAAAGTAGTTCTGACATATTTACACTATGTGTGTAAAAGAGATAGGTAGTGGGAAGCTGCTATATAATGCAGGGAGCCCAGCCTGGCACTCTGATGACCTACAGTAGGGGGATGGGAGGTGAAAGAAGGTCCAGAAAGAGGGGATATATGTGTAATTATGGCTGATTCACATTGCTGTTGGACAAACAGAAACCAATACAACATTGTAAAGCAAATATACTACAATTAAAAAATAAAATTAAAAAAAAAATAAGTGCTTAACACAAAGAGTACCAGCTCATTAGTCGTTTATTCTTCCTTTACTGGAAGAAAAAATAATATATAAAAATTAAATGTATTTATAGCTTATGAAGGATGGCATATATAATACACAAAAATTAAAAAGAAATTAATAAATGAATATTTGTAAGAAAACACTAGCTTTGAGTAGATATTTACTTCAATGCTCACTAAACCATACTTCAAAAGTCCTAAAAAAGAGTGCCAAACTAAAATCAATACCTAGCTATCCAAAGATTTTTTAAAATCCTGTTTGGCCATAGATGGTAACACATTGTGATTTCCAGTTTTCTCTAAGTCCTGGGTGGGAACATCTAGTTGGTCAGAGGGAGACAGTGTATTAATGTAAGCTCTCATAGCAGGAAGAACAGCCACTAAGTATGGCCCAGTATCTCAATTATTTTAGGACTCTGCTCAAGCTATAAAGAATTTATATGCTAGGCAATCAAAATATCACTGAATTAGGAGGGTAGATTACACTGAAGCAGCTATTTATTATTATTAGTGATAGGAATGTCTATTAGTTTATTGGGAACAAATGTCCAGCTGATATTTTAAGCCCATTATTTATACATTATTTAATTTTTTTTTCTTAAAAGTACAAGGATATAGGTGTCATGATGTGAACTTTACAGCTGAGGTTTAAAGAAATGGGTAACTAGCCTGCTGAGGCTCTTACAATTGACTACAAACAACATGCCTTTCTGCTAGCCTCTAACTCTAATCCTAACTACATTAAAACCAATAAGCTGTCTTCCTTTTAAACTACTAAACACATAAAATCCTTTTGATAGGTTTCAACAAAGCCCAAGGGAGTGTTGCATCTTCCCCTGTTTTGTTATAAAAATAGAAACCCTTCACACACTGAGTGCAGTTCAAAAGATTCATTCCCCTAGCCCACCTCCCTCACATGATGCAGAATCCTACCAAAATTCTGATTTCAGTACTGAACACCAACTTTACAATTATGCTTGGAAAGTGACAAAGATGGCATTTAGATCCCTTACTATGCAAAAGAGAAGATGGGGTAAAAGCTGAATACTGAAGTGCATAATAAAGAAAATGAACTTAAACAGCTACCTTCTCCTTTGATCTACCAAAGGGCAGTAATTAGTTTCAAAAATCACTGGGCTTAGTTTCTAAAATACTGTGAGCTTTCGGTTCCCTCTCTAGTATTTTAAATCCAGTGACAGTGTTAGTCACTCAGTTGTGTTTGACTCTTTGCAACCCCATGGACTATAGTTTGCCATGCTCCTCGTGGAATTCTCCAGGCAAGAATACTGGAGTGTGTTGGCATTTCCTCCTCCAGGGGATATTCCTGACCCAGGAATCGAACTTGGGTCTCCTGCACTGGAGGCAGATTCTTTACTGTCTGAGCCATGAAGAGAGCCCTTAAATCCAATAGTATTCTAAAATTATTAAGGATCAATTTCACCTGAGGCATGGCCTGGAACTTTACCCTCGGAGATTATTTTTCCTAATTTGATTTGTTCCTGAGTGCACAAACAGGAAAACATAAGGAAGAAATTAACCCTAACAAATTTGAGAAATTAGAATTTTGTTGTTCACTCGCTCAGTCATGTTCAGCTCTCTGCAACCCCATGGACTGTAGCACGCCAGGCTTCCCTGTCCTTCCCCATCCCTGGAACTTGCTCAAATTCATGTCCACTGAGTATGTGATGCCATCCAACTATCTCATCTTCTGTCATCCCCTTCTCCTCCAGCCTTCTCTCTTTCCCAGCATCAGGGTCTTTTCCAATGACTTGGCTCTTGCATCAAAGTATTGGAGCTTCAGCTTCAGCATCATTCCTTCCAATTAATGTTCAGGACTGATTTCCTTTAGAATGGACTGGTTGGATCTCCTTGCAGTCCAAGGGAATCTCAAGAGTCTCCTCCAACATCACAGTTCAAAAGCATCAATTCTTTTGTGCTCAGCCTTCTTCATGGTCCAACACGCACATCTGAACATGACTACTGGGAAAACCACAGGTTAGACTATATGGACTTTTGTTGGCAAAGTAATGTCTCTGTTTTTAATACACTGCCTAGACTTGTCATAACTTTTCTTCCAAAGAGTAAGTATCTTTTAATTTCATAGCTGCAGCCATTGTCCGCAGTGATTTTGGAGCTCAAGAAAATAAAGTCTGTCACTATTTAATTGTTTCCCCATCTATTGGCCATGAAGTGATGGGACTGGATTCCATGACTTTAGTTTTTTGAACTTTGAGTTTTAAGCCAGCTTTAATACTCTCCTCTTTCATCTTCATCAAGAGGCTCTTTAGTTCCCCTGCCGTGAGTGTGGTGTCATCTGCATGTCTGATATTTCTCCCAGCAATCTTGATTCCAACCTGTGCTTCATCCAGCTCGGCATTTCACATGATGTGCTCTGCATATAAGTTAAATAAGCAGGGTGACAATATACAGCCTTGGCATACTCCTTTCCCAATTTGGAACCAGTCCATTGTTCCATGTCCGGTTCTGACTGTTGCTTCTTGACCTGCTTAGGTGTTTCTCAGGAGGCAGTTGAAATATTCTGGTATTATCATATTTTTAAGAATTTTCCATAGCTTGTTGAAATCTACAGAGTCAAATGCTTTAGCACAGTCAATGAAGCAATCCAGCAATTTTCTGGAATTTTCTTGCCTTTTCCATGATCCAATGGATGTTGACAATTTGATCTCTGGTTCCTCTGCCTTTTCTAAATCCAGCTGGCACATCTGGAATTCTTGGTTCACTTGCTATTGAAGCCTAGCTTGGAGGATTTTGAGCATCACCTTACTGGCATAGGAAATGAGTTCAATTGTGTGGTAGTTTGAATATTCTTTGACATTGCCTTTCTTTGGGATTGGGCTTCCCTTGTGGTTCAGCTGGTAGAGAATCCACCTGCAATGTGGGAGGCCTGGGTTGGATCCCTGGGTTGGGAAGATCCCCTGGAAAAGGGAAAGGATACCCACTCCAGTGTTCTGGCCTAGAGAATTCCATGGACTCTATAGTCCATGGGGTCGCAAAGAGTCAGGCACAACTGAGCGACTTTCACTTCTTTGGGATTTAAATAAAAACCGACCTTTTCCAGTCCTGTGGCCACTACTGAGTTTTCCAGATTTGCTGGCATATTTATGTACAGCACTTTCACAGCATCATCTTTTAGAATTTGAAGTAGTTCAGTTGGAATTCTATCACCTCCACTATCTTTGTTTGTAGTGATGCTTCCCAAGGCCCACTTGGCTTTGCACTCCAGAATGTCTGGCTCTAGGTAACTGACCACACCATTGTGATTATCCAGGTCATTAAGAACTTTTTTGATAGTTCTTCTGTGTATTCTTGCAACCTCTTCTTAATATCTTCTGCTTCTGTTAGGTCCATACCATTTCTGTCCTTTACTAAGCCCATCTTTGCATGAAATGTTCCCTTGGTATCTCTGATTTTCTTGAAGAGATCTCTAGTCTTTCCCATTCTATTATTTTTCTCTATTTCTTTGCATTGATTGCTGAGGAAGGCTTTCTTATCTCTCTTTGTTATTCTTTGGAACTCTGCATTCAGATGGGTATGTTTTTCCTTCTCTCCGTTGCCTTTCACTTCTCTTCTTTTCTCAGCTATTTGTAAGGCCTCCTTAGACAGCCATTTTTCCTTTTTCATTTCTTTTTCTTGGGGATGGTTTTGATCACCGCCTCTTGTGCAATGTTACGAACCTCTGTCCATAGTTCTTCAGGCGCTCTGTCTATCATATCTAATCCCTTGACTCTATTTGTCACTCCCACTATATAATCATAAAGGATTTGATTTAGGTCATAAGTGAATAGCCTAGTGGTTTTCCCTACTTTCTTCAATTTAAGTCTGGATTTTGCAATAAGGAGTTCTTAATCTGAGCCTCAGTCAGCTCCCGGTCTTGTTTTTCCTGACTGTATGGAACTTCTCCATCTTTGACAGCAAAGAATATAATCAATCTGAATACAATCAGCCAGATATAAGGTATCATTTTTTTCAGCAAGGCTTTGTTGGGGCTCCTGCTGCAGCAAAGGGGAGTGAGAATGAATAACAGCTACCTTTCTAGCTTGCTCCCCAAGGAATGGGTGAGCTTTTTTCCTTATCCATTGAATGAGGGTAGGGGCATGTCCAGAAGTCGGGCTGGAAGGATAGCTCAGGTTCTTTGTCCACTCCTCTCATCATGTTGACCTCAGGGGTCATGCCCTGTACCCTACTTTTGCTTTCCACACCCATTCCTGGCTCTTTAGAAGTGGCATTAGGGGTTTCTTGGTCTTTTTGTTCATAATTTTCTCCAACTGCACATGCACCCAGTTACTTTTAGTCCTATATGGTTTCTTTGCATTTTTTTGTTTGGAGAGAGGTCTGTCCAGGTGCAAGCATAGAAGCATGGCAGTAAAGGGTCCCAGGTGTTAGCCTGTCTCATTCTGAGAGACTTTGCATCCTTATTCTTGAGGGACAAGGGAGCCAAGTTCTCTTCTTCTGAAACATTTCTGCTGGACAGGGGCTGCAGACCCTGGCTTACCCTAGAGGTATAGAAGTCCCTCACTTATTGTCCCAAGGACCTGTAGGGACCTGGGCCTCTTTCCTCTGGAATGGACATTTTGGCCCAATAAGGAGATCTGGGACCAACAGGTCCAGACCTTCCATTCCAAAGGTAGAGAAACATGTTAAAATTTAACCCTGAGATTAACAAAAACATAGACTGGCTTTTTGGCAGAGGTGACAGCCCCTCCCCTGTCTGGTCAACAGCTAAGAAAACCCTCCAAAATTAACCCGGTCCCCTCCCTTTCTAGACTCTTTAATAATTTATTGTTGTTTTGCTTTTTAGCCCTTGTTTGTTTAACCTTTTAGTTAAATTTGTGTCTTTTAGGATCCAACAGTTTGAAGTAAGGCTCATTGGTGGCTCAGGAATTCAGCTTGTATAAGGTATTATTTTTGTCATCAACTTTTTCCCCAATAATTTCACTAGGAAAGATTTTTCAGTGGAATTATATAATCTTAGCAATATTTTTGCTCTTCCTAATATCTATCTCACTATCTCACAACCACAAAAGCATTTTGGTGAGTGTTTATGTTATTACAGTTATAATTGTATAGACTTTTATTGTGTATAGTTTAAGGGTTTGGTCCAAATTCCCTAATAATCATATCATGCTTCTCTTTTACACTCTTTTTCTAATTCTTTCATTTGATCTTCAAGGAGTCCCCCGGTATAGGCAGGACCTTCTGCTCCTCCAGTGCAACAAGCTCTCCCCAAAGGGCATATTAACAGTCAAGATTCTAACAGCCTAATGCCCTCCTTCCTTTTGCATGCTGCTTGCTGATGGCATCTTAATCTCTCTCTTCGGCCCAGAAACCTCCTCTGAGTTTCTGATGCATGCATCCAGTTTTTGGTTGGCATCTCTGCGTGGATAGCCTACATGAACCTAAAGCTCAACACACCAGAACACTGGTCCCCTTCCTCATCACACCAGCTTTGCTGCCGTCCTTCTTGAATCAGCTTTCAGTGAGTCCTCCACCTTGTATTCTTGACTCTTCTATATTTTTGCAGATTTCACTTCCCAAGTATGTCTTGACTATTCTCAAAACTCTTTCCTCCCAATTCATCAAGAGACTTTTAACAGCATCCTTTAAACATCCTTCATAGAGTCACCCAAGTAAATTACTTCAAACCCAAATAGGACCATAGTATCTTCCACAAGATTCTCCACTGTCTGCAGAATTAAGTCCAAGTTCACTAGTAAGTGGTATAAGACCCCTCGTGAGCCACCTTCTACCTTCTTCGTATTTTGTTTCCCGCTCAGGTTATCCAGGGTTGAAGCTGGTCCGCGTCGTTCTGTCTCATCACCGGACAGATTTTGTGCTCTGGCTACCTGGCATCGCTTGAGCCCTTTAAGAAAGCTCGATTTCCTTATATTCCTTTTCCCCTTGAACTGCCTCAATTCTCTTACAAAAAGATTCTCAGTCCTAGTTAACGTGTCAGCTCTTCCCAGAAACTTTCCCTAAGCCCCTTCCTGTATTCATATCCACATACGATGAGTCCTTTTCTGTAACCACAAACTTGTATGTTCTTCATTACAAATGGGTACAAGGTCATATTGAGCCTGAACATTTCTTAAGGATGATACTTGTAAATACCTGGGATCCTCTCATTTCAGTGTCTGCAATTTTTTATACAGGAATACAGGTATTTAAACTGTTTTTGTGTGTGTGTGTGTGTGTGCATGTGTGGTTACACCATGACGTCTCTAACACCAATTTTATCTACTTCAAAACCCAAATAAGTACTAGCATTTTGGTAAGACAGAAAAATCACTAGTTTGAAATGTTACATTTTCATAGTTTGATACCATGCACAATAAGTAGAATTTTAAATGAAAATTGATTGATCTGGTAAAATGTTCATATTCTGCCCACTATTTTCACAGTTCTGGGTCCAAAATCATTATAATAAAGTTTCTACTTTAGCATTTATCAAAACTGTGAAAGAAATGTTGCCATTCATAGATGTATTAGTGCAAAAGGGCCCAATGCTGCTTTCAAAGACTATTTTCTTATACAGAGACATTTCATAGTCTGGCAATCATCTTGTTAAACATTTCCTGCAAAATTTTAAAAAATCATTACCTGGGAGTCTATCACTGTGGCACTAATCACACCTCTACAATTAAGCTTATTTCAACCCTTTCACTGTAATCCTTTTTCTTTAATCAGGGGTTTATTATTGGACTGCTAATGTGAAAGTTGAAATAAAAATCTCAGCCCAGGAATGAATTCAAATAGCAGTTATAGAAAACCCTGAGAAATTCTAATATTTTTCTGTGAGATTTATATTGGGATCTAGGTGTAATTCGCTCCCTCCTCTCCACCCCCAGCCTTTTTTTCTATAGAATGATTTGCCTTACTTAAGGGAGATGGAAGTTCTCCTCATGCCTTTAAGGGTATCCTTTATGTATTGCACTTGGGTTTCCCTGGTATGAACACAAAAGCATAATTTTTTTTTTTATTAAGCTAAAGGGAGCAGATACAATGGTCCAAGGATGTTTTCTGTCTTTTCTATATCGCTAAGTAGAAGTTCAGTTTCAACTTAGGTAATTCTAGAATGCCAAATGAGTCACCCAGGTTTTATGTCTCCCAAGAGGTTTACTAATGGAGAGGAGTTTTAAGTTCAAGGACAACATGTATCTTAATAACAAATTAGTAAAATTCTGACTTTAAAATGAGTTAATTTGGTATAAAACTTTATAGTTTCACAGTGAATTCACACATATGTTTGCATTAGCAACACAAAAATTCTGTGAATAACCAAAGCCATCCTAAAGTTCCTGACTACATCCTGAGTCCCTCTTCTCCCCACCCCCATCTCAGTTCAGTTCAGAGCTCAACCGTCTCTCACCTTGATATCGTCTCCTGTCCCATCTAGTCATTTTTTCCCATGACAGCTGCAGACATGTTTTTAAATGATGCTGCATTTAAAATTAGAACACTTACTGGCTTCCCTCATTTTTTTTTTAAGATAAAAAAAGAAAACCTTTGCATGGATGGCAGGTATTATTGTTTACCACCCTTATATCAGTCCCCATGTCAGTTTTCCCTAACCTATCTCTTCCAGAAAGCTGAAAGAGCTAAATATTCACCTTAGCCTTCCATGTGCTTACAGTTAGAGGCTGGCCTGTGACAGTTTTCTGACCAGTGACGTATAACTGGAAATCTGATGACCACTGAGAAGAGTTGCTTTTGCTTTTTGAGACAGATGTAACTGGTGTCGCTACCTTTCCTTCATGTCTTCCTGTTTTGAATATGGTTGTGATAACTGGTACTTCAGCAGCCATCTTATGACCATGAGACATCACGTGTGAGGATGAAGGACAATACACTAATCATGGATGCTGGAAAAACAACTATTCTGGGTCTTCAGTGATATCAGTGGAAGGCTAAACTGATGCTAACAATTGCCTACCCTTAAAACTTTTGTTACCGAACCCACATGTTTTGACTACCTGTAGGATCTGCTATTACTTGAAACTGAGTACCCCTAATAGAAATACATGGCTTACAAAGCCTTCCATAATTCTCCCACCTTTCAGAGATACTGGTTTTCTCTGAGTTCCTAAAACGTTCCCCTCTGCCTTGATAATTTTCCTATCACATGATCAAATTGCCCACTCTGTAGATTTCATCTAATTAACTCCTACTCAGTCTGCATATCTCAATTAAAATGTGCCTTTCTCCCAAAGACTTTCTCTGATCCCTAAATTAGGTCATCTCCAGTTATATATTCATATAGCTTTCAGTGATCGTCTTTCTTGGCACATATAATATATTGTGAGTGTATATATATTCATATGAGTATTTAATAATGTTATGTTTTCCGTGAGATTACAAGATCTATTAGAGTAGAAACTGTGTTGCTCACTACTGTCTGTTCAATTGTTAGCAAATGCATACTACTGAACAAACATTCAATCACTTCAAGGAAGGAAAGAAGAAGAGAAGGAAGGAAAATAGCAATGTTGGGAGGGAGGAAAGAAAAGAAAAAAAGCTTATGAGAACTGAAATCTCAAATTTAAACTTAAACTTTCAACTTTCCTTTGACTCTCTAGCTGTCTATTTCATATGTAAAAAAGAAGAAGCCTAGAGCAAGTGGTCCGTGTTTTTTGAAACCCAATATAAAAGCATCGTACTGCACTTGTTGCAAAAAAAAAAAAAAAAAAGTTGAGAAACCTATTTATTTAGTTATTTATTTTTAAAGTTCAGCCTGAATTTTCAAAAATTGTACTGCAGTATAATAGACAAAATTATATTAGTTTCAGGTGTATAACACAATGATTTGACATTTGTATACGTTGCCAAAATAATCGACACCATCAGTCTAGTTACCATCTGTCACCACACAGAGTTACAATTTTCTGTGTGTATGTGATGAGAACTTTTAAGATTCACCCTCTTTGCAGCTTTCAACTATGTAGTTCAATGTTACTGACTATAGTCACCATACTGTAAACTAATTATATCCTCATGGCTTATTTATTTTATATCTGGAAATTTGTACCTCTTGATTCCCTTCATGCATTTCACTTACCCAACCCCTCTGAAAAACATTTAGGATTTCTTCATTATTTTGGTGTCCTCTTAGCTAATTTAGTCTTCTTTGGGAAAAAAAAAATGTAGATTTGTGTTTTATTCTCAACACAGCATTGTTAAGAGCGAGGAATGGAAAGAGTGATCAGTCTTGACAATGGATTTCATAACTTGCTTAGGCTCAATAGACTCCCAGTAATTCATGCATGGTCATAAGGAACCATGGAATTCTCTGTAATTTTATACCAAATTTTGTACACACATGTATTTTTGTGGATAGGGAATTAAGAGCTTTAATCAAATTTTCAGTAAGGTTTCAGTTCCAAAGTAGGTTAAGAACCATTGGGTTAAGTAACTAAATATAGTGGTGATATTAGATATCAGAAATTATTTTCTCTTAAGAAAAGATTAACTTATAGGTATTTACTAGATGTACGTTTTGGAGAGGTATGGAAGTGAAAGTCATTCAGTTGTGACTGACTCTTTGCAACCCCATGGACTATACAGTCCATGGAATTCTCCAGGCCAGAATACTGGAGTGGGTAGCCTTTCCCTTCTCCAGGGGATCTTCCCAGCCCAGGGAATTGAACCCAGGTCTCCGACATTGCAGGTGGATTCTTTACCAGCTGAGACACAAGGGAAGCCCAAGAATGCAGGAGTGGGTAACCTATCCCTTCTCCAAAGGATCTTCCTGACCCAGGAATCGAACCACGGTGTCCTGCGTTGCAGGCAGATTCCTTGCCAACTGAGCTATCAGGGAAGCCCTTGGAGGGGTATACTTGTAGTATAAATAAATCTATGTCATGATCAGCTCTGTTTTATGTGGTTTCTAAAACTTTGACTAAATATTTGCTAACCTGCCTTTTGCAATAGGCTGAGTAACACTATATATGCCAGACACTGTGTCAAAGTTATTAATTGTACTATCTCATTTAATTTTTCTAAAAAATCTGAGAAACTACTATTATTATTTCCCTTTTCCAGATGAGGAAACCCTGTTTCTAAGATTTCTAATAACATATTCACTGTCAAAACTGAATGCAGGTGCAGTGAGAAAGTAAAGAAAAATATATTTTCAAATATCAAGAAAATCAAGACGTGTAAATGAGAAAAAGTGATCATTTGAAAGCAATGTGTGATAATGGCCAAAGATATAGTAATAATAATAATAATAATAATAATAATAATAATGAGCATATTAGAATGTAAAAGAGATCCTTTGAGATTCTATTTGATCATGATCACTGGTTAAAAGCTGAGTCAAAGAGAAAGAAAAGATTCTAATCAGCAGGAATTATATGAGCAAGATCAGGAGGGAACAAGGTGAGTTTAAGGGGCTAAGAACTGTGTCTGGGCTAGGAGATATATTCCCCTTGGGAACAATGGGAGATAAGACTGGGAAGGATGCTTGCATGCAGTTCGATGGTCTCATGTGTTAAACTAAAATGCTTGACCTTTACCCTTAGATAATGAGAACCACTTGAAGAGTGTTTTGAACTGGGAGATGACATTATGCAAACGGTTTTTAGTTAGATTAATTTGGCACCAGTGCCCTGACTGGAACAGAACAAGGTGGTCTAGCCAGGAAAGCATATAAATTTGAGGGGAAGTGCGATGTGGATAGAGGCAGAAATATGAAGAAGGGAAGAGTCTAAAAAGGCATACCCATGAACTTATTACGTTTAGTGTAAACTTGCCTGTCTAAAAACAAACTCTCCAGGTAGAGGAGAGGCCACTGAGGAAGTCCTAAGTTTGTGAGGTTCCACTCTGAAGGAAGCTTCAGCTGTGTGTACCTCATTTTCAACCATTTCATTTCTATTTTTTGTGTGCTCTGACTTACTATCTCTTTTCCCTTTTCATTCCTTCATTTATATATACATACATATATATGTGTGTGTATATATATATATATATAGTGTCCTCGATATAGCACATAGCTAGTGCAGTGGCCCCGAGACAGAAATGAACTTGGCTTGTTCCAGGAACAAAAAAAGAGCCAGTTAGGCTTGAATGTGGTAAGCCACAGAGGGAGTGGAAGAAAGGTAGGTAGAAATGGATGAATGAAAGTTGTTGAGGTCATTATAATAAGTTAGGGTGTTGCCATTGTTATGAATTAGGGTGCATATTTGGGAAAGGAGACAATTGGAAAGTTTTTAAGATGAATGTGAGATGAGACTTCATTTCCGTTTTGAAAAGATAACTCTGCCTACTTACTGGACAGTTAATCATAAGGGCAAGAGGAGAGGCAGGAAGATCTTGGAGTTTACTGCTGTTATCCAAGTAAGAGATACTCTGGTGGCTCAGACAGTATAGACTCTACCTGCCATGAAGGAGATGAGGCTCTGTCCCTGGGTGGGGAAGATCCCTGGAGAAGGGCATGGCCACCCACTGCAGTATTCTTGCCTGGAGAATCCCTTGGACGGAGGAGCCTGGCGGGCTTCAGTCTATGGGATCACCAAGAGTCTGACATGACGGAGTGACTGACACTTTCACTCTCAAGTAAGAGATTGTGATGGGGGACTTGGCTAGGAGTGCAACAGTGAGCAGTAAGACATATTGGGGCCTGGGCTATGTTTTGAAGGCAGAGTCGGTAGCATTTACTGATGGATTGGATATGGAGAAAGAAGAGTCGAATCCTGAATAATTTCTAGATTTTTTTTTTTACTTCAGCATGAATGATGGAGCTAAGAATATCTAAAACACTTAGACCAAAGGGAGGGAGGGTGAAAGCATCCTCTTGGTGTGGTAAGTTCATCTGCTCTGCTCCGTCTCTTAGATTTTAGCCGAACTTGGCCCTCTTTGCATAGAAAACTGATGACTTAATAATACCACCACACCTTTGGCATATTTCCCCAAGTGGCCAGCTCCTCTGTATTAGACTCTGGGAAGCCTTGCCTGTGTGAGTTGACTTCGCAGACAGTGCTTGGAGTCCAGAGGGCATTAGTGAGGGAAGGTAGCATGGGCGTTAGTGACATTAAGAGCTCCAAGATGTTATAATTTGGGGATCTTTAGATTTAGATTTGGAGAATGAAGGTGTAACCTAGAATGAAGACTAAACTAGACAGCATATTAAAAAGCAGAGACATTACTTGGCCAACAAAGGTCCATCTAGTCAAAGATATGGTTTTTCCAATAGTCATGTATGGATGTGAGGGTTGGACTATAAAGAAAGCTGAGTGACAAAGAATTGAACTGTGGTGTTGGAGAAGACTCTTGAGACTCCCTTGGACTGCAAGGAGATCCAACCAGTCCATCCTAAAGGAGGTCAGTCCTGAATATTCATTGGAAGGACTGATGTTGAAGCTGAAACTCCAATACTTTGGCCACCTGATGCGAAGAACTGACTTATTTGAAAAGACGCTGATTCTGGCAAAGATTGAAGGCAGGAGGCTAAGGGGACCACAGAGGATGAGATGGTTGGATGGTGTCATTGACTCAATGGACATGAGTTTGAGTATACTTTAGGAGTTGGTGATGGACAGAGAGGCCTGGTGTGCTGCAGCCCATGAGGCCGCAGAGTCAGACACGACTGAGTGACTGAACTGAACTGAACTCAATGAAGATGTAATTGACAGACCTGTAGACACTGAGAAAAGTGGCTAGTTTTCACAAAAAATGTGAAAGATCAAAGCAGAAAATTTCCATGATAATACTCCACATGAGTTAGAGACATATCAATATGTAGAATACTTTATTCCTGGCTTTACAAAAAAACCATATTGTGGAGAGTCAGCCTGGCTACTAAAGTCACTGATAATGAAATTCACACAAGAATTTGAACTTTTTAAAACTAAATAACTTTCAACAGTTTATAAAAAGTCCACTTTAAAATTCAAAATTACTTTCTTCATTGCATAAAGGAAGAGTCAAGAAGTTGAGAAAATTTATCATTGTTGAAATTTACTTCATTTTCTTTACAGATTATTTTGAATCTGGTTTAAGAAATTCATGTGTCCTCTCTAAACATATTATGGAAATGGTTCATTGAGTGTTGAGAAAAGTTTAGTCTCATTTTCTAGGCAGACTTTTTAACTTGACAATGCTAAATGGGGAGGAATTCTTCAGGATTATGTGTGTTTTGATAAAGATCCTGAAACAGCTGGTTATTTTCAGTCATTTCCTCATTGGGGAAAGATACTGCTGCTGTTTGGGTAAGGGAAATAGAATCTTGTTATCCATGCAAGATTAGGAAAAAAAAAAAAAAAACACCAAAAATTTCAGGAGAAGGATTCCATTTTACTTTTTAAACACACACATGTTACTACTCTGTTCATAAAATATGTATTTTGAAATGTGTGTTCATGTGACAAAAATAATGAACCTACCAGTATTGTCAGATCCTGAAGATCAAGGGAAAATCACTTTAAGGTCTGTGAACAGGTGATTTGTAGCCTTCCAATCTTTCTCATGACAGAGAAGCTGGGTATTTAAAAGAACTTGAACCCACCTTTTCTAAATAAATTAGGCCCTGGACTACTTGATGACTCTGATACAAAACTCTCATCATTTCACGGGGAGGTTCCTGTGAATTCATTGTGTGGTTTGCTCTGAGGCCTTGGGGATCCCATCTCTCAGGTACTGTCTGACTTTACACAGGTAGCCGGCTGATATACCGTTAGTCCACAGTGCTGGTTTAGATTTGAGGAATTACTCTACAAGAACAAGGCAGGTTCTATTTTTGACATTTCAGCAATGAGACCACTTGTATATTATGGCCTGATTTGATTTACTGTACGAAAATAAAGAGTTCTGTAATTTGTAAAAGACATTTATTACATGAGTCCAAAAATTAGAAAAAAAAAAAAAAACATGCTTAGTGTCTCTGTCCATCCCATCTGGTTTTATTTTAATCTCCCTCTAGTCACATATGAAATTTTGCTTAGCTGTCTTCATTTTCTTAGTCAATCTTGATTAATGGCCTTCAAAGTAAAAATAATTGGCCTGCATCAGTGTTGTTTTATAACTCTTGTTCACAAAGAATGTGAAAGGCTGGAAAATGAGCCTAAACAGAAGGAATGCATTACGCTCGTCTTTGAGAAAGTGCAGCCCTTCACTTGTGTTCCACCGTGTATTTTTATAACAGGCGCCTCCTTGACCGTCCACGATATTGCAGATCTGTGGTGCCAAAAGCTTATGTATACTTCGTCAAACTGACCACGGCAGCTCGACATCTCCAAGCAGCCAACACATGTGAAGGCGGGACCCAGCCAGGCCCACAGAACAGGCCTGAGAATTTCAAAAGTAAATTATCAGCAAAGCCGAGGCAATGAAACTCAGAAGTTAAAAATGGGCAGGGGGGCTAATTGTCTCTGAAGTTTAAATGGCTTTATTTATAAAAGACTTCACCAGCATTTGTATTTTTGTCCCCCCTTTCTTGAAAAGCATGTTCAACTTGAAAGGAATTGGGGGAAATGCAGGCGCCAGGGGACCACTGTGGATTTGGAATTGAGCTCTGTTTCCCTTCAAGGCCCCCATTTCTGGGTGAGCTCGTCAGTTCAAGGGGGTCAGAAACACATTTGAGTTCAAAAAAAAGAAAACAACACCCTGAGAAGATAATTTCTTTCTTAACGTAGACTTTTTTGTAAATGGATATATGATGTCTCCCCCCAAAAGCTAGCCATTTTATGATTGTGCTGATTAGATAATTAACATCAGGAATTTTCCAGCTTTTCTGTAATCTCAATGCTAGACTCAATTATTCAGTAATGTTTTTAGGAATTTCAGATGTTTTTATATTTGCTATCTTAAAAACAATTAAAATCCCCTCTCTAACATTCATTTTGAATGTAACTCCAGACACCAATAGACCAATGGTCCCACACTAAGCGCGTTCAGCCAGTACCCCTAGAAGGACCCATATTTTCTATTTTACACAATCCCAGGAGATGGGCTGTGACCTCATGGAGATAAACCAAAAGGTGGAAGGCGTATGGGACAGTTCCCTGAAGTGAAGAAAAATTCTTGCAGAGATTAGTGTAACCACAGTAGAGCCTTGAGTGAAGACCTATTGTATCCCAAGTATTTTCATAAAAGGAAAATGAGTTCTTTTTCAGTTGGAAAGATGAGATCCTTCTGACATCAAGGTTGTAGCCAGAGATAAAATTGGTTTGAGAATTCCAACCCAGCCCCCTCCCCGTTTCCCCATATGTGTGATTCCTCGCAGGCTCATTCAGATTCCTTAGTCCCCGTCCCTTTCACTTTGGGTCCCCAGAGCCTTCTATATCCTTGTCCTCAGAGCTCAAGGCTCACTCAAGAGATATGACTGGGATTTGGCTGGTGAATCCACCTCCCTTTTTCTACTCATCATAGCTTCATCTTCAGAACAACGGGGCAATCACAGATAATTTCCCAGTCTAATTAACCACCCATCCACCCACCGCAACACACACACACACACACACACACACACACACACGCACACTAGTCTGAATGCTATATATTTGCAGCAGTTTGGTTACTTATTTAGAAATGTTTCACAATAGTTCAGACATTTCTCTGTTATTTTCTGAGGGTGAGTCATTGAACCAAGCACTTTATAGAATACCTCTACCACCTGACTTATGCTAAAGTAAAAACAAATATTTGAATATATTACCTCATTTAATCCTTATAACAGAACTAAGAAATGCATATTTTTATCCTCATTTTACAGGTGAGTGAACTTAACTTTGGTTAGGCAAACTCTTCTTGTAACCATTTTAAGCCAGTTCAGTTCAAGTTCAGTTGCTCAGTCATGTCTGATTCTTTGTGACCCCATGGACTGCAGCATGCCAGGTTTCCCTGTCCATCACCAACTCCTGGAGTCCACATAAACTCATGTCCATTGAGTTGGTGATCCATCCAACCATCTCATCCTCTCTCGTCCCCTTCTCCTGCCTTCAGTCTTTCCCAGCATCATGGTCTTTTCAAATGAGTCAGTTCTTCCCATCAGGTGGCCAAAGTATTGGAGTTTCAGCTTCAACATGAGTCCTTCAATGAATATTCAGGACTGATTTCCTTTAGGATGGACTGGTTGGATCTCCTTGCAGTCCAAGGGACTCTCAAGAGTCTTCTCCAGCACCATAGTTCAAAAGCATTCTTTTGAATGCTTTGGTGCTCAGCTTTCTTTATAGTCCAACCCTCACATCCATACATGACTATTGGAAAAACCATAGCCTTGACTAGATGGACCTTTGTTGGCAGAGTAATGTCTCTGCTTTTTAATACGCTGTGTAGGTTGATCATAACTTTTCTTCCAAGGAGCAAGCGTCTTTTAATTTCATGGCTGCAGTCACCATCTGCAGTGATTTTGGAGCTCTTCTTTATTAACCTCTGAGCTTCCCTGGTGGCTCAGGCAGTAAAGCATCTGCCTGCAATGCGGGAGACCTGTGTTTGATTCCTGGGTCAGGGAGATCCCCTGGAGAAGGAAATGGCAACCCACTCCAGTACTCCTGCCTGGAAAATTCCAGGGACTGAGGAGCCTGGTAGGCTACAGTCCATGGGGTTGCAGAGAGTAGGACATGACTGAGCAACTTCACTCATTTTCTTTAACTTCTACATCCGGGTTTTTAAGTTTAGCACTACTGACATTTGAGCCTGGATAACCCTTTGCTCTGGGCGCCTGTCCTGTGCACTGTAGAATGTTTAGCAGAATCTTCAACTGCTCCCTACTATATACCAATGTCACTCTCCCTGCCCCATTCCCAAGATGAGTATCCACCAAAAAGTTCTCCATACATTGCCAGATGCCCCTTAATTGAGAAAACCACTGCTCTTCTTTTGCTACCCAGAGATTTTCTCAGCTTTTGATGTAATTTAATCGATCCAAGCAAAGGTCTATTGGGTCACCAAGGCTCGCTGGGGATTGATACAATCTTAATCATGATCTAGGAAGAGGCAGCAAAGCCTTCTCAGAGAGGTTCTGTGGAGAAGTCCAGAAATGTGAGTGATTAATACCCTCCCCAGGAGGCTTGTCAGAAGCCAGATAAGATTACCGAAAATGAAACTAATGGTGACAATATGTTATGACATATTCAAGTTTATGAACCCAAGGAAGAGATGAAACATGTAACTTAACTTTTGGATCTCGGATAGAGTGTAGATAAGACACTGTTCTCAACTGCTCCAAGTCTGAGGCATTAACCCTTAAGATTTCTAAGTCTTTCTTTATCAACTCAGAAGCATGAGACACCAAACTAACATTTTTGCCAACCTTTGAAACCCCGCTTTTGTGGATTATTTTTCGCCTCAATCCACATGATTCGGAATCATGGAACATCTTTTCCATGATACTCTCAAAGGCACGTATCCCAGCCCATTAACTAAATCCCAGAGTCACAGGGTAGAAAGAATATCACACTTGCTACTGTGACATACAAAATGGTACTGGAACTCTGGCTTGATCTGAATCTGCCACTTGTCCCCGAGTTTAAAGCTGGGGAGAGTTCCAGGAAGAAAGTAGATCTTGGCAGTGGCCTGATGGATGACTAGTTATATGGACTGACTCGTATCCCCTCAAACTTATATGTTGAAGCCATAACCCCTCAATGCAATTGTATTTGGACACAGGGTCTTCATGGAGGTCCAAGGTTAAAAATGGCCCTAAGGTAGAGCCCTGATCTGATAGAACTAGTGTTCTTCTAAGAAGGGAAGGAGACACCAGAGAGACCTCCATGACCACATGTGCACAGAGGAAAACCAGCAACAAGATGCCCGTCTATAAGCCAGGAAGAGCGGCCTTGCCCGAAGCAGACCCTGATGGCACCTCGATCTTAAATTTACAGCCTTCAGAATCGTGAGAAAATACATTTCTGTCTAAGCTCCCCAGTGTGTGGTATTTTGGTATGGTAGCCCTGGCAGGCTAATATAACTGGAAATGAGCCAAAGTGGAAGACGGAAGTTTCAGGGTGGAGGTGGCAGGGAGGGACGTGGGCAGAACAAGCACCAAGGAGTGAGGAAGAAGACATGTCCTCTCTCAGCAAAGATGGCAAATGCTGTCTGGCATGTCATGTTAGTGCCACACCATACTGGCTTCTCAGGTCCTACCACCTTTAACCTGACGTCTGAATAGAAATGGTCTTCTCTTAGATCAAAGCAGAAAGTTTGATGTATGTGGTGAACACCTGAAACTCTTCAGGGCAATCATAGTGTAGCCACCAGCCCCAGCGGTACACTGAGCATGATAACTAAGGTTGAATAACACATTTAAAAATGAAAAAGGCTTCACCAAGTCCTTAGTACAGGGTGAGGTGAGCAAATGAAAAACATTGCCTAATTTATTTATTCTGAAGTCTTGTAAATCAGATTCTAATGCTAATGAATTTTAAATGTACAGAAATCAAATCTTCAAGCTGTTTGAGCTCTTATCAGTTTAGCTTTGTGTCAAATGGCATATTCCCTTACAAGACTTAAAAAAAAAAAATTGACAGCATTAGTTTAAACAAAGAATAACTACTATAACTGTCTTCTTGTTTCAGAGTTAGTAGCCTATCTGCTCCAGAAAAGAGAAAATAATAGAGGTAAAAGAAGACCACCATCCTTGTTTTAAATATTTGCAGTCCTGTATCTTCATAGGTAAAATAAAATAAATGGTTGATAGTTCCAATAATGTTTGCAGTTACAGAATATGAAAAAGAATAACAGGACTGAAAATTTACTTCTTCAGGTGAGTTTTGCTTGTTCTTAGGGTTGTCAGTAAATTAGACATTGTAATAGGCCCTTTCTTTCCTTGTGCCCATTCTCCCTATACCCTTTTCCAAACCAGGGTGAAGAAATCTGCCTTGGTCTTTTCATACAATATGCAGCTATATGCACTTTCTTTCATAAACATTTGCAATTCACCAAGGAGAATGTGAGATGCATCTTGCATGCTTATCAAGCGCCACAAGAACTTTACAGATTACTGCCTGCCTCAGGATTCCAGTTCCCTGGTGCTTATGCATAAGCAATAGATTTATGCAAACATTGTAACATTTTCAGACTGTGACATGAGTGGTTCCTAGTTCATATAAGGTTCAGATATGCAGCCTATTTTCTGCTAGTACTAGATCATTCATCTCATTGAGTTTAAAATATATCATCTCAGCTTATGATGTTGTCAATATAAAATGTCATAATGTGGTACTCAGTTTGAACAGCAAGATGGATATTAATCTCGAAGGTTCTGTGCATTGCTGGGTGGAATTGCAGACGTGCAGCAGCATTAGTCTGTTTGTTTGGTAGTCTTTGTATCACGCACCATATGCATAGGTGGTAAACATTTTGTTACATTATATACAGTCTACTAATTCTCCTTGATCTAGAGTGTTTGTATAGCCCCAGTGGTGTAATATGCATTATAACTTAAATTGGATAATATATTTAGAAAGAAAAAAAAGCCTTTACAAAGAACAGCCTCATTGAAGTATAATGATAACATGCCTATTTACATAATGATAATGCATATATTTACTGCCAAGCATGTTTGTTTTGCATTAGTGTTTGTGGCAAGGCATTGAGAATTAAAGAATTACAAAAGGGAGTTTTTCTAGTCTCCATTACTGTAGTAGGGTGGCTCCTGGCAGTGAGCAAAGAAATGGAAACACTCATATTTGAAGTAGTGAAAAAAATGAACAAGGCTAGTTGTTAAGTTCACATTGTTTATGAGCACAAACAGGCATGTGTCCAAACTCCACTTTTTTCCTAATTCTGAGACATGGCTTCTAAAGCAACTAAAAACTCTAGCATGGGTTTTTGATTTTTTTTTTTTTTTGGCAGCATGCATCAAAAATTAAATATATAAAAAACATCTCTGTTGGTTGTATGCATTCTTAACAAGCACGTGTTTAAGGAAAACCACCGTTGGACTCATCTACTCCAAGATGTGAAAATCTGCATTTTTGCTTTTGCATCCAAAACTGTGAATTTATTTATATGTCGATGAAAGCCTGGAACCTTGCACTTCAGAAAGAAAAAAAAAAAAGTTGGGAGATGTTGTTTTGTGAGCTGTCATATGTTTTCTGAACTTTTTATAATAGAAAGGAGTCTCCGAAGAGCCCTTTTCTTCACTCCTTTAACAAAGGCATGTCCCAGTTTATTAAAAAATCATACACAACAATACAGCTTGCCAGGTTTTACAGTCCTAATGAAAATTTGGTCCAGAGCACAAAAATTATCTGGAAAAGTGCCTGAAATTTCCCTGTCGCAGATGTTTCAACAGAAGGTGCTTGCATGCCATTCGTTAATACGGCGCCATACGGGACTCAGTGTGACCACCGCAATATAACCAGTAAGTAACACACGCAGCGTGCGCCGGGCGCGCCAAATCCTCCGTCTGTTGTGTGGGACTCGTATCCCGTGGATTGAGACGTACCTTGATGAAACTGCATTGTCATGGAATGATAATATTTGTGGATCACCATGCGCAGAAAACATCCTATTCTGAATGTGGGAGGTCCGCTGAGAGATGCGGAGTGTTTCTCGGCATTGTGGTTGGTTAGAATGGATGTGAATGTCAGCGTGGAAAAAGTTCTTGTTCCCATCATGCGCCAACTTATAGGAGTAACTTAATGGAGGGAAAATTGCTTTTTCAAAGAATGTTAGTTTGGGATAACAAAATTAAAAGCCTGTGTGGAAGTTGTTTCATCTGTGTAGATATGGAAACGAATGTACAGGCTGCCTTAGTTTATTCGTTGCTTTAAAATACGTATGAGGGCGGTGACTCAGTGCACACTCTCCTTTGAAATTAAAGGACTATAGTCATCCTTGGAGAGGCTGATAAAAATAGAGACATGTCTATAAGCGACTCACATATATTGAATTTTTATACTGAACCCAGATCCTTCTTGCTTGTAAAGACTGGAGCAACACTGTTATCCATTTTAAAGATCAGATTTGCAGCTGCCCAGTACATACTCCACACTCAAAAACAGCTGCTACGTCTTGAAAATAATGCGCTTGACTCTGGGTTACTACAGGCTGGGGAGACAGTTGGAAAAGGGCAGAAAAATAATTTACCCTGTACCTCTTGTTCATCAAGAGTGCTGAAGAGATGTAAACTCTCACTCACTATCCTTTTTGTGGTTCTTAAAGTATTACTTGGCTAAATATAAAGAGCTAAAATATATTGCAATTTTTGTAACCCTGTTATGATACTCATATTCTCTTAATATATCAGAAAGCCTCATCATCAGAGTGACTCAGGCTCTCAAACACTGAGAAGCTCTATGCTTAAGTTGCATTGTCTTTCAAAACAATTGTTAATGTATTTGATTATGCCACTTCATTCACATCTTAGGATTCTTTTGTGGGAAAGATGTTTACCTCCTCTTTTTGAAAATACTGTTTATCTCTTTTGTGGCGATAAAAAAAATAAATTTTGTGTATTTTACCACCTGAACCAATTTAATATCTCAAAGGGAAAAAATGTTTAGAGTCTGAAAAAAGTTTTCAAAATTTTTCTTAGACTCTTTCTTCTCTGAACAAAGATTTGACATCAGTACTAAGCATTTTTGCAATAGAGTAGAAGGTGGAGAGATTCTTTTGACCACTTTCCTTAAATAAAGTAAGTTATTGTTTGTTGTTAGAAACTAAAATAGTTATTTTATGTGTGTTCCCATGTTACACACATACTTTTAATGCATGTTTTCTGTTTTGATCTTTGCATTAACCTATTGAATATCCCTAGTTATTGATAAGGAAACTGAGGCAGTATTATTAAGAAGCTTGTCTGGAACTATACATTCTATTATTGGTGTTTCTAGGTCATGGACACAGAGCTTCTAACTCCAAATTCTGGGCTTTTTTATCGGATTATAAAATCATTCAACATATTAATTCATTCTTTAAGCCATGATGTCAGTTACTATCAATAGTTCATGACTATTCCACAGAGTCGATGGACAACTCAGCCACAGAACCAAGATTTTCTGCAAGTCCATTCAGAATGGTATTATTATAACTGAAAGCTGTTGCCTACATTGATAAGTTAGAATATAATTGTCTAAACTTCTATTTCTTACATTTTATTTATAAATCGTTGATAATACATTGAGAAACTATTCTTCAAAAACTTCACCAAGTGTATATATTTATATATTTTTAGGTATACATGTAATTTACTGAACTGTTTTTAAGAGAAAGCGATACATGTGATCTACAAATCTTTTTACTTCACAGAGGATGCCCACAACCCAGGGTAGTTTTGAGGGCCGCTTGGCCAAACAAAAGTCAGTACAGACCCAACTAAGACATTAATTTGTAGCTACAAAATTCTGCCTGAATATAAGCTCATATCACCTGGTTGTCTTTTTCATAAGGAGGAAAATTTTCTTTAATCCCATATAGATTAATTTTTATTTGAAAGCGCTTATCTTCAAATCATCAATTCTGCATTCCAATACAGAAAAGAACAAAGTTTCTCTGTAATGACTCTTCAATTAGAAATACTATGCATTGTGCGCCAATAAGACATTCCTCTGTTATAACATTGCTAGAAACTACTGGTTGGGAATAACCGATTATTCACCGATGATCGTTATTAAAACCAACTAGAAAATCCTTCTCCCTACATAGTGCTTCACTGGGAGGAAGGGGGAAGTTTCTCTGTTTGCAAGTGAAACTCAACCAAGTGATAATACGCTGTTGGATAATATGCCCTTCCAGACACTGATAAATTAACTTTTTTCTCAATGCAAAATGGTGTGTTCTTTGAAGCTATGCTGCTATCACTCGATATTAATTTTAATGTGTATTTACTAATCTCCAAAATTCAGCTCAATCTCTGTTGGTTTTCTTTACCTTCAGGTAGATTAAAATATTCCTGAATGTTGCCTCCTCTGAAGATTCCTAAAGTATTCTAAGCCTTCCCAGAAGCCATTGATCAGTGTTAAACAATCCTGAGAATTCTAAAGTAATTCCACACAGTGAGGCCCACTGGCTAAGCCCTGCAGTGAGAGAGGCTACCAGCTGTGTTGTTGATGGATGAGAGCTGTTTCATGATTTTATTCCTAAATGGAGGGGTTTTTTTTTTTTTTTTGACATTTTAACAGCATTTATGGTGATGTCATTTGTTTTCTTTTCTCTCTTCAATCTGCTGCTTCGTTCTTCCCCTCACCCTCCCCTGTCACTGGCAGTCATCATGGTCAGTCTCCACGCATTCATCTGGGTTGGTTTGCCTAATCAGTCAACTTCAGAATATCAGGCAGCTCTCAAAACACTTCTTTTGCTACCAGAGAGTGGCTCAGTCATCATCCTCTCAATTTGAAACAAGGTGAGATTTGAGTCCCTGGTGTTGATAAATAGCATATCAGTGCCCGGGAGAAAAGAGAAATTGAGTAAGAAACACAAAGGTAACCTAGGAAAGGAAATGTGACTCAAGTTGTTGGCCCAAACCAGAGATAGAAATAGTTACTGAGCCTTCTCACAATTTGACTCCTTGGTGATATGGCATACCCTGCACTTAGAGAGCATTTTGGCTATCCCCCCTCTCTTTCTCCACCTTTCAGCGCCTGTCCTTCTCCTGCTTCCACAACCCCAGATCTTTATTCTTATTCCATTGCTGCAAACTACCGAGGCAGAGACGAGGATGGACTTGCTAATGGTACCACATCAATGAGTGGCCATCAGATATGGTATTCTGTCTCGAAATGCATTTGTGCCGTGCTGTGCTTATTCACTCAGCCATGTCCAACTCTTGCGACCCCATGGACTGTAGCCCACCAGGCTCCTCTGTCCATGGGGATTTTCCAGGCAAGAATACTGGAGAGGATTGCCATGCCCTTCTCCAGGGGACCTTCCTAACTCAGGGATCGAACCCAGGCCTCCCGCATTGCAGGCAGACTCTTTACCATCTGAGCCACCAGGGAAGAGAAATACACCTGGTCCTATAAAATAAGGACCCCACTCTCTTGTACAAAGTGCATGTCATATTCAAGTGCCTTCAGATACTTCATCTCATGCCAGTAGAGTCCTTTCTCAGGACTACTAACTGCTTTTAACAAGGCCTTTCAAATGTTCTGTGGCCTCTCTAGCACATACCAGAGAGTGCATGTGCTTACTGAAGATTCTAGAACACTTTGAGCAGATCAGGGGATGTGGACTAGGAAAGTGAAAACAGAGAGGACGCTGGAGGATTCTAAGAGAAAAAAAGAACAATGAACTCATGAAATGTTGGTTAAGGTAGTAAATGGATATCGAAGAGGATAGAAAGAGAGGCCCTTGGAAGAAGAATCGACAGGATGGAGAATGGACGTTTGTTCCTGGAAGGAGCAAAGTGAAGGGGAAAGAATTGTAGGTTGTATTTTGAGCTCCTAGGATCCTGTTATAATGTGAGAATTTCTTCATTGACACAAATGTTCTCTTGGTAATGACCTTGTTCCTAACAGTGGCAAATGAATGGCTTTCCTTTCTTGCTTGTGTTTTGTTGAGTGTGTCAATGATATTTTGGTTCAGGTACTGGACACCATAAAACACATTTATGATGATAAGCCTCAGCATCTAATGTGAAGAGCTAACTCATTGAAAAAGACCCTGATGCTAGAAAAGATTGATGGAAACAGGAAAAGAGGGTGGCAGAGGATGAGATGGCTAGGTAGCATCACCAACTCAATGGACATGAATTTGAGCAAACTATGGGAGATAGTGGAGGACAGAGGAGCCTGGTGTGCCACAGTCCATGGAGCTGCAAATAGTCAGATTCAACTTAGGGACTGAACACCAGCAACGACAAAGTATAATGTGAACATGTAGATCTCCCATTTCTTTGTGTGTGTGTGTGTGTGTGTCCAAATAATATTTAAAGAAATATATTGACTGCACAATCCTCTAAGTTTGTCATTAGCCATATGTCTTTACAAATGCTGCCCCCAGCAAGGAAGGACTGACTGATCAGCAGATTCAGGCTGTGACTGACATGAACACAGATTTCTCCCTGAGCTAAAAAGGTTTCTTTTCTCCAGTGGAATCTCATGTGCTCCTGTTTTTTTTTTTTCTTTTTCATTTGAGCACAGCATGTTGTCTTTCCCCATTAGGCTACACAGTATCTGATTATAATTATGAAAAGCAGTACATAAAATACTTTCGTATTTCAAAACAGGAGATATTGAGAAATTCCCATGTTAACAAGTAGGGAAAATAATACCTTATATTTGAAAGCTTTGGAAACAAGGGGGAAGGCAAAATTTTTGACTTTAATAATTGATTTAAAGTCACATTTTGAAGATTAGAGACATTTCTAGTCCTTTGACGGCAGTTTCCCTTTAGGAAAGTTTAAGTCTAATTGCTCTGCAGATGTTTAAGAACGACTATCTATTGATAAGTTGCTATCTTTGGTGAAAAAAATAGTGTAGGATTAGTAGTGTGATGGCCCTGGATTAGCTTTCTTAATACTGATTTTTAATATGATTTTTAGAACCATATTTTTTGTTTCCTTCGCGCTCTTCAAAATACACAGCTCATTAGAATCACCACATGTTGCCTTTCCAGAGATTGCTCTAGCAAGGGTGACTTAGTTCATTAACCCTTTGATTCCGATCACATCAGTAATAAGAGGGACTAGTCACATAAATGTTAATGAATGCATACTCATGGCAGAGAACTAGGGAACTGATACCAATGGCACTTGAATGTAAGAATCAGCTTTCAGTTATCAGACTGATGCAAGATAAGGTCATTTTTTAGGGACTACAGAAATGACGAAAGGTTTGCCCTTTTCGTTTTGTTTTTTTGTTTTTGTTTTTGTTTTTCCCCATAAGTAAGGATGGTGATTCACCTACTTAGAGGCCCTCAGCATTTTCTCCTGATTGTACATATAATAAAGGGAATGCATTGCACAGTCATGCAGACTTTGGCACAAACCCCAGCTCTGCCATCCATAATTTAAACATGCTGGTAGAACTCTATGTGCTTGGTTTTCTCATCTATAACAAAGCAATAAGAAGCTATGTATATGGATGTTGTACATATAATATTAAACAATATAAAATGAGGTATACAGCGAGGACCACAAGGAACATTATTTCCTGCTATCATTACTTTGCTGTCTTACATATTCTTCTGCCTCTTGGTGAGAGAGTAGCTTCTCTGGTTGAAAGGATGTAGGAAAGTGCCAGGGACAGAACATCAGCCTGAAACACCTAGAACAGTGTCACACAGCATTCAATAAAAGTTTGGTAAATTAAGCAGTTGACAAGCAAACCAACAGAAACATCTTATTCTCCTTACCTGTATACCTTATCATTAATGTCAATAATAAAAACTTCATTTATTATGTGACAAGTACTTTATTCTTTTTGTTACATTAGTTCCTTCAAAAAAACCCTGAGAGCATGTGTATTCCCATTTTAAAGATGAGGAAACTGAGGGTTAAGAAAACTTTCCCAGGGCACAGAGTTAGTAAGGAGAAGAACTAATAATTATTTCAGCTGTGCGTGCTTCAGGGCACTAGTTCATAAACACTATACTCTGAATCTGCTTTTTGATTAAATAGCTGCTTTCCAGTCAGCTATTCTGGCCACATTCCCCCTTGGGATGCTTCCCTAATCCTCAGCAGGGAATCTGGCCAGTTTGAGATACAATGCCTCAGGGGTTCCAATTTAAATGTCACAAACGTCAGAGCCTTCCACCCTGGCCCACAGGTAATTGCGCTTTGGAGGTGTTTAAAGATAATCAAAAGATCCATACCACTCCAAACTTTATTATCTAATTTCCTCACCTTTTACCATTTCTAGTGTAGCCAACAGAACATACTCTGCTTTCTTAAAAGCTTGCCTGATTCACCTAATCATGCAAAAAAGCTTTACTTTTCTTCTAACAGGTGGCTGATCACAAACCCTGCTTTAGCCAATCAAAACATTAGATGATTGTTATTCTTGGCAAACCATGTTAACGTCCAGACCTGTAATTGCCTGCCAGGTAGCATGGCATAGTAAAAATAACAGAACAGTGTGCTTGCCTTGTTAAAGCATCCCTTGTATTCTGGATCAGAATCCACTGGTCTTGGTGCTGGTGAAGTATATAGCAGCAATAAAATGCAAGCAATACCAATTATTGTGAAATGGAGTCAGCAGGCTGAACACCAAGAGAACTTTCTAATTGGGTATTAATGATGTCATCATGAGCGCAAGCCCAAGATATTAGACACGTGAATATGACCCTTTTCCTTTTTTTGGCTTAGGCATTTTCCATTCCATCTGAGCAGCAAAGGTCTTAATTATATTTACAGCTTTTTCCTGGGCTTCACATCATTCCCTAAAATCAGATTCACTGGGTATTTTATCTTTAAAAGCATAATCAAGGAGATACTCAATTCCTTGTCAAAAATGGGCTAATACGGCTTAAATTCAAAACAATCCTAAAAGAACATGTATTCGTGTGTTGCTTTTTTATTACGTGATTTTACAGAACAAATTGAAAGTAATTTCAAACATAAATGCAATGTAGACAAATATGTTGTTCAGGTGTAAACAAAGAAAATAAATGCATACAAATATTCTCAATATCATGAGCCTTAGCTCAGTGAAGGTGTAGAAGCTCTTAGAAGATTTGAGGCCAGCTAATGCCTTTGAACTAGGGTTTGGGGGTAAAATACCAGATTCTGTATTTTATCAGATGAACAAAAAATATTTTTAGTAAAAGTATGACCCACATGTTGCACAGGACATACTTATCCTACAAAATTATTCATTGTCTATCTGGTATTGTAGTCAAACTGGGCACCCATATTTTTATTTTCTAAGCTTGACACACCTACTCTGAGTTTAAGTGTATTTTCATTGGCAAAATAAAGTAATAATACCCAGCTATCTCATCTGACTGTTAAGATACTCAAACGGGGAACAGTGATAGCATGTAATAAACCTTTTTTGACTCCCACTTATTCAGCTCTATGCCTGTCCCCTGAAATCCCAAGAAAAGAGAGAGTCAAGAGTCAGAGAGAGAGAAATAAACAGAGGCTGAGACATGGAGCAGGAGAAGTGAAATAGCGGGGGCTGTTCGCCCGACTCTCCAGTGCCTGCGAGCGTGCCCTGGGCTGAGGGTGGCAGGGGAGGTGGCTTCTGCTCCGGCCTCTCTCTTCCTGAGGCCGCTTCCCATAATGTGAGCACTTGATGGTGCAGAAGTATGATTCCAGTGTTTAAAGATACTTATTTTTTATGCAACATGGTCCCTAAATGCAAGCCAACTGCTTCATCTGGAGCTCAACCAAAGAAACTGCTATCTGTTCCAATGACAGAAGAAAAATAAATCTTTGGACTTATTGAGAAACGGTGTATTGATATCAAATGTGGCACTTCCCAAGAAATTTTTAAAGGTAATTTAACTATAGACGATTTTCATCTCACATGTTGGTTTGAAATCTCAGTCTCCGTGAAAGATGAAATTTCACTGTAATTGACGTAAAAAGTGTTTTGCACTTGATAATGTAGTAAACTGATATAAGGCATCAATATTTTTATATTGTTCTTTAACTTATTTTTTTCCTTTTTCATTATCACCAAAGAAAGTGATATTTAAGGTTTTGAGAGTTTGCCACAGAATTTGAAATAAATGGGAGGCAATTTGAAGACTAAAAAAAAAAAAGAAGATTCAAAAATAGCTATGATTCGGCTACTTAGGACTATGTCTTAGAACAATAAAGGAATAAATGCATGTGGTATAACATCTTAAAGGAAAAAACTTAGAAGCAATGAGACAACTAACTATAAGTACTAGATGTAATTACTGCACAATGAGGATGCTTCTTTATAATGAAATTATGGGGTATGAGGGTTTGTTGAAATGATTGGAGAAAAAGTAAATCTCAGAGAAAAGGACTTTCCTGGAACTTCTATCCTGTACATTGTAGAACAATCCTTTATGAGATGTGATAAGAATCAAAGAGCTTCAGTCGTTTAAAAACAAACTAATTAAGCCATTAAGAATATGCTGTAGAGAATCACCCTGCCCTTGAAGGATGAAAGGTCAGCAAATCTAAATAATCTTGTTTTGCCTAATTTTTTATGGGTTTTTACTACGTATCTGCTAATGTATATCAACTGAATAATTCATTCAGATTGGAACAGTGCTGGACAGGATGGTAACCACTTGTGATATGACAGTGATGAGGATGATGATACTTCCACAGCTTATAGTTAAATAATTTTGAATATACAATATATGCAGTTAACTATAAGCTCCTTGATTGCGGGATCATTCACCTCTTTATATTCTTCCCAGTATCCAGCTGAGTGTTTTCATCCTCTCTCCTATGGGGCAGTATTATTTTTATCTCCATTTCTAGAACTGGGGAAACTGAGGCACTAAAAGGTTAAGTCACTCATCATGGTCTCACAGCCGGGATGTGATGCAGACAGTCCAGCTTCAGAAACCAAGGGGTTCGCCTCTTGTGCTATCCACCTTTTCCGTGCTCACAAAGAACGTGCTCAGGTTCTTGGACAGGGAGATGATAAATGTACAACAGGGAGGATTGAGTAAGACAGCTAAGATAAAGAGTCGAAGTATGAGTCACACGGTAGAGGTAGAATTCCTTGGACAGGGTAGGAAGGTTATTCAAAGAAAAAGAAATATAGGTAAAGGGGAATAAGGCAAACGGGCTCACAGAGCTGAGGGCTGTGAGAACAAAGTGCTGTTGGAACAAAGGGCCTGGGATGATTTTCTGGGATTATTTGATCAGGAGCTGTGAGAGCATCAGGTGCACAGGGTACGTTGAAGAGGTAAGAGGATCCAGTGGTGAACAGGGGAACAAGAATGACTGGGATGGTGGGGATGTGGGCTGGTGGAGACGAAGAGGTCAGAGAAGGAACAGTAGAGAGGAGGATGGAGGTTAAGGCTCTAGAAGCATCCTTTCTCCTTCTATCACACTTGAGAACATATCAAGTTGAATTTTCCGAGATGTCTTCTTAGGGGAGTGTGTGTGTGTGTGTGTGTGTGTGTGTGTGTGTGTGTGTGAAAAGTGAAAGTGTTAGTCATTCAGTCATATCTCAGTTGTTAGGACATTTTCTGAAAGGCACGCTGCCCATCAGCATCAGGGAGAATGGAAACCAACGCCAGGTACCTCTGTTTAGAGCCCCTCTATTTAGATATCCCACTTACTTTGTTGTTTGTTCTTCAGTCATTACGTTGTGTCTGACTCTTTTGTAACCCCATGGACTGCAGCGCCCCAGACTCCTCTGTCCATGGAATTCTCCAGGCAAGAATACAGGAGTGGGTAGCCGTTCCCTTCTCCAGAAGATTTTCCCCACCCAGGGATCAAACCCAGGTCTCCCAAATTGCAGGCAGACTCTTTACCAATGAGCCACTGTTGTTGTTGTTGTTGTTCAGCTGCCAAGTCCTGTCCAGTTGTTTGCAACCCCATGGACTGCACCATGCCAGGCTTCTCTGTCCTTCTCTGTCCTTATCTATTTTCTGAGGTTTGCTCAGATTCATGTCCTTTGAGTCGAGCATGCTATCTAACCATCTCATCCTCTGCCACCCTCTTCTCCTTTACCTTCAATCTTTCCCAGCATCAGGGTCTTTTCCAAGGTGTCAGCTCTACCCATCAGGTGGCCAAAGTATTGGAGCTTCAGCTTCAGCAGCAGTCCTTCCAATGAGTATTCAGGGTTGATTTCCTTTAGGATTCACTGGTTTAATACTCTTACAGTCCAACGGACTCTCAAGAGTTTTCTCCGATTTGAAAGTATCAATTCTTTGGCACCGAGTCGTCTTTATGGTCCAACTCTCACATCCATATATGACTACTGGAAAAACTATAGTTTTGACTATGTGAACTTTTGTGGGCAAAATGATGTCTCTGGTTTTTAACACACTGTCTAGGTTTGTCATAGCTTCCCTTCCAAGGAGCAAGTGTCTTTTAATCTCATGGTTGTAATCACCGTCCACAGTGATTTTGGAGTCCAAGAAAATAAAATCTGTCACTGCTTCCACTTTTTCCCCATCTATTTTCCATGAACTGATGAGACTGGATGCCATGATCTTAGTTTTATGAATGCTGAGTTTTAAGTCAGCTTTTTCACTCTCCTCTTTCACCCTCTTCAGGAGGCTCTTTTGTTCCTCTTCACTTTCCTCCATTAGAATGGTATCATCTGCATATCTGAGGTTGTTGATATTTCTCCTGACAATCTTGATTCCAACTTGTGATTCATCCAGCCTGGTATTTTTCACAATACACTCTGCATATAAGTTAAATAAACAGGGTGATCATATACATCCTTGACATGCTCCTTTCCCAATTTTGAACCAGTCAGTTGTTCCACGTAAGATTCTAATTGTTGCTTCTTGACCCACTTACAAATTTCTCAGTAGGCAAGTAAGGTGGTCTGGTATTCCCATATCTTTAAGAATTTTCCATAGTTTGTTATGATCCACACAGTTAAAGGCTTTCATGTAGTCAATGAAGCAAAAGTAGATAATATTATATATGTGTGTGTGTATATATATATGTAGGAATGCAGGTCTCATACCCAGAGAAATACTCTTGACTGTGGAAGCATATTTTTCCAGTTGTCCAAAAGTAGAAGGCTCAGGAGAATGTACGTATAGTTGCCTTAGAAGAGAAAGACTGTGAGAGGGAGAAAGAACTGAAAGACACTGGATTAGGCCTACGTTTGAAGTGCGGGAATAGTAAAGACAGTGAGTGGTTAGGAAAGTGGCAAGTATCTAGAAGGTTCAAGAAAATTCTTCTATTTTACATAAGTAAAAATGACTGGTTAGGAAATGGTCACTTAAAAAAAAAATGATGTTCCCTTCTCTCCCATTCTTCTACCTAAAGACATGGGCACACACACACACACACACACCCCACCTTTGTTAAAGGCATTCTATTCTTCCTTCTATTTGGGAAATAAATACTTCGAAGAGCTATATAGAAAGACTCTTAGGAATGAAAAACCAAGATTGATTTTAAGAGCACATTTGGTCCACCTCCTTGCCAGTAGGGGCATTTCCTAAATCATCCAAAGAAGAAAATTCTCAATTCTATTTTTAAAATATCTCCACAGATGGCAATTCCATAAGCTTTCCTGCTAATTTGCTCCAGTGTTTAATCAGCCTAACACACAAAGTTCTTCTTTACATCTAACTCAATGCTTTCTTGCTATAATGT